>NC_140202.1:12196585-12873042 GCF_965226575.1 Pagrus pagrus | reverse complement strand
ATGCTGAGCTAGTGCTGTTACAGAGTCATTACTATTCATATCTGTGTGCAAACTGTTGAAATCTCAAAGGACGTCCGCCGTGAGTTTAGTTCCATCCATCGAGACGCCATTGGTGCTGCTGTTGACCTAGAAAGTGTCCCTTGAATAATCAAATATACATAAAATACATCTGCCTGCATGGGAAATTATCTCTGGATGAACTTCAAACAGCATCCCAGTGTCTGTAATCTACCAAATGAACTATGTGGTTTTTGATTTAAGATCTGTCGCACAATACAGAGCCAAGAGCTTTTCCACTTTGAGAAGATAACCACCATTTCCCCAGTAGCTTCAAATTTCAGGTCACAGTCTGTACACTCCTCCTTCACATCCTCCCATTGTGTTTTTTTGTTGAAAATTAGTCTGTTGAATGCTCTTTTTTGAGTATTACGCTTTTCATGAGGGAAATTCCTCGATTCTTTTCTTTTCAGATATTGTTTATGCGCCTATGTCCATGACCGGTGACAGGTATTTCATCACAGCGACGACAAGAATCTGAAAATGCCTCTCTGTGGCATGAACAGTCGATAGCATCATGCTCCTTATTAATGCAGCACTCAGCTCTAATGTCTTTTTGTCTTTCCCTTTCATTCTGTTTCTTATCCATGTTGTGTACAGCCCATTCATCATTGTTTTTCCACTACAAATGTGCTTCTCACTTTCGCTCTCATGTGCAACAACCCATTCATTTTCTTTTTTTCGCCATTTGCTCGATGTGACGGGTCAGGATGTGACTTTTGGTTAATTTTAGATACCAGGATTATATTTAGAAACACTACTGACTAATTATATTTTAAAAACACAGACCTTTAATACGCACACCGAAACCGGACATGTAAATTTTGCAGGAGATCAGATTCAACCTGCTGCAGCCTCTTGGAAAGTTTTTAACCATATGGGGGTGGATGACTAATAAAATCAGTTTGCTTCTGGTGGTCTGAGCTAGCTATGGATGCTGTGAGTGACTGAGCGAGCGGGCGTGGGTGAAGCTTCCTATCTATTGAGGGAGAGAAAACACATGCAGCGCTGCGCTCGCTTTGCAGAGTGAGCCCACTTCAGCACCCCATACAGCTCCCATTGATGAGAGCAGCACTTTTCGCCTCCGTCTCCCCCATCGAGCCACATGCATTAAGAGAAGCTGCAAAAGAGAAAATGGACAAATATAGGAGAGGGTCAGGCTGTGCAGGACTTGCTTACCTTGCCATCTGCTCCATTTCTCCTGGTGCCGTGAATGATAAGGCTTGGATGGAGCAAGTCCCCTCTCTTGCGCTTCTTGGGCTCAGTATGTGATCAGTGCTGTCTGCGAGTTGAACCTGAGGGCCACTGAGTGGTTTAGGATACCGTGGCCCTGGAGGCTAATGTTCTGATTAGATGGCAGGTGGGGCCTGATGGTCCTTCCAAGTCCCGGCGGGAGAATAAAGTGCTGCTCTCATTTTGTTCTGACACCCTGACTTGAGAAAACAGGCATTGTTCCTGACACTCACAGCAGTCTGGCAGCGAAAGTCACCTCGAGGATAGACAGTGAGTGATGCCAAAAGACGCTGAAGAGCCATGCCAGTTACGGCCGAGGCTGCAGTCAATATAACGCCCTGTGATCTGACAGCCTTCTCTAACCACACAATCCATGACTTGTTTAGTGGTTCCCAATCTTTGTTGTCTGATTTTGCTACCCTGACAGCCCCATTAGTCGAGCTCAATTACCCCTTCATCGACCCAATCCATCATGTCCTAAACATATTCTTACTGTATGGATTATAAACTGGATGCTATAACACTATTAACAAGGCTATGTAAAAGTGAATTTTGCTGCAGTGTTATTTTATACAATTACATTTCCAGTGTAGGTTTAAGCTAACTGATGCCCGAAGCAGGGACTGCCCATTTTTTGCCTATATTCTGAGAAATGTCCAAAAAGACCCAGCCTTGATTGGCAAGTGATCATTGCTTGTTTAGAGTTTGGTTAGGTGGTTGGTTAGTTGGTCAGGGTTAGAAAAAAATGTCACAGTCAGAGCCAATCAGAGATAGTGTAGTAGCAGAGGCATTAACCTATAAGAGAGGAGACAAACCACTTTGATTTTAAGTAGAAATATCTTAATCTCCGGGGATAGCCGTTGTATGACACATATCCTGACCTCCCTCCCCTTGGCCTACTTAATAAGATCATATCACGCTAATGCACAGGATTACCAAGAAAGGTGAGGTTTTCCAAATATTAGACATTAAACGTAGAAGTGCTGTGGTTGAATGAGCTGACGTCACGGCACGCTGGACTGAGCTGGAAAAGAAGCTGGTGTAATGAAATCATGTGAACATGCAAAAGAAAAAAAAAAAAATTTATTTGAATGATTATTCTGTGCTTGCAGTGACCACTGAAAGTGAAGTGATAGCCCTCTCCCATTCATTCAGATAGGCGTACTTGAACTGTTTCTACTTTTGAGTAACTTGCGTATTTTGACTGGTAAAATGTTTAGGCTACGTTTAGCTATCCCACAAACCTAACTTATCCATTAGCCTACTTTTAGTTATTTAGTTTCAGCCAAGTTTTTAAACTGTTTATTTATAACTTTGCTTCTCTGCTTGCTTGCTGAGGAGCAACTCTCATTTGCAGCATATCCTGTCTGTGTGTTACTACTCACCGGTTGATGGACAGTTTATCTGTGGGAATCAGCATCACACCAATCATTATTTGGCTGTTTATTTTCCTCCTTCACAGAAATATGGGACTGTTTTCCTTTAAAAAATCTCATTTAAGACTAGTTGGTCTTTACACATACCTCCCCTGGCAACTACAGAAGTACCTCGTAGACTTACCCTGATTTGGAAGGCAGACAGAAGCCCACCTCTCAAAGAGACAATGAATACGAGCATGAGAGATTTTCCCGAGCATGTTTCATTATTCATGCCAAATGTATTTATTGACTAATTTTACAGTACACAATAAACACAAATAGCCTAACCCTCTTGAGCACCGCTCAGCATCTGTGTGTACACTGTGAAAATCACCTTTATTCCCTTTCCATAAGGGAGTCCACTTCTCTCCGTTTACTGCACCAGCTTCCAGGATATTCCTCACATAAGCAATCACATAAAAACTGGCCACTGGCTGACTGTTTGTCCAAGGAATCATAAAGTTGACAATACACAATCTGCAATAGTATTGACAGAGAAACACCTACTATGAAGGTAAAATAAAACTGCTGTAAACGGCTATTGTGGTAAAAGGTAGGTAGTTCTTTACTGCTATGAGCTCAGTTTTTGTCTAACATATAAGTACAGCACGGCCTTAGTCATCTTTCTCGGGGCGGATTTCTTCTGCATGTGGTGGTGGAATACCTTGGTGGGAGTGTTGAATCCCAGAAGTAACGATTCAGTCTGGATCAATATGCAGTCCGAGTAATACTTCATCCACACATCTTGTTTTTTCTCCTTTTTTTCTCTCTTTCTCTTTCTGTTCAAGTCTTTTCTCTTCATATAGATTCTTCTTTTCACAGCAGCACAGGCGCACGCCTTCAGGAGAGGTGAAGAGATCTATCCAGCCTAGTCTTTTCCCTTCCTCCCATCTTGCCTCCTCTTTTTTTTCTTTTTTTTTTTATCTCTATCTTCCCCCCAAGCAAACTGGTCCCAGTGCTATACATGTCCAGGCTTGGACAGGTAGGCTATGAGGGCAACAACCACCCCCACATACATCCCTGTTCCAACGGTGATGGAAAGGGCAGCCAGGAATAGGGCTCTTCTGGAGCTCATTCCTGCTCTGGAGAAGTCTCCCTTAGCGATGGCCTTGCCAGTCTGACAAAACAAAGCAGAGAGTGAAATGAGCCGGTGTGTTACTCATCAGCACTGAGTGTATGAGTAGGTGTTAAGCCACAGTTAAAAGAGAGAAAACAAGAAATGCTCTCGGGGAGCCATTAGTTACCATGGCAATTAGGTCATTATCCCTCTGACAGTGACAAATGTGTTGTTTGGGTGTTTTGGTTTCCTATCATAAAAATGAACCTGGCCTTTATTTATTCTTCTGACACATTATTTTCTGCTCCGGTATAATTGTCCCTGCAATTACTGCGGAGGATGTTGCAAACCCACTAAGATATGCCGTACTTTGTTTGAGGGTGCGCAGCGTGAGCTAAATGTTTCCTGACCAGAAAGATACTGACACTAGAGGATGTCAAGGTGCTGCAGTAATTACAAATGTGGTCTCAGCTATGGATGCAACAACCTGAAATAATGTAATTGCAGTGCACCGCTCGCACAGAACACACCACGGACCGAAACCTCAATGTTAATGGTTTCCTAAAGTGAATACGAACGACTGACAAGTGGGCCGAACCTGCTGAATTTACGTAGTCAATCATCTGTAACAACTGCAAAGGAGGGTCGCAGGGTGGAAAATAGGCTTCGGTAGTACCGAGTCTGAGTGCTTGTGCTCGCTGACCTTAAATAGAATGCAGTGTAATCAGAGTTAATGACAGGCTTGAGGTCTCTGGGTCTTTACCTTGTGAGAGTAGTAAAAGGCAACGATGCCCAAGGGCCAGAAGCAGCAGAGCATGGAGAAGATGGCTAGGCCCAGGTAGTCCCGGGGGGGCAGCACGATGAAGTTGTCCTCACTCTCGCTGTCGCTGGAGCTGTCACTCTGGAAGACAGCGGGTTGATGAAGAATAATTAAATGTCAGAAAAAGAGCGGATGATGCACTTTTCACATGACTACGTGTGCTACAATTTGTGAGGCAAACCGCACATTTGCATTTGTGATCTTGATTGACACACAGATAATAATAAACGGAGTGAGGTTGACATGTGTAGATAGTCAGGTGGATTTTGCACATCTTCTCGGTGGCCAGGTCAGTGTATCTGCCCTTGTTGCACCATCGCCCAGGACAGGATGTGCTCAGCCAGCCAGAGAGGATTTGGTGCCTCTGTCAACACCCATGAGCGGCCTGACAGATAACACAGGATTAACGGATTGTTCCATCATTGCACAGTGACAGGGGAAACGGCAAGAAGACAGTGTCATTTATGTGCTAAATTGCTTCTACAGCATGAGCTAGACCTCCACCATCTCTCCTCGATACACCTGCCGTCTTACGGGGCAGCGAGTGTTCAACAAGCTCCCAATACTGCACCTCGATACTCTCAACTCAGGGCCACAGGGGCTGATGAATGATAGATTCGAACGCCACTCAGACACTACATTGGCACATCGCGCCTGCAGCGAGGATGGCAATGTGAATGCATGGGTGACCTTTAAGAGGACGCTGCCTTATACTTCCCTCAGCTGTCCCAGAGACGGAGTGGATGTTTGTCTAAATAAATAGCCCCCATGAGCAGCAGGTTTCATTTGTTAGTCTTGCTGCCTGCAGGGATCAATCAAAGCGGGGAAAAGGAAGGAACAAAATAGAAATCGATATGTAAGGCAGGAACTGGACCAACCATTTTAGAGGTAATTACAGAACAGTCAGGAAGGCAGACAGAGAAGAAAAGGACCATACTTGTGTGCTGACATCCATTTTTGACCATGTTGTGTACAATTTTCCCTTTTAAGCTCTAATCTGATCTTCAGTTACCAAACCACGGGGGCGGCTGTTTTTGGGGGTGTTCCTGTCTGGAGACCTTATTGGGATGGTAGGGAGTAGTTTAGGACCGCAGCTCTATACTATCCAAACAGTTTCCAAACCACGGCCAATAAAAGATTATGAAGCTCTCTGTTATCTGCTTTATGAACACTGTCCACCTGGACAGCCGGGTGTGATCCATCAAAACAGCAGCTGGTCATAACCAAGTAATCTGACATCACATGAATAAACCGGTGGGAACAAACAGCAGTAATCTCCTTTTATCTTTGTAGCGAGACCTGATAACAGTTGTGAGTGACTGGTGCATTCAGTCCTACTGACAATCTGCCTGACACCGAGTGCGGCCGGTTGGGGACACACTCCCAGTCTGGTCTGATGCCAGTATAACTGATGGGGCTCCTTGCCTTTAACAACCCTGTCACAGCTCTCTCTGAGGCCTCGTTTGAGCCTGGAGGGGACAGTCGACTCTACAGCAGGGCACACACGGACCCCTTCACCCTGTTACCCAGGGCAATCACAGAGGCACTGTCCATGTGCTCTTGTTAAGTTGTTACCTGCTATTTATTTTTTCTTCATCACACAGCTGTCAAAAATCTGCTGATATACACTAGCTCTGCACTGTTTTTGTGCTGGTCTAACAATGGATGAGGCACCATGGAAGCTCAGTCACCAGAATAAAATTTGAGCATTTTACGTCTAACCCTTACCCTAACCCTCGGGTGTTTAACCCTGACCACAACCACGAAAACGTTCATATTTTCACATGTCATTCGTATCATATCAACGTTTTTATAAAAGCGGTGTTACAGCGAGGAGAGACTGTGTGAAACAGCTGGATATTTTCAAGGAGGTAAGCCAAAACATGATCTTTCCGAACCCCGATCAAGATGTTTTTGTGTCCAAACCTAACCAGACCATCACAATATAAAATTAAAAAATTGAAGTAACGAGTAAAAAACTGCATCAGCTGACAAACGATACACTGTTTTATGGGTGAAAACTGCCACAGACTATATCCAGGAATTTTAGGATGTGTATGAAACCCTCATCAGCTCTACCCTATCCTTATTCCTAATCTTCATGGCTCTATAAGTCCTCTAAATTGAATTAGTCCTCCCTGCATCAACACACATCTAGCACAGCCCGTGTGTCTTTTTGGGATTCTCAAAACACTGAAGAACACAAAAATACAGACACACAGGATGGGAGAGTGAAGAAACGCAGGTGCTGGGCAAAGACTCTCATATTCCAGCTAAAAAAGCCAACTTTCATCTGTGCACTGTTCATCAGATTCATTTGCTCTTTTGAATTGACGTGGAATAACTTTAGCTCTGGGCACACCTGCTCCGACAGCCATGCATCAGCCGAGCCCCGCTTAATACCCTCGCAGCACGGCATTACTTATGGCATTAATGGCAGTCGGTGCCACGTCTCTATCTATCTGCCAGGCCTCCGAGTGACAAGCGCTGGCTCGATCATCAGCCCAGTTAGGTCGCAATACTTCTTCCTCTGCCAGCTCGGAGCCCTGGGTACTTCACAAGCATGCCTGGATGAAATTAGATTTCTTCTGAAAAGACTTCTGCTCTTTTTCTGTCACGCTTCCCTTTGGAGAGTGAAGTTTTATATCTAAAAGAACAATAGCCTGGGTAGATGAACTCAGATGTGTCGTTTTCTTCGAATGTGATTATGAAACTAAAGCGTACAATTACCCTGCGCTGGATTTGAAAGACTCTGGTAAATTGACCATTTAGAGAACAGAGAGAAAAATGAGCGTGAATCACACTGGCAGTCTATTAAAATGAAATAATGAAATAATAACACTTTAAACGCCGTGACTCACTTTCTGCTGAAAGATGGCTCTGACAGCTACGAGTAAGTGTTGTAACGCCTTTAACTTCATATAGCAACTCAATATTCTAATTACTCTGTCAAACACTGCCAAATGGCTCTTACTTGCATCAATTTGCGCTTTACTGTGTGTAGTTATGGTGATTATTTCCACATAGCTCATAGCAAGAGTGAGAAACCTGAAGCATACTTATTTCGTTAGGCTACAATTGAAACACAGACTGCTTGTACATCTCCAAATGAACCATAACTGAAGCACTGCAATGATATTTTCCTCTCACCTCGTACTCAGGTCCCTGCTCCTCCTCCACATCGTACGACACCGTCTGGATCTTCACATCCTTCTCCCCCTGTATGCTGTCCAGAGGATTTTCTGCGGAAACTCCATCCAACACAGCGTCCTTACTCTCCGTGAAAGTGGTCTCAAAGCTCTCGCTCTTGGAGTCCTTGCTGTGAAGACTGACGTCGTCCTTGTACAGGATGAAATTGGGCCTGTAGAAGGCCTCCACAGCTAGATGCAGGGAGGTGGCATCCAGATACTGTTGAGTCTTATGCTTGCCATTAGTGTCAGTGTAGTAGTAGCCGATGAGGCTGTCCTGGTAAGGCTGGCTCGGGTAGTCACACTGGTAGCCCTGGTAGTCGTTGTGCACCACGTGTCTGCTGGTTTTGTCTAGCAGGGGGTTCTGGAGCTCGCTCAGGCTCTCCATGACGGCAGCTTCAAACGTCTAGTGGGTCAGTCCAAAAGATTTGGCAGTCTGGTACCTGGAAAGTTAAATACAATCAAATGTGTTTAATAAAAACCTTTAAGGGGCAGTTATCCCCCCCCAAAATACATATTTTACCTCCTACTTGTGGTGCTATTTATCCATCTAGATCGTTTCGATGTGAGTTGCAGAGTTTCGGAGATATCAGCCATAGAGATGTGTGCCTTCTATCAAACATAATGGAACTAGACGGCACTATGGTTAACTACATGTTTAAATAAAAAAACAGCAATATCTCTTTCCGGAAATCATGACTGGGTTCTTTACGTTGGAATGGATGTTAAGCAAAACATCCACGAGAGGGCAGCTTAGAGTTGAGAGTTGCTGACAACAACAAACGGTGGACGAGGTTGGGATAATATACCTCAAAAGTCAGGGCAGCGTTGTAGACTGCGTAGAGAGGCCATTGAATACATCACAACATGTGGACAGAGACTCTGTTAGAGTACACACTTTACTGTAAATTGATCGAACACTTAGTTGTGAAGTTGGAGTTAGAATTGTTCGCCCGTAAAGACAAACTAGTGAGCAGATGAGTCACCGTCTTCTTCTGTGCTGCGATACGGGTGGTGTAGTTTGGCAAAAACAAAATAGTTCCTACATGAAACTGCTCCCAGCAAGCTCTGTGAATTATGTGGAGTAACCGGGTCATGATTTCTGGAAAGCGACATTGCCGCTGAGTTTTTCAAATGTATTTTTTCGGCGCCCTAGGCACCACAAGCCGAGTGCCATCTAGTTCGGTTATATTGGAGAGAAGGCAGTCATCTCTGCAACTCACACCAAAACAATCTAGATGGAAAAATAGCACTACAGGCGAGAGGAAAATGTATTTTTGATTTTGGGGTGAACCGTCCCTTTAAAAAACACGAATAATAAGCAGTTCAATCAAATCTTGGTAAATTCTTGGGGGAATACAGTTATGTAGCTATGCAGTCAGACCCAAGATTGGGTTTTTTAGTAACGTAATAATCTAGGACATGAATTCTGTGCAGGAGAGGTTTCATCTTGCCCGGCAATCAGCATTCCTCTCGCAAGCTCTTGCCAGTCTGAGCCATAAAATCACCATCTGCTGCATGTTCAACTGTTGCATCTCACACCCCCTGATTCACACAAACATATAGGGGAAACGTATATTCCACATAGCACGGCTGCCTATATCGAAAACCAGGGAAGGGCTGGCAGGTGCTGCTGTACTTTGTACTGCATACTGATCACTGCGACTGTGTGTGAACCGGCCTCCCTGACTCCTCCTTAATGCTTTCAGAATAGTGATACAGGTGATTTTGAGATCAGTTAAAACATTTGGGGCTTATGTACTAAAAGGAAACACGGTAGCAATGTCAGGAGAGGCCGTCACTTAGGCAACGAGTCCGCCAATGAGATGTGATCCGAGTGTGTGAGTAAGCAATACATTATTTTGTTTTGCAAAGCCAGTACCGATGGTCGATCCCTTCAGGCCAACAAAGACCTCATCCATCCAATTAATCCTGCGTCTTACAGTGTGTTTGATGATGAAATAAGATAATGAGATAATAACAGCTGAGCTGCGGTTGCATCATATTTTAGAATTAGTGGCAAATCAAGTCATTTCATGCTTTTATGTTGAAAGAGCTGTAGTGAGAGATAAGCCACAGGGTAAAGAAAAATGAAAGATTTTCCCCGCATTAGAAAAAAAAACAGGTTGATCTGTGATATTTGGGAGTTGACTGAGTTGCACAGACCTGGACAAAATAACACGAACGCCCAAAAATGGGTTGCCACCTAAAGCAACAACGTTAAAAAACAAAAACATCACAAAGCAGGTTTTCATTGCAGAGCACTGTCTTTCTTTGCGTTATACTACCCACATCTGCAATGATTTCCTGGACTAAGAGTAGACATGCAGATCAACAGCAGACCTTTGCCCTCTGTGACCCCTTTGAGACCAAGACTCATGCAGGCGCAGTAGGTTTCAGAGCTGCTTGACGTAGAGAAGCACGAGTAATGTGGGCCAGTGGCTGAATCTGAGTCCACATATCCAACGCTGTGTGTCCCGCGTTCTCCATCCATTCTCACATGCTTCTGAGGCTGAGCCACTCTCCAGATAACAGGGAATTCCATTACACACTACATTAGACAACAAAAACCACATCCCACATCCACAAATAATTCATCTGACACGAGAAGATGTGCACTTAGCACATGTGAGTGTGTGCTCAGACTCCACAATTATTAATGATCATGAGCACATTCCCCTTCTCTTACAGCTGGTCGTGTAGAGTGTATGCCAGCCTCTATATCTCCCTCACACACACACACACACACACACACACACACACACTCAATCTTCATTATTTTGATGACATCACACCTTTCTCTCCCTCTCTCTCTCTTCTTTAATGTTTTTTTAACCTCAAATAAAACTGCAAATACTTCCAAATTTTATAGAGCTGGTCATGAGAGAAATCTCGCTATTTTTTTTAAATTATTTATTTATTTATTACTGTTTTGCTCTTTCTTTATCATAGAGGCATCTCATATCTACCCAGAAACAAAAGGCTGAGGATATTTTTCTATGTTGGTCGCAAAACATCTGCGAAAATCCTCTTACCTGTGGTGGAAAATCCTCCCGCAGCTTTGTTCAGCATCGTTCCTCGGCGCAACTGACTCGATGGAGACGGACGGACGGACGGACGGAGCCACCACCTTTCTACTTCACATGATCAGTTTTTTGGGGGGGGGCAGAACTGCCACCGCAGCAGCGCAACATATGGCATCCGCTTGAAAAGGTAAACTTATTCCGTGTGTGCGAGAATGGACTTTGCTCGCCGCTGAGCTCTGCCCGCCATGGCACCGCTGCTGCGTCTGACAGGTAGATTTTACGCACAGTATCACACTGAGCTCGGGCTCCAAAACAACTCCGGCTGAGAGGCTGAGCTGACTCCAGCTAACTGATTGGCTGAGTGAGGCGCGCAGCAAACTCTAACACCGACCACGGATTTGACATTTCCAAACTCTTCTTGCCTTGCCTTGCCTGGGCGTCTTCCTCCCTCCCGGTGTCTCATGTGCCACCCTCTGGCATTCCCACTTTGCAGACTTAAATAATTACATAGCTTGGCCTCCTTGAACAGCTGATGTTATCCCTTCCCACTGAGAACGCCCACTTAATGTGGAAAACACACAACAAGCTCTCCTTCTGCCGCATGAATTTTTAGGATCCCCCCTCTTCACATAATTCCAGCTTTTATTCTGTTTCACAAAATGTGCCACTTTACATAAATTTCCTCATCCCTTGTCTCTTGCAGTGTGCTCTGAATTGCTTCCAAATACAGCAGAGGAATAAGCCACTATTAAATTCATTGCACATTTATATTTGATTAATATTTTAGACAAATCCCATGCATTTATCATGAGCCTGCCAATTTTGCTTGCGCCTTTTAACCCCACTCTGCTAAGCTGCTTATGAATCCATGCCATCGTTCATCATTGTAAACACTGTTTACATAAAATTAATAAAGATGCATTTCCCATGCAAGCACTTGGGTGACATAATGGATTGCACACAGCCCAACCAAGCCTAATTTATTTTGATCCCACTGGAGAATAATAATGACATAACTACAGTATTTAGCGGGCCACCGTCTGTGCATTGGACACATGTAAAAACACACTAAAACAGTGCCTGCCTATAATGCTATGCCAAGAACTAAAAAGACTGATATACAGCTTCTGAAGCCTGGACACATATCTTATTCAGAAGGAGCACTCTGTTCCACAGGCTCATAAAAATGTCTGGAGTTAATAATGTGCAAGCCCAGGCTCTGTCACTTTCACTGGGAGATGCATTAAGGTGCTGATGGACACTTTATGGGCGAAACATGGGGCTGCATTTATAAGACTGGGCACACATGAGCTGCGTCCCTCCCAGAGTCACCTTGTGTTCACATGCACGAGGCGACGTGGCATAACAGCCCCGCGCCGCCTCCGTGATGGATGCCACTCCCTCAGGAGACGAGTATATTAGAAGAGGGGGGCGAGGTGGAGACCAGAACCTACAACCGATTATTCTTCTTTCTCTCTCTCTCTTTCAATCAGCATTCACAGCAGGATCCAGAGCAATGTTTTCTAATGAAGATCTGCGTCAAAATGGCACAGGAACGTCCACAGCCACCACACCTCCAGATCAGAAATGTGGCACCATGAAGGCGTGACCGGTATAGCTCAGTAGTGCCACATTAAGCATAGTTTATGAGAAGGGAAGATTTCTCCTCGGACCGGGCTTTTGCCAGCTTTTTCTCTAGATGGACTGTGAATATTTATGGTCGTCGCTGTGCCCCCTTCTTCTGCTCCATTTTCCGCTCTATATTTAGGCATTGTGTCACTATAGAGCAGATGCACCATTTGTCAAGCATTTTCTCATCCGAGTCTTGCAATTTCGGGGGAAACAAAAACATTATTAGAGCTGAATATGCAGGTATTCATGTGGGGCTGATTGACAGACGGCAACACGAAGGCAGAAAATGTTCTTATTGACGTTCCTCCACCCCTGCTTGATATCGCAGTCAACCCCTGACACCGTGAACTTTCCCGAGGCCCATTAACCGGCTTTAATCATTTAAACACTTTTGGGAATTAATCAGCCTAATCCGATTGGCAGAGAAAGTATCAAACCACTTAATTTGATCTGGCCTAGCCGGCTTTCGGGAAGAAAGTGGGGGATTTAAGCAGCTTTTCCCACATGGCCGTCCTGTGCATTATTTCCTGTTTGATTAAACACTTTAACAAAGCGTATGCCAATAGAGCACCTTTGACCGCTGCAACAGCCCATGGGAGTGTGAAAAAAGGAAAAACTACACAATTACATCTCTCTTTGTACTGGAGTTCACACTTGCAGCATAATTATGTGTTTTTAAAGGGTATCTCCACTGATTGTACACATTAAAGTTGGTTTACAGGTCTTGGGGAGTACTACTGTGAAACAAGTAGTATAAAGCCTTTTGTGGCTCCAGAGGAAGCTGCATGTAATCTGATAAATTGCCTCCAGTGATGTCACAAAAGGCTTTATACATTTTTTTCACATACAGTATGAAGTAGTACTCCTCAAGAACACACTTTCATGTGTAAAATTGGTGGAGTTACCCTTTAAGTTCATTCTTCTCATATCAAAAACATCCAAACGTTTCTTATTTTGGCAGTTATTCTCACTGCAGACATCAGGTGCTGTGTAAGGACCTCATCCATTTGGCCAAAAGAGGTCAGTTTGCAGAAAACGGCGGGTCTTCATCCCCCCGCGGCGCCAGGTTCAGGTGCAGGAGCGGGAGGAGGTGTTGGCAGGAGCACCTTCCAGACCTGGAGGCATGCTGCAAGCCTCCAAATGAAACCTCACAGCATTACAGCAAGTCCTGCTAAATACTGCCTCATATTCACCACCTGACTCAGGGGTACAATGAGCTGGCAAGGAAGTAGATGACGGTGTCACGTCATGGGCAGAGTGAGAGTATGTAAATGAGAGTGGGTGATGAATCAGATCGTAGGTACCACCTTCAGGCAGTGGGTGTTTCTTCCAAAGGAGCAAATTGAGCTTAAGAGCCGACAAGCGCAACAAAAGCTCCTTTATACAGCTCAGTTTGTTTACCATAAAGGACCGCTATCAGGCTCCCACAGAATTAATTTCAGAGAGCCGTATTACAGAACTTCACTTTAGTTATTTGTTAAGGTCTGATAGTGAAGCCAGGCGGTCTGCGGGGCATTAAAGAAAATGGATTTATTGCCCTCTTACATCCAGACAAAATGAAAATGAGTTTGACTCCTACAGTAGGTTGTCATAATGAAAAACATAATAGTCGGTGAACGCCAACATTATGAGAAGCAATTTCATTAAAGTGTTAGAAACTTGCACAGTATGTGACTTTTCAAGGTCCTTCTACAAATGTTCAATCAGAATATTAACAGTATGTGTCTGGAAGTTGGCCCACGCCGGTGCCGGTGCAGTGGGGATGGATGCGCGTGGAGTCCCGAGGGAGCGGCGGAGCCTTTTGGCTTGTGCAATTTTCCTGCACACAAATGCAATATGTGTCGAATTAGCTGAAAGCGCTCCATCAGGAGGGGAGAGGTCGGAGTTTGTCATCCACAATTTGAGACAGAAGCACCACTTTGTAGCTTTACCCTTCACCTATATGCACATATCCCTTTAGCAGTGCATAAAAAATGCAAAGTGTGCAACTTGGGAGAGATCCGGTCTGGAGCGGCGGTAGTTAACGTCAATCATAATTGCACATCCTCCCACGGACGGAAAGCGAACGAGGACAGTGGGGAGCTTCTCATCTTCACAGATCGCTGGCAGTGGTACAGTAGTCGACCGTTCCACTCCGGGGAGATGCTGCGTGCAGATTAATGGCATCCTCTGTGGCGAGATTTGAAAACTTCCATTAATGCAACACCAATGATAATTTATTTGGACAGGCGAGCTGCTTCTCTGTGAATAATGAAGTGGCCTTGGGATCATTAATATGATGGATTCCCTCTAATGTGGTGATGCCGTGCCAGGAGCCCTCGCTGTAAAAAATATATATAATAGCTGTGTGCTTTGTTTGCATTATTGATTGTGGACCGAAATGATTTGAAACCAACACTGTCTATCTTTAAAGGGATTAGGGATTTTTAAAGAACTAATACCTCAGAGGATTAGCATTCGAAACATCAGTAGTGCTAATGAACAGCACGCTAATCCTGTGAAGACTGTTTGCAAATATACCAGGTGATGAGTCAGCCGGCCATGACAGTTTGCTGTATGACTTGCAGGGATATGGTTTCATTCTCAGCGGTACAATAAGAAGAATTAACAATGAAATGCTGCCAGAGCTGCAAGTCCTGGTGTGTCACAGGGCCGGCCTTCATATGCTAGACCTCTCCACTTTAGGATGTTCCATTAAACCTGTTTACCAGCGGAGGATTTAGCGTTGTGTCTTATGCTTCAGAGCAAAACAGAGCTGAGACGACGCCAGACTTCCCAGCGTGTCGGTGGTTTGTGGGACTGCTGTGGAAGAGCTATAAATAGGCGATCGTATAGAAGCCGCTGCAGGTTAAGCAGAGGAACGCGCGAGGGCCCGGGTGACTCATCGGCCTGTCTCATTGCATTATGTCAGTTACCTGGCGTCTGCACCTGTCACTGCACCCCCCCACCACCACCACCACTTAAAAGCCACTGACTCGCACGCACTAACAAGAGCCCGTTGAAGGGCGCATCACTGCACTCAACTGTATAAATATTTATACAGCTGATTTATTTCAAGGGACACTATGTAAGAATTTTAGTTGAAAACGTTGAAAAACTTACTAAAAATGATCAACAGGATGTGAAGAAACAGCAGGTTTGACATTGTGATGTCTTTGTATTGTGTTGCAGCAGTGTCTACTGAAGTTAGCATGCTAACCAAACCAAACCGCTAGCTGCATGACCTAACTGAGCTAACATGCTAATGGCCACTACAGTTAGCAGTTACTCTGATGATATCCCTTGTCAAAAGAGTTGAGATCTCTACCATCGGCAAGTAAAAGGACATTATACCTAGTTCTAACAATCGATTAAGAAATATATAAGAGCTCTGCTGTTAGCGTATTGTATTAATAATCAGATGTGTAATGATTGTTAGTTATAAAAATGAGAAACAGATACAGAATCCAATGAAGAGATTAATCAGACAAAAGTAATATACAAGCTGAAGTAGGGTAAGGGTCGAGAGTTCACAATGAGTTTGTGAAGAAAAAGAGGAACAACAGTTGACCAGTAGGCCATCGTGCCACCGGAAGCGGCTGCATGGCCTCATGAGGAAGTAATCAAAATCTCCCTCTTAAGCAATAGATGGCCATCTGAGAACGTATAAAAAACGCACGATGTTCTTCCTCCGCTCTTTTACCTTGGATTAACCTGGCCTATCATCGTAGAATGGACTTCAAGAGATTCACAGTTGGATCCAAAGAAAAGGGAGCACAAGGAGGATTAACCATCTTTACCAATCAACTGTGGATTATAATCTGGACATTGGAGTTCTTTTGTTCACTCTGCTGGCAAGTTTGGACTTTGAGGAAGTTTGGGGACCTCAGGCGGGGTCGTGACTTACCGCAAGGACCTGGACTTTCAGCAGGAAGGGAAAGGCGTACCTGCAGCATGGCCTGACCCTCTCAATCTCTACTACATGTAAATATTTTAACCAGCCTCATATAAATCTTATATTTATACACTGAATTGTGATCTTTATCGATAGGTATTCGTGATAATGATTGATAGTAATTGGGATAAGATTGAGCTGTATGCTTTGCCTTTGCTAAAACTTTGTAATAAACCTTCAACTGTAGTTAAAGTAGAAGTTGTGGGCACTGATTTTATGTCTCTTTGATGGAAGGAAATGTAGGTGATAAGTGTACAAAATATCTAGCGGTACTCTAGCCTACTGAAATTGAAATAGTCCCTTAGGGTTTACAAAAAAGCCCTTAAAATTCATCCTAGCACCATACTGAGTGCTCAGATCATTTAGAGGAGAGCTGTCATTAATGGGCGTGGCTGGTGGCCGTATCTGACTCAAGGGCTCTCTGTGAGTGGAGTGGTGAGAGACAAGACACTCAAGAACGTGTATTGAGTCACATCCTTTAGAGTGTCAAGGAAAATCCGACCCAAAGAAATCCACAGTCGAGCAGCAGTAAACAACTTCAAAAAAAGTCATCCACAGGCTTGTACAGACAACCAAGAGAGACGGGGAACTTTAAAAAAAGATTCATTAATAAATGTAAATTGATTGATATTGTTACACAGATCACCTAGAAGGAAACCATGACCTTACCATGGCTTTTTGAACAGTTCAAACCCGGTGGAAACATTTTCTGCTGAAGCCATGATTGCTTTGTCTTCAACTGCAGTATTTAGCTAGCTTAGCTCTGCAGCTCTACTGCAGTGCTGGCACTTGTGCGCCCTGATAAAGATTTGGGTTTATTTACGAAAGTCTAATGCCTTTGTGCATTCGGAAATTCTTTATCCGTGCAATACAGTTTTTGTGGTGCACATTATCATTTTGTACTTTGTGAACAATAGAACTAAACTGCTGATACACAGATTGTTGTAGATTGCATAATCGTCTGCAGGGTAATATGTCTGAAAACCATACTCTCCCCGAACCTAAAACAGCAAAACCAATTATTTCATTTCATGAAGCTTGTATTATGTATGCGCCGTAAAACTCCTCCTCTGCTTCCCCGTCTGATTTGAATCAACAGCCACGCGTTCCCTAATGTTCCTCTTTAATGTTCTTCTCTGAGCTGTAATTTCAGGTGGGTTTATTGTCTGAGCCTTGGCAGGCTGCTGTTGGCGTCCTTATTTAAAAGCTATTTTCAGTGCGCACTGTCACTGCGGCTGGTGTTGTGACTAATAAACAATATAAGAGACCCTGGGATTCCTGTGGGTGTCAAAAGGTCAGGAAGGACTACTTGTTTGTGCCAGCCTGCCTCTCATCCTGAAAAGCTTCTAATGGGCCCGCAGGAGATGCAACTCTTTCACGGTGAAGGACCGATCCGGACATAATTACAGTCCGCCAGAAAGCTGTGATGCTCTGCCATGCGATCGTTTGCCGTGTCAGTGGCAGCTCTCAACTGCTCCACAGGACATGTGTTGACTTGGACAGCCTTATAAGAGAATCAATGCTCACATGTGTAACCCCCTGGAGGAGGAGTAATCACGAGGATCCAAGATGAAGAAAGATGAATTTCTGTAAGTGCTCATCCTTCTAAGGCACTCCGGTCCAAGGCTCTTTAAATGGCCGGTCTGCTCTGCTATATTAGTTTGGCCATTTATCCCCGGACAGCTGTCTGCTGCAATAGAGCGATCCTCCAAAAAGCAATACAGCGGGAGAGGATGTAGCTCATATTTCTCACCCCCAGTGTGGTCATGGCGTGCTCTTATTTCATGACAGGAGTATTCCCACGTGCTCAAACATAAGAAAGGAATGGTTCGCTTCATGTAAATCCATGAAACAGGCATAAAGTCAACATGACAGCTTCTGCATTGAGTTGATCTGACTATGGACGATACTTGACAATATGTCTGCAATATCATTGACATTGTTTTCCCCTGTTAGGCTGAATAGTGGATGCCTCACTATACATAATTCATCTGAAATGATGTATTTGTGGATTTTTTTTTTTAGGCTGTAGTTGCCACAGCTGCTGTCACCGTGTCAGTTGTGTACTCTCGACATGAAGAGAGAAACGGAGGCTATCTGCAGGATGTAATAAGCGAACACAATTGGACCATTCTGAGCAGGCCAGACCACAGGGGAGGTGTTGCTTTTGCTTTCTCTCCTCTTTGACTGAATTACAAACTGAACATTCATGCATGTGAATGACAACTGGCACACAATATTGGCCTCTGCACCCACGGAACAGATTTCTAAGGTCCGTGGCAAACTAATTGTGACTCCAGAGATGCTGGACACTGAAGTTGAGTCAATTTAACACCAGGGACTGCTGGAAGTATACATATTTTATTGGCGTATCCATATTTTATTGAAGCGCTCATTATGTTGAGTGATGGCTCGGATGGAGATTTAATCAGGTCCTTTTTAATCTCTCATTCATTTCATAATGACCTATTTCCCACTTGACATTGAGTCAGAGGTGGACACGCTGTTTCACTGTGGCGCTCAAAACTGTCGGAAAGTAACATGCAGATTTCCACTTTGCAAGCAAGAAATGACAAAAACTAATATTAGATACGGATGATTTTCTTGATAGCTGGGTAACTCAAGGACTCCCCGTTTGATATCAAGCAGTGACATTGCAGGGAGACTGCCGGAGTTGAGAATAATAAGTCTCCTTAGTCGGATCATGTTTGACGTTAATTTGCCGAATCAGTGTCAGAATGTCATTACTGTATTTAGTTGAAACACAGGTATTAACTGGCTAGTGTGATTTCTGATCCTCTAATTTCTTGTTTTTCTGATGTTGAGATTTGACCTGCTTGTAGCGCTTAAGTTAAACCCGACATTAGGTTTCTGGGATCCATGAATATCTGTGCCACATTTCAAAGGTACTCCATCCAAAATTCGTTGAGATACCTATTTCAGTGTGGGCCAAAGTGGTGCACTGACTGATGAACCGACACTGCCATCAATAGACCCACATCACCAGCATGGCTAAAATTAGTTCCTGCGTAAACCTCAATTCAGTCTCTATACCAATATGTCTGTACTAATTAGTATCTTGTGGCGCCAACATAACACGGTCTGGTGCTGTATTTACACTGTGGGTGCTGTAAAGGGATTAGCGCGAGTTAAACATTACATAACTGAAAATATCAGCATGACAAATAGCTTCTTCCTACAAAGGGTGCGTGTGGTGATCTATATAAAGGCTGATAGTTTCTTAAAATAGGTTTACAATGTGACACCTCAGGCAACCATGGTTACCAAGAATGAGGTAGAGGAAGGGGGGGAGGTGCTGCAGAGGAAACATGGGCTTTCTGGGTTACTGGGGCTAATGGTCATATATTTTCTGTAGACGGTGTATGTGCATGTGGAGACTGCCTTGTAAAGAATAAAGAGAGCGTATATGTTGAGATTAAAGCTACTAAATGGCTTTGTTCCATATAAAGGTGCCCATGACTGTAGGCTTGCTCGCCAACTTCCATTGGCAAGCGAATTTGTGAGAATCAGGAAATCACACAGACAGACAGTCATGGCAGGAACGGATATTTTTTCATCAGAAGTGTTTGATTTTTTTCTGACACATTGTCATTGGCTTTTGTAAAAACGGATGAAAAAAATATACTCTTTGGTGCAGTAATATCAAGCAAGTTTGCAAGTACATGCTCTCATCACAGTAGATATGATTAATATGATATTTTATATGTGTGTCTACATCACACTAACAAAGTGAGATAACGAATAAATGTATCCATTGACAGTAGAATATTGCATCAGTGTTATAGACATCTCCTAACATGATATCGTGTACAATGAAGTAAAACAAAATTAAACAAATCCTGATATTTTTTAAGTTTGAATAATCTATATATGAGAGCTATCTAATCATGTACTGCATGTACTGTAGTTTAAAGTGTCAATCCATGCGCTGGCTACAGAATCCTTCAAATGATACTGTGCAGCAGCATTATGACCTTGTTTTTGCTCATTATTTCTGTTGTCTCTTCCCCCCCTGTCCACTTCCCACTCCAATTGTATGTTTAAGGGACTCTTGCAAGCAATTGCAACACTTCTCGCGCAGCTCAAGTCCGAAGTACAGTAGCAAATCCTAAATATAGGTTTGTAAAGCAGTGGGGGTGACAACTACTGCGGGTGGGATGTACAATCTGTGTTCCTACCCTTGTGTACCCAAATATCCTTACTCATCAAAATGCCCACCACCTCACAAGTCGACAGGGGCCGTCCTGCAGTTTGTGCAGCATATTGCACCATTCGCCGAATCCACTGGGACGTGACAGTTTCTAGGTTCTCTGACATGCCAGGAGAGAGGTTCCCACAGGCGATGTGATGTATAAATGAAGAGCTGTGGTTGCACGGGTCTGAGCTGTCGACTCACATTATCTGCAGGCGTCCTCCCCTCATGCAGTTGCCGAGGCTCGGGTAAGGTCAGGAGTCAGTCGTATCTCTGGACCTCGTGGGTCGATTGAAAGATGAGACCTTGTGAGCGGTTCACCGGCGTGTGTAGTCGTTACCTCGCAGCAGTCTCACATAAATGACTGATGAGCAGTACAGGTATGTTTCGGTTAAATCAAATCTACTCCAATTTGAAACATTGGACAACAATTCAAAAAACAAAAAAGGGCCATCTTTCACTTCCAATTATCCTGTTCTGAAGGAAGTGTCTACAATGCTAATGGTCACTCTCCAGGGACGTCTGCAGGGAGGAAAACATCAAATCACATTAATGGGAACAGTTGGTCGCTCCCTGTGGGTTGGCCGCTCACAGATGGTGGAGAGTTGTGTGTGATGTGTTTAACTTCTCTCCAGTTGAACCACATTAACTTGTGCCCATCATCCGACTGACTCCAGGGATCAGCAAGGTGATCCTCGATGAGTACAGTGAAAAATAATGACCTGAGGTAAGTCTACAAGTAAGACAGGAGTTATGCAGTGTCGTCGAGCCAAAGCAGTCACAATGCTAAACTTTTTCAAATTATAATTACAAGAAGCTGCTCAATATCTAAATGATGCGTCATGCATTTTACATTTGGGGATTTTATTTCTTGCCAAGAGTTAGATGAAAAGAGTCTCTATGAACTACAGCCAGGCATAAGCATAAACATTGAAGAAAGGGGGAACCAGCTAGCATTGTTCTTTCCAAAGGTAAAAGCTTGGTGAGAATGGAGCCAGGCTAGCTTGCCAAAGTGTAAAAATGACAACTTGTAGTTTTACACAGGATTATGTGCAAAAGTGTATCTTGGCGGCAACAGTGACTTGGCACAAACACAACTTCATTTACTTTTGGTTTAAACAAGATATGTTTTAAGGGTAATAGGTGGCTTATTCTCCAATAAATGCATTTCCTAAAATGGTGAATGCTTCCTTTAACTGTTTATACTGTACATAAGTAGTTCTACCATTGACTGCATAAAATATATCAAGCCAATGCGGAAGTGCACGGAAGTGGTTTCAACACTGGTTTCAAAAGAGGTCAGATTGTATGTAATCATATGAGAAAGTTACCTTCTTCAATACAGCATGATGTTCATTTTGGGACTAACTGTCCAATTCGGAGTACCTTGTGATTGGCAAGTTGCTGCCATGGCACGGACATCCAATTAGTATCCTCCCCCACCTCCACACTCTCATCCAAGTATGGTCACCTCTGGCTCCAAAAAACAAAATGGAGATGAGTGTAATGCCAAACTCAAGGTTACAGGGATTACAGGGAATTATGTGCAAGAGTACTTCTTGGCGGGAGCAGCTGGCACAAACACCGCCTTTACAACCACAACTCCACTCTTACACGTAGGTTTTCGACAGATTAAACAATTTATAACAAGATAATTAGTCAGTTTTAGAGGAGGTGGTGAATGGATTATTTATTACTTGGGCTACTTAGTTACTCCCTCTTTCCTGTCTTTATGCTAAGTTAAGCAAACTGTCTCCCGGCTGTAGCATCATATTTATAATACAGACAATAGAGTGGTGTTTATTTCCTCTCCTAACTCTTGTCAAGAGAGCAAATTGGTGCGTTTCCCAAAACTATTCCTTTACTGGAGGATACAAGTGTTCTCCTATGCTGTGAGTAGTTTCACACATTGAGTTAATAGATAAAAACTCAGAGGAAGGTTTCACTCGTGTACCTAATTGGGAGAATTTAATTCGCTGTCACTACAACTGAGCACCCACCAAATATATCACACATCATTGTTCTTTGAAATCTCCAGGCAACTGTTCTAATACCATGAAATAAAGTAAAAAGCTGGTTTCCAAACAGAAGCTGTGCCACATTTTGTTTTCACCATCCAGAGACTGCACGGCTTCTCCTTTCCACTTTTTCTCCTGGATATCTGACCTTCAAACAGAATATATAGTAGATGTGGGGAAGGAATGATAGAACCATGTCTACTCGTGACCTTTACATGATGTATTGCCACTGAGCGGTAATTCATATCAATGGTTTTCGTGCCGTTATGATGTGCCAAGTACATATGTCACTGTATCCTCCAGGCATTCTAGGTAGACTGTGCTGAACACGTGGACATGTCCTTATGTCTGGGGTCATTGGAGAAATCAACAGAATGTGGTGGACCAACAGCAAGCAGCAAACAGCCTGCTGGCCTTCATTAAAGTCCTGTGGCTATTTCAGCCAGCCATGATGGAGAGGTGTGGGACTGATGGTGTGAATAAATGGACACTCACACTCTCTCTGCGTTGTCTCTGCAACAAACAACCTATCATTATACAAAGATGCACTGCCGAGGCAAACTGAAGCTCCTTTAACAAACTAGCCCAGCTCTGGTGCAGTGATTGTGTTTCAAAAGCCCTGAAATTTGAGCATAATATAGATTGATTGTAGCATTAATTAATGCAACGTGAGTGCAAGTGAATATCACAAGCTCAGTGAGGTCCCTTGGTCTAAATGTTAAATCAAAAAAGCCTTGAAATATTGGCCCACTCCAAACTGGGGCCTAATTAAAGAGTAAATCCATCAGGCATAACAGAATATGATACGTAGCTCGCTGTCTGTGTGTATCATTTCTCTAATAGTGTTATGTTACATCTAATTTGTATTTTCACTTTTTATAGGGACACATTCAGTGGACACGCAGCAGTTATTGCAGATGATACAATTAATGTCCCATCACACTGAGCACAATATATTAATGTAAAAGACATTGCTCCCGTTATTAAATTTGTCCACACAGTTTTTATTTTCTGTCTGCTCCTATGATATCTACAATGAATCTGCTCCTGCTGGAGCACACATATTGGAGCAAACTATGATTGTTTGGAGATACACTGTGCAAATATACTGTCTACAGGCTGGTGTATGCAAATGAGGAGCAGCAGCTGTAGAGGTCTTGCCTCAAGGAAAACAATAAAGTCTTGCCAGAACAAGAAGAATATGAGAAGAGAAATTGATTTAAAGTTAATGCTCTCTGTTTGTATGACTTGGCAGTAAGTGAAATGGAAAATCTACAAGCTTGTTCATAATTTTAGTCACCAAAGACACATCGTGTCACGAACAAAGGCTCTGTAGGGATGGAGATGTCGATCGGTCAGTCCACTTTGGTCCTGATATCAATATCTATACAACTATTGGCTGGATTGCCAAGAAAGTTAGATATTTGTAGATATTTGTACTCCCCAGAGGATGATTACTACCGATTTCGGTGAGCCCCTGACCCGCCATCAGGTCAAGAATTTAATTTATCCAATAGCCAACAAGCTGCAAAACGGTTGACATTTCCAGCTGTTTAGTGATTATAAGCAAATGATAGCATGCTAACACAACATGCTAAACTAAGACGGTAAATGGAGCACACATTAAACATCATCATTTTCATTGTGAGCATGATAGCATGCTGACATTAGCATTCAGCAGTGAAGTACAACCTCACAGAAAACGATAGAATAGGTCAGCTGCCAATGACTGCCAAAATTATTTATCATGAAATGGTAGCAGTTTGGTTAGGTTCAGACAACAAAACCGCTTGGTTACGTTTTGGAAAAGGTCATAGTTTGGGTTAAAATAAATATGTTTCGTACAGAATTTAAGTTAAGTACATTATGTAACCTAACCTAACCCTAACCAAACTTAAAATAAGTTAACATTGACTTTTGGTTTTACACAGGGCACAAACTGCAGCCTCCTGAAAGTCCTGTGTTTAACCCATTCATCAATTTTTGACCGCTAAAGACACAAAAATAGCCCTCAAGAGTTGGTGGAGACCAAAAACAGAGCTAAAAGAGTGTAAACATTGGACTTACAGGTGACCAGAAACACGACTACAAATAGATGCTAATGTTGCTACACAACTTACCTTGCGAAGTGATGTGATCTTACGGATCCATCTTGCCAGGCTCTAATTTATGTGCACATGGCAGAACACACTGTGGTTAAACGAACCAGCGTCAGGTGGGCATGGTTAAGTTGTGATTGGAAAAAAACAATGGTGGCTCCTCAAAAGGTTAGTGCAGCTGCTATAGCATCACTTCTAATTTTCTTGATTAAAAGAAGAACAAAGACCGACACTGAAGGCTTTTCTTGGTGAAAAAGATGTTTTCTTCCTCCTCTTGAGTGACTTCGGTGACAGTTTGATTTACCCTGTAGCTCTGCAGGTGGCAGCGCTCTCCTACTGTTGATCCGATTGGTTGAGTTTGTCTGTGTTTGACAATCATAGACAGATGGTTCCTCTTACCACCTGCTTAGTATCTTTTGAAGGGTCCTGGTCTTTTCCAGACAGTTAATAGCGGCTTCTTTCCAGATGTTTTTTTTATAACTAACCATGTGGCGCGCCAGGTTTCTCCTGATCTGCTTAAAATAAGCAACTGTTTTATGTCGCATTACCTTAAAAGGTGATAACGTGTGTTTACAGCTTGTTTGTGCTGCAACAACATATAATATTTTCTTACTAAAACTAAAAATCACAGCACTTAAACTGTTTTCTAGGACCTACCATATTTTACAAATCAAATAAGCTCAAGCTCGAGCTCTTTATTGAGGATCCTGCAATACAAACACACACAGGTGTTAAAAAAAGCAAGTTGCAGCTGTAACACCATTGTGATTTCTCATTTCAGCTATCTGTACTGCACTTTCTATTTCTGTTACTGTAAGCTGCAAACTGTGGTTTCTATTAGGCGAATGGGGGAGTCCAACTGTGTCCCACTGCGCGATGGAAACAGAAGAAGATGTTGAGTGTACAGGGTTCAGATACAGACCGGCTCAGGCGAGCGCTTGATTTGCTCTGCGTTACTCACCTTCACAAGGGATTTTCACTGGGGGAAATTCACTCTCCCGCTGCTACTTCCTCCCCACCTCGTTCTATATCTGTTCCTTTGCTGCAATGCTTTGCTTCACTTTCCTTGATCCTGGCAATGTGTTGCTTCAGAAGGTTCTGCTGATTGTCGAAGGCGCTCCGGTTGCTTCAGCACTGCAGCATCTGCTCCTCTATCAGCTCCTGTCTCTCAATTCCATTGCTTCTTTCTTCACCCACCTGCTTCCTTTTTTCATCAATAAATCTACCTCTTCTGCAGCATTTGTTCTGTTATACACCATATACTGTACCTTTCAATTCTGGGCATGAGTGAGAACTTCACATCAAGGGCCATGATGCAATTTGGCAGCCTCGCCATGTGAGGCTTCGTGGCTTAACACGGCATAAAGACTTGGGTATTCTGCTCTTCAATTCAAACTCAAACATGATCCCACACGGTGCATTTATGTCAGCGCAATTGCAACATTTACATTTCTGTTTATTCCACCAACAGTTTCCATCAAAGTACACCTTGAGGACGGAAAATAGGGAATGAAAATCAATCATAAATCATTCTGACAGCTGCACTGGTGAATCGTGTATTAACATAAATCTCCCATTAGCTAAACAACATGTTACTCCAAGCTGCATCCTGTTTCCTCTCTCATCATGTGCATTATTTATACTGTGACTAACAAGTCACGGGAACAGGCAGTCTAACTACGACGGCACCCAAAAAACAGCCTAAATAAGGGGTGTGTTTCTGGCTTTTTAAATGCATCGTCCTGCAAGGGTCGTAAAGTATGCTCCTTTGTATTCAGCCAAAATATAGGCCTGTGCCAAAGCCAATTGGGAGCCATTACCCCAGGAAGAGAAGTTGCATTGTCTGGTGTGCCAGCAAGAGAAACACTGTGAAGCCACCTCATTGGATATAAAATTCTGGGCCCATAGATTGCTTTATGTGTGTACAGTCTTATTCAGAGCCAGAAATGTAAACTCATGCTTCGCTGTTGGTACTTTCACAGTCAACAATTTTGCCCGCAAATTCATTACCCTCAGGTTTTGCCTCTTCTGTCTCTACTCTGCATTTACCGAGGAGCTGATAAGTGGATTTCGTCTGCATTATGAAGCTCCGACTACGTGACTGTTAAAGGCCAAAGAGGGACACAGCTGAGCGATGATGTTTCTCTTGGCAAACTCCTGTGCAGCCCCTCTCTTGTTACACTCCTCCGCTATCATCAAGGTTAATTAAAAATTTCACCATGGCTTCACACAATTTTCAAACCACCTCCAGAAAATTTCCACAATGTGTGTGTCTGTCTCTCTTTTCCCACCTCCTCCACTAGAGTTTCTCTCCCTCCGCTCCTCCACAAGGGTCCTTTGGCCATCATTAGAACTTAATGAACTCAGTTTAATAATCAAGGGAATTAGTGGAGTTGAGTTCGGCAGTGGCGTTTGCTGTATCCTACAGGCTCTTCCTCCTTGTTTTCAAATGAGTGTCGCCCGTGTGTAAAATGTGTTGTGTTCACATTGTGTTTTCCGTGTCCCACACTTTGCTATCTGGGGGACATAATGGGATGTTCCACATCTTTCCCCTAATTAGTTTCAGAGTGTGTTCATTAGACTTAGCAGATTTAGTTAACTTATGGGTATCTCGCAGTGGCCCAATTCCCCCAAGTACACTGATGTCTGGGTGATAAATCATCTCTGTCTGCCTGCTTTAATTACGCAGACTGGTGAAGTGTCATATTTTGCTCTGAATGTATGGAGTGCTGAGTTATAGGTAGCGTATGCATGTCTCGCAGTCTCCTTCAGGCTCAAATGCACCACAATTAATTATGTTTACATTCTCTGTTGGGCTTGTAAATGGATTTTAGACTGATATATTTATCTTTATGATGACTACTTTTACATGTCAGGGTGCACACATCTCTCCTTTCAAGCTTGCATTACAGCCTTGATGGAAAACAGCAGCCTTCGCCGGGGCATCGTCCCCCGAGTTTAACACATGTTCTCTCTGTCACTTTCTCTCAGCCAGCCATGATATTGGAAATTATTCAGCATTAGTGTGAATGGAGCCTGGTAGACTTGGGGTGTTACTCCCTTGCAGCTGGGTGTCACATTCAAATAGAAGTAAATTAGCTGTCACCGAGGCTGGGCTCGGGAGCGGCTGCTATGCCTCAGAGACTATCCTTTATAACAGGATCCGTGCTCACTGCCAAGTCGATGCAAGGCAACAAGTCATTATACCTGTGAGAAATAAAGAAGCACAATATAATTAGGGTCAAACGGCTGTCTTTATCTGAGGGTGGATTCCCGCTGTAGGACTGTACATACAGCAGCATAGCAGGGAAGATATAGCAGCGTAAAAATCACCTGCTGTTTGCAGAGTTGTCTAAAGAAAGCTCGGGGATGATGTACTTGGTTTGAATCTCTGCTTCTCCAACAGCAGACGGTTGCTCTCTCATTATCTACAGGCCAACATTTACTGTGGAGCTGGGCTCATTACTGGCAGCTAAGCCCAAGGGACAGGCTAGACTGGCACAGTCTCCTGACAACAGGGTGACACCGCCTGCCTCTAAAGGTTTGTGTGACACAAATCCATCACTCCACCATTTTATAGTTACAGATGTGGCTAAGCTGCTTAGATTTATCTCTTAATTACAGGTCTATCTTTGCTTTTTCTTATTAAAAGTCTGTTTTTTTAACTCATCTTTAAACTTTCACATATTTATTTTTTTAATTATTCAAATTATCCACAACCAACTGGAGATAATTAAACGATTTTGATGGGTTTTTTTGTGCTTTAACTTGACAGAGAGAGTCTGACTTAAACACACAGGTAGCTAATTAGGGTGCAACATTTATAGCACAAGTCCCAGAGATTCTGAGAACTGGACGTCAATAATCATTAGCAGGAGGCTTGAGAAGTATTCTGAGGCTTCAGCGACCCCCAGTGGTCAAACTGAGTGACACAAGCAGTGATTTCATGTGGAGTTTGCAGTATTTATTATAACAATAAGAGAACAATACTGAGAGAAAAGGATGAACCTCGACTTAATTAAGATGGCACTGTGTATACTTTGTATTTACACATTACAAACACACGTGTCTCGACTCCCCCGTTCACAGTACAACACGGCTACAAATCGACCACACGATAATAAACATGACATGGCAATATGAATTAAAAAGGAACGATATGATGCCAACACGCACGAGCATAAATAATCCACTGAAAGTACCAGCATACTGTACAAAATGTGAAATCACTCTTTATGAAGTGTGTAGTGTTTGAGACAATAAATATTAACAGAAGCACTGAAAACATCTTGTGCGATGATATTAACAGGGACAATGATGCGGAGCAACAACAGTTCTGTACATTTGAGGCCTCCAGCTCTCGTTCTGCTGCTATCATCTGTGGGCCCTCGTCATTGAGAATAATAATAATAATGCATATTCACAATAAACTTTGATTTCTTCTTTTTTTACCGCAGCCTCTGATTTCCGTTTTATGTTTAACATAAATTATCTGGTCTCATTAATGATCGAGAATTGATCAAACACAAGCTGCGATATCTTCCTCTAAAATACTGCACTCCGTCAGTCGATATTTTCCCATGTTTACATACCTTTCACACGAGGTACTCCATTCCAACTTCAGCTATTCTCAATGGTTCACTAAATAAAGTGAGTAATGCTCATTGTGATGACTTTCATTCTTCTTTCAACAGCACAACACAGTAAAAAAGGCACCGTCTGCTCACTCAAAACTTCTTTAAATATAACACTACAGCCTTTTTAGCTTTAGTACTGTATATTCTTTGAAAATCTACTGGAGCTTCTTTCGAAAAGAAATCTCAAAAATCTCCTGAACTTCTTTAGTGGTGACATACTGATCAGCTTTTGTTAATTGACCGTGCACCAACAGCATTAAAACACCAGCTATGTGCACTGTATTTTATACCATGTGATGCCAATTTGCCTGGTTACACTTGCACTTTGGATCCAGGTTTACTCGTGCTGCCATACGGGGGCAGCACCAGTCTCCCTGGGAGAGATCCAGTGTGTGCGTGCGTGTCTAGGAGGAGGAGTCCTCCTCCACAGGGTGGAGAGCGTGCCTCTTCAGCAGTGTCTTTAGTATTTCCACCTCCCGCTCTGCCTCCTTCAGCTTCCTACGTAGTGTCTCATTGGCTTTCTGCAGCTTCTGGTTGTCCTGGGAAAGACACAGAAGATTTGTGTGATGTAAGCTAACTGTGGCCCATTAAAGTGCTGCGCATCTGTTAGGAGCGAAAGCCTGACACTCACTGATTCCAGAGATTCATAGGGGGGTTTGCTGTCCTCTTCTGGCTCTTTAGGCGCAATGGACGCCCTGTTTTCCCACTTGGCACAGTGTCGCTGTTTTCTCTGGGGCACGGGGCTGGGGCACGAGGTGAGGGTGGGCGTTACTGGGATCAGCAGAGACGGCTGAGGGCGGCCGGGCTCGGGCGATGCAGAGGAAAGCTGGGGTCCCTCCGTCTGGGTGCCACTGTGGACCCTCTGAGGCCTCGAGTGGGAGGTGACCGGAGAGTCTGGGCTACAGTCTTTGCTGCTGTCATCTGACGGGTAGGGAAAAGGGAATTCATCCGAACCTGGAGAGCGCAGCATTAAAGCATTAAAGGAATTATTTCAAATGAGACATGGGAAAATGAACATGACTTTTCATTCTCACGTTGGTCTTTTATCACTTCATCTAAGTTATCAACAACCACAAAACAAAATGACTCAGTTCGGTATGCAAAGAAACAGATTCAGAGTCAGACCACAAAACAGTACGTCATAGAGAGTCATCTGAAGAGGGGCTATGTTAATATAGCCGCCGTGTTTTTGAAGATGTGTCTCACTGAGTCAATGCATATTAAGTAAAATCGAAAGTTCTTCTGTTCTGAATATAGTTTCTTTCTCGCAGAAGGTGGGCAGCTTCAGTATTACTGTAAGTAAAACAGGGAAATAACCTTGACAGTAGACCCTGTGCTCTTTTTTTTTTTTTTTAAGCTGCAGCAAACTGCAGTGAAATCATGTACATTCTGTCTTTTCTTGTTTTCTGTACAGTGTGGCAGGCAGTGATTACAGGAAACACCAGATGGCACGTAACATAGACACTTACTGTTAACTGATGTCACATTAGTGTTATTGTCTGCATAACTTAGGTGAGAGTGTGGGTTTGTGGGAACTTGTGTAAGAGATTTCTATTTGTTGTGACTGTGTGAGGAATAATATTGTCTGTGTTCAGCGCTCATCGTCAAGCCCACCCTCTGAGGTGCCCGTGGTGACAGGCGTGGAGCTCGGCGTCGGACTGTCGATGGCGCTGGTCAGTCTGGTGTTCTTCTTGCACTCGAACGCCACCTGGTCCTTGCACAGCTTGTGGCAGTTCATACCGCAGTCTGTGCGAGCCAGAAGAATGCACAACATGTCAGGAACAGGAACTCAGTCTAACATCAGCAAACTGACTTCTACCGACTTCTCTTTGAACGCTATCTGTTCTGCAAACGCGGTTCTCGGAGCTTTGCATGCTTACTGTCAAGGAAACAAATAGCTCTCAGACCTTTTGAGGGACGGGGGAGGGGGAAAAACTGTGGTTCTGGCTGCAGACTGTTTCTTTGTTTTTTTTCATGTGCTGCAAGGTTCAGCTAGCTGTGTGCACTACAGAAAACCACAGCACACCTTCTCAAGATAGCTCCGCTTTACCTGCTCCCCACAAGAGGCTGTGTGTATCTCTTCATTTGTACACGTTACTGACTGACAAAGATAGACACGCACATGATAAAGCGCCATAATTACCTTTGCATCTGTAGCCTTGCTTGATGACACCCCACAACTGTTGGAATATGGGGGAAAACATCACTCAATGTCAAAAGCGAAACTTAAACTGACATAACACCCTTCAACTTGCGCAGTGACTTACAAATCCTGAGCAGTTGTCACAGAAGGTGGGTTTCATGTAAGTGGTCTCCTGGAAGTTGTGGACAAAGCCAAGACCAAGTTTGGAGCAGATGACACTGGCCCGCATGAAATAGGCTGTGATCTCCTCTCGGCTGACGAGGCCCTCTCTGGATAACCATAACACATATACAGCATCATTTAACAGAGGAGATAGAGCTTAGATAATACAGGATATACACAGGAAATAAACACTTTGACAGATATTTATCTTAACTTCATATCATGTTTGCTAATGTCTGACCAGAAAAAACCCATCTGCCCGACTATTCTTTAATGCAGAAACCATGACATCAGCGATGGTGGTTTTCATACAGGTCTATGAATGTGAAATTACAAGCCTCTCTTTGGTTTGTGAGAATCATGTACCACTTGACGTGCCTGAGAAATACAAGAGTGAAAATGTTGTGGTGGAGGTTAGTGTTAGGTCTGCAGCTATTTTATGCTTCCTGTTGCTACACTCGTCACTACAAATACCACTTTTTCTCTCTCTCCCCTGTAGTCGCAAATGAGCCGAGTGCGTGACCCGTGAAACACTCACTTCTCTTTGTCCATGACACAGAAGGAAAATGGAAAGCTAGCAGCAATTTTCTCAAATTCCCCTTGAGAAATGAAGCCGTTCTCGTCGTGATCGTAGTTCTTAAACACGGACTGTGAAAGACAAGAGGCAAACACCATTGTTGCTCGACTATTAGTGAACAATAGCTGCGAGAGCAGCCTGTCAAAATGGCAGCATCCAGAAGAACAGTTGAAATAAATGATTATGGTTATATAACAGCATCGCTGCGTAGCCATGCAGAGGCTACACTTGAAAAAAGGAAGCACTTACATCCACCATTCTCTGCACATGTTTGCTGATGGTTCGGGGGTCAGGTTTAGGAGCCACTCCTGATGCCCAGTCCACAACCACTGGAGGTCTTGAGGGGGTGGCTGGCTGATAGAAAATTAATTAGTCATTAAAAAAAACAAGCCTGTGCAGGCAGATAAACATGTAAAATATTATCTGAGCAATTACTACATTTATTCATAACCTGCTCTACAGAAGCAGAAGCAACACTGTAAACCAGCAAGGCGTCAGATAAACAAGCTTAGGACCTGACACTGAAGTATTTCAACATTTTGGGAAATACACTTCTCTTTCTTGCAGATACTTAAATGACAGGGTTAATGCAACTAGAAACTCTCATGTGTGTAGTTGTAGCGAGGGTTAGCTAGGGTGTGATTTTGACAGCGTTTCCCCTTTGTTCCCAGTCTTTTCCCTATGCTAAGCTAACCAGCAACTGGCTGTAGCTTCATATTTAGCGAGCTGCTTTCCCTGTATTTAGTCTTTATTCTAAGCTAAAAGGCTGCAGATGTAGCTTCATGAGAGTGGTCTCAATCTTCTATATTTTACCCTTTGCAAGTCAACAGGCTCGTGTTTCCCCATGTCGCCGGTCTTATACTAAGCTACCTCGCCGCTGGCTGTAGCTTCAAATTTTGCATAAAGACACGAGAGCGCTATCAATCTTTTCAACTAATTCGGCAAGAAAGTGAATGAGCATATTTCCGAAAAAACGTCAAACTATTCCTTAAAAGCGAAAACTTAAAGCATCTCTGCTTCTATCACTCACAGGTGCTCTACAGTTCTTGGGTTCCCTGGTGTAAGACAGTTCATAGATCTCATCCTCAGTGTAGTAAAGGTCCAAGGACAGCTGTGGGGAAGGAGGGAACACATGTTAGCACACGGGAGGTAAACAGATAGAGAAAGAGCTCCCTGTGTATCTCGATGTTTCTCCTTGAAACATGTTTTGATGAGGGCAATATCGGGTCACAGGGTAACTCTTTTCTCTTCATGGGCATTCTGTCGTTCAAGTACGATTTCACAGATAACACAACAATACAGCTATCTGAACTCACTCTCATTCACACTCAGTTCGTCACCCACACACTCATAGATCATAGACTCTCATCACACCCACACAGAAGTGCGGACAATCCACATGCTGTAACGTGCTCATTTGCATCTGTGCTCGCGTTCAACACAATCTAGTGAATCACACGAGGACACACGACAATTTAACGAGAAATGCAAAGTTGCACTGAGGGGTGCGCTACCGTCAACAGATGGACCAGGTCCTTGTTGGCGTCCAGCTTGGGGGGGATCTGCTGGAGCTGGATTAGCTCATTAATGTGGTTGTAGAGGGCCTGGAGCTTCTGGACGTTCACCTTGTTGTCCTCCACATAGTCTGACATGGCTTCGTTGACCGAAATCAGGTCTTTGAGGTGGACGCCCAGGATTGGGATTTTAAAACCTGTAAACCTGTTGTACGCTTGTCTGTAGTTGTCGTAGTTTCTACAGGAGGACAGCAGGTCTGTCATCTCGTTCAGTACCTGGGGAGGAAATAGAATTTTTGTTGTAATGATTAATGTGAGGATGTTGTGGCTCTGTCATCAGCTGGATCTAACTGCGGTAGGAGCCGTTTACCTTGGTGACCTCACTGGGTACATGCGAGGTGGTGTCCTTCAGTCTGGAGATCGAGCTGTGACACAGCCCTCCCACCACCGCCATTAGTGTGTTGTAATTGTGCATATGGTGTAGACACTGTTGGACACACACACACACACACAAAAAAAGCACACGTATCAGTCCAGCCGCGCACACACGTATAAACACACACAATTAAACTTGTTCCAGGTAGCCCTGGTTATATAATCCACAACACTGCAGTTACATAAGCCACTTATATTGTTGGCTTTTTCTTACTGCGCTCTGATATCTCACTCTTTTTTGGAAGTGCTTTTCCCTCTCTTTTCAGCTCTCTAATTCGTGCTGTCACTGGAGCATTATGGTGTGAAATTCGTTTCCACACCCGTGGGTTTCAAGGTTGACAGCAGTGAGCAGCAGCAGACTGGTGCATTAGTGTTGCAGTGCAAGAGGTCCTCCAGAGTACAAGTCTGACTAACGGCTCCCTGAAGCCGGCGTGTCACTTCTCAGCAGGCTGCATGCAGCTTGACATTGGAGCGGTTCGAACAAGCTAGTTCTGATCTGTGACAACGCTCACGAGTCGTTTCTCTCTTTTCCACTTCCCTAATCCCCTCAGTGTCTAAGTGTGTTCCACTTGATGGCTCCATTAGCCTGCATTCAGTTAATATTTTTCTATTGGTAAAATCTTTGGATATGCTAAAAGCCTACAGCAGAGCTCTTAAGAATCATTACCTGCTCTCTGTGAATATGCATTATGCAACTGCTAATTATGTAGCATCTATAGTGTTGACAAAAGACTGCCATTAGTTAGATAAGGTGTGTGAACAGCAGCACATAGGTGCGAGCAAAGAGGAAATGTGTCAAAGATAGTTCCATTTTTCTTTGTTGCTAAACCAGGAACAGAGTGAGAGTAACAGTGAGCGAGGGGCTGACTGAAGTACTACCTGTGCCACGTGGATAAACTTGGTGAAAACCTCAGCTCTCAGCTGCGCGGTCGGCCTGCTCAGCACCATCAGCTGAACCCACTGGGAGATACCATTGCACAGGGCAATGGAACGCTCCATCACAGGGATGTCCTTCATGCAGCACTTGCGGATGTAATTCTGATAGTCTACAAACTGGCACAGAGGGCAGAGAGAGACGAGCATGAAGTGCTGCACGGAAACTGCAAAGCATTTCCCGTGGGGAGGAAACAGCCTAATGTTTTTTTTTAGTTCACAGAGATGCATGTCAAATAAACACGCCATCAATGAAGAAATAATAAGCCATACAGCGGGTTAGTCTTTAAGCGTGTATACTCACTGATATCCTGCAGAAGGACTTGAATTCTAGGTACGTTAGATGCTCAGCCAGCTCGATGGGCTCCAGATGATCAAAAAGCAGAGAGACCTTCCTCTTTTTACTGCTGTTAGCTTTGATTTTCTGGCTGGCCTTCCACGACCAGTCCCGCTCATTTCTAGAACACACCATGGAACATAACGCAACCAGATTTTCAATCAGCAATGGTTAAATGACAGCATGAGCACACACCCGTTGATGTGGTTAGGCATTTGCTCATCATCTTAAATTTTAGTTGAGATGCAGAAACTTTCAAAGGCATCAGTATGGTTAATGACATGTCAATTTTGCAATTATATTACATGTTCCATAATGGTTATTTTGGCCTTTTCGTGGTGTTTTATTTGATAGTACAGCTTGAAGAGTGACAGGAAATGCAATGAGACAGAGAGGTTGATATGCACCCAAGGGCCTCAGGTCAGACTCAAACCCTGCGCTGCTGCTGTGAGGACATAGCCTCTGTACATGGGGTGCATGCTCTACCAATTGAGCTACCGGGGCACCCCCATATAACACATTTTTAACCAAAGTTTCAACGACTCAGTGGTTCCAGCTTCTGAAATTTAAATATTTGGTGTTTTAAAATAGTTTTCTATGATAGTTTTTTGGCTTTTGGGTTGGGGCTGTTGTTCAGGGAAAACAAGAAATCTGAAGATGTCGGCTTGGGCTCTGAGAAATTGTGATTGACATTTTCTGCCATTTTATAAACCAAACGATCAATTATTTAAGTTAAAAAACAATGGGAAGCTTTATTTATTTATTATTTATTCTATCTAATACTAAGTAGTCAAGTGTAGAGCTGCAAAAATAGTAATTTGAAAGCAAATTAATTTGCTAAATTGTGCTGAAAATGATCTTTAGTTGCATCCCTAAGTATGTTAAAAGACACGCTGGAACAAGAAGACTCAAATGTAGAGTATGCGTGATGTCAAACTGTGTGAAATCTTTGATCTAACTTTGAAGATGCACGAGCTGCCTCAAAGTTACGTTGGTCACAGTTCAAAGTCTGTATTCGCGCTCGTGACTGATTTCAGTATTTTCCATGAGTGAACAAACAACTGAGAGTCGTGTAGGCCTAATGTCAGTTGCCAGCTGGTCAGAGATTAACACTTACATCCACTTGGTCTCTAGGAGAGAGCAAAGATGCTCCTGTCCCTGCTCTCTGATCAGCTCGCGAAACTCTTCCAAGCTGTCGGACAAGCTGTGGTTCAACCGGAACATCACCCAGAATTCCTGGATCCAATGCCTGGAGGGGGTCAGGAAGACACAACGTGACTGATACAGAGGGTACGATTAAAGTTAGACTCTTAAAATGTGTCAGTGGGTTAAACTGACCTGATGAAGAAGCATATCCTCTGGCACTCTGCTGGCTGCTCGCTGTCCAGCGCTACTTTAAATGTAAGGGCTTGGGTTAAGGAGCTGACTGACTGTGATTACCAACCTGAAGTAAAGTGTAGTTTTATGTGAAAGTGTTTCAGGCCTATTCACAACTTTGTTTAGGTGAAAACAGCTTGACAGTAAATCTGCTGGTCTTCGATATTCTTCAGGACAGGAATGTGTTGAGTAAATAAGGAACATATGGTCGAATTTCCTGCACTGTTACTTTTATACAAGCAAAAGTCTTTCATAAAAAACTACACCAACCAAACAAAAAAGGCGAACAGAAGTGGCATTTGGCAATGTGGGAGGAGGCGACTGCATGAAGCGAAACTCTGATGAGCATCACTGAATCATTCTGGCATACAGAAGTCAGTGAATAACAGAATGTACAAAGAAAACACACGATGCCTCGTATACCGTGGAGCAACTGCTGTTTAATGTGCATTGTTTACTGGTCGGACTCTAAAGATGTTTCAATCCATGTCTTGTTGTTTCTGTCTTCCATTTTGCACAGGCTGACCACAAGAACATGACCCCCATCGATTTATATACAGTGCACACAAAAGCGTTTCCTTATTCTACGAAGTAGCTCCCGTAAACAGACCGACACTATAGCTCTCAATTGGCAGAAATCAGCGTGAAGTGATGCACATAAAAAGGCTAATTGCGTCATGGGAGCAGACGAACCGCCCACGCAATCCCAAGGCCAGACTGTGATGAAGGCTGTTAATGGCCCCTGTGTCTCTCCCCTGATCCTAACCCACACACTGAATTCATTTGATGTATCCTTTTGGGTCTTCGGCTCAGAACGAGAGGGTTAAAAATAGCAGAGGGGGCATTCGGCGTCGAGCGCTCTGACGTGGGTTCGCGTGATTCGGGGGCCTCTTTAAGCAAGAGAGGGTCTGTGTGTATATATAGTTGAAGAGGACTTGTGTCTGAAAGAGGCAGAGGTAATTAACACCTGAAACCCCAAGGCTGCTCGCCTGGCCAGTGGGCTCCTCTGAGAGGCTGTGTGACGCCACTGCAGCTTCCTGAATGGAGGCCTAGATTATAGGCCCTCCGCTCAAGTCACAAGACACTACGACGACGACAACAACAAAACAAAAGCTTTTTCTAGGTGTGAAGTGGCGGAAATGGAAGCGATGGAATCAAACATTTTGAACGAGAACAAACAGACATCGGTAAAAGACTCCCTGTTACTGAATGCATTGGATACAGAGCCGAGAGTGAAGGACATTTACACAGACAGAGATGTAAAAGGTCTAAAGCAACTGACAGCAGGAGTAAACACGAAGTGCCACTTGCCTATCACATTTTGCACTGACAGCTACAGGCTGCATTGTAAGCCAAGTACAAGCTTGATTGCCTGTTGCTGTTGACAACCACAGGAAAGCAGCACACAGCTCACAGCGAGCTGATCCGATCACTGCAAAACAATCTTACCAAGTATATTTGTCTCGTTCCTAGTCAAAACATCTTCTTACACACAAAATCACCTAAAAGGTAAAATGCCAGTATGATGTAGGGACTTGTTTTAAGAGAATTCTAATAAGATGGTTATTTACTTATCACAAGCAAGTAACACTTTGTCTTCGTTGTTTGTTTCACTTGCGCTTTGATGCTCAAAACTGACCAGCTCACTGTTTGAATCATCTGTCTGTGACGTGGTAGCAGTTACGGCCTCATGTCGGACTGCTGAAGGATATAGAGCGATGAGTTTGTCCAGCAGATCACTGGAGGAGATGAGGAGACGGTGCATGGTCAGGCTGATGTTCAACAGGTGGCTGCTCCCACATACACAGCCAGCCGAGTCTGCAAGACAACGTGCACACACTTTAGCCTCAAATTATCCAGTCTTATTACTAAGTCTTATTTACATAGCCAAAAAAATCACAATCACATTGCCTCAGTGGGCTTTACAATCTGAACAAGGGATGACATCCTCTGTCCTTAGACCCTTGATCCCAGTAAGGGGAAAAAAAATGTTCAGACAACACAGGCAAAAACAATAAACTTTATAATCTAAAACAAAACCAGTGCACCAAAACAGTAAACTCACAAGTAATTTAGTATAAGTATAAATTATCCCAAAGGCCATTATTTGATCTGTCAGGCTCTTTTTTCTAAAGGCTGGTGACGATCTATATCTTCCTTACCGTCAGGAATTACTATGAAAAAAACAAAAACCGACAATGTGTCTGTGAACGCTGACTTCCATATCCTGTCTCTGGCTGTCCTTGGTTCTTTACGGGGGAAAATGAGAAATAATTTCCTGGAACAGCACTGTGCTATTTAGCAAATGTTACTCAAAAAGTAGGAAGTAGGAATAAAATATTTAATTGTGACTAATTTCAGCAGCTGCTTAAAACCCTTCATGAGAAATAATGGCTCCCTCATCACAATGGAGAACCCAGTGTGTTGTGGCTCACTGATGATCGATCTCACTGGTGTAACATGTACCAGGCTTTGGCTGATATTTGTTAGCAGGATCAATTCCTTCTGGGTACTTGGTGCCTATTTTTGGGATAAAACAATGTCCATTGATGAAAACTCATAGATAACAAATTTTCTTAAATTATGCACCGGATTGAGGACAAGTAAAGAAATATATTATGGTTATGGTTAGGAAGAATGCTGAAAACCCTCATGTGTTACCTGTGAAAACCATAACACAGATACATTATTTCCATCAAGGACATCAGAGGGTTAGGTTAGCCAGGTAAAACACCAACTGATGCACACACTGTAACATCTCATCACACAATCCACAGACCCACGTTTGTGAAGATTTGCCTTTTCCGCCGATTGTGAGAACCACTGCGGCTTGTTTGTCTCACTAACTCCTCGCTTCCTTTTTCCTTGTGTGTATATCTCACTTCCTCTCTTTGTGCCCCGACCACCTTCCCTTATCTTGGTTGTCTGACGCTACGCTGCCGCTAACATCTTGAGACCCACGGAGTGAGAAATTTCGCTGTCACCCGCTTTTAAAAAAAAAAACCGAGACTTAATGTGTACAAAATATTACGCAGCGTCACGATGCAGGATCTGACCTATAATTGTAGAAAACACATTTTCCTTGCCCACTTAAGCAAAGCGACACACCACTTATCGTCTGTGGAAACCTAAAGCCGCTGCGACGTGCAGTGAATTAGTGGCTGACATACAGAGGAAGAGCTTTTAATTGCATCTTTGAAAATATTATTTATGTATACCACAGGACATTTTAGGCTGTTTACATTTCCCCCCACACACAATCTGTAAAAAAGGAACAGACTGTGCTGGAAATGCGAGGAACAACATTTGTGAATTCTCCAGCTGAGCATTGTTTCCCTCTAAGCCTCACCAGTATTTTGACACCATCAAGGACAACGGGCGTCTATGGACACACTTTCAAACCGAATCACCTTGGAAATACCTCGGACGCCATGGCAACATGTTTTCTAATCTTTGTTATCTGTAAGCAACTCACCACTCCAGCCGCAGCTGACTAATCCAGCCCTCATATCCTGCATGGGGTGTGTTTCTGTTTGTAACACACAGCCGCCGCCACCAGCTAAACCCAGTGAATGTCAATGACCTCATCAAGTCAATAAGAGAGTAAAAGAGACAAGTGAAACAACGTCTTGTATTCTTAATGACACGGCTGGTTAACTAGCAACGCTTCCCTGCAGTTAAGACAATATATAAAGCAATACCCACTTCTCCTTTGTGACTTGATGTGTGGGAACTCACACATCAGGTAAACCTGTTTTAACAAAAATATTAATATACACCCGTGTTTCAATTCAAACTCTGATAACAATCAGGTGTGAATCAGCCAAAGTCAGACAAATTCACAACAGGAAGTCATGACTCTCATCAGGTAAACAATTGCTCCATCCTTTTTTTCACAACTTTCCAACCGCTAACCCTCCCCGTGCAGGGTTAATTGCAAGAGGAAATCCTCTCCGCACTGTCTGTTCTCGACTGGAAAAATTAGGAAAGCTGCCGCCCGCTACACTGGAACGTACGATACCGTATGGTGACAAACATACGGCGAGGGCACACAGCGCCTGACCCATTTTTTAAGGTTATCTTGGACATTCATCGGTGTCTCCAAACCTGCGTGTCGTTTTTCCTTGTTTTGACAGAGCACATCAGATTAGATGGTCTCTTTGTTTTAGAGGAATGCGAGTCAGCTGCAGAGTGATGCTTATCTCTCTGTACTCTCAACAAACTTTATGGACTGGGTCTGAATTTATAGGCTACATTAGAGCAGAGATTCCCAATTAAGGGTATTTGTACCCCAGAGAGCAGGCTGCCTCTCCAGGGGGGGTACATGGGCAGGCTGTGGAGAGTCTATGTTGGATAGGATGTCGGATATAAATGAAAACATATACCCACATATTGAATCAGCTATCACACTCGGACATCACATAACTAAGTGTGACAGTTAGATAAAAGTGATGTAGGTAAACAGTTGAAACAGTTTAGAAAAATTGATAAAGGGCTAAAATAGCAAAAATCATTGATGAACACAAAATTAGCTAAAAGTAATAAATCAATTGTTGCCCAAAGGTTAAGAATACAGGAATAAAGTTAAAATACCTAGCTAAAAATAATGGATAAAAGATGTGTTAAAAGTAGTCCTAATGGATAAACTGTTGAAATAATTAGCTAAAAGTATTGGATGAACAGTTGGGCTAGGTAGCTTAAAGTAATGGACCAAACAGATAGAAATGTAAAAATAGGGTTGAAATAGCTTTAAGGAACATTTGAAATAGTTAGCCTTCAGTAATGGATAATACGGTTTAAAAAGCTAAAAGGAACAGTTGAAATACCTAGCTTAAAGTAATGAATTACATAGTTGAAACTGCTAAAAGTAAAAGCTTAAATAACTGGCTTCACATAATGAATTTATGGTAAAAATAGCTTGAGGAAATGGATCTATGGTTGAAATGTCGACGACAGTTCAATTGCATGATAAATTAACTATATCATCCACTTTTATATCATGAACAAACAAACAACTGCAAGAATATTGTTCAATGAGTCACATATTTCATAATTTATATCTCATAAAAATGTAAATATATATATACATGCTGTACATAGTAATTATAACCGAGATATAACACAACATGTATGAATAAGGCCGACTGTTCAGAGCGTGCGGCACAGTACAGTACAGTGTGGCCTACAGACGGTGATGATGTCAACAGCTATTGATCCACACCTCACAGTGCTCTGCATTTCAAAGGCTGGTCAGCATCTGAGGACCACTGTTAGAGGAGCTGACCTTTCCGCTCAGCCAGGCTTGAAGCCGCCATCAGGTAATCCTTCAAATAGCTCTTACGTGCACTCTCACATTTGAAAAGGTGGCAGGACTCGTGGACCTTGGGGGTTCGCCTGTGATGTGAGCCGGGAGGAACAGGGCTGTGCTCCATTTTATCGGGAGAGGCTGTTCAAGGAAAACCCCCAGTCATAACACACTGTACTCAAGTGAGATACCATCTCGAGCATGTGCGTATGGATCTCACATTTTGCATCGTGACAGTGAACGACTTTTTCAATCAAACGTTCGGAGCTCTCTGCACTACCTTAACTCTTCTTCCGATTAATTGTTTCCTTCGTGAGTCTGAAATGAGCAGCGGGCTGTCGTCACTGCCCGGATCTACCTCTCCACAGATAAATGTAGTTATGGGATGTCATTTTATGTGCAGCCCATTGTGACACCTCTCCATTGCTCTTGCTCCATTTGTGTAACCAGGCAACGGCAATTTGAAAGCTTGTCTCTTCAGAGACGCAATCACCATAACTCTGAGAGCACTCCAGACAACTTGATGAAGCCAATGATCTTTGCCTGATTGATCCAACTACAGCCTACTCAATCACTGCTGTTCACTTTTCATATAGTAAACCCTCCAGCAGACAGTAAAAAAATAATGCGTGAATCCACAAATACAGCAAAGCCTACAAGTGCAGATGTAGAAGAAATCAGAATAAATGCAATTAATCGTGTTCAATTTCCAACATTTTCACAGCACACAGAACAAAAAAACTGAAAAAAATCAGACTCGAAGGCATCAATAAGAGTGATGTCTCCCTTAAAACATGAAATCCTATAATAAACAACAATGTCAATGTCAAGAAAATCCATTTCCGTTTGTTCAGAGGCCTGTCTTAACTTGTTGGAGATTGCCCGCAAAATGCCAGGGCAACAGAGTCTTCTGGGAACCAGCTACAGTCTGTGATCTCATAAACTGAGATGGAGTTTTTCCTGCCTTCGGGGCTTATTATCTTTTTGTTTTTCAATAACAGAGACAAGCACTGCAGAAAAGCATGAGTCAAACTTAAAACAAAGGTGTCAGTGTTACACAAGCATGGCCCAGAAACACCTGCGGCACACTTCAGGGTACTATTCCACCATGTCAAACTAGACACCGGTGCCAGGGCAGGTCAGCGTGGACTTACCGAAGGACTGCAGGCAGGCCTGGATGAGTTCCTCCCAGCTTGCCCCCTTGGTGAGGTGTCCCAGGGGCATGGTGGATTTGCCCTGGGTGGTCTGGGCCGGGCTGGGTTTGTGGAACCTGTGAGGACGGCCTGGAGGAGAAACTCTAGACCTGGAGCTGCATCCTGGAGTCGCCCTCCTTGAGAAAAAAAACCAACACAAGAGGAGTGAGGGGGGAGGAGGCCTTGGTGGACTGAAAATGTGCGTTTCTCCATTTGCATATGAGGATGTAGAGTATGTGGACGTACAAACCATAATCTTATGAAACCGCCGCAGATTATTACGCATGAAACAAGCTGTGTTATTGCCGCAAATACTGGAGCCATTGTTTGAACTTCAGAAACCCCCCCGAGATTTTGCTATTCATTGTTCTCATTTCCTTCCTTTGACTTAGGGAAATACCGGTTGATTGCGGACATCCACTTTTAAACTGTTGAGTGACCGGTAAACAAGAAGGAATTTATTTTTTGAAAGAACATTTGTTTGTTTTTTTCACCTATTGCGCGTTTGTGCGCAAACTAGTTTGGTAGCACGGTTTCACTTTTACGCACCGTGAAGGCGCAAATTAAGATCTGATCCACCGCAGAGAGCAGTCACTAACGCAGACCCGACAACTGAAATAATCAACTGTTGAATAAGCGGCACATTTTCGCCAAAACCACACCTGACGCCCCTCTTTTCAAAAAAACAAAGAAAGATTATCTGACTTACGCATCGTCTTTTCCCTTTTCTTCCGACGCTACACTTGTGTCGCTGTGGATGTTTTCTCGTGATTGACATCCCATGGCGAGGTACTGGGCGACGAGCGGCTGAACGAGGCTGTCCATCTGTGTTCTCCTCGATGGGAGCATTTCATCGCTCTGCTCGGCTAAGTGCGCCTCCGCGGTCTCAGCAGCATTGTGCTGACTCGTCAATGAACGTTACACAATTAAGAGTCACCCGGCTTGTCTGCGAGTGGGCGGCCGTGGTGCCGGGCTTGTCACTCACACGGAGTGGGCTCCTCCGTGCGTGCTCTCGCTCCAGCAGTCTTCACGACTTGCGTCAAAAAGTCGAGTTCTCACAGGTTTAATGTTTGGCAACTTTAATCAGATAATTAGTGTGGTCCCTGAAGGCAACACGATGAGAAGCAGTTATTACATGTTCACTGTCATCTTGAAACTCATCACTCATTTTGGTTGTAGATTGATTTTAGTCTGCATTCACTTTTCACAAATACATTTATTAGTATATTTATATATTTATAAATGTATTCAAATACAAAAACATGTCTCCTGTGGGTCCCAGACATGAACACATGTAGAAAACTGTGGGATGTTCATCCCTTTTGTAGTTTACTAAAAGTTTTTTGTTTGTTCAGTCTGCAGAACAGGAAAAGGGTGGACCTTCCTCTGAAGATAACAACGGTAGCAGATTCCATTATGGCTCATATGGAGGATAAAGTTATTTTAGCATGCTGTAGGTGGTCCAGAGAGGATGTTTCCTGAAGTCTTTCAACTGCTTTGAGAAGTGAACCGAGTCTTATCACACGTATCCGGGTGATTAAGGATTCATGTGGACATTGTGCCTATGGCTAACAATAGTTTTAGTTAAAGGACAAGTTCACCTAAAAATGAAAAGTCAGTCATTAGCTGCTCGTGCTCATGATGATGGGAAGTCAGGTGAAGTTTCGTAGTCTACAAAGCATTTCTGGAGCTTCACAGCAAAAGAGCGTCGCAACATTCTCCTAAATAACTGAAGTAGATGGGGACTCTCCATACAGCTGGTCTGGCATGATCCAAGAAGCCCAGAGATCCAAAATTGATTTTAAAATGAAATAATGCAATAATACAATGATGCACACTTTTAGTTTAACAGCTACAGTGAAGATTTCATCTTTTAAAAGGCTGTAAATTACATCCTTTGGATCTTGGGGCTTCCAGAGACTTCGATAACATCGGACAAGGCATTTCATGTTTTTTTTTTCCAGTTGTTTATCTACATTTTAAAACAAGCCCCTATCTACTTCAGTTGTTTAGGAGAATGCCGTTACGCTGTCTTGCTGTGTGGCTCCAGAAATGTTTTGTGGACACGGAAACTTCACCTGACTCTCCATCACCATGAGGGTGGGTACGCAATGACTGAATTGTCATTTTTGGGTGAACTTATCCTTTAACATTTGATTGCTAAAGTGACAGCCAAGGGCCATAAAAAAAGTGCAATTATAGATATTTTTTCTTAACACGTGGTGTGTTATCCTTCCTCAAAGAATCAATGACACTTCTTCTTTCACATTATCACGGCATGCTACATGTGAAAGGTCTTTCAAGTAATATAACTGAAAATGCGACTGATAACAGCTTTTCTTTGATAATAAAACATCCAAAATTAAGTTGTTTTTCACTTAACTTTAACCAATTATAAAAACAAGAGGAGCAATTCACACAACAGGACTAATGATAAAAGGTGCTCACAGTTTGTGATTAAATCCGAGACTGATCCTGCACCCCCCGGAGCGTCCTCCCTTTGACTAGGTGCCTCCCTGTCCACAGATAAACAGTAGTTTGAGTTCATGTGTTTCCCACAGGCAGGGTGAAGTCATGAGAACCTGTGTATTAGCAGCTGGTTACTTCTGATAAGATAGCTTGTCTGTACCTGTTGTTATCAGTCCAGTCAGTGATGCCTTAAGCCTGCCCCCATGTGGCTGAAGGCACATCTAAGTCTGATTTGGTTTCATTCATGACATGAAGCCCACCACTGCCGGAAGAAATCCACCGCGTAAATGCAAATACATTAAAAACGTTTCAAGGAATGAGTGAAGCAGCATAAAATGTCCTTCAGGGTGACTCCTTGTGAGTCTCCACCCAACTGCAGTCCAAAAACAAACACACACTGATAAGAAAAACATTTAATGTAGATTTGACAGGTGAGAAATGTACTGCAACTGCAGGAGAGAATTGATTTAACTTACTCCAATCCAGGTAAACCCCTCTAGCTGCAGCACTGTTTCAGACATTATATGATACATTCAGGAAGATCATAATTCTACATCTGCTTATGATTATGCACTCTGAATGAGATAATGCAAAGTTCATTTCCTCAAATCTCTGAAAAAGGGAACAAGGGCAAACAAGTGTCAAATGTTTAAAAAAAAAAAAAAAGAACAGATTTTATGGTTGCGATATAGAGTCACCAATGCCCTTTATTTGCATTACGTATTGTAAAAAATATCTGATGTGTTTGCCATTTGGATTCAGATCATTTAAAGATGATCAGGTACCATTTCAGTCTTCAGTGCTGTGGTCGGATGCAAAATATGCAGAATGGCCAATTAGTAGTCAGCCAGTCACTGCTGCCACTGGCAGCAGGCTGATTTATGTCTTAAGGGTGTAAGTAAAAAGGGCAGTGAAGGATCTCTTGATAAATGATCAAGATCTAATTAAAGTGTATTCAAATTTTCTGGCCAAAGTGCGTCTCTCAACACGGGGCACTGACACTCTCTTCCCAGACAAATGAAAAATGGTCACGTGCACACATGTTGTAATGTGAATAAAAAAGGAATTGCTACTTTTATATGTCCTGTCAAAATCGTCACATTTCTAAGAGACACACTGAAGTCAAAAGACTGAGAGACCTGAGACTAACAGCAATTAGGCTCAAGACTTGGACTGTGACCACCCCCTGCTGGATATTTTGAGTTATCTACTGACCAGCAGGGAGTACTGGCATTTTGCAGTTACTAAATATTAGTTTCTGTAGCATGCTGAGTAGCCTACAAGAAGAAATAGATTATTTGAGTATTAAAGGTGCACTCTGTATTTTTGGAGAAAACATTTTAATCAGAAGAGAAATATCTTCATTGACTGATTTTTTATTTTGCCCAAACAAACAAAATATACAAACTATCTTTGTTTTCATGACTGAATAAACTGTATAAACAAAGTTACTTTACAAAGACAACACAGTTTCACACTGCTTTACTATGTGGCGGACCCTGCCACCTTTCTAGCTTCAAAACAGTGTTCTGGGGACCCTATTTTCTTGTTTATTCGCTTATGGAAACAATACCTATTCCCAGGTTTGGATTATTACCTCATTAGTGTTATAAATATTAAAATTCTGAGTTTGAATTTCTTCTCAAAAACTACATAGGGCCCCTTTAAACCACTTACAATACGAGCTCTGCCTGCTCATGTTGATCTTCCACCAGCAGCCTCCACACAATTGTAGGATACATTGGCGCCCACTAGCCACAGGGGGCAGCAAGGTCAAGTCATTCACATTGTAGCTGCTGCATGCAAACACAGTATGCAGATGTGAAGCAGAAAATCTGCAATAATACACAGAAAGTTGTCTTTTAATAGTTCGTATTGCCTTCAACATGTATGTCAACGTACTTTTTTTGTTTTGTTGCTAATTGTGATAGTGTTCGCCAGGGAGGACGTCGAAGGTGAAATGAACGAGGAGGTTATGAACGCAGCATCGACTTGCGCCACATGGCACAGCGGCCGCAGCTAGCCGTTAGCTACTGTAGGTTAACTGTACGTCGAATGACAGACTGTTAGCCGAGCTAGTTACTGCTAAAGCTAGCTACAGCCCGATACTCATGAGCCAGCAGCTTCACTGTTTTTTAATTGCTTGAAACAGCTCACACATAACTGCAAAATGGCCGCGGAAGACGTCTACTTCTTGAACATCTTCAAGGGAAAACGCATCAAGCTGACCCTCCGGACTTCATCTTACCTGGGCGTCGTGCAGCGAATCAACCCCAACAAAACGCTGGTTCTGGTGGACGGTTAGAAAACTTTTCATCATTTAGACTGTGTAGTTAGCCTTCTTTCAAACTGCATGTTGCTGCCTGTAGGCCAAAAAAAACCACACTGGACTGTCATTAACTTGCGTGTGTTGTTTCAGTTGTTAGCTGCAGTGATGGCTGCAACATCCCTGGCTCCAAACTGTTCTTCGGGCGTGAGATTGTGAATGGTGAGCGTGTCTGACACTGAAGAGGTTGAATCTGTATGTAGAGAAAAATTTATTACGTTAAAGTTAAAACATGTGTATATTTCAATCAACAGTGGAATTAACCAGTGAGGCTGACAGTGGGTGAGTAACCAACAAACAAACATATGTCACCATTAGCATCTCTGACTTGGCCATAAGCTGTAACATGCAATGTGCCTCACAGGAATATTCATGACCCCGCACTTGAAGAGCACTTGACTGTGGAGAGGTTTCAGCCCTACAGGAAGAGCATCACTTTGGGTAAGTATAATAAAGACAAGGGACACATTTTCTCAATACACAATATGTATGTTTTTGAGCATTGAGAGGTTACTTTCACACAGATAATGATGATGATGACGATGAGGAGGAGTTCATCAACTTTGTAGTCGTTGATGAGTTTCACGAGAAGTTTGGAACGGCTGTAAGTTGATTTTTGAGTTCCTTCTCTGTTGCGTAAATCACTTCAGTGCTCTCGTATGCATGACAGTGACCTCGTGTCTTACGACCTGTTTATAACATCCCGTGCTCCCATCCTGCAGGTGATGCACATCAAGAAGCAGCGTGTGATCGGTGTGGGAGCAGATGGAGTCGAGGCCTATAAGCTCGGGAGATTGTGTTGGCTGCAGGTGAGGAGCTCTGAATTCCTGCTCTTTATTTTTGAGTCCTTCCATCTGGCTTTTACTAATTTCTTCTTTCTTTTCCTTCATGGCAAGCATGAAAAGATAAGAAAATAACTTAAACTTCATGTATCTTAGATTGCCACCAAAAACAAGGTATACCTGTTTGATATCCTGTTGCTTGGTGCCCGGGCCTTTAAGAATGGTCTTTCGATGATCCTGGAAAATAAGCACATACTGAAGGTGAGCAGTGTAAACAGACCAGAAATACTGTTCTATCACCGTGATGATTATTACCATAACATCTGTGTTGATTGTATATTTGGTACAGGTCATTCATGACTGCAGAGCCGTTGCTGGAAGTCTGATTGGTCAGTTTGGAGTAAAGCTAACCAACGTCTTTGACACTCAGGTACATGTAGAGTTTGTACGGTGGCCTTTGAGTCTTAGTTTCTCTCCTGTATAGCTTATCTTTTTCCTTTTTTTGTGTGTGTGTGCACGTGTGTAAAGGTAGCAGATGTCATGTGCTTCTACTCAGAGACGGGAGGTTTCCTTCCCGACAGAGTCAGCACTCTGCAGGAGGTGGTGAGTCTCCATCTGAAGGTGCCCTCCTCCCAGCTCTTGTCCCTTCAGATGAAGTTACAGTTCACCAAGGTGCAGCGCATACTCTCACCTGAGATGATTTTATTTAAAGTATATAGTAGACGGTATATGCTGTAATCCCTGGTGTGTGTGGTTTTTAAACGAGTAACAGGAGATGTGGCAGAAGCGGCCCTGTCCGGTCCCCCTGCTTAAAGTGATGGCTCTGTCAGTGATCCACCTTCAGCCCCTCAGACTGGTGCTGCTGGATGCTCTCATGATAGACTACATGGACATGGTGGATTCATACATCAGCAGCAGTCACTACGAACCTGATGAGTTACAGCATATCAGCATGGTGAGTAATTCACAAATGAGCCATTGGTGTTGGTTTTTTTTTTTTAATTCCTCTTATAATTTTTGCCCAAAGGAAAAATCTGTCATACTGACACTAATGCACACATTTTTTCAGGGGTTGTAGTCATCAGCCTTAGATTGTAAAATCTTCCATAATTTGTCTTTGGTGAGCAAATTAGTCATTAAAGTTCTCCTTGTTCCTCCTGGTCCTCTAGAGTCCTCATTACATTGTCAAGAAGTCGCTGAGAAAGTCTCAGAAAGTAAACCTATACCTACATTCATTGTTTATTTGTGGTTGGTGCCTCCATATTTAATTTAGCTGTTATGTGGTGCCTTAGGTGAACCAAAACTATCTGTTGTATAATATACAGTAGTTCAAAGCGTACAGATGAGCAGTAAACAGTCTACCTGTTCTCCAGGAGAATATGTTGGAGTTGCCCAGAGAGCTCAAGCAGCTGGAGCAAATGCGTCGTGATCGGCAGGAGTGGGCTGCCAACCACTACCCCGTCACAGAGCAGGGCCTGCTGGCTCGCTTCAACCCCCGAACTCCACCCGAGACCTCCCCTGCAGAACAGGAGCAAAGCCAGACACAGGCAAAAGAGTCCTTTGATCCTGCAGCATCACCTTCCTCAACACAAGTGGACCCTCACCCTCACAGCGCACCCAGGAGCCCTCTGAGAGCAGCCAGTGTTTCATCTGTGGATGTCCGTGCCTCCCCTGACCCAGTGGCTCAGGCTCCTGTCCCTGCTGCTACTCCAGACCTCAGAAAAGAAATGTCTGTGAACGGTCCCCTGTCTCTAGGTGTAGGCAGAGGCCACACAGAGGTACTGATGATGGGCAGAGGAAGGTCCTTTGTGAAAGAGCAGTCATCCGTCCCAGCCTTCCCCACCATGGGAAGAGGCTTCCTTTTCCAGATACCACAAGCTCGCAAACCCGAAGAATCCACTGGGGACATAGACACTCCTGGTAGGATGGGGATGGCTCCTTCGTGCCGCAGCCATACTCTTCCCCAATACGTGATGCCCCAGCCTGGACACAGTGCTGCTAACAGCCTGCCAAAAGATACTTCAGGGCTGAATGGAGACAGTTTTACACCCCAGTTCCCCACTTCATCTTCACTCAGCCAGTCATTCGGGTCTTTCAGATATTAAAGAAAGTTACAAAGCAATATGAGGTCACATCTTAGACACGTTTGCTGTTCCATTGTTTCTGATTTCTAAGTGTGACCAGTAGATGGCAGTAAGTGTACTGTTTTGTGCAAAGGTTTGTTTGATAGTTGAGTTGTATGTTAAGGGAAAAAAAGAAGAGACAAAGATTTTGTTGGTTGGATGTTGCATGCCATTATAGTTTAATATATTTCTATTGTTTTTGAGAAAAAACATGCAGGCATGTGTCATTATTTGTATTGTAATGTTAGATCCTTCTCAGTTTTGTTATGATTGAATGGTAATTGAGTGCACTCACGGTAATCTAGATAATCTGTGTGATATCCAAAAATTCAAGTGTATAATTTGCTTTTGCAGTGTACATAACTGATTATTTATATTATGCAAAGTGTGTTCAGGTCTTCTGTTACAATGCCTTGAAGTAGGAAGAAATATTATCCTTGGCTGCTGAAACGAACAATAACCAAAAACAACTCCTCATGCCCATTAAACCATTAAAATGTGCAGAGCTAAGCTTGATTGATTGCCGGTACAGCTTGGCTTCTGTGTTGCAGTTAATTGATTGTGAAAAGCAGAGAAGGACATTGATGAATCAGTTGTTAATTGTGCAAAAACATTGCTCGCTGACACTTCTTTTGATTACTGATGACCAAAAAAAACCATCAGACTTGGCACAGGCTGATCAGTGAAACTGACTCTGCAGCTTCAGTCGACGTACGTGATGACACGTGGCCAGCACCTGCCTTGTTCTATAAATCCAGATCTTACCCATTTAATTTGCTGCTCGAGGTGCCATGCAGACGTAGCAGCGAGACCATTTTTTTGCACGGCTCATCAGAGGTCGGTGCGAGGGATCAAAACAAGGCATGCACAGAACAGCGGGGCAATTCTGCAGCCAGCAGCGCAAATGGGCCCCCCGTATTAATCACATCTTATTGCTATGGTTATCTACATGCAGAGGCTTGGGCCCTTTCCAGAGCTTTCTAATTGAAAGCATGAAACAGATAAAGTAGGATTTTAATTAACTGGGAGGCAGCCCGGCACAAAGCCTTGCATCTCTCTTAGCAACCAGCTCCTCCTCAGCTTCTGCTAAACACAAGCAGGGTGGATCCTACCCATATGCCTCCTTTAACCCTTTTGAAATGCGGTTGTTTCTCTGTATGTGGGTGGGTTTAGCGGGGAACAAAAGGTTTAACGCATCATCTCAGAGCCGATTCAGTAAGATTTTATCTTGGAGCTGCTGCACTCAAATCTTCTAAAGCAGTTTCCTGTAGCTTTGGATGTATTTTTTTTACGATTCTTTACAGGTAAAAAGTCCTTTATGGCTAAATAATGGTTGTTTTATTTATCTGCGTCACTCAACAACAGTGAAGTTGTGGAGGGGGGTGTACAGGTCTCTGTGGGCCTGTGGAGGACAGGCTCCTGTCACTGACAACCAGATCGGGGCTCTTATTTTAGAGGACCTTGCATTTCCTCTCCGTCACAATAATGCCTTATGTGCAGCACTTCCTGTTTCTCAGGCCTGGGAGGAAGGAACAGGGCGCTTGTCACACGGTAGTCACCGCTTCCTCCCCCCCCTCCCCCCTCTCCCTTCCCCACCCCCCCGCTCCCTAACTTCAGACAGTGTTGTGTCCTTCAGAGGGGAAAGATGACTGCACCTTCAGCATCACAGCAGGATGCTGCAGAGCTATTTTTAGACCCAAGTCGGAAAGGTAGCGCACAGACATAAACACAAACTTTAGGATGTCCAGCTGTGTTGATTTAGCATCCGAAAATGGAGGTTCGACTGTGTAAGGCCAATTATTGTTTTGACTGAGCAGTGGGACTCAAGAGGCCTGCTGTTTGCCCGAAGGTGTAATTTGAATAGGTCACCCATAAACAATCATCAGCACTTTAAAATGTTATACAGGTTTTCCTATGGACTGTTTTGAATCACACAAAAAAAGGCCAGACTGCATCATTGGTCAGCTCGGCTTATAAAGCCCCTCTGACAGCACCCATAACAAAGCACACACACACACACACACACACCTGACTGCCTTATTTACTTTCCACCATATTACTGTCATAAAGCAGGGGCTCCGGTTACCAACAACACCAAAGCTACAAGGTATTCAATGCTCCTAGGCAACCGTCCCTCCTCTTGATGAGTGTTAGGCTACAGATTTGTTCATAATTAATAGGCTTTTGTTAATTATTAAGAAGACAGGGATAATTTACCAAAACCACTCCCTTTGAACAAGACCGTGTCAGAATTGTCATGCTGTTTGCTGGTTTGCACTCCTGAGCACGTCATTAAAATTCATCGTTGAGTTTGCTGACCGAGCGCTCATCCGCCTCACGGTGCGTTTCTCTGTTAATGAAGGCAGGGGAAGAGCTGAACACACAGTTTGGACCACTGCACTGTCAACGATCCGATTGTTTGTGAGCTTCTTAAATTTGTACTCATGATCGAGTCCTGCCACGTTGACATTTATTTGCTAATTGCAAGACACGTTTCACGCGGGATCTGCTGTAGCCTGAGGTGGCAGACTTGGCCAGAAGCGACTTGTTTGATTGGCTTGTTGAGAGAACTTGATCCGTTGGTCTTACCTGAGCAGCGCGGCACAAAGAGAGAGACTGATGGGCAGCATTCATCAGCTCACTACTGTGGCACAACAAATTAGACACGTGTCAACAAAATAATCTCGATTTCATTATTCATGTAACCACATGTAATCCCTTTGTATTCATGGGGCTGTGGGGAATATAATCTGATATCAGGTTCCACTGTGACACTGAACTATATCCCTGCAGCCAATCTTCCATCTGTTAGGAAAAACCTATTGTTGAATCCTGCTCAACGACCCCCCCCTCCCACCACCAGCTCTCCCTCATTCTTTCTCTCACATTACAAAATGACCCTCTTTTGCTCTCCCCTGGTCGTGTTCAACGTGAGAATGAATATTTAACGTGAGAAAGGCCGACCTATCCAGATGGCCTCTCAAGTACAGCAAAAACGAGAACAAAACACCATCAATATTTCAGCCAGCCTTACTCATGGTATGTAGCCTATGTATCCCCGCAGTCAGGAAACCCAACTCAGGAAGACCCCTCAATATGCACACGTTGATTCAAACACATGGGAGTATGCGCAGATGCAGGCACACAATATGCATCTTTATGAGCTGCTGCGCCGTGTTTGCTCAGGCAGCATGGAGCATCGGGACCTTAAGAGCCTCTCCGAGGGAACCCGCCATAATGTGACCTTCAGCTGGGACCGAGGAGCTCAGACAGAGGATGAGTGACAGATGAGGGTGCAGATGAGAATGTGTTTGATGAAGAGAGTGGGCCTCAGGAATGTCTGTCCTCAGCTGGTCTGACTGTGCATGTATAAGCACACTAATGAACACGTGTATGTAAATGTCGGTCAGTCGGTTGGCCTACCACTTTGTTCCGGACTGAAATGTTTCAACGACGATTTGATGGATTGCCTTGAATTTTTGTGCAGACATTCATGGTCGCCAGAGGATGAATCCAAATGACTTTGGTACAAGTCAGTGGAATTTTTGGGGGGTGATTACTCAAAACTGTCATCAAAATTGGAAGAAATAACAGTTTTGACATGAAGTCTATAGATTGTGTTGTGATGTCAACTGAAGTTAGCATGTTAGCCAGCTAGCTCCAGCCCATCCTAGCCCAAAGATCCTGTGCTAGCAGTGTAAACACTAACCCTGAACCCCAAGCTCCCAGTGATTGCTAGCTACACAGCTAACCGAGCTAACTAGCTAGCAGCAGTTAGTGGTTACTCTGGTAATATGCTGCCCCCTATTGGTTTGAGTATGAATTGGTGACCAATTCTTATGTATTGCATCTTCAACCTCAGCAGTACTTTGTGTCTCAAATAACCAAATATTAGCATGCTGCAAGCTAAACTATGGTTGTAAATCGGGTGTATAATACCTGCGAATAGTTAGCATGTTAGGATTGTGCTAATGCTCTGTTTTAACATCTAGGGCAATGGTTTTCTAACAGATGCCGGGTCCTTGAGTGGGATGTAGGGGGTCACCAGCCAAAGGAGGAGAGAACATTTAATTTTTTATCACATCTTTGGAAGATGAAACAAAAATAAAATAAAATATTGATTGTAATTTCTAGTGATCCATTGCTGTATTTGAAGCAGGTATTTCCTGAGCTCACAGCAAACACAATCCACTCACTCCTTGTAGAGAACAAGTGTGTCCTTCCAACCGTGAGCTTAGCTCAGGGGGAGAGGCCCGGGACGCAGCAGGATGTAACCACAGAAAGTCTTCATCACATCAGAAGAGCAGCTGAACGCTTGTGAGCATTTTGGCCGTCACTTAACCAACCACAGAGTAACTGGCCTGGCCACAGTCCCCCGGGCTCAGTGACTGCACTCTCATTCACAAGAGATAATGACAAAACGAGCGGGATGTTAACGATTTGTGCAGTGAACATGGACGTGTCGGTGGCAAGCACGCTCATTAATGACGCATCCAAGTCCCCTGTCAAGCTTGTAATGTTCAGAAATGATGAAGCTTTTATTAGTTAAATAAAATAGGGATATTCATTTAATCGCTGTCAGTATGATAACTTTGGACACGAATGGTCCCATGTAGCTGCGATTAATCTTCTACGGCATCAAGCAAAAACTGTCCTCCAGATTTTCTTGCATCGATGGCTTTGAGAGATTTTCGGGCTTTGCTTGATTGAGAAAGGCCACTGTTGGTCAAAGGAAAAGGTGTTTATTCACCAGAAATTCTGGTAATTAGTTATTAGAATACTGGCAACCCCTTCAGCTACAAATGCCTTTGATTAAAAAGATGGGAGATTAGCTTTTGGCAAGTTTGTCATAATTAAAGCCTGTATTGTGTAAGGTATGTGTGTGTGCCCGCACAGATGAGGGGGTAGTTGTAGCCACAGGGAGGGCCTGGAAGAAGAACGGGTGAAGGGGGGGCTCCCTGTGGCTGGCTGAATTAGTGCCCGCTGGTTTGGCCTGGCAGCTGCTCTCTGGGCCTGGCACAGTGACAGCCTGGCACTGTGGCGCTGTGTTGTCAGGGCCAACCAGCAGACTGTTAGGGAGGCAGTAACGCCAGGCCACACAAACTCTTTCACCAGAGCAGGCTTTGTCTTCCAACCTGCTTGCCATACTTGCGTTACTTGTTATGGCAATATCGTTGGATTAGTATGAGATTAAGTTGGGTAATTAAAAAGGGCAAATTGCGCTCATGTCATCGGGGAAAATGTAAATGCCTTCCTGGGCTGGTTATGACATTTAGACATAATGAAAAATGTGACCATTATGGGTCTTTTTAAAGCTGCGTTTGGCTCCAAAACAGTCAGATGTCACATTCACTGTGATGTGCCTTGTCCTGATTGGCTCGAGTAAGGACCACGTTTGTGTGATTCACTTAAATCAAATTGAATTGAATTTAATCTGCTTTGTCGAGAGTGCTCAACAAAAGAGCCTAATGGTAAATTAAGTGTGATACACAAAGCAATGCCATCTGTTTTATCACCTACTTGTTACTGCAGTTATATAAAAACCACTGTGTCAACAATATCCATATCATTTCATGGTTTTACAGATGATGGAGGAAGTTTCATGATGCCTTTTAATCACTGTCTTGGGGGCATGCTTGTGCAAATAGAGATAATTAAACTAACAGCCATTTCAGACCATCAATTTTAGTACCGTTCATTCATTCAACTATTTCATCACCATTGCAGTGACATACTGAGCATGTCATCTCTGATCTCCTGCGGGCTGCTAACGCTGAGTGTTTGACCACCCTTGCGTGGAGGGTGTGACTGGTGGGATTTGGGCAGATTCGGGGGCCTGGACGGGGCCTGCCAGGGCCGGCTGGGCCTTCCTTGGCCCAGATGCAGCGGCTTCTGTCCAGGCATGGCACTGGGATATCTGTGGGGCCCAAGCACACCAGCTGCTATCTCCGTGTCACAGACAGCTGTATCTGAATATTCATACAAAGTGCAGATTAATGTGAGCTTGTTTGGCCCCACATGGTGTGCCGTCAGATAGGCCAAAGTGTGAAAGTGCCCAAAGAAGTCATAGGTGTAGAAGCACTGGGCCTACTGCAGTGTGGATGGAAAACTCCCACTGTCCCTGAATCTAACCTCTGCCTGAGGTGAGTCCACAGGGTTGAACTTAACAATGAGCTGTTCACCACCTATGCGATTAAAAACTAGATCTTAACTGCTGTGGCATGCTAGCTCATACACTTGTGTATATATTGGCCCTTTCTTTGCCCATAGAGCAGCTGCCCGTCTTTTTTTTTTTACCAGTGGCTACTCCCGTGGCTGTAATGCCTCAGCTCGAGCTCAGTCCAACTCCTCCTTTGGTCGATGCCATTCATCTCACGCCAGTAGTAGACGAAGGAGCAAAGACTCATTCAAAGCCATGGCCACCTTCCACGGCCGTGTCTTGATCAACCTTCACTGAGACGTGGTTTGGAGGGAGTTTTGGTGGATGTGTGGTCAAATAATCTGCTGGCGGGCAGCAATAGAATCTGTGAATGTGCGTTAGTGGGTGTTTTGAGAGTGGAGTTGTATAAAATGAGCAGATGGTCTTTACTTCCCCGCCTGAATAAGTGGAGTGAACCAGTGGGCACACAGAGGGAGATTTGTGGGTAAACTGTTTTACCTCCCCTTTCTTTGTGCTGTAATGGGGAAGGCAAAATGGTTGCTAACTGCTGACGGACAATAGCTCGGCCCTAATGAGAGTAAAGTGTTTTGGTGCTGCTGGTATAATGAGGATGAAGTGGGGCAGCTAATTATTGCAACCAATGAAGGTATCAGAGCCAGACGAGCCTATATTTTATTTCCACCATAATGCAATATGATTGATGTTGTCGTTCAGTGCTGTCAAATTTACCAATGTTCTGCTTTCCTGTGATGTTGAAATGTGCCTTTGAATCAGTACAGCATATGTATTATCATTTTTACACCAAAAAAAGCATGTATATGTTTTTAAAAAAAAATATTTATAGCCAAACAACAGGAAACAGTAGAAAGCAGCAGATAATAAAAACCCTATCCGACATCAAGACGGCATAAAACTTCCAAAACAACCTCTAATAACATTCATAAGATATTTGAGCCACATGCGTGTGCGCAGATGTGCTTGTCACGCAAACCGAAACAGAAAGCAGTATCTTATCACTACAGTGAGCAGTCTACTGTATGTTAATCCATCACAGGATAGTAAAACCACGCAACGACTGGTTGTATAGTTTATTTGCTCGGCCCTTATCTACTGTCTGGCCCCTTGCTGACCCTGAGAACATGTTAGGGTAACCTAACAATGCCAGTAACACAAGCCGTAAAACTCACAGGTCGCTGAAAGCTTTGGTTCTCGGTGAGGATCTTCTTGGTAGCCATGTTTGTCTGGTGGGTGATTTATGGAGGAAACGCTGTGCGGGTGTTCCTTTCCCATTCTACCCGGTGTCCTTCACTCACCCACAGCTGGATTCCTCTCTATCATGTGTCTTAATAGGACATCAGGAATTAGTTAGTGCACTCAATTAACTAATATGCTTTAAAATAAAACCACTTTTGTCTGTGCCAAAGAGCTTTCCAAAATACACTATTTTGTTTTCAGTTGCAATGCCTTACATCATTCCACTGTAATCGCTCTGTAATGATCTCTGATAACGAGCTGGATTTTTCTCCCAGCACATGATTGACTATTGGTTGATTACAGAGTGGGTTCTATCCTTGGGCTAAGCAGTGTACACTCTCCTCATCAGCAACAAGCTTGCAGTGATTGCTGAGCCCATGCCCGGGCAGAATCCAACTGGATGGTGGTGATTGCCCTTGCGGAGCGGGTGCAACACATAAACAGCTCATTTGAAAATAAAAGGGACTAGTTAATTGAGCTTGTTTTGGATTCTCACAAGTGTACCGTCATGGAAGACACTGACTTTGTGTGAAAACAAAGCAAAATAACATGTTACACATTTATTTTACTTTAACTTTAATGACTTTACAAGTACTTATAATGTGCCTGCGTACGATGATCCTGCATCTTTCTGTTAAAATGTCAGTAATGAATAAATGTCATCATCATTTTTCAGTGTGTTTAAACTGCTACCATTGACTTTGGTGTTGTGTGTTAGCAAGACGGAGAAACTTCGCATTTTTTCAAATGAAATTATAGATCTAGTTCTGGGAAGTTAGAGAGCTGGAGGTCACTTTTCTCATTCTCCCTTACATAGAAAAAAAGACTTTATATTGTGTAAATAAAGATAAGAGCCGCATGCTATTTCATCTTTTGAAATTTATGGTGGAGTGTGGGTGTAACAGAGCTCACAGAGCCCTAAAAGGAGACATTTTTGCAGAGGCTTTACAGTTTCCCATCAAGCCTGCGCCTTTGCTCTCTGTGGCAGCAGGGCCAGAGTGCTTTCCCGTCATTATCAGGGCTCCAGAGGAAAAAGGGAAGCAAAATGGTTTCCAGGTTTTACTTAAATCTGCAGCGGGAGGGGTGAGAGTAGGTGGGGGCTCGGTCGCAGGTAGCTCCGTCAAACTGGGCTGTGGGAAACCCGTTCAAAGTAGTAGTTGGTCACAGTGACATGACACGATGTAAAAACTTTTCCCTGCCTTGTCCTGCATAGACGCATGTGTATGCAGCAAACACACAACCACATATGAGTGCATATTTACTTATTTTGGACTAATATACCTCACCACTGAGATTATCAGTCCTTCAGGCATTATTCTCAGGTTGTCAGCCAGTGGCAGCGATTAGAACAATGAGCATTGTGAAGTCTGACAGTGACAAACCCCTGCAATTCTGTGAGTTACACCGGGGGATGACACCCAAATAGAGGGGAAATGGGTGTAGATTAGGAAGGGAAATGACACAATTTCCAAATTGAATTGTGAAGCAGACAAAACGACAGCAGGGGTCTTGAGTTTCAGTAAATTTCATGTCAGCAGGTTTTAATAGCAACGTGACATCATTAGATTAGTTGTTGCCAAGGTGCTGTCCTTTCTTTTTTTATGTTTTCATGATAAACTATGAAGACAGATATACATCAATGACGTCTAGCAGTTTAGATAATGATCACATCAAATTGATAAAATGTGCCGAAATGCATTAAACACTGCTTTTAAATCTCAATTTAGCACACTCAGCAGGCAAGGTGGGTCCTCCGGCAGGATTCCCACATTGTCCCCTGTCTGGAGGAGAGCCTTATTGTCTGAGGAGGAGTCATGTTGTCTACAGAGGGTCCCATTCTCCTTTGTGCCCTGATAGGTTTACCAGCAGCAGCATGAAATAAGTAGTCACTCGCTCCCATACGACAAACAGGAACCAGCCTGAATGTGGCTCAGATGCTTATCTGTTTCTCCCATGGCTACTGGCTGTGCTTTGGAAATTAAATGCCACTAAGGCTATTTTGAAAGTCTTTCAAGTCACTGTTAAAGTCAGACCTGGGAAAGAAAGGAGCAAAAAGAATATGTTACCATTTTACATTTTTACATTAATACCATTTTATTTATTCGTAAGTTAATATAAAGCTGCAGCCAAGCAATCGTTAGCTTAGCTTAGCACCAGGACTGGAAATGGGGGACAGCTAGCCTGGCCCTAGTGGTCACAAAATCAACCTAACAGCCTCTCTGAAGCTTACCAACAAACATTTTATATCTCGCTAAGCTAAACAGCAGCTGGTTATCGCCAGAGACATTACAAGAGAGGAGACCAACCACTTAAAGTGTTTTGAATAGCAAATTCCATAACACCGGAGTTGTCGGTTGAATGACCCATATCCCATCCACGATAACTTTTGTTTGGAAAATCTAGAAGAGTCACACCATCAAATTGTTTCATTCCTATTCCATTTAGCAGATGTCTAAACTAGAGGTCAGTTTGCTGCTTGCCCTGCAGAAGTCTCTAGTGTGCACGCTCTATAGGCCGCACAATGTGGAAACCAACTAGATCCGGGTAATTTTACAACCGAGAAGTCTAATGTTGTTGACTTCATGCGCCAATGTGAAGCACAGTTTAAATTTATCTTCTGATACAATACTGGTATCGGAAAAAGCCAGGCTAGCCATGTCCACTTTCCCAGTCTTTGTGCTAAGTTAAGCTATCCAGCTGTTGGCCAAAACGTTAGCTTAATATTTACTCTAAAGACCCGAGGGTTATAAATGTAATTTAAGACTTAATAAGAGAGTATGAGGTTATTTTCCAAAAATGTCTTTTCTTTTAACTAGCATCACAAAACCACTTTTGTTAATCATTCATTAATATCCCTGCATTTTCTTCTCTATCTAGATTTTGCATCTGTCGTACTTCTGATATCTGGCCAGATCTGAGGCTTGCGAAACATCCCACTCACACACTTGCTACGTCCAAAGAGATCCGAGCCAAAGCAGCAGTCCTGTTCCATTTGAATCTGTTGCTCTCCGACAGACACACCTGCAGCACAAGAGCAAAAGAGACCCAGTGAATGTTTGCTGGGCGTCCAGCATCACATAAAACCATCACCAGCTTTCATGTTGTCATCCAGACATATCCCCTGCAGAATACTGGGTGCCATGGTAACAATTTTTAAGGAGATTGATGATGGGACAAAATAAGCCTGGCGGGAGGGAGCAGAGGATGACCATCTTCTGCCATCGAGGCCAACATGGGACATTCCACCTTTAATAGCAACGGTTGTGTTTGTGTAGACTCTCTCTCTCCATATGCTATGAAGAAGGCCAGCTTCCAGACAAAGATCATCATTTTAAAGTTATTATTATGCCATTTTGCTTTAACTTGATGGAAGAGAGATGGACATTGAGGTTAAATGGTTTTGTGTTGTAGGTCGCGAGCCAATTTGGACAATCCTTCTAAATAAAACACAGCCAGGAATAGCTGAAGCAGATTAGAAAAGAGCCAAAAAGTACTGGATCCAAAATGCAGTCAAATGTCAATTGTCGTGGTGATGAGCTTGTAGTGTTTTACGTGTCCCTAAGGGTTAATTTTTGCTGATAAGGAAATCAAGAGATGCAGAACTAAACAAATGCGCAGTCATTCCAAATGAGGCATGTAGTATTTGTTCCTGTACCAAACTGGAAGCACTCCTGTGATACATTGTGACATAATTTAAAGCAAACATGCTTAGCTTTGCATAAACAATCAAAGCCGGAGAACAATCCACTCTCCTATAAGGGAGGAACTTCCTTCTGATTTCCCCTGCACTTGCAGGAATATTGTTATTTTACGGTGGGGGGAAGTTGTTTTCGTACTGAATCGCAGTCATTTTTCACGCTCCTGATGACTGCCAGGGTCCCTTTTCCCTCGCCTTGCAACATTTCCTTATCAAAGCAATTTTTGTAAAACGGTTACTCGTCTGGCTTTATATCAAAAGCCGTGTGAGGCGCTGTGTCTATCGAGGGCTGATCTCAAGGTTGTGTGCTCAACTTGGTTGGTTCCCAGCATAGCTGAGCCTGGCATGAGGTAGCAGGGAGCAAACCCAGCTGCTCAGAGGGCCTCATGTGTGACCTGCCCCTGCTGCCCAGGGGGGAATGACTACAGGCATAGTTAGGGGTGGGGGGGGGGTTCCCATGTCACAGCTAAAGCCATGCTGATGTTGTAGACATACTTTACAGCATTGCTTTTTTTAATTTGTACTTCTCTGACAACCCTCTTGACTCTTCGGAGACCTTTAATTCTTGGTCCCACTCCGCTCACTGTCAATCTCTACATCCCCGGGGGTCGTTCCCATCCATGGGAACATTGGTTGTAACAGTAGCTTTCCCGGAGGGCATGGTACAGGGTAGACCTTGACATAAAATCACCAGAAAGGCATCATTTTATAGTTCAAGAATTCTCTGCTGCAGCCAAACGGAGGCGGGTTGAGGTTACAGGGAGGGTTATTTCGTAAGGATTGAACAGTGCCAGCCTGCAGCTCCCCGTACAGACAGGCCACATGCTCCTTACGGATGTAGCTTGATGCGTCACTTCTCCCTAGAATAGATCACTGCTGTGGGACCTTGATGATATAGGTGAGAGCATGAGGGCTGATTAAGGGCCAGGATGTGTGTGAGACATCCTCTGATGTTCAGGAATTCCCTCATTAAAGAGGGTCATGTTGACGGTCAGTCGGAATCAGCCTGCGGAATAAACAGGGGTGGTGCCGCTGGCAAATTCAAATAAACACACTTTTCGTTCGGTCAACATGGAAGTGGTTGTCACAAATATGTACATTTCTTAAATGTACCATTTCCTTTTTAGTAGGCCAAAAATTTGCGTAGTTCCTTTCGCGTTACAGGGCAAAATACCTTCGCTCCAGTTGCACAATGTAGTGTCACGTATATCCGCTTTGCAAACAGCACGTCCTTTTGCTTCCGGTGCTGTCTTTACAGTATACGTCTATAGTTAGCACTGTGCTTTATCATCTGTAACTCAGTTAAAAAAGCGTTAGCCGTTAATCGTTAGCCGTTAAGGGTTAGTTAAGCATTCTGGATAACGTATTTTTTAATGTCTTAATTGCAGCAATTAGAGAGACATTCAACGTATCTGTTCAGTGTACGGTTCAGTGCTGGGGGGACATCGCAGCCCTGATTCTGTTGTTGTTTTTTTCTCTTTCCTGCCCCCCCTCCGCCTCCTTCTCCTGTCTGACAAATCGTTTCCAGCTAATTTACGGTGGTCACTGTGGGAGAACAATACCCCGTGGACGTAACGCGGCGCAAGCTCTACCACATGTTCCAGAGAAGAGCGAGGTGCTCGCAGGAAACACTTACTGAGATAACAAGATAGTACGGAAAGCAGGGCCACCGAAAGGCCATGGAGTAGAAAATGTCCAGCTAGACGAGTTTACTTTGGGCACATGTTCACGATCTCAATTATCAGTATCTTGTGTTTTTAAGAAAGTTCCATAAAAAGGATGATTTAGCCTGATAGTCTGAGGTAGAACAAACTGTTTTACTGAGTCATAACTCAGCTGATTGAGATATGAAATTATGGTTGTTGCTTCAGTGACTCACTTGGCTGACCATCAGAATCTGTGACGTCAGACCAGCTCAACTCTTGCCAGAACAAATAGATCGCCACCATCGTGATGCGGCAGCTTGGGTACGACCCCTGTAACCAAGCAGGGAACCACTGCCATACGTGTGCGTGTACACGGACTGCTTTCACCGTCTCCCGCGCACACACACAACACTCAGCCCTGCCTCCTGGTGAGATTAAACATTTAATAAAACGGTTTACACGCGCATCTGCAGAAGTTGATTATATGTATTTAGCCTGGATAATCATTTCTGGATCTCATGTGCACTATAATTACAGACAGCACCTGTGCTTGCCCCACCTGCAGTCATTACCACGAATGCCAAGCGGCAATTTAACCGTAATTATATCAACAGGGGGAAAAGGAAACGTTCAGCAGCAGCGGTACAACTCAATAACTTCGCTATTAAAAATGCTGCTGCGTTCTCATCACGAGAGGAAAAGCACTGTCTCAATAGGATTCCCGGAATAATGAACTACCAGAAACCGCTGCGTGAACACTTTAAACACCCTGACCCCCCAAGGGGGTCGGTGTTTAAATATTGCCAGCTGGGTTAGGGTTGAGCAATACAGGTGACACGGAGGACAGCAGGATCAAGGTTATCAGTCAGGCTAATTGATGAGCCTACTTGTTTTGACTGAGCCCAAGTATAGGCACGAGGAGGAAGAGGAAAGCAGTCGTCAAGGCTGCCTTGTTTGTGTTGCGAGGACAGAGGTGAGAGGTCGAGCACAGCTTTGAGTTTTGAGCTTATTAAACCGATCATTGTGTTTGTGACGGGTACATTTCTCCTCCGTACAGTCATTCTGGTGGGAAAAGAGAGAACGGGGAAGTGGCAGGCCCTCTTAAGATCAATGAATTGTGGTGGAAAAAGGAGTGGCCCGGGGCAGCCAATAGTGGCCGGGCCACAGGGAGCTGCAGGGAGATAACGTAAACAAGGAAACCACCTGATGTGAGCGGGGTCAGATAAATGCTCAGCCCTCCGCACAGGCAGGTGCTTCCTGAGTCCTGCTCCCTCAATCAGTCGAGCCTGGCTGCCCTCCTCACTTGCCTTTTCCTCATTCTTTTTTTCTGTTTTCTCAATCTGCCACAGAAGGGTTTCCTAAAAGTATCATTCACGGCATGATGGCGAGGTGTAAGATCAACCCACAATCACCGCCTGTTTTCAAAAGCAAACATTCGGGGACAGTAGACAGCAGTGTGTGCTGAGATTCACCGAAGTGATGACGATCACCCAGGCAGTAAAGATAAGAGCAGCTTGCTGTTTGTCACCAGGATAGCAGACGTGGATAATGGTTAGCATGTTTAGCAGGGGTCTGTGTCTGCAGATAAAGGGCCTTTACCTTTGAAAGGGACTGTCAGGTGAATACTGGAGACAATCTGTGTGTGTTTCCAGCCCCAGATACACAACCTGCACCGACTGAGAATACCTCCTCAAATCCAAGCTCCTTCTCCTTCTCTTTCTTTCTTTTTCACTTTGCTGGTTGGTCTGGGATTGTTTTGCGCTGTCCAATGAGGAAGGAAGTCGGTGTGAGAAAGTGCCTGTTTTTTTGAGACCAACAGGAATTGGCCTCATCACAAGCGGTTCCTTTTTTTGCCGCTGGAACAATGCACTGGCGTCACACCCCTCGACTGGACCTCGGCATTTCACATGGAAAAATGTTCCCAGAATTCCGCTCCCAGGATCGGTGTAAGGCCGAGGATGGGGTGAGGGTGAGAGGGCGGGAGGTGGAGGGCGGAGGGTTACGGTTGTTAGCGGAGTGGGTGACACGAAGCGACCGCTGGACACTTGTCACTACCACAACCAGGGAAAGTGAAGTACCACCAACAAATTATGGCATGTCAACAAAAACAAAAATCTTTATACCTTCAATGGAAACTTTGTAAGTGGTAGCTTTAGCTTCTCTATCCTACAAAATAAAATCATGTTCACTTCTGATATAAAACACATTTCACTCCATGAATGAGACTGCACTATTGCAGAGCTGACCATGTAGCAACACAGATGAAAGGCTCAGTGAGAAGTAGACCTTAGTGTTTGTATTATGTGTTGGCCAAAAAGGAATAGATTATATTCTACTGATACTTTTGATACTTTTACAAGTTGGATACGCAACTGGCACCTCCTGCCTGCAGGAAGTAGCTGTATGCTCACAAAATAATGCCTTCAACCACGATGCAACAACACATGAAATAGTAGCTGAAAGAGTCTCATACATGCGTGGACCAAAAATTAACCAAAATTATCAACAGAGTTGGAAGAAATACAACTTTTGACATTATGAAGTCGATGTTTTGCAGAGATATCAACTGAAGTTAGCATGTTAGCCAGCTGGCTCCAGCCAGTCCCGACCCAAAGCTCCTCTGCTTGCAGTGTAAACAGTAACCTTTGTCCTCCGAGTCGGGACCGCTAGCTACATGGCTAACTAGCTGATAGCAGTTACAGTTAGCAGCAGTTATCACATACTCTGGTAATATGCTGCCCCCCATTGGTTTTGAGCATGAACTCAACAGGTGGTTAATGCTCACATATTGCATCTTAAAATGAATTCTGTCTTTTAGACATATGTTGATGATTGCCTCATTCTGACCACTGGCCCTGGCATGCAGACAATGGTCATTGGAGTAGCATCAATGTGGAAGCTTCTGAGAAAGATCCATTTGGATGTAACTCATAGGCTGACTCAGATTTTTGGCTGTGATATTGTCTAAATTCCAATTATTACCCAATTACTACTACTACTATTACAGTTTTTTCCCTGTAGATGAAAATGTGGACAAGATGAACCATCTGCTTCATTGCCAAACATGAGTTTGATTTGACCTTGCACGTGTAGAAATAAAAATACACACAACTCTATGTAATATGGTTGGTATCACAGTATTACACTGCACAGATTTCTTTTTTGTTTTTTTTTTGCTCTGGTCCTGCAGCGTAAGGCTGCAAGATAAACAAATTACCCCCGCTAAAATGTGCAAGGTCGGCACTTATGATATCAGTGTCATTCATCACCCTGGCTAATAAATCAACATGGAGTGTATGAGAACACGGACTCCGAACAGAAAGATTAATTTGCATGGTCCAGTTCACTATTCATCTTACTCCATTAGAAGTGCTCCAGCTTCAAAAGAAAACATCAAAATATCCATATGTGTGTGTTGAGGAGCGGCATAACGGGCATCCTTATGTTACTACGCCACTGCACCGCCATGAGTAATCACTTCACCCACACGTTCCTTCTTCCACATAAGGAAGAAATCGTTTGTTTAAAATGTGAGTGAGGGGCAGCGTAATGCATTTTTCAAATCAGGGAATATTAAAAGAAATGACATCTATCCCACGAGCGTGGTCTAAAGAGCACAGAGTTCTTGAGAGATGTCAGATATTGGACAGAGATATGAAAATTGCCTATGAGAGCCAAGTCAGAGGGGTAAGAAGCGGGGCAACTTGGGACTCATGGGGTCAAGTTGGAACAACAGTCCACGGCTATTAGGGCCTGGCAGCGAGAGCTCCTCCTGGGTAGGAAGTAGACCGAATGCACCACCGCTACAGAACATATTCATCATGAAAGTCTTCTACAGTGTCATCAGTGAAGATCCAACCTCAATGAGCCTTTACTAGACAAACACCACACTCACCACCAAGCTCCCACTGAGAGAATTAATCAAACGGCACCCAGTCGGCCCCCGTTGTCTCATTACGAGGCTGCATGGACAGAGGGCTAACTGATGTCAGACATGGCGTGAAGCCCACTCGCTCACAGAACACAAACTGGCCGTGGAAACGTATACATCTTCCATCTGTGCGGTACGCTGCTGTTAATATCACGGCCGGGCCTTAAGTTGACTTGGATAACAATCGCTCGACACAAAAGCATTTGCATCTGTTGTTTGTTCTGCGGAGTGGAGATGGGTTTTGTGTGTATGTACACAGTGAGCAGTTATGAGGTCAGCTGCAGTTCAGCTCGCTAAATGGAATTCAAACAAAAGGTCACATTTCACTCTCACGGCTGCAAAGAAAGCTCCCGATGCCTCTCGGTAGGGCAGGGAAAAGTGGGTTTCCTCATGCTTTACCCTAAAACATAACACTCCCACACGCAGGAGCAAATTCCCAAGAATCTCTTTCTGTGAAAATCGGAAGCAATGGTAGGAAACTCAAATGGGAAAAGGACAAATAGGAATTTCAAATCGTCAAAGGAAAAAACAGCGGACCCTCCAGAAATACCTCTAGATCCGTCTTTATAAATAAACAATAACAGGGTGTAGTGTACTGTAGAGGTCATGTGCCCCTGGTGAGGAAGTGGAGGATGAAAAAGCAGATTAGTGATCATTAAGTCTCGGGATAATTAAACCAGAATCACAGGCTCTTATCGCGCTGAATCACAGCATCTAACAGCGGGGAATGCCAAGGTGAAATTACTGGACGCTAATCATGCTGATGGTGTTCAGTGATTAAGTTGAACTTCCCCCCTCGGTGACACTGAGGCCAAAAACCCTCGCAACTTTGAAGATTAATAATTGGCTTTTACTTTGATGGAAATTTCCCCCGATTCACAAAGCAACTTCAATAAAAGACAATTAATAGGAGCTGTTCCAAACTCTTGAGGACACGGAGACCCCGCCGTGCAGCACATAAAGGGAACGCACCTGTTCACACCTCATTGTAACAGGCAGATTAGTGTGTGAATTGCGGGTGAACTGCGAGACTAAGAAAACCTCGGGCCGGTCTTCCTGATGGGCCTACGGGTGCGGTTTTAACAGCCCTCTTCACACCAGCAGGCTCTTCCCACTCCTCCATTTATCTCTTTCCTTTTCCTGCTGTGAGGTTTTGTCTTGCGTAAAGCAAAGATGCTTTGACTCTGGCAAAGGGAGGATTTCCTCAAGGCGACAGTAGCTTCTTCCACTCACACACAATTAGCCGCGCGCTGGTAATCACTCAGGACCTGCAACAAAAACATGTTTGGCTTTCGTGCGAGCGTCCTTCACATATTTATTTTCTCTTTAGCAGACAGAAGGACACTATGAAACGGAAATGCATCTGCTTGAATGGAGGATGTGGCGTCGTTCGGCTAGAGTGACAGATGTGGTAATGGCTGCTCCATGTGTCAAAGGTGGAGCAGGTCTGTTAGGATCAATATCAAGTATTGTTAGGGAGGGATGTATGTGCTTCTGTCTCTGTGTGGCACACTGGCACACACAGCTGTCACACACGTAGCCCCAGATCACCCTGACCTGATTTACGCACTTCACCCTGAGCAGAAGCCTTCATAAACGGTGCATTGTTGAGCCGTAAATTACACCGAAGGCATAAATGATGTCATGGTGCTACTATCCACGACCCACCAGACGTCTTTTCACGAACTTGCCTACCTCACCGGTAGCACCTACATGCATCACAACAAGGTGTCAGTGACCATAGTGTGTTGTTGGTTGCGTCCTAAGGGTAGAGACGTGCTGACATGGCTGTGTTTTGTCAATAGTTTAACAAGAGGGTGGCTGGAAAGTTCCAAAACAGAGCAGGGCTCTTATTAGGCAGCCAACATAATGTCAGGGTGTCTAAATTCAGCCTAATGTCAGCTGAAGGTTTGAAGGTTTACACCGAGTGGAAACAGACATCCATAACAGTTTTTATACGAGGTACACGTGCAAGCTCGAGAAATCAATTGTAGGTCCAAAAGTGACACTTTTAATTACATCAATTTAACATGACATGTCTCTTATTGTATGATTCAGAGTGCATGGAAATCACTTTGCTTCTAATCAACCAGCTCTGTCGAAGCAATTAACTGCGGCTGACAACAGACACACAGCCATGTTTCCTCCTGAGGGGCAGGAGATTTTAAGAAATTGTGTAACATACAAATAACTTAGTAGATTTACTCAAGTATCGTACTGAGTAAGCAACTGTGGTACTTTTATTCCACTACATTTATTTGGCAACTTTAGTTTGCAGAAGTACTATAAATGCATCAGTACAGCGAGGGACATCAATATGATTCATATCATATCATTGTGTTAGTTATCACGCCGAACAGGAGGGTCACTTGATGTTTCTTGAATACCTCACCGATTTTTCCCATCTCTCTTCAAAAGACATGAATTTGTCATCTAAATCTATTTTTTTTTTCATTTACAACATCCTTCCATTTTGAGTTTATTGATTTATCATCTTTTAAGCAATTTCTTTTAATTTGTATGATTACTGCCCCCCTCATTAGAAAGGAAAATTCAACATTTAATACTTATAATTTAAGTACGTAACATTTTCCTGGAAATGCTCTTTACACCCAGAACCCACCCACACACATTTCAGCTATCTGTGCGCAGACAGTATTTGTGTGTCTGCAGGCAGTGTTTGAGTTAATACAGTGCAGCGCGGTGCTGTGAGAGAAGGAAGCCACCCCTTGCCTTTTCTAATTGCGGCAGCAGCAGGTGATTTCTCCTCCGAGGGCGACATGCTTAGATGCCTCAGATCCATTGGCAGCGCACATCAAAAGCCCCATTGATTGGCTGGACAGATTGGGGCGTAGAGATCAAATGCGCTGTAAAGAAGTGTTAAACTGCTGTGCATTAAACAGGGCAGATCTCAGGACTAAAAGGAGCCATCTGTTAGCACTGTAGCTAATTTCCTATTGCACTCGCCCAGATTGTTGTGCTGTTGGAAGAGTGGCCGGAGCAGGTCCAAATCAGGCCGGGCAGCATACAAAGCTAAAAGCGAGGAATCTATGAGGAGAATATCAGAAAAAGAGGACTGTAAATGAAATGTGAACATCACACAGCACAATTTCTTCACATGTGGCAGTTGGTCGACTTTTTCCATGTGTCATCACAGTTTTAGTGACCTACTGTCCAATTCAAACTAACAGTAAACACATGCTGGCATTTAGCAGTGGACAGTTTAATTTTAAGAGGTCTTTGATCCCTGTTTTATTGATGGGGGAGACAAGATGATTTCCCTTGTTTTGGAAATAGATAAGTATTAACAGTGTGTTGGTGCGACTGTTGGCCAACGTTTCTAGTAAATGTGATCTGAGGTGCTTACATCTGACAAAGCCCGAAGCACATTGGAATGGATTGAATTATTAGTATCGTGAGTAATAACATGCCAAACATCTTGTTAAAAAATCCACAACTCTTCAACAATGTTGAGAAGGCAAGCTTTCCTGGGAACAAACATCAGTCTGCCAGATAACCAAACAATTGCATCAGGCAGTTCCTCGTAAATAGCAACTTGCCTAATAAGTCCCAGTCCAGAGGCACTTTCATACCTCTTCATTTCCCAATCAAAATGTTATTTTTTGGGATTTGGATGCCAGCTGAGAAGCCATAGAACGATCGGGAGTGGGCTTTACAAAACACTGTCACGAAGAAAAATGATGTCCTATACAAGAGTGAGATGGTGCTGCGGTGGGTCGGTGTCTGTTTCCAGGGCTGTGTTTATTCTAGAGCTACACAGCAGAAAAGATCCGCTTAGATTGTTGTTTGCATTGGACTGAGAGTAAATAACCCATACAGCTAAAATGTGCTATTATTTCAGGCCAGGCTTTCTTGGCTATTTATATACACAAAATTAAATAAAAAGAGATAAAATCAGGAGATTAATAGGTAAATATTAAGACAGCCCGATAAGTGCATCAGCACAAAGGCACTTCTCCATATCTGGTCCAAGTTTTCCTTCGTGCTGCAGTTCAAGCATCGCTGCTTGTTTAGCACAGTCCAAAGCTTTACAAGGAGTTGTAACCTGAGGCCGAGTTAGGAAACCTTAACCATGGTCCATCAAATATTAAAGTGTATGGATGTTTTGACGTGTATGAAGGGAGCGAGGGAGCACCATTACCCTGCACACTTCTCCCTACAAAAGAGATTGATTGGGCTCTAGACTCGGTGGCAGCTATATAAACTAGTGAGATGCCTCATTGATAAGTGAAATACAGTCATTTCTTTTCACACAGAACTCAGCAGGAATACAGGATTAAACTACTGTGCAGGGCTGCATTGATCCTCCACAGGATCTGTGTGATTTAGTCAATGGTGGGAACGCCAAATGCTTCAATACAGCAGAGCTGTGAGATGTCCGGGCCTCTTAGTCACACTGCTCCAGACTCAATAGTCCATTGTCTCTCCCTTAGAGTGGAACCTCAAACCTATAAGTCAAAGGTGGGGGCTTACGGATGAAGTCATCTCGGCAGGAGAGCCGTTCAGCCAGACACCTTCATGGCCAGGGAACAGTTCCTGAGTCCTGTTCCCTCACTGTAAATCCTCCCAGACAAGCTGGCCTGCTGCAGGGAAGATAAAGGCAACAATGCCTGTGCCCAGCATGAGTTTACATGTGATAAAAATGCATGTGGCATCTGAATTTATTTGCTTAGGAGCCCTTATATACAGTTTTGACTTCATTTTTCTTTTCCCTCGTGGAACAATTATATGTACACATGAAAGGAGGGGGGAGTTTTTTCAACGGGCTCAAGTGGATGTTAGTTCAACAAACACTGTTACGCTGCATGTAGGATACAATCTCCGCTCTAATTTATACAAATTGGCTTTCAATTGAGGGTATCATGAGTTATGATGTTAAATAGAGGGGCTGAACAGCTGGGTGCCTGCACTCTTTATAAAGCATAATAAACAATAATTTAAGTAAAATAGATGGTCTGTCTTCCTCTCCTGTGCGCGGCAGCATGCATGCACAAATGCATTGCGTGTCTTTCCTTAAATAAGCTCTCCAAAAGTATGTGTATTGACATTTTTTAGGGGAATCAGTGCGTTGGAGAGCTGCCTTTGTATGTGTGAATGTATATGTGTTGTTTTCTTTAGTGTACTGCACTTTATGTAGACTATTTGTGTGTTAAGGACGCCCTTGAAAATGATACGGACCGTCTCAAGGGGTTTATCCTTCAATTAACAACTCTGATGTGGGAGAGGAAATAGTTCCAAATAAACACAAACAGGCTACTTTAAGGGTGTACTATGTAGTTTTTGGAAAGACATTTTAATCAGAAGAGAAAAATACTACATTGACTAATTTTGGTGACTGAATAAACTAAAAAAAAGAACAGTCCTCAAAGGACAGCACAATTTCATACTGATTTTACAGGACCCTTCTAAGGAACCACCTTATTTCCCTCTGAGGGCAGAAGATATAAGATATTTATCAGAAAATACATATTTTTTATTTTTATTATATTGGTTTATATATATATATATGGCATTATATATTTAAATTGTATTTTAATATTGTAAATAACCTTTAATATTCGTTTTAAACCTGTACAGTCAGCCCCGGACGGCCCATCTTTACTCAATTACGCGCCAGATTTTTGTAAAACGCGCGTTCCTCAGCTGATTTATGAGTGGGACGATGTGTTTGCAATAGAATCCATTATCACACAGCTGTGGGGTTATCTCATCTCTATCTAAAATAAACACAAGAAACAAGAGAGAGAGAGAGCTTCGAGGTCACAAGGCACTTGAAGCGGCCAGGCGCGTAAAGACGCACAAACGGTGGAGACAAATGACTTATTTTCCCCGAGCTTACTGTGGCCAACAGTGAATCCACTGATCATGTCAACTTATATGTTTTACATTTAATTATCTTACATGAATTTGTTTCTGCAAGATTCTGTATTTGGGTTAAAGGCATGAACAACCTGCATGCAAAAACCTCACAAAAGCGCGTTTTATTTCTGCACCAGGCGCCTCAAAGACAATCCCCTCCACAATAATAATAACTGATATTCCACACATAAAGAAGGTGGAGAGGGGGAGTGGGCGGTGTCTTCTGACGGACAGTGTCTGTAATGGCACTACACTGCGGTATATAAACTGGGAGGGACGTCAAACATCCTTCACTGGTAGTCACTATGCGCTGATGCTCCGCCACACGCCCGCATCACTGTTGGCAACACGAGCCTCGCATCAGCACAGCAAACTCAAACCACATCTGACCGGCACGATGGATGGGCAACAGAAAGACCGCAGACAGACTCACTTGTGGATATTGACGTTACTGATATTTGTCTAACATCCTGCACTGGATAACTCGGTCTGTTCCAACTTCTCCGTCTGGATACGGATTGCGGAGCTGGATCTTGTCCATACAGTCTCTGGAAGAAGGATTATATTTATTTTGATCACGTTGTTTGTCATCACTCGCCATCAGCACTTGGATTAGGAGCGTTTTGTTTTTTTGTTGGAACTGATTTTTTACGGATACGCACATCAAACTCTAAAGGATGGCCGTTTGGTTCACCTCTGCAATAGTTATGACAATATTCACTCAGGTAGCATGTGTTTTTTTTTTTATCTTTGCAAATTAGGAAATATTTCTTTTAGGGGGGAAAATGTTGCATTATGTTGTTGTGCTCACTTTCTGTATCCTTCTAGGTTCTGGGATCAGGTGTATTCGAGATAGATCTCCATCACTTTCAGAATACTAAAGGTTTGCTGGCAAATGGACTCAGTTGCGGCATGACTGGCTGCAGGACTTATTTCAGGGTTTGTTTGAAGAACTTCCAGACGGTGGTGTCTCCTGGAGGCTGTTTATTTGGCAAAGTCGCCACACCTGTTCTGGGCACCGACTCGTTCAGCATCCAGCAGCAGGACGCCAGGCTGCGTCTGCCGCTCAACTTCACCTGGCCGGTAAGAGCACCTGTCCGGACTAATGACTTCGAAGAAAACGAATGTGCACACGCCAGACTTAATGTAATTTTCTCAGGATTTAGTGATGAATTGAAGGGATTCAAAAACATCCTCCGAGTTACGGAAATGTGCTTTGAAAATGTTTTGTTTTAAAAGAAAATTACTAATATTCTGTTTTATCATTGTTTGTTCTACATCAGATCAACACGAGTGATTATATTAATGCCCCAGAAACGTGTTTTTTTAATGTCATAAACACTGTAGATCCGATTATAAATGGTTTACTGCATCCCTGTGTTGCTCACACTGTGCGTAAAGAAAGCGTTCATCCTCATATTTTCACTTTGGAACAGTTTCTAGCGACTTAAAGTGAAAAATTACTGTTGGAACCATCAGTTTTCAGTGAAACAAAGCCGAAGACTTTTAAATAAATGTGCTTTTTTTATTCATTTTCATGTTTTTAGTGACGTTTTTCTCCTCATTTGTCCCCGCAGGGTGCTTTCTCATTAGTTATCGAAGCCTGGCATTCTCCTGCAGCGGACCTGCCTGGAGGTGAGGAGACGTGTCCACCACTAGAGGGAGACATCCCATGTGTAGCACACACTGTACAGTAGATTATACCTATTATACCTGTCGCACGTTTCATCAATAACCTTCAGTCAAAGCGCTGGCAAATGCATCTGGCATTCTGCGCGTCACGGATCCGTGTTTGTTAGGATGCCTCATGAGTCACACGGACAATTCCTTCACAATCAAAACTCTCCCAACACAATCGCGCTTCCCTTGTTTTATTTTTGGCACGCATGGGAAAGTGCACAGACTTAAGTGAGAACGCAGAAGCCTTGCCAAAAATCCCATGACAGCCCTTTCCTGGATTTTACACCTTTTTTGTTAGGTCCTTCATAACAGGGGAATAATGGTCACATGAGAGAGGAAGGGGAAATTTCAGTGCGCAGATTGTCACACAAATCACCAAAGGGATAATTGTTACATCCATCAACTATTGTGAGATGGTACTTTGAACACATAAATCCCAACATGCCTGTTGTTCTTTTTTCTTCGCAGACACCACCAACCCTGAATTCTTGATTGGCTCTTTTGCCATCCATAAACAGTTGGGAATAGGGCATGAGTGGTCCCAGGATGAGCCGAGCGGGACGCAGACGGAGCTAAGGTACTCATACCGGTTCATCTGCAATGACAATTACTACGGGGACACTTGTTCCAAAATATGCGCTCCGAGAGACGACCATTTTGGCCACTACACCTGCAAGGCTGACGGGCAAATAGCCTGTCTACCGGGATGGAAGGGAGAATACTGCCAAGAACGTAAGCAAGAGTAAAGACACCATATGGACACTGTGTTTTGTGTGTGGTTAAAGGTCACAGGGCGCACTTTAGAGGAGGGTACTTGGCATAATGTAAGATAAAGACCTAATATACAGACATTGTGTAGTTTTTGTTTGTTTTTTGTTTTACAAATTGTGGGTATTTTCTGTTGTATTCTTCCGCGAAATAGGCCCTTTTTTTTATTTATTTTTTTCCACCTCGAGCAGCAACATTGCGCATTTCTAAACCAAACAAGGTGTTTGCATGTCTGAATCACCTGTTACGGGATCACAGGTGTGTTGTGGTGGAAATCTGAAGACAGACAGGGCCCCACTTTCTCTGCGGGCGCGTGCGGCTTTAATCCAGGGCGGTGGTCGCCAGCAGAAGCAGCGCGCGCCGGGGTTAATCGCGGCATTATCGGCCGCCACGCGCCACTAAACTGCGGGCTCTATTGTTGGGGCGGTGCGGGGCAGCAGCTGCAAACGGGGCTCGAACTGCCCACCGATAACAATGGGGCAGCTGTCCTGTTTTTCTCCCTCTCTCTCTCTCTTTTTTTTTTTTTTTTTTTTTTTTGAGAACAAGCATCTGCTGCGCACTAACCAGCCGTTTAACACCGTAAAACCAACGCAGAATCAATGTCACATGGGCAGGCAAATTATGTTTTTCCATTGGGTAGCAGGTTTTATTGTGCGTAGAAAAGCTTTTAAAGGTGATAAAAGTCTCATAACCGCTTGTTACAAATATATTCTTGTGTTTTTTTAAACAGCAATCTGCCTTGAAGGGTGCAATGAAAGGAATGGAAACTGCACACTACCTGGAGAGTGCAAGTGAGTATTATTCACCTGCAGCTATTATTAATTTACACGATTTACTTTAACATAAGAGCAGAAAAAACATTACATAAAATGTTAGTACTCAATTATATAACTAAAAGGTGACGTTTTATTTGATTTCAGCTTCTGTTTAAAGGGGCATGATGTAGTTTTGGAGAGGAAATTCAATCTCAGAATTTTAATGAAGTAATATATTCTTTTTTTCCCCCCATAACTGAATAAACAAGCTGTTCTGAGAGGAAAATAAGCTCCCCAGAACACTGTTTGAAGCTAGAAAGGTGGCAGGGTCCGCCAAATATAAACAAAGTAAAACAGTATGAAGCTGTGTCGTCCTTTAAGGTCAGTTTGTTTATTCAGTCATGAAAACAAAGACAGTTTGTTTATTTAGTTTGTTTAGGTGTAAAAAAAAAAAAAAAAACAGTAAACATTTCTCTTCCCCCAAACTACATACTGCACCTTTAAAATGATCTCTAAGAATATGAAAGGTGTGACGTGGTCGATAAAAAGATTAAGGTGTGAGCCAGCAGTCATGTGCTACTGTTTTGTGTTTAACAGGTGCAGAGAGGGCTGGCAGGGGCTCTTTTGTGATGTGTGTAAACTCCATCCATCCTGTAAACATGGTACCTGTACAGATCCGTGGCAGTGCACCTGCAAGGAAGGCTGGGGAGGCATCTTTTGTGATCAAGGTGAGTGGCGAGCCTGTTTCCCTAAACTACGAGAAAATTATAATGTTAGTGCTCTCGATAAGATAACGCTTCCGCCCATTTGTTGACAGATCTGAACTACTGCACCCACCACAAACCCTGCACCAACGGGGCCACGTGTATGAACACCGGCCAGGGCAGCTACACCTGCGCCTGCCTGCCGGGCTTCACCGGGGTCAACTGTGACATGGAGGTCAGGGAGTGTGACAGCCAGCCCTGTCGCAACGGAGGCCACTGCCTGGTGAGTCCGGAAGTCTCTCTCTCTCCTTTCCCACAACACAGGCTTTCCTGTTTTTGTTTTCGCCTCGGTCTATCTGCTGCTCCAGGAGGATGCTATCGATTGTCAAGTCGGTGGATGACCCAGTTCACAGAGCGCGGACTGTAAATAGAATTCAAACTGAGGATAATGGGGTTCGTTGGGGCAGTCGTGAACAGGATATGATAACACAAAACATCTGACAGGGAGCTTTCTGATAAACTTTATATCTTTTCCCCCCTGCAGGACTCTGAGAACGGCTATAGGTGTGTGTGCCCACAGGGGTTTGAAGGGACACACTGTGAACACAGGATGCCGACCTGCGCTGATACACCCTGCTTTCATGGTGGCAAGTGCAAGGAGAGGGACAATGGGCATACATACATATGCGAGTGTCCAGCAGGCTACACTGGACTGAACTGTGAGAAGAAAGTGGATAAATGTACCTCACTGCAATGCACCAATGGTAAAAAAATAAATTCTACTTCCTGTAGATTTGTATTGGAAATAAACACAAGGACAGCTTCTATAATGCTGTTTTCTTTCACACAGGCGGACATTGTGTCATTGTCCATGGTAACCTCCCAATGTGCAGCTGTCGCTCAGGCTTCACAGGTCTGCGCTGCGAGATCAACATCAATGAGTGTGCCAGGAACCCCTGCGCAAACGGCTCCACCTGCATAGACCGCATGAGCGACTACACCTGCATCTGTCCTCCAGGGTACACAGGCCACCACTGTGACAAGCCAACAGGCGGCTGTGCCTCTCACCCCTGCCTGAACGGCGGAACCTGCACCACTGGAGCAAAAGGCCAGCCCACCTGCATCTGCCCGGACCATTACAGTGGCCCTCAGTGCCAGACCAACGATGTGCCCTCACCCGGGACGCACAGCCCCAGCGTAGACAAGCTGAGCTTGGCAGCCATCAGCTTGGGAGTCGGCCTGGTGGCCGTTCTCGTGCTTTGCTGCATGGTAGTGGTGGTAATACGTCATGTCAAGAAGCAGAGGAGCAAGGAGCAGGACTCGGAGACCATGAACAACCTCTCCAAGGGTGACTTTCAGAAGGAGAACCTCATCTCTACTCTAGAACTCAAGAACAACAATAAAAAGATGGATCTGGAGGGGGACTGTCCGAGTGAAAAGTCTAATCACAAACACATCAACCACTACCACCTGGGCTATAAAACCTCCATGGGGTACAAGGATGAACTGTCGCTTTTGGACAAAGACGAAAACTGTGAAAAGACAATAGAAGAAAAAAAGCATTTGACGAGAATGTACAGGTGAGAGCACATGAAAGGGCTGCATGAGCAGTTGTCTTATTGTTATTTTCTTTATAGATTGGTTTGCTGAATATTTTCATGACTAATCGTTTAGTCTATAAAATGTAAAAAAAAACATTAGAACATCTTTAAATTGCATCTTATGTCCAGTAGTCAGTCCAAAACCCAAATTCAAAAATTGGAGGGGCCTAAAATTTTTCATTTTAGGCCCCTCCTCCTGAATGCCCAGTCTACTCTGATTGGTCAGCTCACACACACCTGAGCAGAGCAGCTGTGCTGAATTAATATTTACATGCCAAACTTCCTGCTAGACATAAATTACACAAATGTGTGACCTGATGACATAGTATGATGTCACAGTCTGAGAATTAAGGGCGGGGCTGCTGATGAGGCGTTTCATGAGCAGTGTTTTCTGTGGGAGAGAGGAGCTTCTGTCTGGCTTTTTAACCTTAAGATCTTGTACATGCACAAGAACCTACATAAAACACTGAAGGGAAGGAAAAAAAGTTGCCAATTAATTTTAATTTGATCGACTAATCGTTGCAGCTGTACTGTGTAGTGGATATCAGGTCATTGATGATGTTTGTGCTTTGTAACTAATATAACATATCTTTCCTCCACAGTGAAAGGCCCGACTGTAGAATATCAACAATATGTTCTCCCAGAGATTCAATGTACCAGTCTGTCTTTGTAATAGCAGAGGAGAAAAATGAATGCATCATTGCAACTGAGGTAAGCTCGATTTTCCACAATCAATCTATTTTCCATATTATCGTTGTTATTTGAGATTTATTTACGGATTTTATCTCCTTTTTCAGGTATAATAAATAGAAGATATTATTCACCGTCAACATTGGATTTCTTGTGGACTGTTTACAAGCGTGGAGAGACTGGGATTTATTTAAATGAAAGTTGCTGCTCTTGAAAACTTGATAACTGGATGGAGCCGGTGTGCTCTTCGAACTCAACAGAACTAAAGCTACTTATCTTTGTGAGAATGTAAAGACTGAATAAAAAGACTGCGGGAAATAATGAGCAAACCTGACTTGTAGACGCGCCTTCAATGTTTTCGACTCAACCAAGCTCATCCAAGGGCTTCAGGCCGAGATGTTTATGCCTGCATGTTGATTAGAAGACGAGGACTATCTTGATGTACTCCTCTCCACCTTATTGCAGTAATCAGCAATCAACAAATCAACTTACTGCCAACAAGCCTGTGGAGGGAGCCAGCCTTTTTCTTTTTCATTTTTTTTTTGTGGCCTGCAATGCGCTATGCAAACAAAAATCAGCATTGTGCTAAATCAAAAAGGGACAAAAAAACTACTGAAAACGGTTCATTTTTGAAGGATATTTAGGGTCGTCAGTTTTGTAAATCCTTTTTTTTATAAAGAATGTATGCAGCCTCGATCACAAAGCCTTATATATGTGTTGAAGACAAACATTGTGCCCCGCCTTATCTCGATGCCCTTGCACAACAAAATGGAGGTGACATGAAAAGATCAAAAGATGCAATACGCTGTAGCTCCATGCAGGGATCTCATGATAAGGCCTTGTTTTACCTTATGCAAGATCACCCTTAAATAAAGACAAAGAAATACATGAAGTGACTATCGTACCAAGGACGCCTTCAAAGGAAATTACTGAACCAATAATGTTATTTTGTAAGATTAGTATTTCATTAGTAATTTAAGAATATGAAGCACTGATCCTTCTCTTTCTATGTTTTGTAAGATTATTTTGTATATACTGTATATTTATATGTTGAGATTAGAAGTATGGACATCCGTTTTGACGCCCAGAAAAGGTGAATTTATTTTTAAAGTGTCGTTGGTGTTTTATTTTATTAATATTTTTTTGTTATAAAAAGAAACAATGGATACATATCTGGTACACTGTTTGTTTGTTGCTCTTCAATGGTTGAGTGTACATGTGGTCAAATAGAGATCCTAATTTAAATGTTTGGAATCATCTAGAAACTTTATTTGTGTCAGCTGGTGTGGAAGTGGCTTCATTGTCTATAGATACAGTCATATATATTTGGCCTGGTAGCATTTCGAATGATTCCACGACTATCTGTGTCAGTGTGATGTGAAATCAATGTGCTAGCAATCATTCAGTGGACAGCGTTGTAATTGGCAGCAATGTAAGGAATTACTCAAACAATAAGATATATATTTAAAAAAAATAACATCTGTATGTGAAAATAAAGAATCCTTGTGGTCTCTACAGAACTTAACTGTTTCCGTGAATTGCTAATGTATGAATATCATATAGCTGAATAACTGAGGGTCTTAGTTCACTGTGATCTCTGATGATAAGTCATCTCTTATGGCAGGGGGCTGAAAAGGGGGAGGTGATGGATTGAGATGAGAGGAACTCAACAAAATTTGCCATATGCTTGGACATGTGTCAATGACAAAATCTGCATATGCTGTTTTATTATGCTATCACTAGTGGAGCGTGGGTATAGCATACAGGGGCCCCACAGTCAATGAAGCTGAGGACCATTTACAACCCAGCAGACAATTTACGCTGTCACCCGTGCAGGGATTGCAAGGATTGCACCCCCACCCCCAGCCCTCTAGAAACATGATAAAGTACCCTTTCAGTGGAGAAAACACAATTCCTACTCACAAGTTTTACTGGAGAAACAATTATGGGTGATACAAAGTAATAAAGTATCATTACAGCTGATGCACAGGCAGCACTTTGAAGGCGTAAGAAGCTTTAGCTAAGTGGGCTAAGTAATAATATTGGTGTTGAGGCTGATTTTATAGTTGCAAGTAAGCGTTATAGAAAGCGTACACCTCAAGTGGCATATGCTGTTGTGAGCATTTATACTTGTGCACTGCCACATCTGCTTTGCTGACATAGGTGATACAGCAGAAAACCAGCTATACTTTCCCAGGTAAACAAACCAACCTCTTCGGCAGGCAACTGTGTCTCTGGGCTAGGCAGAGTGGACAGGCTGAGTGTCCGCAGGGAGGGCTGCCCCTGTAGTGGAATAACTCTCAATAATAATAATATATATTCCATTTATGCCCCCAAATACCCTTAAAATCCTACACACTGGACCTTTATTAATTACCTGTGTGTGTTTGTTTGTTTTTTATTACAGAAGTGTAGTAGTGTTGTTTAGTAGTACTGTTTCACCATAAATGCATCACAACCTCCTCCACCATATGCTGCTGGCGCCCCTTTTATTTCTTTCACCTCTGCCCCCTCAGCCTGACAGCCTGCGTCCACTACTGCCGTCACTTTGCACGTTTTGTATTTTATTCACCTGAACTCCTGCAGCTAATATCAAAACCGTAAGCCTCACTGTAGAGCTTCAGGTCTCAAGAATGGAGCAATGTATTTCAGCTACCACTTGGGGGCAGTGAGCTTCGTGTGTAGCTGGAGGAAAAAGAGTTTCTTCCAATTGGCTCATCAAATGTCAGTGACAGGCAGAGGACAAAATTGATCTCAGGCTGTCATTCATTTGTGATCAGCCCACGTTGTGCTAGACAGGCCTCAGCAGAACACAGACACTTAATGAGCTTAAGAGAGCACAGATATAACAGTCCCAGCTATTTATAGGTAATGTGATTACCTGATGGACTATTGCTGTCTGCTTTGACACTCAAGGGTACAAGAGGTGCTCCCACATTCAAAACAATAATAATAATAATAATAATGAAATGGTAATTATAATACAGGCCTGTAAGCGTATGGCCATGATGTGAAAAATCAAATGTGTTGTGAAAAGAAAAATTTAAATCACTTTCAAGTAAAAAGGGGAGAGTTTTGTGAAAGAAAGAAAGAAAGAAAGAAAGAAAGAAAGAGAAAGAAAAGAGTAAAGTAGTAGAAGTAATAGTAAGTAATAGGAGTAGTAGTAGTAGGCTAGTAATGAAAACACATTCAATGAATGTTGTAGAAGAGTGTTCAGTTCGTGTAACATACTGTTGTTTTTCTGTCTGGAGAACTGTGTTTTCCCAACATTAACATTGGCATGAAGCGTTACCACTGAAACGACCCTGATTGGTTAAACTATTGGTTATTCCCGCCCCTTCTTTGCTCCCATTGGTCGAGACCGTCTCGCTCTGACGTGCTCCGAACAACAAAAACACGTGTTTCTGGACATCCACACAGGACAAACGGGACAGTTCCCACTCATCCAAGCGGTATTTTGACGACACTCCTCCTGAGACTTCAACACTTAATAACAGTGACAGCAGATGTGTGGGAATGTATAGGACAACAGCAACAAGAGAGGAAACACCGGAGAGCACCTACTTGTTGACACCAACGACCTCGTCTTGTTTTTAAAACACAGCCAGAGCGCTTACAATGAAACCTCAGGACATTATCAAGGAGAAGACCAACGTGTGGATCTTTGGATATGGCTCCTTGGTGTGGAAACCAGGCTTTGCTTACAAGAGGAGCACAATCGGACACATTACAGGGTACAAGAGGCGCTTCTGGCATGGAGATGATTTTTATCGAGGCAACAAGGAAAAGGTGAGATTTGTGGCATCATCATTTTTTTTTCATTAATGTTAATTATGTTTTACTCTGAAGTGTAAAGCTGCCAGTGGATTTGCTGAGTAGTCATGTTCTCACTGTGTGTCCTTGCTCTCCACAGCCAGCCAGAGTGGTGACACTAGTGGAGGATCAGGAGGTAAGTGTTCCCAAGTGTATTTTGATACTGTACACAGCATGCAGCGCTCAAATGGGTTTCTACATCCCTACTATATCCATCCCACGAAGAAGAAGCACTCACAATAATTGTTACATCCAGTGATGCTGTGAGAAAAATAAAAACATGACCTTAGCCTGGACTTTATTCTTATATCATATAATTCACATCAGTTTGATACAACATGTCTACTATTACTGCTATCTACTATCAAGCCAAGATACTACAACTACTACAACTCTTTTCCAACCGTTGAACTTGACCTGGGAGTTTAAGGTTGTTACAATACCAGACTTTCAACTTGGTTGCTACAATTCTCTCTCTTCACCAAGGGCAAATGGAAAAGAAAGTCCTAGGCACACACATACGATGACTTGTTTTCTTTTTCTTTTTTTAAATTAACAATCAGAAAAAGTCAAGTCAAATGTGAATATCGTATCATTTTAAATGCAAAAGCATTCAAGTATTGATACTTTTGGACGACTTAGCGATATTATATTGTTATTGTGATATATGGTGTTAGCTTTTGGATATCATTATAGAGGGACTGTCTTTTCCTGTTTTTAAAAGCTCTATTACAGTAAAGTGACTTAGTCATTATATCCACATTACTGATGATTATTTAACAAAAAACTCATTGTGTCAATATTATATGAAGGCACCAAGTCTAGTCATCCCTACAATGTTGTTGAAGTATCCATATTGAAGTATTTGATCAAAAATATAATTTGAATCAGTCCTAGCATTTATGAAGTGCATATCACCCAAGCCTTCCTGGCTTTTAAGATTTTATCCTCATGGTTAGTGATTTATTCTACATAATTAAACCATGAAACATTTTCTATCAAGCTTAAAAGATGGTCAGACCCAAAAGTGTCCATGTCAAAAAGAAAAACTAGGTCTAATTTTTTTCTTTTCCAACTCTGATGTTGAAACTTTTTCTTCTGTTGACATTTACTTAAACTGTCCTAACTATTCCACTTGTTTTCCCCTCAGGCTTGCACATGGGGGGTGGCCTACGAGGTGACCGACGCCGAGGTAGAAGAGTCCCTCCAGTACCTGAACATGAGAGAGGTCATGCTGGGGGGTTACAGAACCAAGATGGTGGAGTTCATCCCGAAGGAGAAGGGTCAGGCTCCTCTGTCGGCCCTCGTCTACATCGCCACTTCGGACAACCCCATCTACCTCGGTCCGGCCTCGGACAAGGAGATCGCCGCCCAGATCGCCGCCTGCAGGGGCAACACGGGCCACAACAGTGAATACCTGGTGCGCCTGGCGGAGTTCATGAGGCTGTACTGTCCTGAGGTAGAGGATGAGCACCTCTTCTCTATTGAGGCGGCTCTTCTGAACATTTTCAGTGACTGTGGAGGGATCAAACCCTTAGACCAAACACCCCTACTGATGAGAGGTACATAAAAGACTACATACTGTAAGACACTCTGTATTATTAAGATTTTTATTTTTATGCTGGGTGAAAGGGAAATCTTGCAACACAATTTAAGGGTATTCGGTGCTTGAAAAAGCAATACCCTGTCTGACGTCAAGGAAAATATAATAACTGGTGACATTTCCTATTTTAAGCTAGTAACATAAGCTCACAGAGGGTTCCTCAGCACTCGACTTTGACCTTCTCACTTGACATTTTTGGACTATGAAGACGGAGAATTTATCTTACACACACTTAACTGTACAGTATACTGAGTAAAGATTCCAGGAGCATATGGTGCTTAAAAAAGCTCACGCCAAGAGATGATGACTTCTCTTGTTGAATGTTACACCTTTGTTGTAAAAGGATTTCAGAGATGATTGTATACTGTGTACATTTTTAAAATAAACATTTAAAATCTGCATAAAGAATATGTGTTTTTTTTTCTCTCTGAGTTTGAAGAAGTCACCTGTACATTTCTGCTTGCGGTTGAACGCTCGAGAGCATACAGACCTTGTCCCATGGCCCCTCATCACGTGGCCGAGGAATGTACAGCTGTGGCCTCCGACCTAAAGGAAATGCTGACTTTTCCTCGGGGAGCTGTTAACTGTACAGGCCGTGTAGCTTTTAGCTTTTTCTTTGCACTTTAACCATATTTTATACATGCTCATAGCAGCTCTGTGCAGTTCTTGAGACAGGATTTAATGAAAATACTACATGTCACAACCAGCCAGGCTATATAAACATTCTCTTTCATGATGCCCGGATCACCAGGGTCTCGGCGTAGTGGTGGGTCCATCTTTTAAAATTCCTGTTGAGCAGCCAAGCATTCCTAAAACACATAAAACTTTACTTTAAAATCTATTTTAGATCCCAAAGAAAACACATTTGTCAGGGTGAATTAAATGGAAATGCATCTAAAGTGATTCACAGCCATCTAGAGTATTCCATTTGATGTTATTGTAAGGCCATGCATTCAAAAATCTACATATTTCACTCTGTAGAGAAGTCTGAGAGGACATTTAGAGGTGCACTATGTAGTTTTAAGAATGCATTTTAATCAGAAGAGAAGGATCTTCATTGACTGATTTTTATATGCCTAAAAAATACTAAATAAACAAACTCATTTCGTTTTCATGACTGAATAAACTGAGTAAAAAAATGGACCTTAAAGAACTACACAATTTCATACTATATTTGGCGGACCCTGCCACCTTTCTTGCTTCAAACAGTCTTCTGGGGAACTTACTCTCCTCTGAGAACAGCTTGAGTTCGTATTAGTACCTCATTAACATTATAAATGTTAAAATTCTGAGTTTGAATTTCCTCTCTGAAAACTACATTAAAAAAATCAAGCCTATATCATGCGCTACTTGGCCAGTGTGATGTCCAGCTGTGCTGACGTTGCTTTCGAGTGCACACAGTCAGCTGTAGAGGAAAACACCCACCCTGGACGAGCTCCTCCTCTTACAGTATGGAGTGTAGAGCATATGGGGGCTTAGCTCGGGGGTGGGTGGGCAGATAGGGTTTCTTTGCCTGTCTGAGCTTCTGTCACGTGACCATAACATGTGCACATGCCACATGGCAGACTTTTTTTTTTTTTCTTTTTTCAGAGAAAGAAGTTCTATCCTTGAATAAACAAGCCAACACTTCAAGCTCCACATTTTTTCTGGAACGCAGCTCTACTTTCCAAGAAACCAGCCGAAACTAGGGCAAAGGTTTGAGCAGTGAAACGGAGAGCTAGGAACATGCAGTTCGCAAAGAGCTCACATGTACAGAAAGTAGACAAACAAAGGAATGGACTCCTGATATAGATCACGATAACCTGTCTTTACGTAGCCAAAGCACCGTGTCCAGTGGCTGTCCTTGTGATACATGGAAGAACTTTTTATTGCTCCTGCTGTTGCCAAATGACCACTGAAAAACAGAGTACACCAAGTTCACTGTGCTGTCTGAGACAGTGTTCTGTTGTCATTGAAACTAATAAGATCCAGACAGACAGCAATGAGTCAACAACAGACATGTTAGTTAGTGGCTTCCAACTGCAGGACATGGTATAATGTGCTACATGTAAACAAGTTTTAGCACATGTCGTTCGCGACAAGAATATCTGATGACTCAGGGAATCTGGCTGACTCTCAGTCTACACCCTAAATTTAATTGTGTTGTTGTTCTTTCTTGTAGAAGCTAGAACAGATAATCCGATGTGTGATTTACATCTTCATACAGACAATTATAAAGCTATGCAATCCAAATCAAGCCACTGCCAAGTCATTTTTCTGGGGCAGGTCAGGTCACAGGCTATGTCAGGTTAAGTCCTTAGTTAAGGCAAGTCAGGTCTCTAGATAAGTCACTTTTATCCCACCCAAGAGACTTACCTGCAGTATCCAGTCTTTGTAAAAAGATATGACAAGCTATTAGTACCTGTCTAATAATGATATTATTGGCCAATTTATCGAACCTGTTCAGAAATTATGACAATAGGTTCGTAAATAAAAGAATAAAAGAAATGAAAATAATAAAAAAATATTCTCTCTCCATCACATTTAAAGCAACATTATGTAGTAATTTATATTTTGTGCGATTTAGCGCCCCCAAAATAACTGTCATAAAAACAAATACCAGGTTTCTGTAACAATTTGTCAGATGTACTGTGGCGTTGTACACTAACTACATACAAAACTCAGCACGTCTTGACTCTGTCATGATGTCGGTAGAGCCCGCTGAGCCCGCTTCTGTTGCTAGCTCACCTGGCTCAGGTTCTGGTGCCCATTCCCGCCACCCAAGCAGAGTCAGCTCACAGAGCTAACTTGAAGAATATGTAGCAGTTACAGGTTGCTTTCAGGAAACTCCGTAAATCACAGAGAGCTGTGGCAGAGCAGCCAAAGGACATCAGAGGGAAAACCAGAAACCATTTTTTATGTAAAATACAAACCAGTTTCACCAAAATCAGTGATCGGTGGTGTTGTAACGCGGTACCAAAATGTTTCTATCCACTACCTGCACTTAGATAATGCAGAAAGAAGCGACAGGGAGGCAGAGTGGCTGAGACAGAGACACCATTTACCCTGTTACAAGTCACTGTGACGTTAAAATGATTTTGAAGCTGTTATCTGAAGGTGAAGGAGCTACATGTTGTTGCATTAAACAGTGGAATACTGACAGCCAGACCAAGAAAAACACTGAAAAACTAGAAACATGAAATGAACACAGATAAGTCATTCCAGTCATCATGCCTCAAGCCAAGTCACAAGTCATTTATTTCTGAGATCAAGTGGAGTCAACCTGTATGTCATCAAGACGGTGACTCGAGTCGACTCCAGTCCAAGACAAAATGACTGGACCGCACGGAAAACTACAGCTGCAAAAACGGATTTTCCGCTCTAGAAAGGCTGTGATAACATGTTTACGGGGGCGGATCTAGAATTTCTTAATCTATTTGCAGTTATGTTGCATTAGAGCATTATGATTTACAACTCACTCGGACACCTCTCACGAGAGACAGAATGATAAAGAAGAGTAAATCAATAAATGCCACTTACCACAGTTAGGGCTCTTTGGAGACATGCAGAGGGAACATGAAACCAGCACGTTAGAGGTTTCTTACTCACAAGAAGAAGTGCAAAACATGTCCATATGTCTGACTTTGAATGTTCACAGTGAATATACTATTAAACCACATCAAATCTCATATAAAAATCTTATTCTATTGACATAAGATTTAAATGTACCATTAGTATACATGGATGAACAGTGGTCCCTATCCACTTTGGGGCCCTAATCAATATTATTACCCTTCCTGAGGTCATGCACACTCCAGGAGAAGATGTCAGTTATTATCTTCTGAAGAGAGCGCACACTGATTATGAGGAACACGAACAAAGTGGAGATTGAGGTCATGTCCTAAGGTGGTGGCCTATCGCTTCTCACGATAGTGTTTCCAGAACCCCACAAAACACGCACTTCAGAGCTTGCACCTGCATGCTAATGTGCTCCTAGTCTGAACCCTGACCCTTGACCTTGGCTCGGTCAGTGCAGGGCTGAAGGTCACCCTGGAAGTGTGTTAAAGAGAAAGTGATTGGCCCGCTAATGGAGTCCATCCGCTTCAGAGCAGCAGCCCTCTCATATTGGGAGGTCAGCTCTCTCCGTGGAGGGGTCACCTCGACCCTCGCTTGGCTGCTGCCAGTGGACGTGAGTGCTTTCAGTCATGTAGGCCACTTCACCACAAGAGGAAGAGCGTCCATTAAAAAGGCACAAACAATGGCTAATGATTTGGCAGTAAACCAAATGCCTTCTTTTGAACCACTATCAATCAACAAAATAAACCTGAAACTAATGTTCCATATGTTTCGTAAAGAAGATTATTCCTGGATGATCAAACGACTGAGCTGGTTTGCGGTTTGGGCGTGAACTGCTGCTCATCATGTTTCGTGACGCAGGACACATAAACACGGTTCAGACTCATCCATCATTGTGCAATGATAAATACCATTCTTTAATCCATTCATCTTTGCCAGCGGTTGATGTAAAAATTGTTTCTTCTCATCCAAACAGAACATGACTCACACCCACTGGATGCTTTAATCCAATCTGCTGGGAGCAGGACACGGGACTGAACCAGGCTTGACAAAATTAAAGCTCCAGCCAGAGAGCTGCCTCCTGCTTCATTAGGCCGATCTATCCCTGAGGAATGGCACTTTTGCTGCTCTTAATTTCATTTCCCTAATCTCTTTTACACTCAAACACATCACAGCTGCCAGCGTCTGGCCGAGGGGTGTTTGGCCCTGAGGAGAAAAAGGCTGTGAGATCGTCTATAGGCTAACTGAACTCTTTATCTGTTCTAACTTAAAACACCAGACGTATTGCCAAATTGTACAAATGCCACTGGCACCTTAAAACAGTGGACGTTTTTTTATTTATTTTTTTTATTATGTTTTTGTTTCAGTTTTACGATGAATGAGGCATGAGAGAAGACTAAAACGTTTGTGAAAAGCATATTTGAGCTGACGGCGGTATGGGAGGAGAGGTAGCATTGTGCGCATATGCTTCCTGGTCTGCTTTGCAGGAATGCCAGGAAACATCTGAGTCGACTCAGTTAAGCAGCACAAACCTCTTTCACTTCTGCAGATGGCTCAGCACGAGCATCAGGTGCAAAGGTCTAAGTGCGTTGTTCAATGTAGTCCCGCTGCACTTTTGCAGATACATCAGCAACTGCCACAGTTATCACACATTTGGAAGCCAGACAAACCTCTTGTGGTGTGAACCTTGCGAAAGCAGAACAATCGGGTGAAGCAGGTGGGGGGTTTTCAGTGGCATCCAGTGCCAAGTATGGTGCCACAGTGACTTTTGGCAAACCACCTCTCACAGCTGAGGATGTGGCCTGTTTTTCCCTCCAGTAACATTCTGAAGTCCTATCTGTTATTTAATCAGTTTACTTTTTTTTTTGCTTTTCCTGTAAAACATATCCCAGCTGATCAGATAAATTTGAAGGAGGGAATTATGCTACGAGACACTGAGGGTGTTGATGCCGTGTGCAGTGATCACACTGTGCAGAGGGACAGGTGTCTGTTTTTGTAAAAACAACACACAGTGTTTGCATAGCAGTCTGTGCTACAGACCGATTGGGCAACTCAACAAAGATGTCTTGCATATAATGCTCTACTTACCTGAATGGCATGATGTCATCACATGGCAAAAACAAATTGATGCGCAATGTTTACCTCATAAGATCAGCACCAGAACTGTTTTGAAACGCAGGCAGCGGCTATGTATGTTCACCAGTGTGTCAACAAACTCTGTGGAAATATAGAGAGGTGTGGTGCTCCTGTGTAATTCTTTCTTTCCTAAAATTTTTCCATAAAGACTATTCATTTCACTCGAAGGTGAGTGCAGTCAAAAAAGGGCAAAGCGGATGTGTGTCTTGGTGGGATTATGGCCTTTAGTGGAAGTCATTCAGATGAGGCTCCAGCCCCCCCTGTTGGCAGATACCAGCTGTAACTGAACAACACCAAAACTTAGAGGTTAAAGTTTGATATGTGTGACCAAAATTTAACTATGTCCTTGGCTAATTGAGGAACAAAATATGACTGGCATCATCCTTTATGATAAACGCTCTGTCAATGTTTTCTTTACTTTAAATAATTAACTTAACGCGGTGTACCCAACCCTGCAGGGGTTTTCGAGGAGAAGTAAAAAGATCCTGTGAATTCTGAATACCTGGACTTTCTCACCTACTTTGACATTGGCCTTTAAAGACGGCCTTGACATTACGAGGTCCCTCCGCTCTCAGGTACTCTGACTCACTTTCTTAGCCTGAATCAAAAGGCCCTGGAGGTTTCCTGCCATTTTTCTCTGGAGTGTTTTCTCTCAAAGAACAGGAAAGGCAGCTCTGTTTCCCACACACTCGCAGAGCTTCAATATCAATGCCATTTTACGGCGCGACCACTACAGCACACAATCAAGCAGCTGCGGAGTCATTGTGAGAGCCTCGGAGGCTTTGTGTTGGAATATCACACTGAACCAATAATGCTGTTTTGTATTTTTTGAGGCAACATTATGATTGTAGCCGCTATTGGCTTGTATCACTGATTATAAGGTCAGTTCATGTTCTTTATACAAGATCTGTGTTCAGTCTTGAAAAAAATTTCATTCAGAGTAAGAAACCACACATATCTTTATCTATCTGGTCACTCCCTTTCTCTGGAACATTGTGTTATAATCTAGCAACCCAAGCATCTGCAATGAAAAGCCACTTATTCAACACCCTAGCCAAAAGCCAGCGTTGTATAACAATCCCCATCAACATATCCCTGAAGGCGTCCTTCTCTTGAAAGTGTTGACCACAAACAGGCTCCACAACAAATTTTCACTCCAACTCCAATTTTTCCAAAGCATGTAATGGCAAGTAATGACGCTTTGTGTTTGTTTGGAAAGTTCTCTCCCTTTGAAAAGATTGCGTTCTCATGTTAATCAGCCAATTGCGGCACAGCTTCCTGTTTAGAAAGATCCTAATCAGGCTCCACGAGAACATATGCTGCTGTGTGGATTGATGTGGAGCCAATTGCAACTAAAATAAGAAGAAAACACAGATGCTTCAAAGGCCAAAGGGTGAGACGCCTGGTGATATTGTCATCAGTTCCCTGTAACGCATCAGATCAAACATTCAGACATTGGGGGACTGATGTGAATTTGTATCAGGATGTGGATTTGTCATAACTTGAACGACTTCTAAAGGAAATCTCTTCACTTCCTGCGACATCTGGGATTTTCTGTGCGATTTCCAGCGAAGGATCAAATGACAAAACAAAATGTGTGTCATCACACCTGACCCAGATGGAAATTCACATCAGGATTCCCATGGAAATGTATTTACGTGTGTAAAGGTAGCAACCAGCATTCCAGACATGGGCAGTCATCATCTACACGTGATAATGGAAAAAAACACGAGTTCAGACTGGCCTATTTAAAGCAAGCAACATATATTGATATTTGTAGTCCTTGCGTGACAGGAACCAGTCGACACACCTGTCAGCTTAGGACAACCCTGTATGATAAATGGGGAGAACACACCTGCAGGTATGCATTGTATGTGCTGCAGAAAAATAATGAAATATTTCTCACTCAAACTTTGTTTTATGTCTATGTTTTATTTACCTCTGCTGTCAGCTGCACGCGACATGTTTGTTAACATTAAAGCAACGTTATGTAGAAGTTGGCATTCTGTGCAATTCGGCGCTTTGTGTTGAAAACTATGTAACTACAGAAATCTCATGTGAAATCAAAAAACTTGGCAGATATAAATTGTGTCCTACGATATCGCATTGCACGTAGTGAAAAGCTGGTTGAGAAAATGCATTTTCAGGGACTAAAATGTGTGTTGAATCAATCCATTGTATCAATTTAAAGGCATGTTCCCATGACAGTCATCAAGCGGATCGAGTGAAAGATACTTGTGTGACTGTTTAAGAGCCGGGCTACTGTATATCCCACGAGGCACAGGGGACAGACCCCCTGTGATGCTCTCTGGAGGGTAAAGTGGGATTAGTCCGCCGCTCCTGGACCCCTGCCAGGGTTTAATGGAGCAGGAGTAACTAAATTGACGGGGATGCTTGCTGGCCAACAAAAGCCCAAAAACACTTAGGCTTTACTTAAAAATTGGGACATGCTGACTTACCCTAAGCTGGTTCACATCCAAGCATTACAATGCTGGTTATAACATTAATTCAGATTAACTGCAAATGCACTGATCCAACAAAAAAAAAAGGCAAAGCATGTACATCCTGATTCACACGATCGCAGTGTATTCACAGACGTACTTTATGCTTTCCTGCAATAACTGGCTACAAGTCAAGAATGTGAACAACAGGGGTCAGATAGGAGGTAGGGCCGGGTGGGGGAGACCCACGGAGGTCTGAATTCCCATGAATCACTTGGTGCAGTGACCACAGGGTGCTAGAATTCTAGTTGACCTGGGAAGGGGGCTATATCCTCACACAAATAAACTGCAGAGATACTTGATAACTCTCTCACATGATATGCTTGGCGTTGAAGTGATATTGACTTACCATCCACCGAAAAAATGAACTTCCGTGGCCTGGCGTAATTTCCGAAAACTTCTGAAAACACAACAAGGTTGTGAGGGGGTGTTTATATGAACTCTTGACTCTTTTACAGCCACATTTGAAGGCAGTAGCTTGCCTCAGACCAAAATACGGTTAGCTCATCAACAAATGGATGGGTTTGTATGATTTCTGATACGTTTATAGTCATCGGAGGATAAATCCTCATGACTGGTGGTTCCCTGACTTTTCCTGTAGCATCTTAATGAAGTTATTATTGTGTGTTTTTAAAATGTCTTAACAACTATCAGTTGTTTTTTGATTAAATTCAGTATATACACATTTATGCTCCCCTCAGGATGTATTGTAGCAGTCATTGAATACATCATCGGGTAAATTTTTATTTTGATAGCATGCTATGTAATTGAACTACAAGAATGTGAGTTAGTTGCACGTTTAATGTAATATCTAGCCGCAGAACACGCCAAATGCATCAATAAAGGGGTTTAAACCTTAACTCTATGCCCCAAGGTCAAGCCATCAAGGAGCAAAAAACATGTTAATCCACCACAGTCTATGCTTTGTGTCAAATTCAGACAAGCAGGTCAGCACCTTTGACACCAAGCTGCAAACACCATCACAGAGATTATGACCGATATATGTATGGAAAGTGACAACGTGTCCCAGCCGTGACCCTAAAGTCACACCTAGGAACTAAAGAAGGAGAGGGCAAGGGTTTCCATTATGTGAGGTCCCAGTGATGGAGGCACCCATCCTCCTCTAATCCCCACCACTTAAGAGCCTTGGCGATATCTACTTAAAGAGACATTATGCAGGAAATGTTATGCAAATGGCTTGTTTATCACTTCATCTCCGTGTCAGCCACTTGTTTTTTGTGGCTAGTCTGCAGCGTGCCACGCTTATCTCTGGCTTAGGGAGCAGCATAATCTTTTAACACCTATCTGGCAGATATCTCTATTGTTGTCAGATTTGATATGCGACGGGAACCCGAGTCAGTCTCAGTGTTTTCTTTTCAGCAACCAGAGCAGTACTTCAGGGCCACGTAAGGGGCATTTGAGTTCATCTTATAGTATACATTTGCATGAATTCACACGAGTCATTGAGTCAACAGAAGTGGGATGAATTTTGAAGTGTGCTGTGCACATACTGGGGGCCCTCTCTAAGCTGCACACATTGAGACACCCTTACTAAGCAGATTACCTCCACAAATCTGTGTCAGGATACATTTCTGCATGTCTAGTCATGCAAACAGAGAGAGAGCGTGAGAATGCAGACACAAAGCATGTTTACAGTATCAGATATGCATCCAAACTGACTACCTCTCAGCTGCTGCTTAAAGACATCAGTGCGCTGCTGACATCTGCTGCACAACTTAAGGTACATCGCAAAAAAAGTCCTGCAAACACAAAATGCCTGTATTTACATTTGTGCATTAAAGAGCAGCTCACTGGTCGACCTGTGATGATAAAAGTGGCCGTTAGCAGGAAAACGAATCTTTGGATGTGGAGATATTTAAAGACCGTTTCCTGTGTTTGACGTTTACCTTGGATTAAGGAACAGCATTGTGACTCACAGCTGCCAGAGGTGCAGCATGGGAGCCGAGCTGGCAACATGACGTGTGTCAGTGGGGTGGGGGGGTGGGGACCAGATGTTGTCGTCCGACCATGGGGAATAAACTCTATCAGTCACACTGCAGGTGGTGGGAAAAAGGGGGAGAGAAAGGGAGAAGAGAACGAGTGAGCGAGAAACAACGGCAAACAGGAAGCAGAGACCTTACAACACAATGCTTGCAGAGTTTCCTGCAGGCTCAGACAGATAAGGAACAACACTTTGTTTAAAGCTGTATTTTCACCCCCAAACGTTTCCCGATCTCTAAAACCACATCTTACAATGCTGGTGCAATTCTTCTGCACCACAGCTGTGATAATGTGCTGCAGAAAATGTGGATTTGAGTTCTTGAAACTGAAAAAAGAAGTGAAACCCTTACGTCTCAAGACAACATAACCTGCAAGTGAGTCTGATTGAATTAAAAAACAGCAATTATCATTACAACCACTGCTATTCTTGCCATTATGACACTATAGGCCTGCGTCATGAGGTCAGAGGCCAGACACAAGAATAGCTGTGTGATGAGGATCTGAAGGCTCGCTCATAAACATCGTCACCTGCACATTTCCTGTCTTCACAAAATCATACATCCTACAGCTGTGCACCAGATGCACTTCAATGCAAAAGATGAAAAAAAAAATACAAGGTCGAGGTGTTGGAATTTCGGTCAGTGTAGGTATTTTGGTGTCTTTTGATGTTGAGCAGAGAGTGGGCGTCCAAGTCTCAGGTCTGTCTTCAGCACGGCATCATTGCGATGATAATTTGGTGATTTCATGCGCACATACAAATCAAATGCACGGTGGATATTTGGAGCATCAAAAAATAATGTCGATCAACGCAAATAAAAAGGGTGAATAGACATTCTCCAGAAAGTAGTCACGTTAAAAACCTGGATGTGAAGTACACAAGTCCTTTTTTTCCATTTTCTGCTACTTTATACTTTTTCTCCACTACAAGTCAGAGGCAGATGTTGTACTTTTTACTACACTACATGTGTACTGTGGCTCGGGCAACACTTGAAGACACCTTGGCTTGCTCAGTCGTTCTCCTGAATGCACATATATTTTATATAATCTACTCCTATCAGATATTTTGTCATCTGAGATATCTGTTTACTCTGTTATTTTGCTCTATTGCATGCCTATCTGGAAGAGGGATCTTGGCTCTGTGGCTCTCCCTGAGGTTTCTTCCACTGTCTATCCATGATTATCAGCTATATAAATAAAATTGACTTGACTAGTCACTGGTTATTTCACAGATTTAGTCTAACAATTCAAAACACCAAATAAATAAGAAATAAATCGTGTAAAATTGTAGATTAAGGAAAAACCTATTAACCCTCAAAGGGATGTACACATGCAGATAAACTATTTAAAGTAGTTAAACCACCTTAGACATTAATTTATTTTAATGTTAACCTGGGGGTGTTAATCTTCAGTAAATATGAACCCAGTCACCCTGAAAGAGACAGGATGAAACATGGAACATGAAGTTTCTGCTATAAACTGCAGCTGGTGACAGTCTAACAATGCCACCTCAGCTGTGGCCTTTGCCCCTTTCACATGGGAGAATAAAGCTGCCTGTGAGCGCTTTCACAAAATTTAATTTATAGACCGAACAACAGGAAAAGGTGGCAAACAAGTCGGGGGGAAATTAAAAAACTTATCTGGGAAGAAAAAGTTGCCGTGCTGACAGTTGAGCGAATGAATGATTGAAACCAAAAGCACAGAGGCCACTGTGCACTATACATGCATACGCTCATTATGTGTCTGACTAACCGGGAATACTCCACATCTTGTAGCATGTAGACAGGTTGGGAGATGAAACGTGTCATGTCACAAAGAGGGAAGTGAGAAGCAGCATCTGGATGAAGCACCAAGGGGAGACTCCAACATGTAAAATCTGATCCTGGAGCAACACCTCCCTCTAGGGACCAACTATGGCATGACAATTATTGGTAAATTCATGAACTGAACTGTGAGGCGCACAAGCATTTTTTAACATGGTACAGTGGCCTGAAAATAATATTGTCTCATGTAACATATTACACAAAATACGTTTTTAAAGAATATTTTTGCATAATAATAATAAATCTATTACAGTAGGAGTTGTCTACCCGAGACCATAAATGATAGATGGTACTTTATATAGTCACTGTACCTTCTTTCTCATTATCAGTCAGCGGATCTTTACCAGTGGCCAGGCTCCTCTTTGTGGGAGTGACTATGTTAATCTACATCAAATGGAAACAGTCAAAGTGTTGGCGCATCTTCTGATTGGCTGCCTTTGTTCTTTCAAACCGAGGTGTCCTCTCCCCTTTATTGGCCCCAACTGACCTCCCTGTGGGAGAGGACATCTTTTACAGTAATGCCGCTGTTGCTGCTGCTGCTGCTGCATGGACTTTGGAGCTGCTGGCATAATGATGGAGTCATAATCTGAGGAAAAGCAAAGATGGCACAGGCCTGTCAGAGACATGACAAAGCACACAGGCTGCGGGAGGAGGTGAGCTGCATGCTGGTCGGTGATGGAGCTGTGGGGAAGACCAGCATGATCATCAGCTACATCTTCAATGGATACAACAGCGAGTACAGACAAACAGCTTTTGATGTTTTCACTGGTGAGTGCAGGTTCTTCTTTTAAAAGGTGACTGACTGCTTGACAGAGCAATGAAAACTTATTTCTACTTGACTTTCAGGTTTGGTTCATGTGAATGGAGTTCCAACTCGTATCAAGCTGATAGACACTGCAGGACAGGTAGAGATTCTGCACCAACATCATTATAATTTCTCTAGTTGGTCTTTCCCTTCTCATCTCTCTTTACTCTGATCCGACAGGAGGAGTTTGGCCATTTCCGCTCTCTCTGCTATGCCCACGTAGACGTCTTCATCCTCTGCTTCAGCCTGGTCAACCCAGTCTCCTTCGAGAACATCACCTCCAAATGGATCCCACAGATCCGTGCTGGAAACCAGACCTCTCCCATCGTTCTGGTCGGGACTCAGTCAGACCTTCGCCACAACGTGGACGTCCTCATCCATCTGGACCAGCGGAGCACCAAACCAGTGCACTTCAGCCGGGCCAGGAGGCTGGCACACAGGATCAGAGCTCATGGCTATATGGAGTGTTCAGCTCTGACACAGCACAACCTCAAAGATGTGTTTGACCGGGCTATATTTGCTGCCATCAAGCACAAACACGCCAGCACTAACTCTAAAAAGCTCAGCCTGCTTAAGCGTTTGAAGATTTTTTGTGATTGTGGATGGAGGAAAATCATCAGGTTCATCTGATGTGGAGTTAAAAGATGGATTGATTGCACTCAGCCTGGTGGACACGGTCTATTTAGGGATTTTTATGACAAATTATGCATTTTTATTGTGCAATGCACTAAAATAACATCATTTAACATGACCGAAAACCTGTGCCGATTTCCATCCTGTAACATGTGACAATCTTTATCCAAACTTCAGCATAAGAAGGCTACATTCTGCTCTTTTTTATCTTCTCCTTTCTTGGTTTCATTGTTTTATTTGTTGTTCATATTTGTATGTGTGTGTGTGTGTGTTCAGGTTTTGTAATAAATGCACTACGGTGAAACATATTTAATCGCCAGTTGCTTTGTTTTCTTTAAATCAGTACTTTAATGCAAAAATCAGGAGAGACATACAGTGTAGATCCTACAGTGGAAGGTACTGTCAGTGGAGAAATGGAGGGAAAACACAAAGTACCATTGGGGACAAATGGTCACCTGCTGATGCTTTGAAGTGCTACTTTACAAGACAAAAGCCATTTAAATCCACCCTGTGTTTGAAAGCCTGTGCTGAGGCATGTGTCTAACAATTATCTTCAAAACAGCCACCCACATGGCATTTTCTTTAGTAAAATCATGATCAAAAAAGTTTATTTCAGGGTTTGCCACAAATGATTGTCATATCAAAAGAAACCATTTTGAAAGCTGCTTTGAAATGGTTTACCAACTCAGACCATGATCTTATTATTTTACATTTTCTGTATCTTAGGGGAGCACAAAAAAAAACTATCCTATCAATACAAGGGCTTAGTTTTATGTTGAAAAGAGGTGGGGCATAAGGGCTAAGATAATGTCACACCTACAGTCCATACAGGAAACATGTCACAAGTTATGTTTTAAAATGAGCAGGGTTTTTGAAATGATACAATTCAAGGACTTCTCAAGCACTTTTCATGGGCAAGTTAATTCCAAATTAGGGGCCAGTAGTTAGTCAGGGTTCATACAGGTGCTGGAAATCCTTGAAAACACTTACATTTGGTTTGGAATTTTCAATGATTGAAAAGTGCTTGGATTTTGGATAAAGTGCTTGAAAGTACTTGTATTTCTTTTAAAGTTAAAAGCTTTATATTGGCTCAGCTCACGACCGGTGACACATTTTGAAACATGAAATGTCATCATGCTGTAGAATACTATCACAAAACAATTCTGATTTAATGTGCTGAAGTGAAATTGTTGTTTTGAGTGTACGTACTGTACCTAAATTTGAAAATGAAAAAAAACAACAACTTGAAAATGTTTCAAGTGCCTGAATTTCACCATGGAATGAATGTAAAAAGCCTGTACGGCTCTTCACATATACCAGTCTACAAGCCTACAGTACTCAAAGGTGTCACTTTGTGTTGAAAATTGGTGAGGACATGGGAGCTCAGATTTAAAAAACAAAAACAAACTAGCTATTTTTTGCTTGTTTAACTAGTTATACATTTTGAAATGATGGGGACAAAAATGGTAATTTCAAAAAGTGGTGGACACATGTCCCCAGTGTCCCTAATGAAATGTTCTGCATTTTCTGCAAAGCAATCTTATATATGTTGCTGTGCTTCATGCTTCCTGTCCTTCTAATAATTGATGGTATTTTAAAGTGCTTCAGGGTAGCAAATGTCCAAGAAGTTATGCTGGTTTGAGGACTGGATGTGAAAAAATGTAGGCCACACCTCCCCTCCTTTAATAATAATTTACATACAGCCTTTAGTTTTTAAAGCTGTAATCTTCCAAAAGTTAAATGCATAAATATATACTTCAAAAAAGCCACAATTCAGTGAGCGCATGAAAACATTTTGGAAAGCTGCACAGAAACCCTACACTCGGCCTGGGCGCCTCTGCCTTGCACAACTACGTTTCCCATCATGCAACCGCGCTTTACCCTACTCTGACCCTGTGACTGAAAATAAGCTGATCAGCTGATCTGACCTGGCAACAAAATAACGTAGCTAGAGAAATCTGCCAGGGAGGGGGCTGCTGAAGAACAAAACAATGACACTGCTCGGAAGGATTTAGACACAGTAACACTTTTTAAAGACTTTGTAACGCCGTCGCGCGGATTTTCCTCCCGTCGTAAAGTAAAGAAATAGTCCGCGGGTATCCGGAGCTTTGGACGTCGGCTGGCTGTTGTTTTTGTTGATATGTTGTTACAGCTCAGTTGACAGACAGGAGGCTAGCTGCTTGTTAGGACGTGCTATGTACTATTAGGACCCGCTGGCTCGCTTATTGCAGTTGTTCTTGAGGAAAAGTTGAAACTGTCCGTCGACGCCGAGCAGCTGTAAAGTGCGTTTTGCGGCTTTGTTGCCAAATTATCCACCGAGTTTGCCTGCGAGCTACTGAGAGGGTCGTCATTGCCAGCTAGCCTGTTGTTAGCATCAACATTTGCACATTCATCTTATTCAGGGAGAGTTCATTGTCTCGGTTGGTACAAGCAACCTGCATATGCTATCCTGTGTTGTTTTAGTGTTGCTCTCTGGCACTTGGGTATATTTTATGTAACGCTGAGGCTACGTGCTAACTTTAATACATGAGCGAGCTAAGTGTTGGTGGCACAAAGATATCAGGTGTTCCTCGAGGAGACGGCTGTTCCTGCTCCATTGCCTCACTGTTTAGTTGCACTAGATGATATTGTTAAAACCGTTTTTAAGTGTTTGAAATCCATACTGCCAGAGTTGACTTGATATATTTTATTGTATACAGTCAGTGGGATACTATGCAGCTGTTTTAAGTTGATGTAATTGTTGTCTTTGGTCATTTCAGCTGTCAGTATCACTGCATGTTGTGCATTTGTCATTAACTGCTATTGTCAATTGCTGGTGCTGTTGTCAAAGGTGATCCAATAAGCACTGCTCTGTATTTATCTTGTACGAAACGATGAGTGGGCATGGCTCATCTTCAGAAAAGGGAGTCAACACTAGTCTAATATGTCAGGAGAGTTATGCCTGTGGTGGCTCTGAGGAGGCTGCGTTTGAGTGTGATGAATGCAAGAGCTTGCAGTGTGTTCGTTGCGAGCTCGAGCTCCACAATCAGGAGCGTCTGAAGAACCATGAGAGGGTTCAAATAGGCCCCGGGCACGTACCTTACTGTGACAACTGTAAAGGAGGTAACGGAGACAGTGGCAAACGCCATAGGTCTGTGGTCCGCTGCCAGAACTGCAAGGTTAACTTGTGCCAAGACTGTCAGAAGCGCACCCACAGTGGAGGCAACAAGAAGAAACACCAGCTCACATCTTACCCTCCGCCGCCCAAACCTGCGGTGGTCAACTCTGTCCAGACGCCTGTCCCACCCGCTGTCCAAATCGCCGAGGAGACCAAATCTCAGAGAGCAAAACTTCTGGAGAAGGTTTCCAGTTTTCTCTTGGTTGACGAGAATGAGGAAATGCAGGTGAGTTGTCTCTAAAAAACATCAAAATTCTTTGCTCTCACCAGACAGTTTGTTGTTTAAATGACAATTTTCCACTTCTAATCTCTTGTTCCCCCAAAGATAAAAGATGATGCTTCATTCATAAAGCGCCTGAGCTGCGAGCCCGACCAGCTGCTGAAGGTGGTGTCCATCTTTGGCAACACAGGAGAGGGCAAGTCTCACACCCTGAACCACGCCTTCTTCATGGGCAGAGAAGTGTTCAAGACTTCTCCCACGCAGGAGTCCTGCACCGTGGGTGTGTGGGCAGCTTTTGACCCCACCCGTAAAGTGGTGGTCATCGACACAGAGGGGCTGCTCGGGAACAGTTCCAAACAGGGCCAGAGAACCCGTCTCCTGCTCAAGGTGCTCGCCATCTCCGACCTCATCATTTACCGCACCCACGCTGACCGCCTCCACGACGACCTCTTCAAGTTCCTCGGGGACGCCTCGGATGCTTACTTGAAGCATTTCACCAAGGAACTGAAGGCCACGACGGCCCGCTGTGGCCTGGATGTCCCGCTGTCCACATTGGGCCCTGCGGTGGTCATCTTCCATGAAACAGTCCACACTAAGCTGCTTGGTTCAGGTAAAAATATCTCAGCACTTCTGTCCTGGACTTAGTTCTGTTATTACACCTTTATTAGACAAGTCAAAACATAAAGTAGAATTTTACTTTAGGGACGAGGGGCGTACCCTCCAAGTAAACTAAGGGTTAAGCATTTGCAGATAATTACAGGTTTAGCAAATATTAGCCCACAGTGTATTTCTTTCTTCTACATCACCAGAGGTAGCAATTGTCATTCTGCCTTTTCGTGAAATGTGTAAACACTGCTCTTTGGACTCAAAAGAAAATTGTGCAGACTGTGTAGTTAGGTCAAAAATGGGACACATAGTTGTAGTCACAGACGAAAGACAAGTTTTGCATGTTTTAGTTCTGTCGCTACGACTCATACTTGACATTACTATCGACCTTTTTCTATATAAATGTGTTTTCCAAACTCTCAGGCAGCTACTTGTTTCTGTTCTTTTTCCATCAATTTGCAGAGACTAGCAATTTGCTTCAGAAAGGACCCCCCCCCTCCAATAATGAGCATCATGCCTGCTTTTAGAGTCAGATTTCCATTATCGCTGCTGCTGTAAATACTAGTTTCTTTATGAAGTCTGTGCACCATTGCCATGCGATAATGAAATAACAGAAGGACTTGACAGACCTGATATTAACTTCAGTGCATTACATCACTCAAGTAAGCTACAAGCCTCTACAAGCTGTTTTTCACATTATATAGAAATGTATGGAAACGGATTGCTGCTTGTGAGGGAGGAAAAACATATTCAAATTGTGGTTGGCCTTGTGCAAATATGCTTAAACTTAAAGGAACACTGGTATGAGCCTTTAAGACTTTGGACAACAAATTTAATGTAAATTAATGAGTGACATGGGTTTTCTTAAAGACTTAATAAAGGAAAAGTTCACTGAAAAGTGAAGATTGAGTCATTATCTACTTACCCCTATGCTGATGTGAAGGCAAGTGAAGTTTCGTTGTCCACAAAACATTTCTGGAGCTTCACAGCAAAACAGTGTCGCAGCATTCGCCTTAACACCTGAAGTATTTGGGGACTAGTTTTAAAATGTTAAAAAACAACCTAAAAGATAGCATGGCTCCATACAGCTCGTCCAGCGTAATCCAAGCCTCTGGAAGCCCTGAGATCCCAAATTAATTTGGAATGACGTTATTTACACCCATTTCGAAGCTGAAGTCTTCACTATAGCTGCTAATCTAAAAATGTCTACGTACCCCATCTGCAGTGGGTGCACAAGCTTGCCCGCCCAACGGTCTTGGATTAGATTAACTTGGACGAGCTTTATGGACCCGTTACGTGTATGATATGATATGTCTATGATAGATGAAGGCTAACGGAGTACCCACAGTGTATTCTGATTACACTCTATACTAACCGCTCCAACCATGTCTCGTTTTAGACAAGTCATCTGAGTCAGTAGATCGGCTGCTGTTGGAGCGCTTCAAGAAGCTCTCCCGTTTCCCAGAGGCCTTCAGCTCTGTCCAGTACTGGGGCACGCAGACTCTCAACCCCCCCACTGACTTCCGTGGCCTGCAGAATAAACTGGAGCAGCTCCTGGATAACAACGCCACCCGTTCCCCACGCACCCCTGTGGTCATCTTCAAAGCCCTTCAGGTAGGGCTGTATAAAGTCAGCCAGCTGCAGATCTGCTTCAGACCCGCCTGTTTGCATTCAACTATGTCTGTGCAATATGTGTGTATATATGAAGAGGTGGTGCAACACTATGTTTGGTCTAGGTCTAGCTAATTTGTACTCTTCCTTGCTTTTCCTACAGGCGTTGAGTGAGCGCTTTAATGGGGAAATTGCAGGAGAGCTTGTAGCCCACAGCTGCTTCTTTCCTGATGAGTACTTCACCTGCTCCAGCCTGTGCCTCAGTTGTGGGTCAGTACCCTCCTGCTATTTAAAAAAAAATGTAATCATTGTTATCACTCCTTCTTTGTTGTGAAACCCCCTGCTGTATTACTTTCATCACAGATCTGGCTGCAAGAACAGCATGAACCACTTAGGAGAAGGGGCGTGCCACGAGGCGAAGCATCGCTGTCGTTATTCTGTCCAGTATGATAATCGCATCTACACCTGTAAGGTAAGCGCAGTCTCACTTAGATAGAACTGAGCTGTCTCTTTTAATCAGTGACTTTGTACTGACTCTTGTTCAATGGCTGATGTGTTAAGTTGAAGTCATTGTGTGGTGCATCACTGTAGGCCTGCTATGAAGGGGGAAAGGAAGTGATCGTTGTCCCTAAGACCTCAGCTTCCTCTGACTCTCCATGGTTGGGCCTTGCCAAATACGCCTGGTCTGGGTGAGTTGCAGCTGAATGAGCTACAGTGTCATGCTTGACTTAGGCTTATGTTACCTTTACAGAGCTTAAGTTTAGCTCTGGTTTTTTTTAGCCTCTTACATAAAATCAAACATTTCTATCCACATTAGCCTACACATTCCAAATAAATACCTTGGATACAAATTGGTTTACATTCATATTGTCACAGAGATTTGAGTTGTACATTAATGCGTCTACTGTATGTTCAGGTACGTTATTGAATGTCCCAACTGTGGAGTGATCTATCGGAGCCGTCAGTACTGGTATGGGAACCAGGACCCTGTGGATACAGTTGTCCGCACTGAGATCCAGCATGTATGGCCAGGGGTAAGAGAAACAAGCTTTTTAATTCATCTATCCAATGTAGATTATATGTTTATAATTATCTGTAATCATACAGACGTATAATCATTGCTAGAGGTGACCATTTATCGACTTATGTTGATAACCTGTCTGCTTTTTGCAGTCTGATGGTTTTTTAAAGGACAATAGTAATGCAGCGCAGCGTCTTCTGGATGGAGTCAACCTAGTGGCCCAGTCTGTGTCAGAGCTCAGTGTCAAGCCTGCCAAGGCCGTCACCTCTTGGCTGACAGACCAGATCGCCCCGGCCTACTGGAAACCCAACTCCCTCATCTTGGTGAGTGACACACACAGCCCCACCCTGTGCCACCCGCCACCAGCAGCCAAGTCAACACTTTCATGTCCAGAGGGATGTTTACTGGCTGGTGCTCTGCAGCTATTACACAATCTTATGTTTGCAGGTCACAAGATAAAACTTGAATACATACAGATTGCGTCCTCTTCCCTCTAGTACACTCTTGTACAATAACAGCTTCTCTTGTTATTGTTTTTTTTCCTCTTTCTCCTGTACAAGGTGTGCCATAAGTGTCACACAGTCTTCCAGGACAATGACACCAAACATCACTGCCGTGCCTGCGGGGAGGGCTTCTGCGATGGCTGCTCTTCCAAAGCTGCGCCTGTCCCTGAGAGAGGCTGGGGTCTTGCCCCTGTCAGAGTCTGTGACGTCTGCTACGAGCAGAGAGCCTCATACGCAGGTGCACACACTCTCAATAATGTCAAATGCTCTTTTGTGTGTGTTATGCAGCCATTTAACATTCGGCTGAGCTTTGGCTTTAGCAGATATCTTTGTCATCTTTATGCAGAGATGCTTGAGGCTGAGCGCGAGGAGGAAGAAGGTGGAACCCTGGCCAGGAAGGTTGGAGAAGCAGTGACCAACACTATAGGCGTTGTGGTCACTGCTATTGACATCCCACTTGGTGAGTGTTGTCCAAAACAAAACCTAAAGAACATCGTTATGTAACAGGAACATATGACCCAGTAAATGTGAGGGAATGTATACAGTGCCCTCTGGTGGCAGACGTGTAATGTTCTTATTTACGTAAGGAAGAAAAGTAGTGAGGTCTTGTTTCTAGTTTGAACTCTCGAAGATGTCATTAAGGAGTTTGACCAGCGAAGACTCCCTTATAAGGAATATGTAATGCCCTCATGGCCTAGTTATAGTAGAGACTGTAAAATTAGCAAAAGCTCACAGGTCTTTGCTCACTCGCTGCAAATGTACACATCAAGAAAACAACTTACCTATCAAGTGACAAATAAGTTGGAAAAATAGTAAAAAACCCAAACAGTCTGAATCCAATCAAGTGCCCAGTTGAGTGACTCAGATGTTTGATAGAAAGCAGATCTTCAACTACTGATTTTTCATTTGTCTGTAACTGTCTCGCTAACAAAACATGTTTATAGACTGAAAAATTTAAATCCTCCTACACACACTGGTTACAGAACCTCAGATTCCCTTTAACAACGTCTTCAGGTTGGCAGTGCTTCCATGTAGAGGGGCTCTGCTACCTAATGTCAAACAAAGACTAGTGCAAAAGTGCGATAGTTGTCCAGTTATCCTGTTTACTCCTTTCATTTTTGAGGCTTATTGCTGTAATATTTGTTCAAGAGTTAGTGTTATAAATGTTTTCCCCAGTGCTTTTGAGAAGAAGATTTTTCATAACAGCCAATATGACACATTTCTGTCAAGAAAATCCAAAATGTGTTTTAGATTGAGAAAACTGGCTCCGCTGCAAAGTGTTGGCAAGAATAAATGCTGCACTCGCTCAAACACACACCAGAAATCACAGCCCTTATTTTCGAATGTGGTTGTAGTTTCATGCATGTCTTAATCATATTTATATAACCTCAAAGAATGTACTTAATCCAAAGCACAAGTAGTATGATAATGCATGTTAGGCTGCTGCATGAGTCTACTGTAGGCCTATATTTACTGGTAAAGGGCATAGATGAATTTTTGATAACGTGATATCCTGTTGAAAACCTCTCCGTCTCCATCACCGCCCCAAAAATACCTCAGAGCAAGGTCCACTCCAGTCACAACAAAATACCTATTTCTAAATACCAAACCTTGTTTCCACGTTTCCATGGCTACCCGAACCAAGTCAGCCAAGGACTTTATTTTACCTGAAGCAGCAGGGTGCACTCCAAACAGTAGAGAGGAAAAATAAGCAAAGTAAAGCGATGGTAACTGACAATGGGAACTGTTTTGGTATCAACAGTCGAGTATTTCAAATAGTCAGTAAATGCAAATAGATTTAGGCACTGCAGCATTTAATCAGCAGGGATGGGAGGTATAATGAATGGGGCTCACAGAGTGTAGGTATTGTAACAGGAGACTCCAGGAAATTGTTGCGCTCTGCCAAGTCCGGGACATAACCCCCCATAAAACCACATCGTGCCATTTTTATAACATGCTAATTGGTGTGATTTGGATGCGGCAGTAGCAGGGTATCAGGTCATCGTTAACCTATTGCTCTATGCCTTTTGTCAGTCAGTATAGTCCCTTTCCACCTTCCAAGCAACAAAGCGAACGTATTTTCTGAAATGTCGAACTGTTCCTTTAAATGTCTGCACTATGTTTACAGTGACTTAAAGATATAATATGTAACATTTACAGATACAATGTCCAAAAACAACTAGACCTTTGTTACATATTTTTTTGAGTGGTGTATTATTATAAACTTTTCCAAAAATGTTCAAACTCAGAAATTTGCTAATTAATTCAAGGTAAATTTGCATTTCATGTGGTCTCCTGGTGCTATAACTGTCAGGGAAACATCAGATAATATGTTGGAGAGCAAAGAAGGAAGGTGAAGGTGACCAAACATATATATGAATAAAGCATTAATACATTACCTCAGACATTTGTGCTTAAATCATGTCAGATGGTGTTGTTTAGGAGTTGGGGGTTGTTTAACAATAAAGACAACAACTCCCATGATTCCACAGTACTTAACAATGTCACCAAACTACATCTTTTGTTTTCTTTTTTTTTTTTTTGCGGAAATGACAAACTGTGCGTTAAAAGTGACCACCATGTGTGTGTTTAATGTAAAAGATGTAACTGTTGGCTTACATTATAACCAATATGTGCTTGTGTATGTGTTTATTTATGTGTTTAGGTCTCGTGAAAGACGCAGCCCGTCCTGCCTACTGGGTGCCCGACCAGGACATCCTGTCGTGCCACAACTGCCAACGCGAGTTCACTGCCAAGCTGTCCAAGCACCACTGCCGCGCCTGTGGCCAAGGAGTGTGCGACGACTGTTCCCCTGAACGCAGGACGGTCCCATCGCGGGGCTGGGACCACCCTGTGCGTGTTTGCACCAGCTGCAACCAGAAACCTGGAGAACTTTAACAGGGATGGCCTTCCTTCCTCGGAGCACCAGAGAGAACCACTGGCTCACTCAGCTCGCAGTCTGTCACTGCTTTACCTCTGTTACTCTAATGGTTCTGTCTCGTATCTGTGGAAAGGAAGTTTTTAGGCATATACATATATATAAATATAGGACAATTAGTAGATTTGGGATTTCAGAGTTCCTGTGGCCTTTGTAGAACAGCCAGAACATGTGAGTTACTTGACTGAGTGTGAAATTTCCACTCTGATTATTCACAGAGTGAATATTTTGATTCTTCTTGACACAAATCCCTAATTTTATGTTAAATAAGGCTGTTGAGCTATTTTTCTACTATCAGAAAATATTATAAAAAAAAATGTATCATTTAAAGGATATTAGTTAGCTGAGAACCCTGCGGGGTCGGTGTGAGTAGTTTCCAGCAATTCTTATTAATAAGCATTGTTTCTCTGATGTCGTACGTGTAATGGCGAGGAGATATTTTATATCCGTGCAGGTATAACTGCAGGTTCCATTGCATGCTGTACTGCATCATTTTAGTTTTTGCACTAAGCCTTTTTCAGCTGTTATAGGCTGTTGCTTACCATGGCCAAAATCCAGATATCCCTATGATCAAGTAGTCTGTCCCAACTGAGCTGAAATCGACTCCAGCAGGTCCAGGCTGTGGATATCTGGTGTGCCAAAAATCATTCAGGTCACTGTGTCTGTGCTGGTATAATGTTTATATTTTATCATGTAATTTGTGGTTGTATGAAGACATAGAACTATGTTAGAGGAGTGTACATTTGAATTGTTGAAAATTATTTATGTATTGAGGATACAAAAAAAAAAAAAACTTATTAGCACTCTGGCATGCATGACAGTCCGATAAATCCATGGCCTTTTACTTGTTCAGAGGATGGTCTCTGAACGAACCTCACTGTCTCCTTTACCGAGCGGCATTTTAGTGTTCACACGTCATAAAATGTATGTAATTCATGGTCAGATTTGCTATCCTGACACCTTGGTATTAATTGTTTTTCTTGATATTGTTTAGCTGAACTTGAAAATACCCAAATTGGTCTTCAAACCAGTTTCACAGATCACATTCACAATTCTGTAGGTACAATCTGTCAGGATAAGGAGTCCTGACAATGGTCAACACATTTTTTGTCCTGTTTTAGCTTGACAAAGCTCGTTTTTTCCGTTATCTTGCATCCGTTAGTGAAACACATTGTATATGTTCTTTTTTTGGTTTTTGTTTGACATGAGTAACTGTATTGGTATTTATATACTTTTTAATGCCTGTATGTGAACCACCCATATTGTTTTTGTCTTCATTTTCTTTTGCCTTTCAGCATTACACATGAAAATTTGATGCTCAAATGTGACAGTGAGGAGATTTTGAACCATATTTAGTGACCGAGAGCTTTAACTTGTCTTGCATCATTGCTAGTTTTGAGTTGCTGAGTAATGAGACCGTCACATCTGGATGTCATATAAAGCACAAGGTGATGCCTTTAACACATATGCTTGTATTTTGTTGTTAAAAATGAGAGAAAAAAAAGGGTGTTTGTCGATTGTAAGCCTTGTAGATAAAGTTAATTCTCCCTTTGCTCCTAACGTGGAACTTTTTGGTTCTGATGTCTGATGAGAAGATGTTGTGTCTGCCTTGTCTCGAAATAGATTTATCTGTCTGAATGTTGCATCACACACACAGACACACACACACAGACACACAGACACAGACACACACTCCTCTGAGATTCTAATATTGCACAGTATAGGATAGCAAACGCGTCATGCCGGATTACTTGTACTGGAGTTCATTCCAATGCAAATTTGTGCCGTCTGTTGCTTCAGATATACTATGTGGTGTCCAGTTTTTTCAATAAGATATGGGTGCTATCATCAACACTTCTCACCTACACACACACACACACACTACAAATCAAGCAGGAATGACTGATGCATTTTAAAACTGTTGGAAACTAACTTGAAGCGATGATGATGATGTGTGATGGAAGATTTGCATAAGATTAAAGATGCATCAGCTCCCAACTGTCAAAAACATAATCTGGAATTGCCTCCATGTTTTTAGTGTGCGTGCGTGTTTGCGTGTGTGTGTTCAAATCTCCCTGTGTCAAACCACTTGCTTGTACTGCATGTGGGAGGAATAGATCGTGTGCACGCCTGTGTGCTAGGAGCCTCGCTTCCATTCCTCTCCAGCCACTGCAGCTTCGGATAAAGTGAGGGGAAATATATTTGCTTGGTGCTTATTGATGATGATGATAAATGATTTATAATTATTTTAATAAATAATGTAACCCCCAAGCTTCCATGTTGATATTCTGTGCCACTTTTGCACTTGCACAGTCTCAGCACAGCCAGCAGGGAATTGCACTTGACATGTATCCAACCTCCTGTACGGGTCTCTTTAAAAAGTGCTGTTATTCTGTTAGTGCACAATATAAATACAAGGGAAAACCCTTTAAAATAATTTTGACAGTTTAGCCCATAAAGCCACGCCCCGTTCGCGTATGCCGCAGATGTATTGGTCCACGAATTCACCCCGAGCTGCGATTGGTCCGTTCCTGTAGGTTTCCCTCAGAACTGCAAGACGCCGATATTGCGTTACACTGTAGCAAAATGGCGGCTGTCATTCAGAATCCACTAAAAGCGTAAGTAATTTAGACATTTAGGAAATTTGTGAAGAATTACTTTGCTGCCAACTTGTGCGTTAAAACTGTCCGCTCGTGCATGTGATTTCCAGCCGTGTGCATGTGGCAGATTAAGCTGTCCCAAATTCATTTTGTGTACTTCTTGCATGCCAAAGTAGCCTCGTATACTTCTTTTATTCCACGAGATTTTTTCCTAACATTTAGTCTCGAGCGTGCTCGCAAAGGCTGCCTGACATGTCGACTGCACGGGAAGAGCTTTTCTCCCCCTCCACACGGTCACACATTCAACACGGAGAGAGTGTCGTCTTTCCTGGGCTGTGCATTTATTTGAAAACTGTCGACAACGTGCCTCAGCGGCCGCTCCGGATAATTAAAAGCCGATTTTCTTCGTGCTCGGCTGGGCACAGCGGCGGCTTTATCGTCTGACACGGCGAAAAGTCGCTCATAGTTGCTTGTGAATTGTCGACATGTCAACTTTGGCTCCTCCGAGCGCAGACGTGGTCAGGACCCGGTAAAGCAAAGGGAGGAGGCATTTTGTATTTGCATGCTCGCTGGCGAAATCGACAAAAAAGTGACAGCAATTTGAGTCGGCCGCTGGAAACGGACTGTCACCCTGCGACCAAATAGCGCGTGCAATGGTCGTTTTTATCGCTTAACTTGAAAGCAATGCTCCACCTTTTTCTCCCATTTCTCCCTTTGTTCTTTCTGTATTGTTTCCCCCTGCTTAACACGTTACTGTAAGTTGGGCGCTATCAGCCTCCTGCCTCTTGTCATGTCTGCGTGTTAAAACTAGATAACAACATGGCATTTCTTTGACACGCACGCCGAGCTGGACGTGACAGGAGCGTCCAGCCCGTATCGATGTGTGTTTTCTTCTCACCATCATGGCTCGGTTGGGACCGTGGAGGTAGAGAGCAGGCGCTCCACTGTGCCTTTAAGTGGAGGAGTGCTGGAGATTAGCTTGGTCCAGGATCCTGGGCCCATCTGTCAGAGAGATGCTCCGACAGAGAGGAAGTGTTGGGCACAGGCAGGAGAACCATCTGCTCCTCCATATAGGTACCCTGGCACCTCTGTGGACCGTAAAGCGCAGGGAGTGGACCACACAGCATCTTGCACGTCACCCACAGTGTTGCCATTGTTGTTGTGGCATTGTTACTACACCTAGGGGAGGATGTAGAATGATGTTTATGATACTTGCTGGTTGTCCACTTGAAACTATTATTTTTTTGTGTGCATGTGCTGGAAAATAGTTGCCTATAATTATTCAACGATTTAATGGGACTCAGGATGGATCGTGGGCAAAGACAATAGGGATAGACCAATTATAGGGGCAGATATTCTGAATTTTTCTGATTATTTGTGTCTTGATTGCAAGGAATTATTTTTTTTTTTAAATGTGCTACTTTGGCTCTGATGCAGCATCCTACCTCTGTCTTTAGTCACCATCTCTGCTGTCTTACTCAATGTCCTGCCCACAACACTATCTGACTGGTTACTAGGGTTGCAACGGTATGAGATTTTCACAGATCGATAACCATCTCAGAAAATGTCATAGTGTTATGGTATGTGGTATGAACAGCGATGAAAAATGAAAACGGCGGGGGTGTTTTTGGTTCAACGAACACTTCTTTATAATTTCACAAAATACCATGTCCTGACAGATATGACACTTGATCTGAACTTGAAATATATGCAGTTAAAATAAAACCGCTAATACAGAAGAATTCGATATCGGCGATATAGGAAATGTACACAGTACATTAACTGTACATTTCTTTTTTGGAACCTTGAAACTGGTATATCGCTGCGACCCTATTGGTTACACATCACAAGCAATAGCCTATCAACACTGAATGATCTGAATCTGCAAAGTAGCTAGGGATGGGACGATAAAAGATTTGGCCCGAGATAAAAAAATTCACATTAAGTTGATCCGTTAATCATGAATATCCTCACATGAATGACTTGACGGAGTTGTCCAGCTAGCTGACGTACGGTCCTATATTTGCTTCTTGATTTATTTTGAATTGCACCATGGCTGAAGGCTTGGCTTGCACATCATATTCCCCACAAAAACAATATATCAGCTCCTCTTTTAAACCATCCGTCTTCTCTGGACAAGATGTTCACATTGTTGTCCTCAAAGGAATGATTTTTCTCCTTCAGATGTAAGTGGACAGCAGAGTCTTGACCTGAGGAGTTGGCCCTCCTGTGTTGTGCCATTCGTTTATGGAGAGGTTGTTTTGTCTCTCCAATGTACAAATCTGTGCAGTCCTGGTTGCATTGAACAGCATAAACTACGCTACTCTGGGGTTTGCTAGGTTTGAAGTGAACCGGGATATGATGTTTATTGAAGGTTCCTCCGGAGTTTCTCAGATAAGACTCTTTTTAAGGTTTAAGTGATTACAATATGTTTAAGTGCAATTTAAGTTTTATTTTTTAAAGTTATGAGACTATTTTGATGATTTTCAGGATAGTATTGTGAATCACAATTATGTTGGACAGGGTAGTCATTCCATCAAATTTTAATATCGTCCCATGCCTCGTAACTAATAGCAATATTATCTTATAAATGTAGAGCAGTGAAACTATAAAATAGCAGAAAATGGAAAAACTCAAGTAAAGTACCTGAAAATTGAACATAAGAACAGTACTTGAGTATATCGTAGCTTACAATCCATCACTGGTTAATCTATTTTGACACTAAGTCTTTCATTTTTGATGCAAATGTTTATTGGTTACAAATATCGGTAATCAGTCTCTTTGATTGCTAATAATAATTATCCACATTGGCCCTGAAAAGATCCTATTGGTTTCCCTAAAAGGCAAGCTGCACAGTCATTGCATGTTCATGATGCTCCGGACGGTGGCTAAATGCAAATTTTCTGTTGAATCTGTATTTATGCTCTAGTAGTCGACTGAGCGTGTTTGCACTTTTCATGAAATGCCCTGCTTCACAGTTTCGCCGGGCTCCACTGGGAATTGCCCAATACAATCACAGCCACCTGAACAGCTCAGTGAAGCACTTGATGCTAAAGTGGTCAGTGTAAATGTTTAATGAATGATCAGCTTCCTTGCAGCTCCTTCCATTCTCTCATCATGTGTCTGTATTTTTTCACGAGAGCGGGATCATTATTGGAAAGCACATTTCATTATTACCTTTGTTGGATTGTTTCCCTCTCTTGTGTCCCAACCAGCTTTAGTTTGCGTCTGTTGTCAGGCTGCTGTTTCATCTCGGCGCCGTTTTAGCATTCTGATGTGGAATGTCTCCTTGCCATAAACTGTGCTTAATGAAGTGTTTCAATGTGCTATAATTAGCCTCTGTCTTGGGTTTCTGACTTCATTTCACACGTTTGTCAGATTATAATTAGTCACACTTGACACTAATTGGATGTCGCTCCCGTGGACCAGTTTGACCTTTTTTTTGTATTAAGATGATTCACTTTAGGGAAATGAAATGCCGGTTTGACTTTGTTGGGGAGATGTGGAGGATGAAGCTGCAGCGGCGATGTGCAAGCCCGTGCACGTCTGCATGTGAGGTCCGTCCCTCCTCTGAGCATGGGAGGACAGTAATCTCCAGAATCTGCTGATTAAAATGGAGTCTGGAATATTTGATTAATAAAGAAGCTCATAAAGCTGCTCATTAAAATTTTAGCCACAGCTGGAGCTTTCTGTGGGTCAGACACATCCTCCATCCTCCCCCATCGTCAGCTACCTTGTCACTGGTGTTGAGTAGACTTTGAGTGAGTCAGGCCTGCTGTTTATTGGCACTGCAGTGTGGAGGTGTATGGTCTGGTTTTGCTCCTGCCCTCAGCCAGACTGTGTTCTGATTGGTGTAATCAGAGGTTGTTGTCAGGATGCAGTCACTGTGTAGGCCCACCTCCTCCTCCTCCTCTTCCTCCTCCACCTCCTCCACCTCCTCCTCCTCTCTTGTTATGTGGTAGCTCTAGCTTCCTGTGCAGTGCACCTGCAAATGTGAGAAGCCTCCTGATCACAGCAGCTGAAGAGCTTGAAGTTGTGTTTTTTAAGATCTGACTTTTCATTAATTCTTCATGCAACTCAGATCTGTTGAGTTCTGGACCGTGTTGGAGTTTGGTCTTGAATGCAGATCATTGTGCCTCTCTAAAGCCGCTCTCCTGCAAACTGTAGCTTGTCGTCAGATATGCAAAATGAGTGTTGACACATGCTCACATTACCGTCGCAGCCATGTGACACGGCAAACCGTTGACAGGAACACACTGATAGCGGAGGCCCCACTGGCCGCAAGATTTGCTTTTGTTCCTCGCCCCCATGCATACACTCACCTTCTCTATTCAACTGGAAGATATTGAGGATGTGTAGCACATACCTCTGTCTGAGGCACCTTTTTAAGCCACGTGTGTTTGTTCTTCTGCCACTTCTGGGTGATGTATTGTGCACAATGCAACCTGAGTTAAAGCTAATAACAAGGCGGATGAGGAGCTTGTGGCAACAAAGAACAATCTTTAATGCAATTTTGTGTTTTAATGGTGCAGATGGAGAAATTCTTAGGCTAGTTTAAGTCTGGCTAATAGTTCTAGTAGGGACGCAAATTTTAAGCAATTTCTTTAAATTATTTAAATGATCAGTTTTGACATTATGACAACTGATTGTTTTTTATCCGTTAAATTCTTGGTGGGGGCCTTTGGGGCGTTTTGAAATTGAGAAAAATACATTCCAGTTTAGATTGTGGAAAAATAACACTATGTTTTTGCAACCAGACATCGTTTCACTGTGACCACAAGCCAAAATGTAAGAACCACTGATCTTGATAAATGCTAAACTTGGAGGTGAAACTGAAAGTGAATGCACTTGAAATTGTGGTAATCATTTCTCACTGCACAGGAAACTGTGTGCACGCATTCATGGTAATTACGGTAGGTCAAAGTTGAATAAGGAAGCTGCTCTGTTAGCCATGCTGGTCGTTTACAGCCGACAGACTAATTCAATTCAACTGAATTTCAGATTGCTCTTGTTTTTTGCCCCGTCTGACTTCTTTTTTAGCGATGAGTGTAAAGTGATCATAATTAATAGGAATGGTGGCGAAACTATAAAAATTGTAGTTGTAAACGTTTGCGATAAAGTAGAATTATTCATAAACCATTTTCAGATTTTCAAGGACGGTGCAAAAACACGTGCCTTAAAAAAAATAAAAGATAGGGTAGGGGTGTTTTGTGTGTGTGTGTCAGCGTGACACTCTTTCCACCTCGTGTGACAGCGTTGGTGGTGTGGGTCTTGTCACTCATTACAAGTGTCAGAAAGATCTCTCACCTAAGCCAGTGCACCTGCTGCTCGGGGCTGCGGGGGCCACTGATGGAGAGCTTGTCGTTGCACAGACAGCCAGCACCCACCACAAGACTTTCACCACTTATTTGCTCTCTCTCGCGCTCTCTCACTCTCCCCCCTCCATGTTTCGCTCCAGACCGATCAGCATCCTCTCTTGGTTTCTTCACCTCGTGTAACTGCTCGGGAGCATTTACAGCTGGCGTGCTTTTAGTAAATTGATATGTCACACTGCGTCGCAATCACATTACGAACGGCAGTGAAGCCAACAGGTTCGTTTGACGGGGATTGACTGTACGCTCGGCGCACATATGGTATAGATCCGAGAGGAGCAATTTAGACATATCACTACACAGCTGTGTGTCGTTATTTTTTACGAGCCAAGTATTTATCTTTTAAAAAGAAATCCTTGATCAAGCTACCGGTGAACATGTCAAACCTCTGATCTTTATGGCCAATCTGTTTTGAGTACGTCTCTGCGTGATTCCTCTTGTAAAAATTCCTGCCTCTTAAAGGGTGAGAAAGTGCCTGTGCATGCCAGAAATTGGTGTTTTCTTTGCTTTGTATGCACTGAAAAACACTGTAGGACATCTTTACAAGAGAGATGGTAGTAGTGATGTGAGTATTACCTGCAATAAAGCTGCTATCTTGTAACACCAGTAAGGAAAAACAAAGTCCCACAGTTATTAGACATGATCTGCTTGTTAGCTCTCGACCTTCCTTTCTCACCGTCATGCCTTTTTGAACCCCCTGTCTTGTTGTTTTTATTCCTCTCTTTGTCTTTCTCACACCTATCCACCCCTGCACTCGCTCTGTACCTGTGACTGTTTACTCTTCTCAGTATCACACACCGACACGAAGCCTCCCTTTCCCAGAAGCCTTGCGCACACACACACACACACACACATACACACACAGACACACACACACATACACAGACACACACACTGTGGCTTTGTCTGAACCGCAGAGCTGTGGGCTTTGTGCGGGACAGCATTCCTAACACGGCTGTTCATTTGCTGGACGTCGTCTCAACGAGGGAGTAAAGACGAAAGGGAAGGAGGGCAGAGCAGGATCTGGAAGACAAATTGGGCTCCTCCACCTCCTCCACCTTCTAGTTTAAGATTCCAGGCTCGACTCGCAGCCCCTCAGCTCATTAGTTTCACTTCAAAATGGCCGTCTTCCTAATGTTGTAATTGAGAACACGTGGAGGAACTTCATTACGCTGATGTGGAGATGTTCATACGAGAAGAGTCGGGAGCTATTATTTGCCCTGTTCAACCTGTCATATAACAGCAGACTGTGGAAATCACATACAAAGTACTTTGCCATGATTTCAGAGTTGCAGCATTTATCCCCATCTTTGATATAGTCAAATTAGAACCTGCCCTTGTGCTAGGCACTCTGCTGAGATTAATTAAGTAGGCTAATTACCATACCAGGCGTGTGGCAGCGATTGAGGGCTTGAATGTGAAGTATCCTCCCCCATTTCACTCTGAATATTAACAGTGAAACCCTGAGGGACTGCCAAAATCTCAGTGGTGCTAAGAAAAGTGGAACTAAAGTGTTAGAGTCTGAGCTGCTCGCCGACTTCACATCAGACCTCAGCCTCCATGTCGGCGGGATAAACTAAACTCGGTCAGCGCCACCGTAGCTCACAGCCCATCTAGAATCAGATAAGACAAAGAGCCCACAGAGGTAATAATATGTTTAACTTGAGGAGTGGGAGCAGCAGAGTCGTGTCGTAACTGGGTTGCATTGTGTTTTTTCTCTCTGCAAATTCTTCCCGATGGCAAGCTGGAAGAGGAGAGAGAAGCTCAGCTGTCAGTTTGAGTCGTGCATTGAACAACGCTGATAAGAAGTTTGAACAGACGTTAACGGCATTATGTGGGTTGAGGAGAGTTTCTGAGGGACTTGCATACAAATCTCGTGTCTGCTTCAGCTTACTGATTTAATGATCTATAGCCGGCAGAGCAACAGGCCATTATGGAGGCATTCATACATGATAAAAAGGCTCATCTCCATATCAGAGATTCTGCAAATATGTTCACATCACAGTTATTCTCCCAAAGCAGCTGCCCCATGAGCGGCTCAGCTGTGTAAACCATGTCACCCAGTGTCACTGACCTGACGTTACCCCCCCTGCAGGTTGGGCGACCAGTTCTATAAGGAGGCCATTGAGCAGTGCCGCAGCTACAATGCCCGCCTGTGTGCTGAACGCAGCGTCCGCCTGCCATTCCTGGACTCACAAACCGGCGTGGCCCAGAACAACTGCTACATCTGGATGGAACGACACCACCGCAGCCCCGGTGGGCAAACACACACACACACACACACACACACATGCATACAAAGAATGTTTATTGTTTGGGTTAAGAGTATTTTTGGTCCATTAAACTGAAAATGGCGTCAGAGATCATTTGATTATTTGTCGATAAACACATTAATTTAAAAGTCGGGTACTTTGGCTTTGATGCAGCATCCAGCATCTGTAGTCAACACTCTTTGGTCTCACACAGTGTCACGATAAAATTACTATTACCAGTCAGAACTGTCAGCTGTTGGCCATCCTAGGTGTATAAACAATACTAAAACAAAGTATTTCACCATCAATATTTGATGGTTTGAAAAAGAAAAATTATTGTTGTTAAAAATATGTTGCACTACATGAGGCGGTGGTGCTCATACCCCTTTTGTCCACAGGCATGGCTGTAGACTTGTTAGTCTTGTTGGTCTATGTAAATCTCAACGTAGAATCTGTAATGAAACAAACAAAAAATCAATATAATGAGTGTTATAATCTGACTCTTTTCTTATCTGGGAAGTGTTTTTATTTTATTTTTATTTTCACTGCGTTTCAGTTGAAACTCTTGTTTGCATCTTCACAACTATTATTGTACAGGCGTCGGAGCCGGGCAGATGTACACATACCCCGCCCGCTGCTGGAGGAAGAAGAGACGGCTGCACAACGCCACAGATCCTCGCCTGGGCATCTACGGACTCCATCTCGGTGAGACCCTGCAGCCTCTTCTCCTCAGACCACCTGCCCGTCACTTTCTCCTCCTCTCAGTTTCCCCTCCCACTCAGCCTCCCGTCCACCGCCCGTCTCCCACCCACCTCCTCCACCTCCTTCAGCTCATGTGATTACTGGTGATGATCTGGAATAATCTAGCTAAAAGCATATCGCTCTGTCTCAGCGCAGCGAGCAGAACAGGCTGCCAGTCATTTTTCAGAGGATGAAATGTGTCTGTGTTCACCCCAGCTGGTAAACTTGTTTTGCGAGAAGTAGAACATGTAATTAGATTTACCACTGCTGGGAGCAGCGAGACAGAGTTCGGCCACTGAAGACAGTATTTAATAAATGTTATGGAATAGAGTTTGGCCTTCTCTGCTGCTCACTCAACACATTTACCTTCTCCTCGATCTTATTTTCTCCTCACCACCTCCCTTGCTGATGGATTTTGTCTCTTTCTCTCTGGCAACTCTTTCATCTCTCCATCTCTCCCCGTTATTGGCCGTGCAGTCTGTGAGCATTTTGTCGCCAGTCTTCTTTAGCTCAAGTAGTCCATTCTGTGCCCAAGGCTTGCATACCCAGCAGGATGTTACACTACCCTCAGGAATGAACATGACAAAAGAGGGAATCTCACACAGAAACATTGTGTTACACCTTTCTCTTTCTAGTAGTTTCTATAAAAGGCTGTGACAAATCAGTTATGTTTTGATAGAGATCTCCAAGATCGTGATGCCTTTAGTTCAAATTTAATTTCTGCAGTGCACGCTGAAGGACAAATGCTTGGGAAGTTGAGAGAGAGAGAGAGAGCGGGCGTGGAAAGAGAAAGCAAGATGGAGTGATAGCATATGAACCAGGTCTTTGTTTCCCAAACACATCCCATTGTCGCCTATTGTTTTCCACTGAGCTTGCGCTCGCTGAGACCCCGCCGCCACCACCCTGCTGTCCCTTCCCTTCTCCAGCAACAGCGGCGTGCATGTGCTGTCTGCGAGCACCCAGCGGAGGGGAAACGTACCCTGATTTAACCTGGCGTCTCTTATACGGAGCACGTTGTGCAGCTGGCCAGAGGTGGCCGGCACAGGGCAGCAGAGTCTGTCTCGCTACCTCGGCTGGCTGTCTAACGGATGGTGTGCTAGAGACTGGGGCTGCATGCAGAATCAGCTCCCTGCTGCAGGCTGCTGCCGGCTCTATTTTTAGCCCCCCAGCTCCCATGGGTTGAGAGGGAGGGAGGGGGTGGGGGGGGGGGGGGGGTCTGTCTCGTCGCGGAGAGTTGAAAGTCAACGTGTGCAGACACAATGGTGAGGGGCTGCCGCCGCATGGTGGAGAGGCCCATTTTGGAGGAGCGCGTTGTATCTGCTCCTTCACGCCTACTTCCTATAACTGCCTCCTGCCTATGCAGTCTTCTGTTGCTTCAGCACTCCACGTTCAATATTCTTCAAAAGTCTGTCTGGTGGGCGCAATGGTGAGATGAAGGGCTCATAGAAAGCTTGAGTCAGGGGGCTTTGAAGTGTGTCCTCTTTTCAACCATGCACAAAGCAACTGGATGACCACGAAGCTGACTGTGTAGAGGAGATTGTGTAAATAAGATCCTGCAGATCCAAGTGACTATCAAAGCTTTTGTTTGTACTGCTTTGTCTGCTCAACCTGCTCGCCTCCTACACTGTTTGTTTAGATCTTGAGCTCGCTGTAGGAGGAGATAACTGCATGATGTGTTCGGGGTTAACGTGACAAGCCACTTAACTGCATTGTACCTCGGAGATTCCTGTGGACAAAGTCGTCCCAGCTTCTGCATAGTGCAGCATTACTGAGAGCTCATCAATGACAATGCACTCTCGCTCAGAGTGACATGTACATTTTTTCAGTAATATAGTGCTGCGAAAATAGTTGTGATGACACATTGTGTAGCAGACAAAGAGAAAATAGATGACAGCCGCTATAGCAAACAAATGCTTCAGCAATTTGCCACATGCTGTTATTAGAACTAGAGTGGAGAAGACAATACATGTGAAATGTGCTGATAGAAATCTGCTCACAGAGTACAGAGATTGTAGCACTGATGCTTCTTGTCACAATTACAGCTCTTGATGGTGATTCAGGGGATGTAACACACTGCAGCTCATTCATCATCAGCAGTAAACAGGTCCCATTGCTTTGATTTTACACCTGTGGAACTATTATCTAAAGTGAGCAGTAGATGGATGTTTTCATGCACTTTGAAGTATGAACACTGAGCTGGTATTTTGATGATTCATCACGTGCTGCCTTGTTTTTGTCTTTATGCAGAAGGTGGCCTCATGTCCAAGGACACCTTGCCCACACAGAGCACCACGCTGGAGGCGCTGCTACGAGGAGAGGGGCTAGACAAGAGGAACAACTCTAAGAATGACGAGGAAAGCCTGCTGGAGATCCAGGTGGGTTCAGTCAGAAATGTCTGAAACACCCACTGTATGCATTTATTTGACACAATGCTATAAAAAATATACAGTATCAATGTTTGATACCACAGCAAAGAAATGACATTGAAGATAGAAAATGTTATATTTTTGATAAAGGTAAATATAATATGGCTTGTGTACTGTGTGTTAAGCACAACCGTATCAAAGTTAATGGTGCAATATGTAAGAATTGGCATCCTAAACCTAAAAAATAGGGGGGCAGAATATCACCAGAGTAACAAGCTTACTGCTTCTAAATGTAAGTGCTCTTAGCTAGTTAGCTCAGTTAGCCGTGCAGCTAGCAGTGCTGACTGGGAGCTCAGGGCATCAGGGCAGTTTTAGCGTTTAGATGGCTAGCATCGGAGCTTTGGACTGGGGTGGGCCAGGGCTAGCTGGTTAGTATGCTAACTTCACAAGATATCTCTGCAACACAATTTATAGACAGCATAATATCATAATGTGAACTGTTATTTCTTTATATTCTGTTGGTAATTTTGCTAAAAGTCTTACATATCGCACCTTTAATTTACTTCTGACTATTATCAGATGAGTGAGAGAGAGGAGGCAGGCCTATATGGGCCTGACGGTATGTGTGTCAACTCGCTGTTGGAGAGAAGACAGAGCGAGAAAGTGCAGCTGGTATGGGTGTATCGATACTGCAGAAAAAAATAGTAATGAAACAGTTTCAGATATTCAGAATCGATATGTATTGGTATTGCAATACCTTCTACAACACTCGTGTGTGTGTGTGTGTGTGTGTGTGTGTGTGTGTGTGTGTGTGTGTGTGTGTGTGTGTGTGTGTGTGTGTGTGTGTGTGTGTGTGTGTGTGTGTGTGTGTGTGTGTGTGTGTGTGTGTGTGTTTGTGGCTGTGGTTTAGAGAGTCAGCCAAACGTTTAAAATGTAAATGTTCAGCGATATCACTCAAACGACTGAGGGCCCTGGCACTGAGAGTGAAGTGTTGCGCCCCAACAGGGCAACTTGCCAAGTTTTTCCAGCTGACCTGCAGGGCTCATTAGCTGGCTGCTGTCTCACTGAGAGGCATTTTGGACAAGTAACTTTGAATTCCCATTAACTGATTATTATATATGATAGTGATTCTCACATTAAAGCAGAAAAAAAATATGACACCTCATTAGCTCTGTTGTCAAAAGCAGTCACGCCTTCTGCCAAATACACATGTGTACAGATGTATATTTACAAAAAGAGAGGGCTTAGAGCATAACAGCTTATTTCTCCTCTCTTCATGCTCCTGGTACTACAATAAAGTAACTGTCTCCATCTTGTAAGCAGCTGTCTGAGCTGTAAACATTTCATTATTAAACAGATGTTTATACCAATAGAGAACGTGGACTACAACTGTCAAAAACACCCAGATATTGTGTTGAGAACTGAAAAATAGATTTTTCTTTCGCTCTGTTGCTGCCGCGCAGTGTGTTTTCAGCAAACTGCTACATTAATCAGAGATGAGGAATGAACTGTTTTTTCCTCCCTGTCTCTTTGTGTCTCAGAGGGTTCTGGAGGCAGACGCGGCAGAAGACGCTTTCAACGATGATGACGACTACGAGGTGGACACTCCCAAGAGGAGACATCGGGGAAAAGGAAGAGTAAGTGACATCATAGACTCCAGCTGTCATGTTTCAAATTTAAGTTGCACAGTAGTCAAGGCAAAGAATTTTAGTTTCTTTAGACAATCTAGTTTCTAAACATTAGGGATGTTATGATTTTGATTCTGAATTGAACAGAAATGTGCTTTCAGTTGTAATCACCAAATTAAAACATAATATCTTCATCTAATCAACAATAGCTTGGTCACATTAAACCATGTTTGATTTGACACACCTGTGATGTAAAAGTCATGCCGCAGTAATATGTGCATGTTTGAAGGCTCTGGGCACAGACGTTCCTGCAGACAGTTAAAGCATCTGGATGTTTTTCCCTCAGGGTCGAGGTTCAGGCCGCAGGAGGGCAGATGTGGATGACGACAAGCCATATATCTGTGACAGTAAGTAGAGATGAAACATGAAGTCTGTTTTTAAGTGTCATATCAAAATATTTTTTCTTTTATACAACCTGCCCGGGCAGAATACCACAATGTATGTTTTGTAGTTGAATCCATAGTGGTTTATATGTAAAATACACTGTTGAATAAAGTGACTACGAGGAACTTTAAAGTGTTTATGAAACGGTCTCGTGATTCCTCTGATGATTATAAATGACCTTTAATGGCAAACAAGACCATCAGCGAAAAGACTGCTATTTTTATATCGTTTTTTTTATATAAGTCTAAACAAATGAGACCCAGAGTCCGACTTGTCCTCATCTTGCTTATTAGCTTTATATTGAATCCAATCCAATCCACTCCACTTTATTTATATAGCATGATTTTAACAAACACAAGGTATCAACAAGTAATTCCAAAAATAGCGTCCGCGTTTAAGTTGACTCGCTGTAATTCAATCACCAACACAGTTTGTTGAGATGGAAGATGAAACAAGGTAAACAAGTGTCACTGTAGCCTCCAGAATTCCTGTACATGCAAGTTGCATGTGGAAAGTGCAGGTAGGAGGGTATTGGATTTTACTCTTTCTGTTGTGACTCGTGTTAAAAGACACATGCTCATGCTGTTCTCTCTTCGCTCTGCGTCTTCTCTGTTTCAGACAGATACAAACAAAAGCAGAACTCAAAATCTTCGACCTCAGGTACCTCGGTTTGTTGACTCTTTTCAACAGTAGTTTTTTTAGGGTATTTGTTTTGATAGATTGTCGAGTGGTTGTTTCGCAAGTGCAGTGATTATTGATTTAGCCCCTATATCATCTTACTTTTCTCAAGCTGAAAAGTGTCCTGGGTGCTGGGAGACATGGTTATTATGTTGACTGTGTTTGTGTTTTATTTGACTGACTATTGTAATCAGTCTGGAAAGTGCTTCCTTTTGTCCCTTTTGGACTGAGACTAGAATAGCTACCTCCATGAAATGCCATGAGTCTGTTTATTTTTCAATCATTGACTCAAAAACTGTCTGTAGATATTTTTAGTTCATTGCTTTATAATGTAGAGACATGGACACCTCACCAGACACCCATCCAGGGTGTTCGACTGATTTTCGTAGGCCTCGTTATCGAAGTCTTTTTTCTGAACAAATGGTCAGAAAAGGAAACAAACATCCTGCATTTGGAAATGTTGTGTTGCCAAAAATAATTTTTATGCAAGCAGTTATAGTAGTAGGACTGAACATCTGCTGTCTGTTGCAGTCTGTGCGAAGCGCTACAGGAACCGTACGGGACTAAGCTACCACTACACTCATTCCCACCTGGCAGAGGAGGACAGAGCCGGAGAGAGAAGCACTGTGGCGTCCAGATCCCCCTCTGCACAACCGACTGACAGACACAAACGTAAGAAGTCACAGTGTTGCACCTCTAACAAATCATAACCTTTGCTTTCATCAAACAAACCATCACTTACCATAACATACCATGTGTATATGTCCCATTTGAGTCTCCTGCTGACAGTTTGGATTTAAATAATGTCACATGTGAAAGTTGGTGCTGAATGCTTTGTCAGATTTTAGGTCTGATTTAGTCTTTGATTAGATTTAGCTTTTGTAAAATCATTCATTTTTTGTTTATTGTATTTTTTTGAGAATTAGCTTTTAATAGACCAAATGTCTTTTTTTTTCTCAAACAAAATCCTCAATTTGAATAAAAATGATTCATCGGATTAAATGAAGCACCGAGCGAATTATCTTTTTTAATGAAATGACTTCAGTAATTTACTAGAAAATGAAAATGTTGTTTTTGAAAGGCATAAATGGACTGAAGCAGAATAATCAGCTTTTTTTATAATTCTGGAAATGATTACAACGATGTTTCATCATTAATTTTGATTTTTGGAAATGTTTGTATCACATGAGTTGACACAATCACACACAATGTGTGTGTGTGTGTGTATATGTTTGTTTTTTATATATATATGTGTGTGTGTGTGTGTGTGTGTGTGTGTGTGTGTGTGTGTGTATGTATGTATATATATATATATACATATATATATATATATATGTGTGTGTGTATATATATACATATATATATGTGTGTGTGTGTGTGTGTATATATACAGTATATATATATATATACACAAATAGTATTATACTAATAATATAGTGATAATATAGATATAATAATATAGAGTATAGCCTAATGTGAAAAAGAATGAATAGACATGCAAAAAAAAAATACAAAGCATTCGGTTATTCATTATGAACTGAGCTTCATACTATTTGATACATGCTCGTTGTAGCAAACTGCTCTTTTCAGGATAAAGCACAAACCAGAAGAATACAGGACAGAAGCACATTACATTCAAACTACAGAGAGAATCCACAATAAACTAATTCATATCTATACAAACAATGCTTCAATACGAGATTAAAGGTCAATAAAGGAAATGATTTCATATACTTAAATGAATCATGTTTCATTTATATTGAGCAGACTAAGGTACAATGGCTGCATTAAGTATTGTGCTTATAAAGTCTGACCTGTCCGACCTTTTCAAATGTCCTTGTAGGTCCAAAGGCTCCAGGTGGGACCAGCATTCCCAACAACTACTGTAATAAATGCCAGGGCTCGAATAAGAAAACGGGTAAAGCGGGGCCTCCATATGCAGCCTGCCGATGCACAAGTGAGTCCATATACACCAAAGTGTAAAATACATTGCAGAAGAACAAGCTCACTTGTTTACCCATCACCTGACTCTGATCTTCTCCCGTCCAGCTGACCGTGGGGAAGAGAAGGAAGACGGGACTTTTACTGGAGCAGAGGAGCTGTTCGGCACCACCTCGGAGAGCGACACTTCCACCTTCCACGGCTTTGAGGACGACGAGCTGGAGGAGCCCGCCACAAACAGCAACGGAATATCCAACCGACACAGATAGAGAAAACCTTTTAGATTTGAAGAGACAATTTTTTTTTTATATGGATTAACCTCTGGCAAAAATCTGCTGCTTCTTTTTCAATGTTTTTTTTTTTTTTTTTTGTTTGCAGAAAGCACAAAGTGATCATTTCAGGACAGAAATGCAAGTGGTATTTTATCTACTGAACATTGTTGAATAATTTATGAACACCTTTTTATATATAAATATATATATTAACTTTTAAGGCAATGAGCAACTGTCAGTGTTTCTTGACAAGTGAACTTGGTCTCCATGCAAAACAGAAGATGTTTTTGGAGTGTTTTTTTTTCCCCCTCACTGGAGCAGAAGGAGCATAAACGTTCTGAACAAAAAAAAACACTGGAGACATTTGAACAACTGAAACATTTAAAGGCATGAATGATACAGTCCGTTGGGGAGATGATTGAATGTCATTGCAGACCAATACTTGAGCTACTGGACGTTTTTTGAATCAGTAGTGGCTGTGACGATGAAGGTCTCTTCTTCTGCTCTAACTCTGGATTAAACTTGTGTGAAAATGAAGGAACCGATGGAAGGATTGCTACAGGCTACTGGAAATGTTTGGAGATGAAGAAACCTATAGATATAATCTTTAGAAAAATAGGGGACTAAACAAATGAAAGGTAAGAAACAGATTTGTTGTTTTTTATTGTTTTGTAGAAAGATTAGGAAGCAGATGAAGCAATTCTGCAAGGGACTGACTGTTTAGACTTCCAGTAAGTTATACTAGGTTATGAAACTAGTCTTATTTTTAGATTGATGCAATGCTACTTTAGTAATGCAGTCAAAACAGGTGTTTGTGAAGCATTTCACAACGTCCTCAGTCTTTTATTGCCTCTGTCCCAACTTGTTTGAAATGTGTTGCTGGCGTCAAATTCAGACTAAGCATATATTTACAAATAATCAATGGATTTGATGAGGTTAAACATTAGACAGAGCGTCTTTGTACTGTTTACAATTCAGTCATTGTAGAAAATAATTAGCATATTATCACATTCTGTTTTATTCATGTTTTGAAACGGCATCCCAACATTTTTGGAGTCAGGGTTGTATACTTACTGGAATGTTTTCGCCCTCTTGTAAAGCCACACAAGCTGCAATAATCAAACATAATGCTAGTTCTTAGCCATGTTAGCTGCTCTAGCGATGGCAATGTCTCAGTCAGTCCCCATTTTCCTGAATCCTGAACTGATGTTCCCTCTTGCTCTCTCAGTAGGTCACCATTTTAATTTGTCCAGTATTGATTTATGACCAACTTGCTGCAAAACCAATGACATTCCCATCATCCTCAGCTGTACTGTGCTTTGTGTTTAGTGCTAACCAGCAAATGTTAGCATGCTAACATGCTAAGCTGAATGCTGAAATTGGCATTTAGCTCAAAGCAGCTCTGTCACAGCGCTCGTAGAGCCTCACAGGGCTGCTGCCACGGCTGGGGACTCTTAATCAAACATATAATGTGTGAGTCTAACCCATGTTGTCTGTCTTAAACACTGTAGGAGCAATCGGCACATTGGCATGTGGCCCAGGAGCGGGGGTGACCAGTGAAGAAAAGGATTTTACTCTAAGAAACTAATGAGCCTTCATGTCGCTCCCGATTTTGGGCCTAAAATAACTGAAATGGATGAACAGACATCCAACACGTCTACAGGCCATGTGGCTTAATTGAAGCAACTGCTCCCTCGACGATATGTATCGATCCCCTCTGAACATTTGAAATGTGAGTAGATCCAGCTTGGTTTCGTCCCTTTTTTTTCTGCACTGTGCTGGAGCTCCACTGGACTATGGGAACACTAAAGGCCAGGCCTTTTTTTTGGACTGTTTGTGCCCCAGCGGGAGCATTTGGGGCCCCGGCGGCCCAGCCTGCCCACTCCTGCTCTGTGACTGTGTGTCTGCTGCGTGATCCGATGTGACACTAAGACGTCATTATCCTCATCACTGTGCCAGCCTGCCGCTCTGCACTGGAAACCAGCTCTGACAGCCATGACCCTCCAACCTGATTGGACCAGTGACCCCCTGACCCCCAGCCATAGAGATGGTGCTCAAATCCACCACTATTACATGCAGACCTCTGGACTACTGTATGAATACTCTGACATGGTTTATCTCTCTGCTTCTGTCTCTTCTGTCTCTTTTTGCTCTTTATTTCCTGGGCCTCTCTGACTCAAATGCGTCGCAGTAATGTTTTTTTTTCTTTGTTGTATAATATTTCTATGTTTTGATCTCTTCAGAGTTTAATAAGTATGACTTCTTGGGTTTGTTCAGACTGTATTGATACCTCTGTCCTGATCAGGTGCACAATAGCCACAACTACTCAGGCATCTTTTCATTTCCTCTGCTGTTGATTGTTCAGCCACGCAGCCCCGATTCATGTGATTGTATTCAGTCGGCACGGAGGGACAATAACACGACACAAGGATCCCATTCTAATCGGCTCCCAGGAGGGAAGTTGGGACGCTGTAGGAAAACATCGCAATAACAACCTTCAACTTCTGTCTGCGGATTTTTTGCAAAACCTTCTCCTCTTTCTGTTCGAATCATCTCAGACGCATTGGGAAACGATATTGTTGCTAGAGAGACACAACTCTGCCCAGATCCACAAACTTAGCAAGAAGTGAAATCTGTATCTGTGACATTTCCGTTGAGTGCTTTAGAGGGCCTAATTGCTTTATGACATTTAGAAGGTGCTTGAAGTCTTGTATCAAAAAGCCTTTTAGGTACATAGGTTGCACACTGTGTAAAATGTCTGTGTCCTTCCATGTAATTATTCAGTATCGCTGCAAACTAATAATAGCCACTCCATTTTGAAGCATTAATCCTATGTGTCTGGTATGACTTGGGTATGTGCTTGTGCATCCACACCATATGTCTTCACTTCCCTCAGGGACCCTCCACACAGCAGTTTATCTCCTCCGGACAAAGAATGGACGCGAGACTTGTCAATTATCTCGTCTTCTTCTCGTGTGGTGTTTCCACGGTAGAAAAAAAAAAAATGGGTCATTGTGTCTTTTATCTTCCAAAGTCATGCCAGTAAGTGAAAGCATGCGTCATCAATCATAAACCTGCTTATTAATGTTACCTGCCGTATATACAAACAGGCCTGGCGTCGGCGCAGTTCTGAACAAAAAGGAGAAGCTCCTGAAATGCAAAAGTCAGTGATGTCCGCTTCGACTTACGTGTCACCAATCATTGAATAGCCTGTATACCTCGTCAAAGACACAGCAATAGGCCCCTGGTACTCTCTTGTCATGCCTGCCGGGGGGGTGGAGAGGGACGATCGGGGTGGGAATGGAGCCAAGAGGAGATGAAATGGACACGACTGGGCGTTTGTTTCATCCTCAGCTGTAAATACGAGTCGAGATGGAAAGAATGAAGAAGTCTTTGTTTGTTAAACTATTTTTATTGTTCTGAAAAAAAATAAAGAAAAAAAATAAAGAATGGATGGTGATGCTTGATGCTATTATTTCCTCTCTTTTTCTTTTTTTTCCTCTGAGAAAGACCAGGGGTCATTTTTGACAAGGCAGCTGATAAGCAGAAGAATCCGAGACTGGATCGATAGGTTGGAGTGACCCTCAGACTCTGTGAGCAGACGGAGATGGGGGAAAAACAGCACTTTAGTTTGTGAGAGCGGTGGAAACTCTGGACTAGAAATAAGAACAAGATAACAAAAAAAGGCTCAGACACAGGGAGCTCTTATTGATTTGTAGGGGCTGCTTGAGCCATCGTAAGTAAGTTGGCAGAACTCAAAGTATGAGCAATAGAGTGTATGGGCTCTGAGTGTTAGCTGCAGGTATAAAGTAGGACTTCTTAAAGGTGCAATATGTAAGAATTTGGGTTCAAAATGTTTCCCAAATTATCAACAAAATCAGATCTAAAGAATGCCGCATCCCAGATTTCCAAGGCACAAGGCTTTCTGTTTTAAATGTGTCCAAACCATTGTGTTTTTCCGACTTTTCAAAGCTTTAAGAGCCACAGGCAGAGTTATACAACCACTTCCATGCCAGCTCTAGCCCCACCTTGAGGTGTACCGTGAAAGGTATCAAGAATATTGGATGAAATGCCATGAAACTGGGTGTAGTCCCTCTCTAGATTAATTATAATAACTTTGGTGAACCCTTAACTTTTCAGTTAGCGCCATCACCAGGTCAAATTTGTTCATAAATCAGAAACGATGAGTGTGTGGAGCGCCTTGGTAGCCAGGGCTTGACGTCGCAACAGTTGCTAGTTTGGTTCCAGCCTGACCTTTGTTGCATGTCATACCCCTCTCTACTGCCTTTTTACTATCATTCTCCAGTAAGGCAAAAAATGTCAGGTATAATAAAAGTTTTGAAGCCATAAAAAATAGCTGGAATTGAAGAAGTGTTTTGTGATTTTCATTCTCACACACCATAATATCCCTGCAGCCTTGTGTTGTTATTCACCAGATAAAGGCAAAGCCAGTTTGCACCAGGACCTGACTCAAGGCATCAGATCTCAGCTGACACAGACAAAAGACTTCTTTTGATTCGTGACACAAAACAGCAAGAAAAGAGCGACACACACACACACACGGCAGACAGGTCCAGAGTGTTTATTATTTGGTACTCATGGATAGATAGCAGGTGCTTGAGTGTTTTGGAGTGCCAGTAGTTATCTTGCTGATTGAGAAACTAAAAGCACAAAATGCCCTGAATATGTTACATGCATAGTAATGTGCCCATATCATAATAAAGTGTGCTTTTGGATAAATGAAATGTAGCCAATTTACAAGGACAATGCACCCTGTACATAGTGTCATTGTGTTTGTGCTGAGAATAACATTTGGTACATCGACTCGAGTTAAGCATCTCTCTCTACCTTATAATCAAGAGGTTATTGGTTTATGATAATAATGATGGTTATTAATATGACCTGTACAGTGCATTGCAACGACTCTAATTATAGAAAATGATAGATGATTGACTCCTTCAGCAGTGTGGTCTGTAAATGTAGCAGTCAGTGGCCTCATGGGGGAGCTGTGAGGCTGAAATCTCCTCAGTCCGGGCACTTTCTGTCTGCAGAAGAAGTATGAAGCCACAGTGGAGCACAGAGGCCTTTCATGTTCAGTGTGCGGCACCCATGACGGGTCAAATATTGTCCCCAGTTGCATTTCAGGGCTTTGATGTCCGTTCACTGAGGAGTGTCGCTCCACTTCCAGGGCTTTTCCACCAACTGTGTGCTGTCTTTGGAGAGTCAAGCCACTCCGTTTATGGTCCAATAACATGCACCATTTTTCCTCATAGTCATCAAAACACATGACGATTATTAGATGGAGAGTCACGGCATACACTTTGCCAAACAAAAGTGAACAGCTCTCATTGTTTTCAGAAAACCAACGATGACATATTCATGCAGTAAAAAAGCAACAAAACATAAATGATCCCATATTGGGCTGCAGGCCTTGAAATGAGACTAGTTTTGACATCATGATATCCTTCGATATGAAGTGAACACAGCTTGATACAGTCTTGTAACACTCTGTTGTCTGGTCCTGTGGTTTAACCACCACTAGATGGACCCATGGCACTGGAAATTTTTAAAAACTACACTACAGTAGGAGCCCATAAAGCACATGGAGGCTATATCATATATGACTGTGCACGCTAGAGCTGTGACTAAAGTAAATCCTCAAATTACTGTGATTCACACAACCACGTGGGCCAGTGTTTGTGCCAAAGCTTCTCAGTTACTCACACACACTTTTAGGCATCGAATCATTTGAATGTACAGCATGATCATTTTGGACCTTGAAGTCTGGGAAGTTGTGAAAGCAGGGAGTCAATCGGAGCCATCCTCGCCACACGTCACATTACAAAGCACTGTTGTCGAAACACACACTAATACTCAACAAAGACATTTGGGTGAGACATGCGACGACGTTGCAGTGTGAATGCTACATTAAGCCCTTATGCCAGATTTTGGAATGTAATGAAGCATGAGAAACCATACCATCAAAAATCGGTGAACTTATGGGACGACAAAACAACTTTGTATTCTTGGATACCGCCAAAATTACGTCCACTATTTAACCGTCATGTCGTGTACTTTATAAGGAACAGATAGAAATTTCAAGGATATAAAAGAGGTTGGATATATTTCTAAAAAAGGAAAAAAAAAATGGTCTCACAATTTATTTATTGCTGGCTGCCTGCAAAAAAACTGTAGATTTGTGTCTGTCGATGTGCTTCTTTGACCGTTCAGCAGTTGTGTCTGAGTCAGGACTGGCCCCGGCTGTTTGAGGACAACTAAACCACTAGTTAAATCACTGCGAATATTGTGGCAAATGTAAATGTTGTTTATTTTTAAATTTTTTATCAAAGAATGTTGTTGCAATACCAGATATGTGCTTTTAATACACAACAAACCTTTTATATAAAACAAAATCAAAACAATATAAACTGATCAGCTTAGTCAACAACGTGCCTCGCCACCGGTTTGCCGACTAAGTGATGAAAAGAGGGCAGCCCTAGTCTGAATGTGCTTATACTGTATGCTGCATGCCATGTGTTGTGTTGGCTGAGGTTCCCCTTGTCAGCATCGTCTGTTCGGGGCGTTCACCCCCCGTACGCCCGGTGCTGCACCACCAGTATGGCAGCAGCAGCAGTCCTCGGAGCGGCGTCTGAGAGCCTCCACAGCAGCTCCACTGTCTGTGCCCCCGCCCCGGCCCCTGTGTGGCGGTCACCCCCCCAACAGGGTCTGGCTGTGCCCCTGCAGCACAGGCTGTGTCAGGATGACTGCATCAGGCCTGTCAGGCGCTTGCCCGTCAATGACTTGCCCTGAAAGGTCAATGAAAAAACATTACTAAACAGAGATGCTGACAGTCAGAGTACTTTAGGTAGCACTTTATATTAAGGCCCTTGTAATAAGCAATAGTTAATAGTTAATAAGACCCTTATAAGTCCTTATTAGATGCTTATTAACATAAAAAATGTATGTGTTAATAAAAGCCTCATAAACATGTTAATTGTTAAATTATAAGACATTTAAAATCACTATAAGAAACTTTTTACCAGTTTTAAGACACATGAACTTTAATAAAAACCTTATTAGCATAGCAGCCCGGGTTCAGTTCCAGCTTGGAGCCATTGCTGCCTGTCTTGCATTCAACAAAATGTCAAGAAGTAGCAGTTTTGAAACACCAGCAGTGGCCCCTAGCTCATTTGAGTTAGAGACCCCTGCTTTAAGATGTCTATAAACCGTTAACCAGTTTCCTTTAAGTGCTTATAACTGTCTTTTAATATAAAATCAATGTGTTTATGATGCTATTATTAACACATAAAGCTTATTAAAACCAATAAGCATCTTAACTTATAAGAGCCTTATTGCATTTTAATCAACACTTATTACAAGGACCTAAAGCGTTACTCTGCTTTACAAATCACACAACACAAGGTGCTATTTTTAAAATCTACAATGCTTGGTTGGACTAGGTGTCATCTTTTTCACAAACACACATCCTATTACATGTACAAAGAGCCATAACAGAGTGTAATATGGTTATAATTGCAAAAGCCACTGATAGTGAGCCAGCCAGTGTGGTTTGTGATATGATCAGCCCCAGCTCCAAATGACTTACCACACTGCGGGTGAACTTCTCCAAGGAGGTGCGGCGGCCCTGCTCAGTGTCTGCTGGCTGCTGTTTTGGGAGGGGGGGAAGCAGGGTGAGTGTTTGGGTCAGGTACGGGTGTTGACGGGGGGTGGGGGTCAGGGGGTGATGTAGTTAGTGAGGGGAAAAAAGGGGGCCAGGCATTGCAAAAATGAGGGCCGGGGACAATGTGGGAGTTGCATTTTTTTTTTTTTAATTATCAGGAAATGGAGTGGGGGTCAGTGACAGGCCAGCAGGAGGAGCAGTGTTCAAACGGGAGAGGGCAGAAAGGCTAGCATGAACAGAGGTAGCTGTGATTTGCTGGAAAGCTCCATATTACACAGTAACAGCTAAATGACTGTTTGTTTAGCTGTGCAAGTCTAAAAAAGTAACACTTATAGCATAGGAAGGAGAAAACACACTATATTAGGATACACACATAAACCAGTTGCTTATTAGCATGTATATTAGTAGAGTATCGACTATTTTTTAAGTCATTATAAAGGTTTTATTAATGCCATATTCTGCATGACCATATTCTACAACTACTCAGCCATTAAGTAGGGAAGTACATGAATTGTGATGTTAATATGCTTTGCTCAGTGTGGGCCATATACAGTAGTATCACCTCAAGAACTTGAGTAAAAGTCTTGAAGTAGATAAAGGAGCCATTAAATGTATTTAATTATCAATAGTATAAGTTAAAGTAAAATATACAAATATGTATATACCGTAAAGTATTGGTAAACAGATTACCTGCCAGGCTTTAAATAAAGTAAAAAGTACAATATTTGCTTCCAAAATGTAGAGGATAAGAAGTATAAAATAGCAGAAGACGGAGATACTCAAGTAAAATACCTCAAATTTGTACCTAAATACATGAGTAAGTATACTTAGTTACATTCCATCATTGCGGCCCATTCCTTACTTACTATCAATAAGCAGTAATTAGGATGTTATTGAGGGACAATTCTTAGTTAATGGCCTAGTAGTTGTAGAATATGACCATACAGACTGAGGCATTTATAACTGTTTTTTTAATGACTAATAAAGACCTGAGAAGCCAGTAATATACATGCTAATGAGCCACTGGTTGATGGTTGATATGTGTTCCCTAATATAACATTTTTACCAATTAAACTAACAACACTGCTACAACATTGGGACATATCAGGCTGCATCTGTCACCCATTTGTCACACACTTTCTCTTTCTACTTACTGTACGGTGGTAATTTGTATTCACAGCACGACTCTTTGTCTGTGTTTGGCATATGATGTCATGTTTTCTGAGACTGTTCGCTTGACATTTTACATAATTTAGCAGGTTCCTTGCTCCTGTATCTTGGGCGCAGTTGTTTTGCCTTTTGGGGGGCTCTGTTAGCAGTCCCCTGACTGTGTTGAATAGCTGATTGGCACACATCGCATTATTAAGAGCTGACAAATCTCATTAAAAGGACCCGCCTTTGTAGGATAAACGTGTGATGTCCTAAACACTGAGTTCTTTGATTTCCTTCACTTAGATCACCTACTGGTGGTGGAAGAATTACTCAGATATATGTATACATATATAATACCACAGTGTAAGAATACGCCAAACCACTCCCCAGCCAGTAAAATTATTTTTTGTCCTATAACTAAGTACTATACAAACAATAGATATGAACCTGAAATCATTAAGAGAAAGGGAATAAGAGTGACGAAAAGTAGAGGTGACACAGAGGTCAGTGAGTGCAGCTCACCTTCTTTCTGGCCAACAGGAGGTCTTGGTAGATGTTGGATCGCAAAAAGCGTGCATAGCTGTCACTTTTCATTAGCTTGAATATGTGCTCCTGCAATACAAAGAAACGCTGATGAGTGTGTGTCGAGAATGAGAAGTAAAGACAAGTGTAGAGCAGTAAACGAGGGCTGATTATGCTAATGAAATGCATGCATGTGGGGTGATGCAAACAGAGCGTGCCGACATGAGCGGCAGGGTCCTGCGAGACAGCGCTGAGTAATGTCCTGCCAGTGAGAGGCGTACCACGTCACACATCACCTACCCACTTTAAAGCAGAGGAAACCATGGTGAACCGAGCGAACAACCTATTCATGGCATTACTCGCCTCATTAGGCCCTGGCACAAACACACTCCGTCATTCTTCTCCTCTCCTCTGTCTTTCTTGACACTTGTGTAACATGAGTGGGGTGGAAGGGTTCAGGTTTTCTGTGTGTGTTGTAAACAGGGATGTAGTGGAGGGTAAATCTGTCTGATCTCACTGAAAGGACCTTTTAATGTGGAAAATAGAGCTTATATACCAAAGAGAGTGCTGCTCAATCATTATGAGGTATAATGAGGAGGTATCATCACCTTTTCTGTACAGCTAAACCTTCTAGGCAGCACTAGAGACGCATTTGCAGTATCGATGTGTACAGGCGCAGGTGTGTTGGCACTGTATGCGTCTGGTGTCTATCCGGACTAGTGTGAGTGTGTGTTCATGCGTGCGTGAACGTATAGCCATGTGAATTCATCCACGAGGCAGGAACAGCTCAGCCCACCTGAGCGTCCTCGTAGCTGTATCGTCCGGGGTCTTTGAGGTTCTGGCTGGTGCGCTCGTAGCTGTGCGAGTCCAGGTTGATGGAGCTCGGCGCTCCCTCGGCCAGAAACTCCTGCCAGATCTCCTGCGCCCGGGAGGCCACTTCCTGGAGCGGCCGTCGCTTCAGATCCTGCACTGCTAACCAGAACCTGCAGCGGCATCATATCTATTCAGTAACAACTTCACCTAAATATGAGATACAGTGCACAAAACATTGGTAGTAAGGCTGCGGCCATTTTGTTGCATTCACTGTTATCACACTGTACATGCTGACAGTGCCTTAGTAAGTTGATATGGCAAAGGTGCATGCAAACACTGGCATGTTTACACATTCAGCAGATTCAGAGACACATTAGCATTCGTTTGGAGTCGTGTTCACCTGATGAATCCAATATTCACAGTTCTGCTAGCTTTCTTTCGCGCTCCACTAACCCCTGAGGGAAATATCAGGCTTTTTAGCAGCTAATTGCTTCACCGTGTTTACCAGCTTTTCACTAACTTTGTCTGTCAGCTATCGAGAGCTTGGCAAGTTTGAAAAAAAGGTGTGCTTTCCAACTTTTTTTTGCTGAGAGCAGCAAGGAGCGAGCCAAAAAAAACAAAACAAAGAGCTGAAAGATGCTAAATGGTGTCGCAGAGCTGGGGGGAACTGCAGAGTCAGAAGTAATCATGTGATCCCTTGTTAAAATAAAAAACATGTATTATTGCTGCTTTAAGAAAGGTAGATGAGCTACGATGACAGCCTCACCGCAGGTTCTCTGAGCTGAACTCTGACTCCAGGAACTTCAGGAACTGGTCTCGTCCTGCCGGATCCTTCAGCGCCTCCTCCAAAGAGAAGCCCCATTTCTTCACGCGCTGCTGGCTGGGGTCACGACTGCTCAGAATAAAACAGATTAGAAAAGAATAGAATAAAACAGAATCAAATAAAAGAGTGGTTTATTGTTTACAAGCCTATTTTCCTCTTGGTCTATAGAGAGCAGAGGCCAGGAAGTCAGAACACAATAAACCATCTCGTCCCTTCTATGTTAGGACAACAGAAGTGTATCAGCACTGAGACGTCTACGCTGTAGCATGAGTTTAAAGTACTATCAGCCTCTGGTGAAGAGCACACATCCCAACATGGTCCCTCACCTGGCCTCCAAGTCCCAGAAGGCAGTGTCATCACTGATCCAGGGGTTGGAGGGTTCCATAGCGGACACGAAGGGGTCGTACTCCATGAACTGCTCCGTGTAGCTCATCAGACTGTCGGCCACTTTGGAAACCTTCATACAGTGTCTGTCCAGCTGGGTGTTCAAGAAGGTAATCTGATGGAGAGGAAGAGAGAGTAATGAGGAAGCTAAATAAGGTAACAGCTCATCAGTCTGCGTCCCTGACTGTCGTTATGACGGATGGGTGAGGCAGACTGGTGGTAATGACCTATGGAGAAGACGGTCACACCGTGACTTACCTCCTTCTGAACGTCCTCTTTGGTGGGCTTCCTTGTCGGCTGGGAGCTGATGTGGACGGGACTCGGCTGGCTCTGGCCGTCATCCGGTACCCCGTAGACCGACTGCAGGACACAAAAGGAGAGACGTGTTAAATCTTGTTTTGTTTTGATGGGTTTTCATAAACCTTGACAGACCGATATTGCAGTTTGATAAATGTGAGGTAATAGTTGTGGGACCACTGAAGATATCAAGGTCATGGCCTCAGTATTGTGTCTGGGAATTTGGGGTTTTAATAAACTGAAGAGCAGTTTCGGTTTTCTTACAATACAATTTGTTACACTTTATATATGTAGATTAGATGGTAATTTATAGAGATTTGTAAAAGTAAGTATTGACTGTACATTTTGTTTTTCATTTTATATATATATTTTGTAAATTGTTTTTTGTGAATCATTTATTGAAATATTTTACTAAGAATTACTAAAAAATATTTAGATTTCATATATTCATTTATTTCATATATTATATATTCATTTTATGATAAAATTGTCAACAAAATGTGCTATTTTTAATATGTTAATATATAAAAAATACATATTTTGAAACATTTTTATGACTGAGCAAAAAAACCAAACATTTACATCTTATTATTTTGTAACAGTAAAAAACCAAAACAAAAAAAAAACAGAGAAATACTGATCCTCTTCATTTTTATCGTGTTTTATTAACAGAGATTAGCATTGGAAAGATTTGTCCTCCTCTCCTCACCTTCTTCACTCTGTGTGGGTTCTTCTCTCTTCGGCACTTGCGGATGTCCATCTCTGTGGTGTTGACACAGCCTGGCTGTGGGAGGCGGCAGGAGACACAGCGTATTTCTGGGTCAGATAACAGTGTCTCTCCAGCATGTATGGTCTGCACTTGCTCTCCTCAAACAACACAGTGTTGTCTCTCTATTCAGCAATGCCAGGCTTACACAAGGCCCGTCTGCAAAGTGACCTAATCTGTTTCTGCTACCAACGACAAAAAAGATCTCTTGGCAGGCTTTAAATGTTAACATTTCATCCCTTCTTTTCTTTCTTTCTTTTGTTGTTATTCTTAATTTTTACGCACCACCTGACCCTCCTTTCCTTCTCTTTTTCATGATTTTGATCCTAACTCACCACCGGTCGATGGACATCCCAGAAGGCTCTCTCCTGGCTGTCCAAGATCTTCCTCTCTGCCTTGTCCTTCTTCCTGTCGATCCTGTCAACAGAGGAACGACAAGCCACTCATATAGAGAGCACACACCTTTTGAAAGATCATGTCAAATACAATAAATCAGTCCCCAGAATGAGTCACTCTCTCTCTCATAAAAACACACACAGTAACACCACTGACAGGCTGATCTAGGGAGCAAAAAGCTGAAGGGTGGGGGTCTCAACCTGTCTGCCAGACTCACCAAACGACGTCTGGAATTGCCTCCGGTGGGGCCGAGCTCTTACATAACTGACATTTACTGATCGGCCCTTGCTATTGAACAGTTTATTCCCCAGGTGCAAGACTTGTTGTTGTCCATATCACCCTCGCTTGTACAAAACAGCAGCATCCTCACTGAATGCCGTGAGATATAAGTGCTGCACTTACGCATGCAAGCCACCAGATGGAAGTCTCACTAAGAGATAAAAGTGAGGGAGAAAAAGTGGTGTGTGTGTTTAAATCCATAGGGGAATGCTTACTGTATTTAATGCATGTAACCCTCCAGTCAGAGCAGGGCATGAAAACGGAGCATTGTTAATGAGAGGAGCGTTGGCCCAACGCCCAGCTGACACTGCACACTGAAGCATCCTCTCCTCCTCGGGGAAACAGCATCAAACCATGCATGTAGCCAAAGATGTAAACCTGATTTCCTCCGTATCCCCACAGCTCTCTCCTGCTAGTGTGTCAGGTTAGAGCAACGCTGACGTCACGAGGTGGCTCTGACTCACATGTGCTCGCATGTACTCACTTGACTTGCGCCTCGGCTTGCATGAAGATAAATTCCCACTTCCTGGCGAAAGCCCTCTGCAGCCGGGCGAGGTTCTCCTGGAGGAACCAATCAGGCGCAGCGTTAGGGGAGCAGGTTATTTGAATTCAAGGACTTTAGATGATTACATTATCCATTCACTGTGGTGACGTGCCTTTACTGTGGATTACCTGTGCTGAGAGAAATGATCTGAACATGTTACTGAACTGCAGCTACCACATGCATGTATACTATTATTGAATTAATCAGTGTAGAAACTGACACTAATCACTGTGTACTTAACAAAATATTTGGCGATTTCAGGAAACGTGTTTTGTTTTGTTAACTGAGAAGATTGACACCACTATCATGTGTGTATAGTAAATATGAAGCCACTGTAGACAGCTGGTTAGCTTAGCTTAGCATGAAAACTAGAAACGGGTACACGGCTAGCCTGGCTCTAAACAACGTTAGCAGAATCTGCTTGCTGATTAGCATGTTTTTCTCTTATTTGTTGAAGCGCTACAACACCAAACAGTAAAAACTACACTTTACCATCTGTTGGCCTGGCCCACTAACTTCCTTCCTGAAGTCTTGACATTGAAATTTTTACATGTATGAAACAAACAAGATATATCATGGTAACTGTTGAACTTCAGAGCTGCTTCTAGGTGTAAATTGTTAACTTTAGGCGAAGCATGGCTAGCCATTTCCTGGTTTTCGGTCTTTGTGCTAAGCTAACTAAGCTAACTGGCTGCGGCAGACATGAGAGCGATATGAATCTTCTCATCAACTGTGTGCAAAAAAGCAAATAAATACATTTCAAGTGATGGACTGTGACTAAATACAGTTATTTAAGTACTGCACTTAAGTACAGTTTTGAGGTACTTTACTTGAGTACTTCCATGTTCTGCCACTTTATACTTGAAATGAGTTACTTCCACCCCTGGTGTATACATACATGTAAATGTATGTGTAATTTACTTTTACTTGTACTTTTGATACTTAAGTACATTTAATATCAGATACTGGAAGACTTTTACTCAAGTACTATACTTATGGGTGACTTTCACTTTTCTAAAGTAATATTTCAACCTGATATCTTTACTTTTACTCAAGTGTGACTTTTAGCTACTTCTTACAAGTGTCAAACTATTCCTTTTACTATTACCCTGTTGCAAGATACAAAACAGACTCTGAAAGTCTAAAATGATTTGGTTTAGATGGCTACAATTCTACCCATTTCAGTTTCATTATAACTGTAATGAAAAAATAGCATTAGACTTAGACTTAGACTCCAGAGCTGCATTTTTAGATACCATCTCGGGTGTGAGACCAGCAAAAGTTGTGACCATACAATGTCTTGAGTACACTGAGTGCAACTTAGCATCACGGGATAAGATGCTCTTGAAAGCTCCATAACGCACATATATAAAACACTGCCTACTAAACAACAGCATGTTCTTAATAACACCATCCGAGCAAGCATATGTCATACAGTATATGACCTCATTACATAGAGAGAAAGATCTCTGAGTACTAACTAGCTGGGATGTAAACAGCGAGAGCAATGAGGCCTGGAGGCATAAAGTGACCTGAATTGGAGACAAAGGAAGTCGACTGGACAATAGTTGCAGAGTAGTTTAGAATATTAAAGTACAGTGCGTTGCTGTTGTGTAACACCAAGAGATCAGCACTGCAGTAATGCCCCTTTCGAGACTGTATCGATCTGCTGATGCCATGTAGACCTAAAGATACTTTCGCATACATTATGTGGCCAGTAAATGACTGGATTGTACTCTGCCAAATGGTGCTCCCGAAAAAGCAAATGACCCTTAACAGATTTGTATAAAAGTCTGTAATTTGATAATGGCTTTTTGCCGGGAAGAATGGATTTAGGCATCTCGAGGCCCCAGAGGACACTGTTTCAGCTCTTCGGTTTTTCAGCAAAGTGAAAGAAAACAGGAAATTCAGAGTGTCATCATATTACTGTCCACCGCGCAATGACGGCATTGAAGCGAAAGCTTCCCGGCATTCGCTGAAAACAAAACGACGGTGTACTTACAGCCTCGTAGTCAGCTAGCTCGAGCCTGGCCTTATTCTGCATGGTGCGCTTGCAGAGGTAAATGGCTGCAGGGGGAAAAGAGAGACGGAGTGAGACATGAAGAGGGCAGTGGAGTTAGTCAGGTGGGTTGTCTGGCTTTTTGTATAAAAAAAGGAATGTCTCCAACGGATCATGCTCTTCTTTTGACTGAGGGCTCAGCTGTGTGAAGCAACACTAATGAGCGGAGCAGGGCGGGAGATGTGTTGTCTTCTGAAATAACAAGCCTCGAGTAAATGCCATGCGGAGAGCTGGAGATGTGCTTCTGTCAGTAACTGTCCCTTCTTTTTGTTGGGCTGATCTTGGCCCGCAGGATTCTCTCTTGTGGGGTCTACTCGGGGCCAGAACAGTTACAAGGAACAGCCCCATGGATCAATACTCAGTGAGTGTCAACAACAGATCTACAGTGTGAGTTACAGAGACAGCCGCAGGCGTTAGCGAGATCTTCCTGGTTTGGAGAAAGAGGCAAACATTGAGAGACAGCGGGTGACTCACCATAGTCTGTGTTCTCAGGCTCCCAACAGTTAGAAGGCCAGAAGTACGGAGACTGACGAAAACAGAGGGGGATGAAATACAGACAGATTTTGTTTATTTACTAATCAGGATTACATTCTTGACAAGATGAACAATAATAGGTTGGATTCCCAATGCTCCCACCACCCACACACTTCCACTCTGAAGTCAAAAAGTCTGTCGGGTGTTGGATGATGATCCCTGACGTACGCACGCTGCACAAAAACCATCTGGGGAGCGATGGAAGCTATATTCTCTCTATCCATTTTTAATTGTCTATTGCAAATGGTATTACACATTCAAAGTTCATTCCCGAGTCTGTTAATAATGGATCACTCACATCTATCATGCATTCTTAATAAGGGGGCAGAATTAGAAGTTGATGGTGGTACTCCACATATTTCACTCGCGCTGTTACTCATGGCGGTGATTAGCCCGGGAGCAGAAGGCTGTCGCTAATGAACGTGCTTGTTTGAGTGTAACGAACAAAAAGGTTAACGTGCTCTCATTTAGGGTTATTATTATTGTCATCTCAACTCCGAGAGGATGGAGTCTGTGGGACTTCGCCGCAGCAAGCAGAAGACAGTTGTCATTAAATCTGGGTCTCCTACCAGAATAGTATCTATTTATAGACCGGCAAACAAACGTTCCCCTGTCGCTAATCCGTGCAGCGCAGCTATGAAGACCGGCCAACACATTTCCAATGCACCGTGGACTCTTTATAGATGTTCTGATGACGCGGGCCTGTTGCATCACGACAACATCAGAGGGGAGTATTTTTAGCCCTCTGCTGAATGAGCGAGTGTGACACATGCTGCCCTCCCTACGCAGGCACAATAATGGCTTTTAATCTTAAGCAATAGAGGTGAAGATAAATGCATTCAGAGCTAGATCGAGGGGGAGGAGCGGGAGGGGGGGAGGCAGGTGACGGTGAAAAGTGCAGAGCCAGCGTGCGGCCAGCTCAGTGCTTCCCATAGGGGGAGCCTGCCTGCCTGCCTGCCTGCCTGCCTGCCTGGCCGGATTAGGATGCTAATGGCCCAGTCACAGTAATGAGTCATCGTGGAGCCCGTAGCCATCAGAAGGACCTGTCAAAGTTCATGCTGGATCAGATGGAGCGAGGAGAAAAAACACCCCTCTGACAAGCAGTGCGGCCGGCCCGTGGGCTCCGTTGCGCGGCCCACCTCTTGCTCTGACGCAGCGTCCAGCAGGGATATACAGTATCGACCTTGGTGCGATGACTAATAGGCTTAGCGAGGATTGCTCTCATTAGCATCATGCAATAAACATATCCCTCTGATCAACTACCATCATCTTATTATTCTGTATTCAAAGGCAGCCGCAGCTCACAAGGACTCTCTCACGGTGGAGCTCTCTGTACCTGAAAGCGATAAAGAGTTCCATCATCTTTTAGTGTCAGGACATGGTCAGAGATGGGGAAGATGTAGCCATGGGCAGCGACAAGACTCCCAAGGTGGATGGCTTCAGCTGTTGAGGAAAAATGAAAGCGTCATTTGAAATTGCCTTCCTCCTCAGTTGAGCTCTATTGTGCTTACATGTAATGACAGATTGCTCAGCGGGCATACCTGGATCCTCAATGGAGAGGTTTTTCATCAGCCACTGAACAATGTCCGCCCCTGGTATTCAGAGAAGGACATTTGTTAGAGGCGGCGTCACAGCTCCGCATCTGCAACAGTTTTCAACAAAAGCCCCAATCCACAAACACAAATGAGCTTCGAGGAAGTCTTTGTGACTCGTCTCCGTTTAGAGCTGTGGGTCAAAGCTGTCAAAGCTGACTAAGCGTCTAAATATAACATAATGTTAACAGATTTGCAGCCGTTTCTCTCTTTCTGCTCCTGGACAGCACAATATTTTGGCCCGGACTACGTGCTTGGCAGAGGCTGCCGAGAGATCGTGAGGCCATCGGGCCCGGGGGTGCCACGTGAAGGAGTGACTCCGAAAACAACCTCTGGGAGAGCAGGAGCGACCCCCTCGTCCAGCGCTGGTGACTCATTTCGTGCACAAACAAGAAAGAGTACAGTGCATACACACAGAGGGACACACACATAACTAAGAGGGAGAAAAGTAGCTTTTGTGGGGTAGCATCACACCACAGGCTGTTTCCTCAGCGGCTGAGGTCTTATTGGAAATGACATCATCTGCCTCCAACTGTAGTAGTAGCAATTTAAATGAGACCAAAAGGTCATATTTGGTTTACTGATTCTGACTCGTCCGCTCGCTGAGTGAGACAACAAAACACACACAAACAATTATCATCACATCAAGGAGGATAAGGCCTTATTAAGGAGGATGTACACACAGAACCAGAGGATATGTAAATGTGCAATCACATCCCGTACAGTAAACAGACATGAACACACACCTACACACACAAACACTAACCCGATACCACGCTGGGGATCTTGGAGAGGAAGCTTTTGACAGTCCGGATGGCAACACCGCCTGCCTTCTCATCCTGTATTCGTGTAACGATGTCTTCAATCTGTAGAGACGCCAGAGGGAGAGTGTGTTAAAAAAAAATCACATATTTTAATTTATTTGTAAATGCTTCCAACACCATAGCTGGGTTTTTTATTGCATATTTTTTGTTCTTTTTTCTGGATTAATTCATTTAGAGGAAAAATTAAACATCCAATTTCAGTAGCTCCCCTAAATTGGGCAGCTATTGGTCTACTAAATTTAAACATAAGATGCAGAGTTAAAGCTGCAACAACGGACATTTTGGCCTATTGGGTGCAGCAAAACAAGCTGTAGACTCAATAAAACTAAAATGACAAATATGTTAGCAGTTTATTTGCCTACTTACACATCCAGCAGAGACAGAGAAACATTAGCATTCGTGTTTTTGCACCTAATGGATGCAAGTTAAATCTTCACTCTCCCCTCGCTCTGTTTTTGGTCATATTTTATCTAACTGCTAACTGTGTCCTTCTGCTGCTCGAGCACTATGTAGCGGGTTTATGGAACCTTTTTCATTGACAAAAGCTGCCTTCCATGTCTGTACAAAATGTTGATGAGAGCAGCGAGAGTGAATCAAAAACAGGCAAATCACCTGTAAAACCAAAACAATTAGCAAAAAGACGCTAAAACGCTCCATAGAGCATTATTTTTGTTTGAAGAAAAACAATTACATAAATAGAAAATTTAATTCAATGCTTTTAACCCATTTATCACATCTGCGTGATTTTTTATGTTGGGCACCAAATGGAAATCTTAAAAAAAAATTGAAATCCTACATTTAATAGCTTTAAAAGGATGAGTTCACACAAAAATTTAAATTCAGGCATTATCTACTCAGACTGGTGAAGATCAGGGTTGAAGCCAGAAGTTGAATTTCAACAAATTATATTTTGACAGTCATATAAAGTGACATCCTTTAGTACGAACACTGTGAAGCCTTAAGACGGAACAGGCTTGGGTCAAAGGTTCAATATTGAATTGTTCACTGAAACATGCATGTATTTGCTTGGTAATCTAGTCGCACGTTGTGGGTGACTTATTTAGCTGTAACAAGGGCTTTGGCCGATTGAAAAAAGGCTGTCACAGCTTTTCCCCGGAGGCAGAGATAAACATCACACCTCCGACACTGCCAAAGCCCCAAACACATCACACATCAGCAGCCTAAAATTAGGCCCAGCGCGGCACAGCTCGCCACTCAGTACACTCACTTCACAGGGGGGGAGTGCATACAGTAAACAAGTGGACATCCGGTCACTCAAGGACATGGACCCACACGCACAAACATACGGAAATCCATATAGAGAGAACAAAAACACACAAACATACAGAAAATCTGTGTTTGGTCAAGTCCTGGACCGGGTTGTTTATGTTCATAAGTAGTCAGGTCAGGTCACATGTTGATGTGAGCAGTCAGTGCTCTGCTGCCTGATGGAGTCTCACTGGAAATCAATATATGTCAAAAAGATCCTGATTTTGCACACTTAGCTGTATTATCAGCAGCCAACCATGTGCAGTGCTGTAGCTGCTAAGGTCGTTGCGCTGGCTATTAAATTCTTTATGGCTCCCTAAGCATCTGTCTGGTAAGTAAGCACATTCAGATGCTCGTACACACACACACTCGCATGCATATGCACAACAGGCCCACACTCTGCTACAGTATGACAAAGCTGATTAGGAGAATTTTCAAGGGTTCAAGTCATGGGCTCGACACGCTCCATATTTAGAGAAGCCTTTTCCGTTTTCTCTCATTCAAAGTAGGCTGTAGCATGTTCCCTCCTTATCCCACCACATTCACAGCTGACTTCAAGTCACGATCAGAGGCGCACAGCATCACAGTGTGCTCCACATCTAGACCCTCTTTCCCTCTTCTCTCGTTCCTCCTTCCTCCACTGTTCATTCATCATTTAACACAGCGTATCTGTGAGTGAACTCCCACCACTGTGGCGGGCAGAAAGGCTCTAAAACATTTCATGAAGGTATGCTCCGTGCCCGTTGATGATACGGCACCTGGTTATGGGTTTATTTTCTATTTTTAGCCACGCTAGTCTGCGTCTGTCCTCCAGACTGAAATATCTCAACAGCGATTGGATGAATTACGATCAAATTTGGAGCACAATTTAATGTTTCCCAATTCTGGTTTCCACTTAACTTTGCATTTAAGGCCACCATCAGTAGCGCTGTGGTTGGCGACATTCCCATCAGCTTGAGCTGTAGCTTGGGTTTAGTGCATATGAGCTATTTTTTGCATTCTAATACACACTCAACTAAGATAGTAAACATGGAAAACATTGTTTACTAAACATCAGCATGTTAACTTTGTCAGTGTGGGCATGTTAGCATACTGACATTAGCATTTAGCTCTGTTCTGAAGCTCCTATGTTACCAGCGACCTGTGTTCCCATCGTCCTACACTGCCAAGGTCCCAGTGCCCTATGGTGCCAGAGTCCTATGGTACCAGGGTCCTATGTTAGCAGGATCCTGCACTCCCAGGGTCCTATGTTACTCTCACCCTAACCTTGAGAACACAGGATCTTGGGAATTAAGGGATCCTTTATCATGTTCCCATTACGTGACATATAAATCTGAATAAGGACCAAGGCAACATATGAAAGTAAATGTATAAAGCCTAATCTATCAAAAATCTACAATATCTTTTGGAAAAAGTGGATAGTAGTGTGACAGGAGAACAACAGGCAGAGTGCAGCATGCTACAGCCCATTTACTCAACCACCATTACAATCAAAGGTAATCATCCTCCCTGGCAAAGCATTAAATGGATGATTCATCCACGCGCCCCATCAATCCACAACAAAACACTAAGATGTATATGGATTTAATAACACACATAATGCAGAGCAGAGCGCAGGGGAAGAGAGCACTGCGTGGCAAGACAATTACCAATCTCTCACCATAAGCTTGAGAGAGTGTCTTGGCATGAATTATTGAACATCCACTACGGAGAATTACCGCCTCAACTCTTGTTGATAAATCTCTCACAGTGCGGGGAGGGGAGAGAGGGAGCTGCATCTGCCCTCTGTGTTGTGGACAAAACCTCAGCGTTTTAGGCCCGCTTTCGCCTACAACTGAGCATAAACAGTTTTACACGGGAACAATCAGGTTCATGGCAGATTAGCAGTGAATACATCGCCATGTTTCCCTTGAAGACAAACCTTCAACGCAAGACAACAGGGAAAAAGCTTTGAGATCAGCTCTGTTCGGTTCAGCTCTGAAGGACTCCGCAATCCCCCGAGACACAACAACATGCAAAGGATTAAGCCCTTTTGTTCTCATGTAATAATGGACCCAGGAATGGGTATAGCAGTATAGAAAGAACAACTCATTATCTCTCTATAGGATGACAGCAGACAAGAAGTGCTTGGCACAGCTGCAGATAGTGCACATCGTATCTCCTGGATGTACAGGCTAATGGTGTTCGCAGCTTGGTGTGGAGGGGTTTTTGAGAGCTGAAAATTGCCGCTAGCATGCGATAACAGCACTTTGCCCCTTCGCCACCGGGCTCTATAAATGATTATCAGGAGAACACTTGTGTATCTCGCCACTGTATGTTTGCATTCGCCGCACTCGTGTGTGCAGATTTTGTACCAACGCATGGCCGTGTGTGTTTGTGCGCGTGGGTGTGTTTGTGTTGTCGTTTGTCCACCTTATCTTTTATGGCTCTGAGGGCAGCACTCGCGCTCTGGATGGCGCATGTAGGAGGGTAAAGGTGCAGGGAGAATGTGAGGGAGCAGCTCGAGGTGAAGTACGACGATAGCGGAAAGCGTTTACTCCACAGGCCTGTCTGTTCTAGCGGCTAAAACAAGATGGCACCGCTTCCCGCAACATGGTTTTTGTAATTGGGAGTTAATGAAGTAAAATGAAACAGGGCATCAGCGACATAGATACCATCGAGCAAATGCGGCATGCTGAACTCTGGTAGGCAGGCTGGTGAGTATGGAAAAAAAATCACTTCACTACTAATTGAAACGCCGCGTCCTTCTTCCAAAAATGGCCAGAGATGAAGCTATTAAAAACTGTCCCAGTCTTCAGAAATGAGCCAGCTGCTGCTAAAAGATGTATCAGGCGGTAATAGTGCCATCAATGATTCAGCAGTCATCAGCGGGCTCAGGCACACTTGTCATTGTTGAAAGAAATGTGGGTCTGTGAGGGGTAAAAAATGTCCAGGTGACGGGCGAAAAGATAAATTTACGTCCCGGAGACAGTTATGATACGTCGGTGAGAGCTGGATGAAGATAAAATAGTGACGAGGCTCTGAAAAGTTTTTTCTTTTTTGTCAAGTCATTCTCAAACTCCAACAGCGTAGCGGCCATCATGCTTTTACTGTGGAAGAACGTGTCCTGTTTTGAGTATCCCTGGGTTCATAAGTGTTTTTAAAAAGAAACACGCCATATATTAAAAACAAAATGTAGTTTATCTGTAATGATTTCAGCATGAAGAGCGTATTCCATAACTGGCAAACAGAATGTAACCCTATTTTAAATGCATTAGGATTTGTTACTGTAGGATTGTATTATATGATGCATAATGCTATTATGAATGTGAACAGCTGGCTGGATTTTACTGCTCAGTGAAAATTTAACAGCATGACACAATGTTCCTAACATGACAAAAGAAAGCCTGCGCTCCCTTCTTCTTCTGTTTGTTTCTAATCCGGACGGAAAATAACAGCCCAGGGTATTAAAATCATTGTTTTTTCTAATACCACAGTGATATTCAAAATATTTTCCAGTTATTAAAATATAGTTCCTGCACTGTAATCCTCTGAAGTATAATAAAATATGAATACATCTTAACTTAGTAACCTTCAAGAAGAAACGGCGATGCTCCACTGGATGATTATTCATCATCTGACCCCAGTACAGATACAGTATGCAGCCATAGTTGAAGTGTTTCGAAACTTTTTTTTATAATGTGGTTCATTGCCAGGGCAGCTGGAAATCTAATTACCAAGGTTTTTCCAGCTTCAAAAGGCTCAGAGAAAAAAACAAACAATTTTTATAATGAGATTTGCTTTGTGTACGTCAGACATGATGGAGGCCATCAGTACTGCAGCCCCGAACCAGGGATTCATGCCCCACACAAAGTTCTTCACTGTGCTTCTCTCTGCTGTCGCATCCTCCGACGTTCAACACAAATTAATTTCAACAAAAACACTTAAAGTATGCAAATATTATAATGGCTTGATGAACTGTTTCGCCTCAACTCCACCCCATGACCTGCTTTATATACTTTTAATTCCTTCCTTTCCTTAAAGCACTACTACATTGCACTTTCTTTTTCTATATTGTTAGGCCTGCTAACTGCCGCAGGGAGTTGAAGAATCTTCCGGCCTGAAACTTTGACTCTCCTTCACAGTGAGCGACCGTGGCTGCACTGAGCCCCTGCTGGCTCACAGAGCAGTAGCCTGTCCGATGCGTGCTTTCACCCGGAGTGTGCTGTCACGAGCGCTGTGTTTTGCAGTGCTTATGTTTCCAGACACTTGTGGGCTAGTAGGACACCACTAGCATCGTAATCTCGCTTGGCAGTCGGCCTGTTGCCTTCCTTTGTGTTGTGCACTATTGTGGACTATTTGTGTGATTGCAAATGTGCGATTTGATTTTTTTTTAACAATATGGTGACATTTTATCTTTCTAAAAGGAACTGACTCGAAATAATTGCGTTCTTTGCTAAATCTGAGCATTTTTACATACAACATTTGAACTTAATTCTTAAATAATTCATTTTAGTTATTATTCCTGGACATTTATGTAAAATTATCCCAAACATCTATCCTAGTCTCGCCTAAATTCAAAGCTGTTGTTGAACCATTTGGAGTACAGTTATGGTTTTGGGCTCTGTCGAAAGGTTATAATTAGATTTTTCTTCCCAAGCTGTCAGAATTTTTTAATGAGAAAATAAGCCTGCAGATGACCTGTAACTGCCTCAATTAGCTGGAAAACACAGTGGCTCCATCTCATATAGAATTACATGATTCAAGTCAAAATTTAATCACAATGTCACTGAAAATGAACACTTAACACATGGTTTTCAAAGGAAATACCCAGGCGCCTGGCAAAAAAAGAAAAATTAAGTCATTTTGGGACCTCAAAATAACCCTGATTGAAAGCAATGGGCCAAAACTCATTAAGGTTCCTTATTTCCTTATTTAAACTGACATTGTGTATATTAAAGAGTCAAAACAAGTGCTTAGGTGGAAAAACAGCCTATTCAAAGAGCAAAACACATAAAACCACATAAACTGGCATAATTTCCAAGTTTATGGCTTCAAAAACTGTAGTAAACTATATATTACTGGATTTTAAATTTCGCTGGCTACATGATGCATCAATCATCAGGAGGCTGGTGTGTAAGTGGCTCAGGAGAGAGGAGGAAGAAGAGAGTGGGCTACAGGGCGGGCGTAGATACTTCTATCTGCTCAAATGAGCTGTCAATCAAATGGCTGCCATCTCAGGATCTCCAATGTAGAGAGAAGATGGGGTCTGCTTTGAAATCAGGGCCCTTTTTTACAGATAATAACATAACAAAGCATCCGCGAACACAGTTTTTTATTTGCCATTTTGTCATGATTATACTGTGAAATACTGTGTTTTGGACAAAATATGTTGCTGAAATGGATCTAGTGGACATTTGGGAATAAGAGAAGACAATTCTTGTTTGTTTGAGTTTGATGCACTACTGTTTGTAAGCTTGTTTGTTTGTTTGTTTGTTGATTGTACCTTGCTGATGTGGTTTTAACTTGAAATGGTTTGCATGAATAGAATCTATATGGCATGACTACACACTTTAATCATATGAATGAAGTGAAAATGGACTTTGCATGTGCTGAAACATTCTGTAGCTCCTACATATTTGTAGTTCATGAAGTTGCTAACAAACGCAATCACACTGAGGTCAAAATTTTGAGTCTAAATTCTCTTCCTCATGCAAAAGGACTTAAGCTACATTCTTCTCCGTGACACTATGACACTGTATTTTTCATGCATATTTTGTTTATGTCTTACGTCACAATGTACACAAAAACACAAAATAACGACATATATATTTGTTGCACACACTCTGTCCTGGCCCGTAACTTGTTGGATGATGTACTATGAAGTAACTTCTCCAAAGTACACAACCTGTCACACAATACTTTTTTTGAGTGCCACTTTGACCTCCGCGCCATACTGGGTGCATAATTAAGTGAGTTCCAGCTGGTGTGTGGTGCCCTGGGGAACGAGGTGAGAATAAAGCCTGCTGGATGGAGGGAGAACAACCCTCCCCATCCGCCTTCTCTCTCCCGTCTCTCCTCCCCACTGCCACCGACGCCATCCAACTCTCTTAGCATGCCAAGTCATGATGAGGGAGCTGTGAGAGCCTCTCTGCCGGATCAGACACACCGGGGAGAGACACTGACAGCCGCACAAGGAGCAGCACAGCATACTGGAAAAGCCCTGCCAACCAGCGAGAGTGTGATGGTTGGAAACTTATACTGCTCTCGGAGACGTGTGAATGAATCACATTTGCACTCACACTGGATCACACACTGACACGTAGTCGTGCACATTCATGTGTGCAAAAACAAAAACAGTTGCTTGAAAAGCTCTTGGCAACAAATCACCTGCTACGTCTAATATTGCATTTCAGCGAGGCATCCGCTACGTCCTTACGGTTCTGAAAGAGACATATTCACTGATCCATCTCTTCTCCAAATTGCCGTCTCCGCGGGAATGCCCTGCAGAGAAAGGCTTTTCTTTGCCGAGATAAACAACTGTTTTCCCATCAGGTCCTGCAGCTGAAAAATAATGCCTCCTTTACACTCCAGTAAAGCCATTTTCCCCGCATGCCAATACCTTTCATATGTAATCCCTGCGATCATTAGTGGCGATGGATTGTGAATGCACTAAATGTAATTGTTTGCACGCGGAGAAAAGGAAGCCCATTCACTCAAATCTCTCCGGGTTGCATCATTTTCGAGAAAAGCCTGCTGAAGGTTAAACGCACGCTGGAGCGCATCTCTGCATTGTTCTGTCAATGGCCTCTTCAGGGTCTCTCAAGGATGAAGCAGCCTGCATTTCCTGTCGGTAATCACGTAAACAATCCATTGTGGGGCGATGAAGACCTTTCACTGTTCACGTCTCTTCCCGCGAACCAGCCCCTGCAATTAAGCCACAACTTTCGGTCACATTCTTTCCTCGAGTCAGGTGTTGCCCTGCGGATTCATGTGTAATTTAATCACATACCAGCCATTAGCAGTCTCTTTAACTGAAGTGGCCACAACACAGTAGAGACCCTGTCCAGACAAAGAGGCCCAGAGGTACCGGACTGCACCGAGAGTCTAATTAGCCGCCGCTTGATTGCCCACCCAAGCTGGATGCTCCTCAGGGGAGACATGCTCAGATCCAGAAGTGTCCAACCGTGCTGCAGACCCATGTGTTGGGACAGAGAGTGTTGATGAGGACATTTGGCACTTGTTCGGGCCAGTTAAGGATCCCTTATGGTAACTGACGTGGGTGCGACACGGAGATTTCGGAGATGGGATGGGGGCCAGTGTGTGTTTGTGTGTGTGAGTGTCATCCTAAATTCTATGTCTCCATGGAAACGCAGTGGCAAGAGGAGCCAAGCAATTAAAAGTTTGTCAAGTTCGGCTCCAGCACGGGCAGGGAGCCAGCTCGACTAAATTACAATTACAGATCGAGCTCTTTGGACGGGAGGGATAATCTTGTTGTCAGTGCTTTTCTGACTCTCTCTTTTTTTATTTATAAAAAGAGGAATTAATAAGCTCCCGCAAATCAAAAGGAGATACTTAAAATCAAAGCTTTAGCGAAAATTCCAGCGTGTGAAATGCAGACGGAAAGCGCTGCTAGGCTAAGACAGGCTATACTCAGGAGAGCATTAGCCTACCCACAAACCCACAGTGACTCATCAGGTCACCCTTCTGTTGATGAGACTCGAGGAGGACAGAAAAAGATCATCTCCCCTCTTGTAAACGTCTGTTGTTAGATACTCCACGGGTTGCTAAGGGCTTGAGTGCCGGGAAAACAGGAGTCCGCTGCCCCTCTGAATAGATAGCCCACTCTAAAACAAAGTGGCCTGCGCAGATACAGGGGCTACTTTTCAAAGAGTCACCGTCTGAAATGAAGGGCATCAGCAGCCACACGTTCGACTTGTCTGCGCTTTTTTACTCCGCGGCCGGTTTTATCATAACTGCGATGCTTTTATTACGTGTCAGAAATGAAGCGCAGCTACAACCGGCCGCAAAAAGGTCATTTGCTCAGGAGGGAGAGAATCACATTACCTGCAGTTCACTCCTCTGCAGGATCAACCTCGGAGATCATTTACTAACAACATTTTACATGCAGGGAGGCTACTTTCACTGCAGACAACGCTCACACCACCTGCATTCTGAGTGCCTGCGGGACTCTAAAGGTTCGGATCTTAATAAGGTCCAGTGTCCTCGTTGCTACTAGTCTGTAATTAGGAAAGAAAAGCAAAGGAAGGGTATTTGCACGCGGAGTAATGAAAAAACAACCAGAGAGGGAGAGGCGGGACGCGACAGCTCGGTGTGGAAACGCTAACAGATTGCACTAGGCATCTAAAGCATCTGCTGCTATCTGCCTGGTTGTCAGATGTAAAGTTTTTTCCAGAGAGGGTTTTCTATCATTTATTGGCTTCCCTCTCAGTTACGGCACAGTCTCGCCTCTAAGTCGCAGCGAGGTAAGCCGCTAAAATGTAAAAGTGTAAGTGAACAACGGTGCGACAGCGACGGGTGAGAGGAAGTGGATAACGCCGCGCTATTTTGAGGATGCGGGTGAGGATGCTCATGTTCAGAGCCCCTATCAGGGCCTCAGGCTGGGCACAATTCTCTCTGCTGCTGCTGCCAATTTAGGAGCTCAGCAGCTCACGGAAGCTGTTGCTGTCTTTTTAAAAGAGGTGATACCGAGTTTAAGTTCAGTTTGATTCTTTTCCACTTTCTCGATCGATACGTCTTCATTCTGGCTTCCTATCTGGGGCACTGCAGCAGCTAATCGTGTAATAATATCTGCAGGAGATTGGTTTGAGGTGGTAAAAACCTCAGGACCATCTGTCTATCTTTGATGTTGGCATCGTCCCCTGACACACTACTCCTGCCGGTCCCATTCCTTAAGGCCTTGTGGTAATTGGGTTACAGAGAGAGAGAGAGAGAGAGCAGGCGTCATCAAGTCCACGTCTGCCTCGTCCCTCAATGGGCCCACAAGCCTGCTCTTGATGTCTGACACACAGGAGACGAACTCGCCCATTGCAGAGTTTACTCATCTGAGGAGAGGAGAGGCCTGTGGGTGTCATGATGAAGTCGTCTAGATGTCTCCTTCCTTATTTATTTACAGTAGATTCTAATTCATATTGTTAAAGTTGCTAAAACACAGTCAAAACTTGTCATTCACTTTGATTAATGTGCACTTCCACTTAAGTGTTTATGCATGATTTTTTGTAGGCGACCACAAAAGACATGGAGCAAGCATCCGGGGTAAATTACTTAAGATGATAAGATGTAAGTACTGGAAAGTTGTGGTGAAGGAAGCTGATCAACCAGTCGATCTACGCTCCAACCCTCACTTATGGCCATGAGATTTGGGTAATGATCGAATTAGAACGCAGATACAAGCGACCGAAATCATTGTCCTCTGTAAGGTAGCTAGGCTCAACCTTAGGACCCTGTTGCTTTATCATAACATAGGCTGTAGTCTGTGTGGTGTGTTCAAGTGCAACTTTTTGCCTGTGTCTTGGCAACTTTTTTGCCAAGACACAGGCAACATGAGGGCAGCTTTCGTCGCTGCTAGTGCTCTGATGTCCGTTTGGTGTGTCCGGGCCCATAGAGCGAAGGGTAAGGAGCTTAAACATCTGGCGGGAGCTCAAAGTAGGAGCGGTACTCTTTCCTCCTACGTCCATTACTGTAGATCCAGCTGATTAGGACGCCTCCTTGGTGCCTGTCCTTTGGAGTCTTCCAGGCATGTCCAACTATGCACCTGGAACACCCTGAGCAACCATGGGTAAGCAAAGAAAGATGGATGGATGGATGGATGAATGGAATAGATGGATGGATGGGTGGAGGGCATGTCCGTCCTCTTACATCTGCGCTAAGCTCCATCCATAATGAAGCATATGGTGCTTTAGCCTATCATTAGTAGACTGCTGAGTGCCTATGGTGTCAGTATGAAGAGAGACTTCACAGCCAAATGACGCATCACATCTTAATCAGCTTAGTTTTGATTTAAAGGAATGTCCTTTCTTTTTTTTTATGTCATCATTCTATAACGCCATCTGCTCCTAATTCCTCCCCTCTCTCGGGAGACGATATGTTTCAATCCTCTGCACAGTTTCTACCTCAGCTCAGAAATGATACTGTTTCTCGGCTCTGTTCCCCTTGTGCTCCTGTGCTCACATGCAATCAGTGAGTAAGAGAGGGCCTCGACCTTTCGAGATGCATGGATTTCCTGTCACGGCTACTGGTATAAGAGAGGATTTTTATAGCCCTGCTGAGTATCATTAAGCTCCATCCTCCCGCTTTTCAACGCGGTACGACTGTCACTCACACGCCGCTGTTGCCGCAGACCTGACGTCCCTATTACCTGTGTTGATTCTCCGGCGCAAGTGCGAGAATGCTGACAGGCTTTTAGGGGCAAGGAGTGTTACAACTGTGACAACACAGGGACTAAGTGAAAAGGGCTGTTATGAAAGAGAGAAGAGGCGCATGGGAGCACAGGGGGGGAAAATGTGCCTCCTCCAGACCCTCACAAATCTTTTAGAAACTCACACAAGTCGAATCCGCCGTCAGATTCACCAGCAGCTCTGTGTGTGTTACCGAGCAGAGTCAGAATATGTTTCTCGGAGCATCATTTCAAGTCTGGAGAGGTGCTATGACAACAACTCTGTTCTCTCGCTGGGTGACAGATTTCCAATGCTGGCAATAAAGCCTTGTTACTTCCAACTCGCAGGTACAGGTAATGAAATTCGGGCGGCTGGGCTGACATGTGGAGTGAAAATCTCATCTCGCAGTGCCACGGGGCAGCTGGCAGCGCCGCGCACCTGTAATGTGCTTTGCTGCCTTGGGTCCCTGTGGGGGATGACTCCTCTTCCTGATAAGGGGCCTGCGGAGGACATGTCAGCCGGGCTGGCCTTTGTCACACTATCATCCCGTCCGCCACACGCCACCCGACCAATTATCATCCTCTAACCGTCTTTTAATGAAACCGAAGGAGGCCTGCTGAGGTGGCCCAGGGTAGCTCCTTCAACTGCACCACAGGCAGAAAAAAAGTGTTTCATAACGGGATATGCATTACCTTAAAGGCTGTTTGACCCACTGAATGATAGAATCGATAAAACAGTAAAACGTGAGCAGCTACAGTTAGGTGTTTTACGACATCAGATCCTTACTCACAGCTGATTGATTATCCATAACGTCAACAGGCCACCTTCAGTGCCAGCTAATGCATTGCTCGGCAGCAACCAAATTTGCTCATAAATCTTTAATTCGTTCACCCCAGGGGAGCCAAAAATGAGCCATCTATTATGTCTGCAAAGCTAGAAATTGCAACCAAACCATAACACCCCCCCTGAATTATTGAATAAGCTTCCTAGAAAGGGACTTGCCATGCTTTGTGATCTAATATCCTCTCAACATATTTCAAAGTGAAGTGAAGTGTCCTCTTCTGTCTGCGTCTCCGGCTGTGTGCTATCTGTGCATGACAGCTGGCTGTAATTTAGCGAGGGTTTGGTGAAGGTGATCTACTCAGCCACACCTGCACATCAGAAACTGTCTGGTTATTTCCTCCACAACAGCAACTACTAAAAGCACTTCTCTGACCACAGCTGAGGATATTCCTATTATGACCCATGAATAAAACATTATACAGGAAGAATAACCAAAAGCATAAATCTATAATAGAGAGAAAGGGGAAAGTATTGGATTCTGAAAATCCAAATATTACTGACTCACCACCGCGGTGAATTTGGCAAATTGTTTTTGGAAGGCAGGGCGCTGACTTTGTCTTTGTGTCACTGAGATAAAACTTTGCGAAGCCTTTGACACTGTTTCTAACTTAGCATCTGCTTAAGCTCTTTCTTGTAATGAAAGTGCATGTATAATGAATGGATCCTGACACGCAGAAAGTTCACGACATTTAAAAGAATATATATGAATACTGTTAAAAGAGTGACTTCCAGGCATGCAGCGCATTTATTTATTTCATTGTTGAGGCTGGATGTAAGGCTTTAACTCAAAAACAAGTCACAGTTTAGCAAACGGCATTATCTGGTGAGAAGAGAGGATTTAGCTTATCGCAGAGCGGCCCCCCGAACTGATCTGATCTTGCTATAAAATAGACATAACCACACGTGAAGTGTCAGTGTGACGCGAGTACAAACAGACAGTGCCATTCGTAGAAAGCCCAAAAGGCATGTCCCAGTCGAGCCCAAGGTAAATCCAAAGCTGTTGTTGAACCATCTGGAGTGCAGGCTTGGGTTTCACTCTGACACACTGAAATAATAATCTTTTTTTTTTCCTTGCCTGAATATTTAATGCAAAAATAAGCCCGCAGATGACCTGTAACTGGAAAGCATGGTCCAAGCTTAAATTTTAATAACAATATCACTGAGAATGGACCCTTATTTTGTCACCTCAAAATACCCCCGCTTGAGACGAACAACATCATTAAACTCATTATAGTTATTTATTTCCTCATTCAAACTAACCTTGTGCACATAAAAGAGTCAAACACAAGTGCTTAGGTGGAAAATCATCTTCCTATTCCCACTGGACTGAATAGGCGCCATCTTTGCCTTGCTATCTAGTTCTATTATTAAATCTATGGCTCCCGTGCTCTCAGCCGTTGTCGTGTCCTGGGATTTTAAAACTAAATTGACATGGTCTCAAAGACTAACATAGGCTGTAATATACGTCTCACATTTGTAGGTAAGGTGTTTTTTAAAAAAAAGGAAAAAAAAAACACATCAGTAATAATATTGAGTGAATTTAAAAAATGACTCGCGGGTCGATTTCTGAAAATCAGGGACAGCCCTCGTGTTATTCAAACCCACAGCCCTCACTGTGGAAAACATCACACATTTATGAATGTGCATTTGCTCCCTGCTACCAGCTGTGCCTCCGAAGCGTGGGAATAACCATGTTAGCCTCTTCTCGTGTTACCACCCTATTGCAGCATCGTCACTGCCTCTCTCTCTCGCTCTCTCTTTGGCCTAAACCCCATCGATTCTGATGATTATTAAGCTTAAAAGCTCCGGCACTCCCTTCCTACTGTCTTTTCCGTTAATGAAGACCAATTTCCATTTAAAGCAAATGCAGCGGTGTCCGATTCAAAGCTGGATGTATTGGAGTGTCTGAGTAAATTAGGCTCATGTTGCCTGACACGTGTAAGTAGTTGAAATAGGAAGCTGGGATTAATAAAGGTTTCTCGCTCCGGTAGATGATATATGATACTCGGTTTAGAGGACGTGCTCGTGTGTACGTGAGAGTGTTAATGCAAAACAAACTCCATGCAAAATAAAACGCCCTTAGACTGAAATGTAGGGCCAGAATTCACATTCTGCATTTCCCCCATGCAAAGGGTTTTCTCTCAGTCGGTTAGATGAACGTAATCACAGCTTTGTTACAGATTTGGCCTCTGCCGTATGAGTTATTGACAGAGCAATTGGAGTGGAAATGGGAGTCAGCACACGGCAAGGTCTCCCACAAGGACAATTCTATTATTTCCAAGCTGAGGAAGAAAGAAGAAGAAAATCCGCCACTGATTATCTAACTCACTCACATAATGTCAGACAGTCCGGCCTTCATAGCGTCACAAATTCAGTTGGAAATCTCCCTGCGTACCAGAGGATAACGCTGTCAGTTTGTGACAAATGTGTTGTTTGGCCCTTTATGACTAAACCACACAAGCACACAAGGACATTTCAGTCATTTGTCCAATTAATTTTTAAAGGTTGGATGACAGCGTAACTGAGAAATCGGGCAAAGTTACAGAGTGAGGGTGGTCTGATCTGAACTGGGATGTGGTCTGGGGGTGCAGGTCCGTGCTCTGGAGCGAGGCCAAATGGTCTGGTCTCCCCTCCGAGGGCTGTTTAGTCAGACGAGCTGGCCGTGGTGATTAACATTTGGGGCTTGGGTGACTCATCCCTGCTTCATCCTCGACCCAGAGACAATTACAGAGAGTCGCTGCACTCCGGCAGCAGGCGCTCCATCATTACCTGTGGTTCAACAGTGCACAGATGATACTCTGTCCTGTCCTCTCGTCTGAGTCACACCTTCTGTTTTCAGGGGAAACCATTTCTATCCATCAACCTATCAGATGTGTCCGTAAACAATACAAATGGGAGTGTTGGCAGATGGTGCACCAATTACTGTACATTTGTAAGGTTGCTGAAAGTGTTGTTGATCAGCAGTCTTCATTGTGTGACAAGCTGTACTGTGCTGTATTACGCTCTTTGTCTTTGTCAGAGGTAATTAAAAGCCATTTCAGTGCCACGTGTGAACGAGTGAGGCCAGATCCTTCTGATATTTTTCATTCTCCGACAACGCCTAATGAGGCATTCAAACATTAAAAAATGAAATATCTTGTGAACGGGCATGTAGCACACAGCTTGTTTTTTCCCATCAGAGAACCATACTTCATCAGCTCTATTCAGCATATTGAGGACATTCTCATCACCGGCTGGTCTGACGACTCAAAGACAAAATGTACCACCAACAAAATAATAACTGTCAGCAGTGACAAAATACTGCTTTTTCTTTGATTAGCCGTGTAGTCAGAGTGAAAATGGGACAAGGGGAGGCGAGGAGCGTTTCTAGACAAGATCCCCTGAGGTTTGAACAAGTCGGAGTTAAAGTTGCAGCCGAAACTGAAGCGTGAAGAAGATTGTAAAAGAGGGAGAGCAGTGAGATTCCAGAGGCAGGGTCACTGCAGCATTTAATGTATCCATCATGTGTCTGATTCAATCACTGTGGTCAGAAACTTAGTTGGGAACTCAACAATGGTGATCGATGTCCCGGATCACGAGTATTGCCTTTCGATGTGCATTTAAAGTTGTTATTTTGCAGGACAAATGAACCATCTGCTGCTGCATCCTTAATGCTCGATCAGCTATTAAATTTTCATCAGTCGAATTGAGTAAAAGCAGACTTACGCCTCATTCTGCACGCACAAATGATCTGGTTAGCCACTTTAATGACCTACGCTCATCAGCCTTGGATGTTACTGCACCCTTGAAAACTAGATCAGTTCACAAAGTTAATCCATCTCTGTGGCTTAATGACGCAACAACAGAAAAGCTTAACACAATTACATACCAAACCTTCTATAAATATTATTTCAGACTATGAAAGGCACGCATCAGAAAGGGGTTGAAGATTAATAAACGGCAAACATCTTTGACTTAAAGGAGGCCTACGATACCTTTTGGTTCTCTCCTTTCCTTCAGTGTGTTGTGGCTCTTGTGCATGCAAAAGGTGTTGAAAGTCTGTGCCGATGGGAGCTCCTCTCCTGGGTCCTTATTTTAAGCATTTTTTCAGCACATATGAATCATTAGTGGTCCTTAAATCAGCCATTTTCAATATTCTTATACACTTAAACCCTTGAGTGTAAGGGTAATTGTCAGTCTGTGGGTCCAAGAAAAGTCAGGGATATTGGGATATCATAGTGCTTTATCATCACCTGGCATTGCTGCTCCCCTCAGTTCTACTTAGCTTTGTAGCATTTTTAATTGTCCAATGTCTTGGTGTTAAAAAAGTTGCTCCACAACTTTGCTATTTTGGTTCAATAATTTATTTATTTATTTTTTGAATGCTTTTTTCAGCCAAACAATAACTCAAGTCACTGGACATGTAGCGCCTAAAGAGCTAGATGTTTGTTTGTTTTTATTATCAGGTGTTGGTGTAGACCAAAACAGAGCGAATAGAGGAGTGAATACTCGACCTGGATTCACCAGGTGGCTAGAGACACAACCTCCATCATCATTCTGTTGCTAGCTGCTGTTAAGCTAGCATCGATCAGGGGTTTCTGTGGCTTTCCTCTCAGGTTTCATGATCAGAAAATAAGATAAGCATACACCAATGGGTTTGACACGATGTTCAGAGAAAAAATAAAAACGTTTTAAGACGTCTAAATAATCCTTTACAGCTGCCCTCCAGACACGACTTAAAATCTATGATAATGTTCCTCTGTATCTGCTGGATGTGTGATTAGGCAACTGCTTGCTCACGTTAGCCATAACAATTTATTATTCGCTGCCCCCAAGTGGCCAAAAAATCATTTAAAGATATGAATTTCCTCTTTTTAGATGCAGCAGCGTTTCTCTGTCCTATTTTTGCAGCAGCACAGTTGATGATATAATATTTTTTTGACTGCCTCGTGGACTTTTGGGGCTTAATCCTACATATTAAGTACAATCTGCTCAGCAGATGTCACCTGTTGGGGCACTACACGTCCCAGTGGTTCTGTTGCGTCCCTACATTACCTCTTGGCAACATCCCAGACCGAGCATGGGCCTGTTTAAACAACGCAACTTATCTGTATTAGCTCTGGCTGTTCCATCTTCTTTTATTTTCTGCCCATTTTTATTTAAACTTTCCTGTTGTTATCTTTGCTGTAATCCATTTAAATGTCTTTATTCTTCTTGTGTATTTATTCCCTCCTGGTGAAAACTTTGCACACTCATGATAAGGTAATTATTGTGAGCGCTCCTGTGAACGCATCCATTAAAAAAAATGTGACACGACCATGTGGGGCCGTAAAAGCTTGTTCTCTTCCCACATCCTATTTTTTACTAATTCAGTGTGTCAGCACAACCGCGGGGCTACAGTTTGCCCAGCGAGTCACTGCTGTCAAACCTGTCAAAGTGTCCCCGCAAGGCCCCGCCGACCAGCAGCTTTTAACACACTAATGTCAGAGCCGGTTCCAATAAGCCATTAGTATTTACCGTACATGATGACAGTTTATTCTTCAGCAGCGTCGTCAACAACAATTTAATTGGCCAACGTTTTCCTCGCTAATGCTATTACACATCAAACCCGAGACAGTTAATGGGAATTTTATCCGAAGTTGAAATCCTCTCCAAGTTAATTGCTGTAATTTTATACATATTTCTAGTATTCTCATATGATCCGCTCTGTAGGAGCGCACCGAGCTCCCTCCGAGTCCTGCAGAGATGCTGAGGTTATTCAGAGTACAGTAGGAGGTATTTAAGGCATACTCCATTTCTGCTGCGATTCCAAGCGGGCTGCGATAAGTGGGAGGCTCAGGGGGGTTTGGAGGGCATTTAGAAGTGGGACACAGTTGTGCCAGACGACTCCCCACCAAGCTGCCTATTAACATCACCCTATGCATGCGTATGCAGCCTAACACTTCGGTCCTAATCTGAAGCACAGATACACTGGCAGCATTATTAAATGTGCTCCTTTAAGAGCACACTGTCAGCAATGTGCACACAGGGAGGGGAAGACCAGCAGAGGCACTGGCACTGCAAGGACTTTCCTCACTGGAGAAAAGCCTTTTTATTTCAGTCACAGCGATTCTCTGCGGATGAGGTGAATAATCCTGTCAACACAGTGCGCGGGCTGCCAAAACACTGTGAATTATTATCCAATTATGATTTGTTTTTCAACGGACTTTCAAGATATTCATGTGTTGGTCCTGCTGCTTAACTGGAAAGAAAAGACAGGCCAGCACACAGGAGCTGGTTATGTAAGAGAGAGAGAGAGAGAGCTTTTCACTGTTACTGTTGTTTTATCTTATTGACCCAACTAGGAAAGCAACCCACACTGGCACTTAGCATACAGGCACACGGGCTTCAAGCGTGACCCTAAGCGTTCAGCCCATACCAGCGCGTCAGATAAAGGCTCCCGTGGTGTGAGTGGAGACGGTGTTAAAACAGTCGTACATGATAAAGCGCTGGGAGAACTCAACCCAGCAGCTGCAGAGGTGATATCCAGAGTGTTCAGATGGACTGTGATATGTTAAGTGCACACAGGAACAGCGAGTAGTGGCCCATAGACACCTCGGATGGAGGTTAGTCTTTAAAGAGGAGAGATATACCCTCCATGGGCCCCAGGGGCACTTCAGAAAGAGAGAGAGGAGAGTGTGACTCATGGACAGCAGCAGAAAGCTTCCTTCTGACCAGCAGAAGTAGAGCGATTCAGTGCTCTTGGCCCTTCAAACCCAACCAGCTGTCAGCCCCTGCTGTGGTAGGTGAATGGATGATGTGGGAAGCTGCTGTTTACAGTAATTTCATCTTCTCCTGCCACTCCAGGGAGATTTAGCATCACTCAGTAAGTGGATTGCCGTAATTTTATACGTATCTCCAGGATCTCAATAATATCCGCACTGTTGGAAGTGTGAACTCCCCCTGTGTCCCGTCTCTAAGTCATCCTAAACCCATCTGACAGTTACTGATGTGGATGGTGTGGAAGGTTAAGGGTTGCATTGACAGTGATCTCTTCCTCTCCCGTCACTCCAGCTGTTAGATTAAACATCTTTACAGCCTGAAAGAGTGACACATGCAATAACTTGTGAAGTCAATCCACAGCTCCTGAAACTTAGACTATCATGTATCACAGCACTGTAAAGCTCGAAATGCAAAAGCAAATTCAAAGAACTGTCCAACTGAATTAGAAATACTGTGTTTTGTCAGGACATTAAAAGACATATTTTCTTTAGATCCTTTGTTTTTTTTTTTCTCCTCCTGTACATGCATGGATAAAAATACCAAGTGAAGATAAAATATGTGCTGGGTATGAATAAATGAATGGGAGGATATGATGTCTCAGAGGACCAGATATTTTTCCTAAGATGGAAATGCTTGAAATGAGCTTCAATTATTAATTAGCAAGAAGCGGAAGAAAGGCTGAGAAAAAGGCTTAGAGGGGGAAGAAAAAGAAAAGGGAAACATAATGAAAAATCACAAGTCTGCAGCCATGCTAGCAGCTTGATGGGGCGGTATCATATTCAATTTAGCAACGTGCTAATGTTAAGAAGATAAACATTTTCCGCGGCACCCGTAGATTAGCGTGATAGCATGCTAACATTTGCTAATTAGCACAGAATAATAGCTTAGTTTGGCAGATATTTGGTCATAATGAAAACCTTCATCCAACCTGCCTCTGCATTTGAAGCACAGTATGACTAACACCGTGGATGCAAGGCTGCAGCTCAGGAGAAGTTGGCCTTCAATCCCAAATTCCTCATGTCCACATAAAATTTCCGTTGACAGTGTTAAACGTTTGAAAAAAATTGCAATGCATTTACCATTTAACAGCAATACTGCACGGTTGAAGGGAACATAGTAACAGCAAAATGCCACTTTTTCCTTGAATCTAATTGTCAAATCTGTCCACTAGTTAAACCCAACTGAGAATCTTGGATTAGCCGAAGCGGGCAGATTTGACAAGAAGGAAACACGTAACTATGCTGAAGCAACTAGCATGGGGACTTTGAACACGTGCTAAAAGTGGAAGTCTGCCAACAAGACTTATAGCAACGCAAAAAGGACGTATCACCTGAAAGTTAAGATGATACTGAGCCACAGTATCATGACGACCATAAATATCTGCACAAAATGTCATGCCGATCCATCCAGTGTGTATTGAGCCATTCTAGTCTGGGCCAAAGTGGCGGACTGACCAACCCACAGACTGACAGTGTCGGCCATGCTTGTCAGCCTGTCTAAAAAGTGGATTTCTTGTATTGATTTATCTTACAGATGGTGTTTTTAGAGCACACCACACTTTTCTGCACCCATTCACCAGCGAGGAATTTGTGTATTGAGCTATAAAATAACACAACCAATCTGTATTCTCCTCTAATAGACTGCATGTAACCAAAGGCCACTGGCACCAGTGAACTTCCTGGCATGGCTCATTACTAATATTTACCCACTAATGGCTTGTAAAAGTTTTGTGTGATTGTACCACACATACTATAGCTGTAATACCCACCTTCAGGTGTGAGTTGACTGCCAGGAATGATCCAATCAGACAATTAATGACCTGAATAAAAGGAAGAGGGGATGCAGCGCAAATCCTTAACTTTCCCTGGGCAGGGCAGGAGTGCTGTAATCCTTCGGCAACAATTAACTGTGCGTGTCAAAAACCAGGCGGCCGTCACAGCAACGGTCCTGGCCCTCAAGTCACGGAGGGGGAAAAGGGGGAAGACACACACATGCACTTAGAGAAGCAAGATGTTAGCTATTAATAGTTTGTGAGCTTTCCCCCATCAGAGCAGTAGAGTAGCCTCTCTCGTCAGCTTAATTGTATTTCCCAACACAGTCGTGCCTCTCATCACGGTTTGAGTTTTGTTTTTGTGTGTCTCCCGGTGCCAGTTCTACTCATCTACCCGCCACATTCTGTCTGCTGAGCACGCCAAACATAGCAAGCAGCAGGAGCGGGTGGCGTGCATTAAAGCAGCGTGAAGCCCGTGTGTGCGTGCGTTTACAGTATGCGCGCAACCTACTTCTGTTGGACCGAATTTCCTCCACGAGTTCTCGAGGCAATAAGACGTCCTGCAGTTATTGGATTGTTTTGCTTCACTTCCTCTTTTTTTCGTGGGAGGAGAGAGACAGAGCGAGATAGCACTGCAGCACCTACACTGCACGGACAGAGACATGCCTCCTCCCCGCCCGAGCACTCAGCCTCTCTAATGGCTAAATACATCACATTCACCGTTGTCTAACTGCCTACATGTTGACTTAATAGTTTTGCAACAGATATGGAAAGATAAGTAAAGGTATCTTAACCTTTACCACCTTTACATTTCACAAAGGTGCTGCCCACTCTTTGAAATATTTTTATCTCTTGACTGGGACTGCACTAGTTGCTCCTGGCAGGAAGATACTGATGTCTTCCAGCTGACAGGGACCTCTGGGATGAAGCTGCCAGTGTTTTCCCAGGCGGCTGAGCATATTGGAGGCCATCTGCCTCTCTGCAAGCAGCGCCTTCACACTGCGCCAGGCTGCCCACCCACCGAGTCCAGAGGCTATCGGCCCTCTGCCCTCAAAGACCCAGCACCTCTCTATCGTTTGGCCTCTTTGACATCTTCAGCTCGTGAGTGAAATATAAGGAAATAAGAAACTACATCAGTTAAATTAAAGGTCAGATACTACATTGTGACCACGCAGCTGGTCTCAAATTGTTAGTCCTCAGCTTCTTTTCTGTCTGAAAAGCTTCAAATCCAAAGTCACATTTTCAAAGCAGCAAGGGCGGAAAAAATCCTGTCACTCTCAGAATCATCTGTCTGTTGTCACAGCGTATGACTAAAACATGAAATGATGAATATTCCCTCAGGCAGCATCCTGACAAGCAAAAACTAGCCTCCTAAATGCGTTGCCTGCAGGCATGTGTGGCGTTACATAATGAAGCTCTGCTGTGAAATCCACGAAGATGCCCAGTGTTACACGCAGCTACAGTATGTTCTCTCTGCAGCGTGACGGCTTCTCAGAATACATGCAGGGTAATGACAATGCCGAGTAAACAATGGATGCGTGGCCCGCGAAACAGACACACAAACGTGTTTGACGGCTCCGTGTCGCCTGTTCAGGAAGAGAAGCCATCTGTGTCGGGATGGGCATAGATTTGATTTGAATAATGATTATCATTCCTGGCAGAGACTTGAAAAGAAATACCCGCTGCTACGCTAACAGGTTGAGTATTTACAGGACACAAGTGAATTGTTGCTGGCAGTGCACTTCCACTACCCCTTAAGCTGCCAACTGCTGACGTATGTGACACTCTGCTCATGGCACACAATCCCAGTAGCATCATTATCAGAAGCGTCGTGAGAGATTTATCAAGCTTCGGAGCACAAAGCAGATCATTGACGTTTTTTCCAGGTGTGCTGCACACCGGAGGTGTTCGTTACATAGGAATAGGGAACGCTTGAGGTTGTCACCGAGCTCTATAAACTCCACACTGACACGTAGTTAACAACAACACGCATGAAAGAGAAATTTTACCACTGACGCAGCTGCTGTCAACAATTATTTCTTGTCCTGCCTCGCACATCCCGCCACTAATCTGTTTACCTCGCTTTCTAAACGGACAATCATTAGGAGCGGGATGAAACAACAGATTTGGGACAGTGGGACAGGATCTGTCGACTCCGTCTCGCTTACAGCACACTTTTCACCATAATCACGACAGCAGGCTTGCTGGTAGAAGAGGATCCCGTGGTTTAAGTCTGATCAAAAGAAGCTTTTTTTTTTAAGTGGGCTGTCACTGTGCTGGCAGAGAGATAACAAGCTATTCGTCGGTTGAGGAGGAATAACCAGTCTCTCATTGGCCGTTCCCAATCCCGGCCCTGGAGTATCAGCTACTTCCTCTCAGCCGAACATCCGCGTAATTAGCCACCGATACCGCTCACCCTGTCCAATCAAACAGCCGCTATTGAAAGTGAGGCACCGCGGGGACGAGGTAATTACCCTTGACACGAAAAGGACCTCTCACTGCCCAAACCCTCACTGATGGGATTGAGGGCTTATTACAACATCGGAGGGATGAAGTTTCCCAGACAAGTGATGGTACAGTTGCAGGGAGAAGGTCCGAGAGAAAGAGAGAGATAGAGTGGAGTTTGTTTCAAGATGGCTGGAAGAGAAGCTCCCTGACATCTGAGTTTGACAGTGAAACCAGTGCGTGGTAGATACGGACCAGTGGGCTGTCAGGAGCCTGTCTACGGGTCATTGCCTCTCAGGGAATGTTTCTCCCTTCATACGGACCACATATTGTAGCGCACACAAAGAGTCAGCCTTGCCTTTCTGTAGACGATCATATTGGGGGAGTCCTCCTCTGGATCAGTGGTGCCCACGCCTCCCTGGTCTTTGGATCCCTCCGCCATTTTCGCTCAGTCCTGTGGAAGAAACAGATGAACCGCGTGAACACAGCACACAACATCAGCTGGGCGGTGGAAGAAACACAAAATGACAATTTGATAAACATCAGTCAGCAGCTCTATTTCCCCCGCGGAACAACATTCCTCCAGCCGTTATCGTCGTGACATTCAGCTGCCAAAATGTATGCTGCCGCCTCGGAGAGTAGACGCCTGTCACAGTAGGGACAGATAAGAGAGCTCAGGTAGGCTGATGTTACATGAATATTAACTAAGCCACAAAGTTAAATCATGAGGAACACTGCAGCGATTCCCAACCAGGCATACATATGGGGCACTGATGCACCTACCAGGGGCTACATGAAATATTGTGCAGTGGCTGAACTAATTTGAAAAAACAGATTATGATTTGAATTTTAGGAAGAACTTATAAATATATCTGTGTAACACGAACACTAAACAGTCGATAAATGCTTGAAATAGTTAGCTAAAAGGAATGGATGAATGGGAAGGTCAAAATAATGGATACACAGGGTTAAAATAGATACTAAAAGCATTGGGGGAAAGCCTCAAATAGATGCTAAAAGTAGAGAATAAACAGCACAGATTTTAGCCAAAACTAACCCAAGTGAATAATGTTTAGATTGGTGAATGAACAGCTAGGGTAGTGTTAGCTAAAGGTAATGAATACATGTACAATGATGTAATAAAAAGATGAGTGAATGGGTGAAATAGTTAAATTAGCTAAAAGTAATGGATAAATGAATACATGGCGAGTTGAAATAGCGAAACTTAACTGTACGTCGTTGAAATGGTTGCAACCGATGCTACTCAACATGGTGTTAGTCCAAATGCAAACCTGAACACACTGACAGTTCATGTATGACAAAATATTTCAACATTACCCACTAATCAACAGTTAAATAACATCCCATTAAAAATCAAATCAACACATTTGAACAGTGAGGGTGGTGTCGATTAAAGGGTGACCTACTTCTGGCAAAAAAAAAAAAAAAAGGTCAGCAATCACTGCAGTACAGGATATCAGCTCAGGGGGTGCGAGATGGCAACAATTAAAGCCTGCACCACAGACGTGTGTTTACAACACCTCTGCAACGAGACACTGGTGTTCCTAATTGATGAACCCGCACTGAGGTGATACTGCGAGTTTAATTGTGGTCAGTGCTAGTCACTGTTGTTGTTTTTGTGCTAAGTGTCAGTAAGTGCTGACTCCATTAGCAGCAATCATATCACGGTTACCTCTGATCTGCCTGCATTCCCCAGATTAGCCCCCCCAGGCTTTGAGAGCTGCTGTTAAGGGATTTATTTACAACCTCTACACAGTCCCCATCACTTTCTCTTGGCTGTCCCCCTCTCCCTCCCTCCCTCTCACTCTCTCAGGAGAATTAATTCTGCTTAACTAAGGATTTCCATAACGTACGCTGACGACCGGGCTTCAGCGCGCCTCCTTAGCCCCATCTACCCTTTGCCATTGAAGGCTCCCCTGTGTATTAAAAGGGTTAAACCATTTGTTAGTCCTTTAATCGTGTGGAGGAAAGCGGGGTGAGGGGGTGGATTACACAGTTCGACACATTCATAATTTTTGGTACTTAGAAAACACAAAGTGCGAGAGGATAAAGCCGCCAGGAAAAAAATAATAATCACACGGCTCACTGGGCCTCACTATTCACTGTAGCAGCTATTTGTCTTTGAAAAGAGCTATGATGAGCTATTGAGAGGGGGAAAGCACAGAGGATACAGACAGCATGCCATGTCAGGCACACATGAGCAGGCACAATATGAAACCTTCATACATTAACTAAATTAGTAACACTGCATCTTGCCATGGGCCAGCCGCTGGCGAGGGATTTGGAGTAGATGAATTATATAATTGTAGCCGTGCAGTGTTACAAGTTTGAACAACTGCAAATAATGGCTCTTGTGGAGAGAGAGAGAGAGGGTGGGGGGGGGGGATTGACATTGTTAAAATTCAGCGTGCCACCAGCTTGCACAACGGCAGACATGCAAGGTGGCTTTGTCACCATAGTTGAACACTTTAATCTATTACACCACGGAGCATGGTGATGCGCATGAGTGAATAAGTAATCATCCGCTCTCGCCTTACTGTTTGTTATCACCACCAGAAGTGCGGAGTGCAGCACTCCCCATTGGCCAACACGTCTGTGCTCTTTTTTTTTTTCTTTTTTTTTTGAGTCCGAGCACATTAGACAGCTAATCTTTGCACCCGCCTCAAGGGCCATATAGAAAAGGCAAAGGCGGTATGGATTGCATAGCACCTGCTTAAAGAAAATAATAACGTGCCAATAGGTCCCCTGTGAACAGGAAGCTGTAATCCTAGAGAACAACTTCCTCCCAATGGAGCTGCTCAAGCATGCAAATCAAACTCAGCAGAGGGCCCATCCAAAGATGTTAATTGAAAGCTTGTGTCAAAGTGATGGAGTCCGGACACTGAACCAGAGAGCACCGACCAGCATGCCCTCATGTGCAGCACAAGTGTGTCTCCTCACATGCACGCCCTCGAATCCGAGCGCACGGCAAACAAACCAATTCACGAGGAGACAAACATAAAAGGACATTGCATACACACACACACACACACATATTCACAGGGCAGAGCCCCCTGCAATGGCTCGAGCAAACAAGCCAATGGACGCCCAGTCAACTGAAACAAACTGAATAAACTGGAGTTCGCACACAAACATGCACAGAACAAGCCGCGCTCCAGTTACACCCAGAACCACATTGTGACTGTGAGTCCCAAAGCCCTGTTCAAGCTCAGCGGGCGAGCAGCCGAGTGCAATGCAACATCTGTGACACCTGACAGTTGCCATTTACTGAAGCATTCATTACCTTAGAAACAAAATAATGCCTGGTCCACTCTCTCTGCTCCCCCAGTTGGCTCCCCCTTAGCAACAAGCAGCAGGCAGGTTCATGGTATAATTGGCAGAGGGGGAGAGAAGGGGATGAAGAAGACTGGGTGATGAAAGCAGTGAAGCAGTGAGAAAGAGAGTGTGAGAGAGAGAGTGAGAGAGAGAGAGAGAAGCTGGCTGGTCACTGCAGTATTCCTCTATTCCTCCTCCTCCTCCTCTTCTTCTTCTTCTTCTCTCTTCACCAGTCCTGCCTTGCCCCGGCAGTTCAGGAGAGCCTCACATGTGTGCACCTCGTTCATCCCCCCTCTCCCTCTGTCTGCATGTGCTCGAGTGTGAGCGAGAGCGAGAGAGCGAGTGTGTGTGAGAGAGAGAGAGAGAGGGAGAGGGAGAGGGAGGGAGATGCTGTGCAACAGAGAGGGGCAGATCAAGTTGGAAAAAGGGGGAGGGATGAAGGAATTAGAGAGAATATAAAGAGGAGAATAGAGGGAGGAGAAAGACAGACAGAGGGAGAGGGAGAGGGTGTGTGCGTGTGCGCGATGCAGAGTGTATGTGTGTGTGTGTGAGAGAGAGAGAGAGAGAGAGAGAGAGAGCAGTGGATGCACAGTGAAGAGGAAAGGAGGACAGCGAGAGAGATGCACACTGCAGCAGCGCCCACCGATGCTGAAAATGAGAAACATTTCATTAGGAGGATATTGAAATGCTAATATAAAAACAATTTACTGATACTGAGCACACACGCGCACAGTTCGCCAGGCTATAAATGTATCTTCCAGGACTGTTTGAGCGAGCAGAGCTTTTTATTTTCCCATTCAAAGCTTACGCGTGAGAGGCTGCTCGTTGCCTGCTCCCCCCTAAGAAGGCTGTGATCCAAAGTTAGACACATTTCCATAACTGGTATTTATATTTCTGAAGCTCTTATCTCCCTCACACGGCTACAAATTCCACTTTGGTGCTGGAGGATGGCAAACATGTACCCTTCTTCTGTCTCCAGCTACTCCACTCTTGCATGTTTTCTCCTCTCTTTTTTTTCTTCCCCCCCTTTTCTCTCTTCAAGGAAACTCTGGAGTCATTCAAGCTTAAATGGCAAGCCGAACGAATGAACCTTTTTTCCTGCAATAAATGAGATCCCAAAAGCCCCCCGAGGAAGATACTCCAGAAATACATGGCATGGCCAATTTGTGAATGCATGCATGGAGAGTGAACACAAGCAGACACACAGCCACACACATACAGATGTTTGTGTTGACGCGACCAGTTCACCAGTTATCAAAGGAACCATCCGGCTCGCTTTTCTTCGCCGCGTGTTCCTCTTCTTTCTTCCTTACAGCAGCGTGTTGTTATCTAAGCAGAGGTCCCTGCTCTGAAGCACCCCCCCCTCCTCTCTTCATTGCTTTTGAAAATGTTTGTAGGCGCTTCAAATATTCCTCGCACACAGAAAAGACCTTGAACGAGCATTTTATCAAGCGAAACAGATGAAAAGCCCAATTCTCATTATTTAAAGTTCAGTGTGCTCAGGGTTTCACTTCAGGGCGAAAGCAGATTAAGTCAGAACATTTTAAACAACTCCAAAGTGCTGGTCCTGGTAAATGTGGTAACCAAGGGAAACCAAGGTCACACTCCCGTGTGAGTGGTGTACCTATTAGTGTGAAACCATCCGTCGGCCCACGGTGCTTACCCCACACATTTCTCTAATAGTTTTCAGCAGGAAGAGAGCATGACTTCATATCATGTCCCGCCCATCCCCCACGTTAAAAAGAGCTCTGCTATCAAACTCCACATCTACTTCTCTGTACATCCACCGTATAGCAGTATAATTTAACCAGCCATGCCTGCGATCAGCATATCTTCCTGTCCCATGAGCTGCTCCGGCATTAAGGAGCGCCATCATTAATAACAAGGTGACAGACAGGCACACAGACAGACAGACACACACACAGACAGGGACTTCTCTAATCTGCTTTAAGGGGGCCAGCCCTGCTATAATCTGCATTAATGCTAAATTATTGAACAGGCTGTTCACAGCCACACCACTGCCAGAGAGCAACACTACTGGCCACACGCCTGATACCACAGAGATCCCGCTGGATGTAACGTGATCAAAGAGACGTGATGTGTGTTTATTAGCTGGACAAATCCAGGATGTGTGAGACTGGTGTTGAAACATGTGGAGATGCGGTGGAGACGTTCATAATTGAAAGAAGTGTTTTAAAACAGCCCAGAATGTTGCCCGCAGGCCCGCTATAAGGTTCAATCGGGCCTGTCTAACAAAAAACTATAGCAAAATTAAATTTAAATATATATATTTGTGATGTAAAACGCTCTTTAAATATGTAGGGTGATTCATTTTTAAATTATTTTTCATAATCTAAGCACTGCTAGAAGAATGACACTTTCTGTGAGAAGTGAGCCAATGAAGGGAACACTGTTAAGTTCCACACAGTTTGGGCAACCCTAATTTAAAGGATATACTCACATTTTTTAAAAAAAAATCTGTCTTTCAACAATATTCACATGCTCATACCTGTGTTGAAAGAGATGAGTGACCAATTGTCCCTTCTATCCATACTGGCCTAGCATCCTCTTCCTGATGGATTTTCAGTGTAGGATGTGGCGGGCAGTCCGCAGTCCTCACTCTGTTCAGCCAAACAGTCTGAGTTGGATAAATCTGTTTTTTTAATATGAAATTTCCTCATTTTATCCGTGAGAGCAGCGTGGCTCTCGGGATGTTGGTCAGCTGAAATATCTCAACAGCTGTTTGCTGGACTGCAATGAAATGTGGTCCAGCCTCTGGAGAAGGCCTATAAATCCCAATGACTTGAGTGATCCTTTCCCATTTTATCTTGTGAAGATATTAAGTATCACATTTAAATCTGCCTAACTTTGGTTTATACCCCATGCCTCACCTCAACTTTGTGTTGCGTGCTAGTTAGCTTAAGTATGCTAACTTTTTCTATCCCACTTTAGTTTGCTAGCATGCTATACAGGTAAAAACTAAGATGATGAACCTCGTAAATATTAACTGTAAACATCAACATGTTAGTGCTGTGACTTTGAGCGTGTTAGCATGCTGATGGTAAGATGTAGCTACAGATCAGGTAGCATGGCTGTAGACATACCTCCACTGTAGTTCAGCAAGGAAACTGAGGAATCAAAAGAGGCAATCTTGTCCTCGAAAGATGCAAATTTTGGAGACATGCACTTGATTTATCTAACTCAGGCTGCTGAGGCCTTATATTAGCTTCACCTTAAAGGGTAACTCCACCAACTTTACACATTGAAGTGTGTTTACAGGGGTTGGCGAGGACTACTGCATATGTGAAAAAAGTAGAATGAAGCCTTTTGTGGCTCCAGAGGAGGCTGTGTGTAAATAGATAAATTACCTACAGTGTGTTGCATTGTGGGTAATGTAGGGTGCCAGGGTTTGAAAAGGAATAGAGAAAGCGTAAAAAAGGCAGTATTTCTGGTTCTGCTGTATCGATTTTCAACTGTCCATAATGAGTCCAACAGTGTAAAAGGAGTGCAATGCTAGAGCAGTGGACTGCTTTTCAAAACATGGTGCCTACATTACCCACAATGCACCTTAGCCACTGAGTGGCATCACTGGAGGATATTTATCAGATTACATGCAGCTTTCTCTGGAGCCACAAAAGGTTTGTACTACTTTTTTCCACATATGCCGTAGTACTCGGCAACTCCTGTAAACACACTTTAATGTGTAAAGTTGGTGGAGTTACCCTTTAAGGTGAAGCTATATAAGGCCTGAGTTAGATAAATCACATTAAATAGGGATCTCTTTGGGGCCAATGTGGTCAGGAGGAACATTTCTGGGAACCAATACTTCTATCATTGTACATGTGGCCACGCCAGTACTAGTCTAAGAGAAACTAAGAGAAATGTCAAACTATCCTTTTATATGATTTTAATTTAAAGTATGTCCAAAAACAACATCTCAGTAGTAAGCCATAACTCTGCAAGACATCACACTCAAGTCATTTACTGGATCCATAATCGTCCACGTCTTCACCCTGGCGTCTCTCAGGTCCTCCTCATCCATCAATCTGTCTGCTCTAGACTCGTCTCTGTCAGGGCGACTGCCTTGTGTAATCAGGCCTAAGTGGAAAAACAGCAGCTCTCTGTTAATCACAACACAACAGCAGGCGGCCACCTCCTGCCAGGCCACTGACAGGTATCCATTAACTCCGAAAAGCCACCTCAGAAAGCCCCGGCAGTTACGTTACTCTTCCTGTTTTTGTCTCGTTACGCAGGAAGGTTTGCAGGAAAAACACCACGCCAAGAACAACTCTGTGACACAAAGTGTAATTCAACAAAATATCTTTAATAGATATAAACATTTTTACACATCACAGCTCAATGGAAACAGAATCACATGCCGTCACACACGTTAAGAATGAAGGTGCAGGGGCGGTCTGCTGTGCTAGGGGCCTGGGACTCATTTGTGTGACTCACGCTCATGATCTTCGTCCTGTTTTATTCCCGGTTTGTCTTTTGTATCGGCCCTTTCACTCTCCACTGTATCCCTAGCCAATAAAGCAGAAATACATCAAAAAATAATCTTAGAAAATAAGAATGAAGGTGCAAATTCTGATGAATATCAAATCCTCCTTATATACAGTTGCACAGTATCTCGAGTACAAAAGGAAACAGTTATGAGGCTTAAATAAGGACTTTCAATTCAGGTCGGGCTTACAAGCAGATTTACACGCTACAGAAAACCCTGTAGCTGAAATTTTAGGATTTACACAATATCTTACTATGTAATCATATATCGAACAGTACCGATTTAATCTATGGAGAGAGTCGAGGACCAGAATGAGGCCTTTTTAGCATGCGATGGATGAAGGAGGGGGGTCCGTTCCATGTAGCGCTTTACATGTCGTCAACACTAGGTGGCACTGTCGATCAATCCACTGCAGCAGGCAGGACTTTCGTAAAAAAATCTTTTTGGATCAAAAGTTAGCGAAAACTTTGGATTTAAAGGATATATTCTCTGATTATAATAAGTACATGCAGATCTCTAGCTGCATACGGCTGATTTTTTTTTTCTTGGTCACCGTCTTTGTCATAAATACTCTTTATTATCATATCCAGGGCAGAGGCGAGAGAAAATAAATGTTAACATCATATATTTACAATAATCTGAATAAGTGACACTGATTGGTCAATATCTACCTTTATGGCACCAATATTGTTCTGTGTTATTTTTTACAATATATATTCTTTTTATCAGCTTGTGACCAGTAGTCCTATACATGTTTTAACTGCTTTTAACCCTCTAGTACTTAAACATTTGATACACTTTTACAATATTATTACATAGGCAGTACAGACAGGCACTTGACCTTACAGTGTTTACAGTTATGTGCTATGCAAAGGGTCAGTCTGTCTGCGTCTACCTACCCACGCTGCAACTGAAAAAGCGTAGTGTCGTACAGGGAGTGACATCTCACATCATCTCATATAGCTTCTTTTCTTTTGGTTAGTAATAAAAAATAATCAGTGTCGTTATCACCGAAAGTTTAAACAGCAACTAATCAACAACACACCGTCACGTAATTCTTAGAAAGTGTCGACCTCTAGCAGAGGAATATAGGACTGTTTTCACCAGCTCTCTCTCGTTTTAAATTGCGTCGGAGCTTTTTTTAATTGGAAATCTGCTCACTTGTAATTAGGTTAGCCCGGAAGCTAAACGGGGACAGCAACTTTAAATCCCTTGAGGTTAGTTTCAACATCTTGCGGTCTCTGACATGCAGGGATACCAACAATCCATTAATTTGGACACAAAGCATCGTATCTGTGAAATTCAAAGGAAGGGAGTGCATGCTGATCAAAACCGACACACGCTCGCACCACTGCTCCTTTTTCCTTCTGTCCCCCTGTTCTGTTCCAAAACGTCTTTAAATGGTGTTTATTCCACAGATCCACAAGGCTGAGAAGGATGACATGTAAGTCCATGTTGGCACTGGTTTGTGAAAGCCCAAGAGCAACAGTTCATGTTGTGAGTTTTTATAAGTAATTCTGTTGTAAGTGCAGTACTGAACAGGCGAGTTCAGGTCCGTTTGAGTAGTGGTCAGACTCCCCAAGTAGAGCAGCTGTGTGGGAGTGTGCGTCAGTTCATGTCGATGGTGTTAAAGACCCACTCTGTGAACTTCTTGAGCTTGGCTGAGGCGCTGTAGGACTCCTCCAGGAGACGCTGGTTGTCCTCTCTCAGGCTCTCGATCTGAGCCTGCAGTGACGCCTTGGCATCCTTCTCCTGGTGGTGACACAGATTTGACATTAGAGCCTGACTGATACCCAATTTTTGGGGTCTATACCAATAATAGGGAGTCAAAAAATCCAATATCCATATGTATGTCTTCAATACTTCAGTTTTTCAAGGAGGAGCTCTCACTCTTACTGAACCATAGCTCACCTTCTTCAAGTCGTCCTGTAGCACCTTCACCATGGACTCTAGCTGGCTGACCTTCCCCATCAGGCAGGCTGGAGTCTCTCTGTAAAAAGGACAACCAGGAGATTAGCTGGAACAGACGCTGAGACTTCAGAGTGAAGCAGTAGATAAGGCTGCACCACAGTCCAAAGTTGCCAGTGCCAAAAACTACAGATGCCGATTTTACTGTTTAGCATGCAGTCAAACTAAGTAACTAAGACTAATAAGTGACATCAGCTGCAGTCAGGGTTTGATTGGACTGAAATCTGCAGGGTCTTCCGTGGCACAGTGCTGGACATTGGTGGATTAAAGCAAACGCTGGTCCCGGGCCATGACCTTAGGCCTCTTACCCAGGCGACGGCTGTCTCAGTGGGGCAGCCTGAGGCTCAGCCTGCTGGGGGCTGGTGGCTGCAGCACTCTCAGCTACAGAGCTCTCCTCTTGGGCTGCTAGGAAGACCAGCCTCTGCTCTGAATAAAACACAGTTAAAAGACATATTAGACCTGGAGAGAGAACAAATGCAGAATCGCACTGCCATCTTGTGGTGAGATTAAAAGTGGCAGTCGCCACACCTTCCAAATAATGTAAGTAATTAACCTTCCAATGACTTCGAGAAGGAAATGAATACACGCGTGCCTACCCTCAAATGCCTTGGCGGCGTCTACCAGGTGGGCCCAGTCCAGTGGGCCGTCTGCCCCAGCGCCAGGCAGGGGCATGAGGACAGGGTCCTGCAGCTGCTGCCTCTTCCTCTCCAGATCCAGTTCTGAGCTCTCTGGGGCTGACAGGTCTCCTGGGAGGGAGAAACAGGAAAGTAAAATACTGGACAACATGTTCTGCTGTCTGTTTATCCCATGACAGAAAGCAAGAGAAACTGTGGAACCAACAGTGATGCTACATTTAATTCGCAAGTGTGGAAAATATTTCCTTTTGGTGTGTCTATATCCTGTTTTTTGAGAATAAGATTATAAACCTTATTATCTGAAGACCTGCTATGTATTACAAATGTCCTACTTCATTTCTTTAGTTATAACTACAAACAAAACATATAAAATTTCAACTTCCTCTATGATTAGCCATAAATACTGAAGATTCACCCAGGGATTTATGCGACGCTCGCCGGCTTGGTCCATGGCGAGTTGTGGGTGAGCGTGGCATGGTGGAGCAGCTGAACAGAAGGTCAGTAGGCGTGTCACGCTGTCCGCTGGAGGTTGGCTCCCTCTGTCCGCCGTAAATACTCTCATCCGACAGGGTTCTCTGGATGGAGCGACGAATGGGCGGCGGACCTGGAAACAATGGCTTCAGATAGAGATGGAAACAGATAAGTGGCGGGACTCAGGTAAGTGAAAAATAGTGCAAATGTCCTTTCTTGTAAGTCCCACACAGTGTCATTGAGCTTAATCAACTCTACTGTCATGTTCCAAATATGATTTTATAAATGGATTACAAACATTGTAATCCATTGGATCCCTGGATGTTGCTTAACACTATATAAAAGTGTCTCTACATAAGTTGCAATATTTTTTTTCATACAATCAAATATATAGGCTGCTTGCTCAAGTGCACATTTGTGCTACTACCCCTTGTAGTGGCAAAAGCTGGAATTATTCAACTATTTATTCCTTACTTTTAGCTAATTATATCACTTTTAGCCAACCATTTCAAGGTGTATTCATTACAAACAGTTAAGTAAGTAAGCTAACAGTTTCGGTATTTATTTGTTAGGTTTACTTTAACCATTCAAAACTTTTTATCCATCAGTTACAGCTAACTATTTCAATCTCTCTGCTCACTCACCAACTAGTATTTAGGTGTGATTGCAGCTAATTGTTGATACAGTATAAACATAACACCAATTTGTAATCCCATTTTCTTCCTTAACAAAAATATATGGGGATATATTTTTTAAATCAAATTTAATTAATAAATAAATACATTTTAAAAATTGATCTCTATCTTTTAGCTCATGTTAGTTTGGTAAATGAGTTGAGCTTTCCACATAACACCTGGCAACACAAGGGTACAAGGACACCTGGTCAGTAACCATAATATTACTAGCATCAGTATATAGACATTTATGCTGCAGCCTTTTTCTGTACCTTCTCTTCACTTGTTGTGGGTGGAGGGCTGTCAAGTGTGATGAGCTTCTTCAAGTCTTCTTCCAGGCTGGACTTGGCAGTGTGCCGCTGGGGCGACTGGGAGCCCCGGAGATTAGCCCTGAGCTGCGGCTGACCGCCCAGCAGACCATCGCTCTGGTGCCGTCTGGAGAGAAAAGCTAAGTTAAGAAAGCCCAAAAGCAAACGTGCTGAAGGGGAGGAATGTAACAGAGCATGCCTGTGTTTAAAGGTCATCAGTTTAAATTCTGAGACACAGATTAGGCTCTGTAAATGATAAGAAGCTATAAGTATCCCCTCAAAATGTGATGTCAACATGCCCTTTACATGACACTTCGCCACTTTATTGCTTCCGACAGGAAAAGCTGTGGCTTGTGGAGCAGCTGTATAGTGTGAAAACAGCAGTTGTCATCAACCACAAATTACGCAATCATCCTTTGGGCCAAACAGTGAGACATATGATGCCCCGAATGAATGAAAACGGGCAATTATGTTTAGTCACCCTGCTCTGGGAACCAAAGGATTTTTTAACACAAAGTATGGTGCTACACCACATGGTGGCAGTGTTGGCCAAATCAGCATAAGTTCTGCTATCAGGTGAGCAGTCAGTGGGCCAAATAATGACTTAACAGTCATTCCTTCTCCCGGTCTCTCAAACATCAGCGCCAACAACAGCAGGATATATTTCTTCACTTTGCTGAATGATCATTATCACAACTTGCGCCACTTTTAAACACTCACAGATGTTTGGTGAAAACTATTCCCATCTTACTTGCGAGTGCTGCCAAAGTCCACAGAGTTGACAGTCCCCCCAGGTTTCCTCCAGCCTATCAGGTACTTGGAGGTCGCTCCTTGACGAGGGTAGAAACTCTTGCTCCCCGGGGACTGGCAGTTCTGGGACGTGGCCGAGGTGCCCGCAGCTGCTGCCTCGTCTTGCGGCGACGTGGGGCTGCAGCCCTGGCCAATCGGACTCCCTGAGTGGCCAGAACTGAGTGCGGGGTGAGACATGTGCACGGGTTAAAGAAGGTGAAACAGACTTTGATATTTATGTAATTGTAAAATATGCAAGCGCCGAGATTAAGTGGCTGCAAAATTGTTCGGAGTATTCGTGTGTTGGCCTTCTGTTGTTTAATTTATTTTGTCCTTTGTTCAATTAGCATGACTGATGGAGCGTCAATATCTGTAATTTGACTCAAATTTAATTCCCCGATGGCCACTTTTACAGTTCAAACTGTAAAAATACTTTGGCGTTTGCATGAACTGTTTGCATACATAAACAGAACATAACCGCATTAGTTTACCTGTCCCATCACTAGCTATCATTCCATCACTGTGGATGGGATCAACTTATGAATTTATAGACAAAAAAAATAGGACACAGTGTCCTTGCACTCCATTTCTTCAAATAACGTAGCTCGACATAAAAGCTAAAATTTTCAAACAGCAAGTTTTGTGTCTGGCTGCAAGCGCGCATGTGCATGCGCATACTATAAAACAAAGCTGCCAATGTACAGGTCTGGTGGAGCTGAGTTATTTCTGGCTGAGTGAAGAAGAGAGGGAGGAAAAGCTTTGGTTGATTCAAAGGAAGCAGGATTTAGGAGAGGGGAAACAGTGCTGAGCTCACAGTCTGCATTTCTAGCAACTTCAAGCACTTCCTTTCTATCATGGGCATCGGGAGACCGAGATACATAGAAATGCAAAACCGCGAGCACACACACACACACATACACATACACAGCTATTTCATTCTTCCTCTCTGCCTTTGTTAATGCCAAACCGCAGAGCTTTGGACTTTTCCATCTGGGATGGTGCAGGATATATCCGGACTACAATGAATCACTGTCTGTTTAATGAAACATTGATGTGGGGGCAAAAAATTCCTCAGCTGCCTACAGCTGACTATAACAGAACAGCAGCACACCTGGAGTGGGAGGCGGCATCACTCAGGCTGTAGGAGCCACTGTCAGGAACAAGGGGAAAGGCTGATGGACTCTTCGCTTGGATCTCAATGCCTCCAATGGCAAGAGAGTCTGGCGGTGGAGGTGGAGTGTCTGCGGCCCTCTGGCTGCTGCCTGTTGCGTCATCCTGCCATGGGATTTTGTCTTTGGCCCTGAAGGCACCGGTGGAAGAAGCCGTGCTGCTTTGTGTGGCAGTGAAGGAGGTGGCGTCGATGCCGCTGTCGGTGGAGGCGCCCTGAAGGTAGCCGTTGAGCTCGAGATCGCTCCGCACGCCTGAACGCGAGCCCACCTCGTACCACTTCTCATCGCTGTGGGCGGAACTGGAGGCGTTGCTCGAGAGGGTGTTGCTGCTCGACTGGCTGGATGAATACGGAGCATCCGCCTATTCAGGGACGAGAAATCAAATTAAATTATCATCGTAGCTTGCTATGAAATAAGAGCGAAGAAATCACATAAAATATTGAGTCTTGTTGAATCTGACTCACCTTCGTGCTTTTGTTCGGAGAAACATGGCCGCCCTGCTCTGATGGCTGGAGTCGAGGAATTACTGCCTTGGACACCACAGTGTCTGTGAGAAGCAAAGAAATATGGGTAATGAGGTCTGTAGAGAGGTGGAAAAACAGTAATAATCATGTTTTATTCCATCGCTAACACTGAGACCAGAGTTCGGCGTTCCTCTTACCCACACTGCTTTTGTCCCCCAGTCTGCTGGTCGCATCCCCCTCCCCAGTTCGGGACCATCCAACGCCAGTGCTGGAGCCGGCTTTGATCCCATTGACCCCGTCACCTGCCACCTGCCGCACAGACGACCCAGGGGACTGGCAGTTGTTGTTATTAAACCTGGAGGGGAGATGAGGGAGGTCAACTATGTTGCAAAGGCAGTGCAGCGGGACAATTTATCATAAGTACCCCATAGTGAGGGCTAAAACGTACCCATCAGGCATTGACTTCTGCCTCCAATGGGAAGAGCCCACGGGGTCTGTGTAGGGAAGACTGGAAGGGGAGTTTGTGTTGTGCAGCGTGCGGCCCATCACAATGGAGCAGGCGAGAGCGTAGTTGTCATTTCCTGGGGAATATCTGTGACGACACGCAAATATGTCATTAAAGACAAACAGCAGCTAGACAGCTTTTCAAAAATCAGTTTCGTAACAGTTTATTTATTTTGTGACCTTTTGGGGTTGAGGGGTCGCCCGTCGCTGGACACACTTCTGGGAATAGCAGCAGGGTTGCGGTCGCCGAAGTCTGAAGGCGGGGCCTTGATGAGCGTTCCCCCTGTGCCAGCAGCGCGTGTTTGCGGGCTGGATGAGGTGCGCGGCCACTTGGTGTTGTTGTTGGTGGGCCTGAAGGGGAACTTTAACTCGTAGGGCATGCCCTCCTTGTGGTTCTTGTAATCCACAAGTGGCATGTGGTAGATTTCTGAGCAGCCTCTGTTGGCACATGAAGCATTCACAGACAGAATAGTTTAAAGACAGCCCCAACGGACAAGTACATTACAGTTTCTCTCATATCTATTGATCATCTATATCCACTAGGGTTTATTAAATTGGCATATGACAAAATGCTCCTTTAATCACTACTTTTCCACCCCTAAGATACCTCATTAAGCAGATCATAGTGCTAGCAGCGCTAGTTATAATGATGTAACTGCAGAAGCAGTGGATTAATAAAAAAGAAAACCCAGACCAGTGGATGTGAGTTGATATTAATCAGTGGCAAATCACATCACAACGGTATAACAATTAGAAATTAATTATTTAGGAGAGGTTAACATCGTCCAACGTCCCAACCCTAATATCCCCTCTACCTGCGTGGTGTTGAGTCCTCATGAGGGGGAATGATGACCACCTTGACAGTAACCGAGGTTCTGAGCAGGTCGATCATCTGCTCGTGAGACAGCGAGGCCACCGACACCTTGCAGATCTCCACCAGCCGGCTGCCCTGCCTGAGCCCGGCCTGCCAAGCGTACCCATAGGGCTCCACCTCAGCAACGATGCCCTCGAAGTTGACATGAAAGCCCAGCTGGCCCAGGGCGTTACGGCGCAGGGTCATCTCTGTGGTCTGACTGCCCTTGGTCAACATCTACAGAACAGACAGAATGAGAGAGAGCGAAAGAAATGCATGATGTTTAAAACTTTTGCAAACAATTTATGACCAATCAGAGCAGCGTGGACTGACTCAGGAGGAAGGCTTTAAAGGGAGAGGCACTAAAATGTAGCGTTCAGACAGAGAGTGAAGAGAGGTGCTGCATCAATGGACGGTATGAGTATGAGTGTTTTTTAAAAATTAAAGCATGTAAACATTTTCTAGTAGCCACCCTGAATGAAATGAAGCAGAAAATGCGCAGAATATGGGATCTTTAAAATGCATCTGACACTAGCTCTCATCCAAGCTGAGGCTCCCATTTCAACCACATACTATGAATACTAAGCACTTTAATTTAAATTATTCTGTACACTCCCATGATAGCTGACTACCATCAGACATCCTATCTAGTTTTTCCTCAAACTGTGGGGAGTTAATTGAAATGTAAACAGTAGTTAGTACAGCCTGGGAGCAGATCACAGAAGGAGCAGATGATGCCTGCAACAAAGGCCATGAAAAAAAAAAAGGGAAAAAAACCCAAAACCTCACAGTCCTGCTTTACAAAGACGGGCACGTGCCAGAACTGGTAGCAAGCAGCAGTAAATCTTTACCGTTTACCACCAACTAGAACTTTAATGTCACAAGATTGATCCAAATGCCCAAACAAAAGGCAGTGCTTTACCTCCACATATACACCACACTGGAAGCCTCAGTTGTGATATCATATCACCAAATTACTATGTATAAAGCTCAGCTTGACTTATAATTATAGAGTCAACACAACAGCTGTGGCTTTTTGGTGACTGTATAATTTGAGGCTACACCCTTATGTTGCTATAATAAAATCAACAATACGTCGTTTTTCGTGCTACTGCTGTCAAGGAAGTGGTCAGATGAAATATCAGACATCACCGATACCAACTTCACGAGGCACCTTTCGCCCACATACCTGTTCACTGGCTGTTTATTCTACTGTTGTAGTCACTGTTATCTGTACGGGATACTCTTTCCAGATGACTACACAAAAATGTAAACATGATAAAAGAAGTATGCGTTCAGATAGTCAGCTGTGCGAGGACTGTGGTGTTCATTACAAGCTGTCTGTCAGAGGCGGGGTGTGTGGCTCAGTGGAACCTCTGATAGCCGCAGCAGATGGTGTGTGCTAATGAGATGTACTGTCATAGACAGTAGTGGTGCCCCACTGACCTCCAGTCTTTTGACAACCTCTCCGAAGTCCTCTGTGTTGTTATTGATGGAGCGCAGTGATACGCTCTCGCCGCGCTCATAGTAGATCTTCATGGAGGCGGGGCTCCCCGTCGACCACCCGATCACATCACGTGTGGCGCAGTTAAACACCACCGCTTTGGCCTCCTGATCCAACAGGATGATGAAGTCATTAGAAAGGGCCAACAGGCACTCGCGCTCAGCACCGGCGACCTGGTCTTCAGCATGAACCTGCCAGGTCACGGCCCCCAGGCTCCGAAGCTCCGCCCCGCTGTACGGACGCACCTTCTCCCGCCGTTTGTGCGCCAGAGAGATGAAGGGGAACTTCCCCGTGGGCTCCACCGGAGTACTGGTCACGTGACGCTCTGCCAAGTCCCGCAGATACTCCTGCCGCGTGCGTGTGGCCATGGCGCCAAACTTATCCGACTTGTGGGCTGCGTTCTCGGCGTTGATGACTTTGCTCAACAGGAAGTCCCTGAAGACGGTGGACTTGGGGAAGGTCACGCCCTTGGGGATTGGTGGGCCGAAGGAGGGAACGTCCTGGGAACGGGTGACGGCCACACTGCAGAGAGAAGAAGAGGAGAGGAGGGTTTGAGGTCACTGCTGTAGTGTGTTAAACATTGTACACTCAGCAGCCACTTGTGCAGTCTTGTACAACAGCTATGCCACAAATTGTACTTCCACAAAGCTTAGTATTTTTCAGTTCTTGCTGACACTGTTTAAAAAGGTGATAATTTCTCCTTATGTTTCTTGTTGAGGTTGTGGAGGGTGGTGTTGTTTTAGAGTGCATTATATTAGAAGGTGTTCCTATTACTCTGCCCTTCTCGTGTATGTAAATACGCTGGCTCTCAATATAATGAAACTACAACCTCGGTAATGAACAGGAAGTTATATTAATACCTCTCTGACTCTGTCTATTTCTGTACACAGAGCAAAACCGATTTTACAATGTGGTCGCCATGGTTGCAAAACTATACAGCAAAACAAATAAGACAATTTCAACAGGATTTGTTTATGTATATGTGAAGACAAATACTGTACAACAAAAACATAAAATATAGCATTATACGTTATACAGAACTGAAACATTACACATCTTCATTTTTTCCCTGATGGTCCCATGACCAGGAAAACAACACTGCGCTGCAAGGACAAACAGCACATGGGCTTGTCAAGAAAAAAACATAGTGGAGACATCTTTACATAGTTTCCTCTAAGGCATTGTTGCCTTTGACCTGTTTCACTTGTGAGGATAAAGGAGGGCGTTAGAATTCCTCCGGGCAAGGCTCTCCTCCTGTTACCCTCTGCTGCTCCTATTCCATCTGCAAACAATGGCCGTCCTTGAGTTACTATAAATTAGTGAACAGGTGCAGGTAATGTTGTCTCATACCTGTTCGTGAGAAAATGAGCTCAGTGTACAACTAATTCAGCAAAGTGTGCTTTCCAACACACTGGGATTAATTTACCATATGGGAGGAATAGCTCTGTTTCTCAATTCAGTTGGCAGCATGTTTATACCCACTTTGGCTGTGTAATTTCTTCTGAAGAGTGAGGTTGTATAGAGGCTGTAAGTACATATATATATACAGTCAGTTGCATGTTCACTAAAGGCTCATTAGAAAACTGGAAAAGCTGATGTGACAGTCCTGACAAGCGTCTATCCAGCTCATTTAACAGATAACGCAGCCATTGCCTGTAGCAGAAATGTTGCAAACCATGCCTGACTAAACGCGGCGTATAAATACCATACATCCAATCACAGCTGACAGGCCAGCTCCCAGTGCTGCTGACACCCTGCCACTCTCAGCTACATCATGGTATGGAAGAGGCAGTGCTAGAGCAGCTAGAGCTAGCGAGCACAAATGGCCTATGCTTCCTAAACAAAGGTCTAGTTATGCAATCTGCTCTGCTGGCCCCGTGTGACTTTGAGGCAGCGGTTGAAAGCCACAGATTAGCACCCCGCTGGCCCCGGGCCACTTACTCCTCTAATGCTCTGGTCTGGCTCGATATGACCTGAGTATTATCCAAATCTCAGCAGCAGGCAACAACAGGCTATTAATAACGGGATGACTCGACAAATCACAACATGCTCTTTATTAACAGAGATTAGAGGAGTTAAGACACGCCACTATTGACATAGTATTTTTGTAAGAGTCATATGATGTGATGAGAAAGATCAAAACAAACGGTAATCTTTTTTAAGCCAGTATACACAGGCCTGTCATGATGAGCAATTTATTATCCCAGAAATGACTGGCAACAGTCTGAACAATGTTATTGTCATTTTATGCCACTGATATAATAACATAAGAGCATAATAACGCAAGTACACCCTTTAAAGGGCGATAAACTTCTAATTCATAATATTCAGACACTGGACTTGGAATATAAAAAAAGGATAAAAATGTTCTAAAGTAAAATAAAACAACTTCACCAAAACAATCAGTAAAATGTGTAAAAATGCTAAGTGCTGCACTCTTATAACGGTAGGGAAACACTGCTAGTCAATATGGCATCATGTATACTAAAATTATCATGTAAACAAACACACATGTAAACACAACAGGCAATATCAAGGTGAGCAAAAATGATCAAGGTCATGTACATTTATCCATAAGTGGATAGTATAAGATACATACGGTAAGATAAGTGCCATAAGTCGATAATTATTGTGACAGGCCTATGTGTGTGTGTGTGTGAGAATCTGTGTGACTGCGATGTGTGTTTATGTTTGCAAACATGCGGTTAGTGATCTGCTGAAATCCACAGAGCTAATGGTATGCAAGAGGTGGCAAAGTCAAATCACTGCATCGACTACACTGCGTTTTTTTAACGAAACCAACACACCAACTCAAACACCTTTAACTCACCTCCTGGTTTCACCAAAAAACAAGCATGCTCTTCACAGCATTACTGCACAGAACCCTGAATCTTTGATGCAAGAAGAAGATTTCCCAGCCGATGAGAACTTGATTCTGTTCTGTAGCCACAATCCAACACTCAGTATGGTGTAGCAAATCCTCGTAGCCTGTGCTCTCTTGTCGGGACCCACATTTTTTTCCAAACCATCAGGGAAAAGCATCCATGAAAGGACTTGTGACCAACAGTCAGGAGGGAAGTCTTAGCATATGGCGCCTCGATCCACAGAGTATGAGTAGCAGCCAAAGGTTGGGAGTGTGTGTGTCTTTGGGTGGGGTAGCTAGATTGTCCTCAAGGATTCGGTGTCCCGCGCCTCTCCATTTCATCCATAAGGCAAACCAGGAGAACAAGCATTTCACTCTGTCTTTTCCCAGAGTATAAACTAGAAAAAATGCCTCCTTCAGGCAAAAAGCAAGCTGAATGAAGGTGTCCACAAGTCAATGAGGATGGAGTGGCTGGACGGAAAAAAAAACTTGCCAGAGAGCTGAAAAAATTAGGCTAGAAATAAATTAGCCCAAATTTGACGCGGGTGTGAGCTGAGAGACAGAAGGCTGCCCTGACCCGTCCGATCCTGAGATGGACTGTGTGAGCTCTGAGGGAGCTCTCAACAATCCCTCCCTGCTCACATGCATGTCCGGGTGAAGAGAGCACTTCATGTGCATGGCGCTAACTCCTTCAGACCATTCCGGCTCACGCTGCCCAAAGGCAAAGTGGCAGGCAGGGAGAAGAGGAGGAGGAGGAAGAGGAGAAAAGGGGGGGAGAGGCTTGTATTATATGAGTGTGTGAAGAGTGAGCCTTTGAGTGAAATAGTGCGCATGGGGAAAAAGTGCGCGCATGTGTGTGTAACTGTGTGCAAGTGAGCATGAGAAAGAGGTAAAAAGGAGAAACGGGAGTGACAGGGAGCAACTATGTGTGTATAATATCTGTGTATGCAGAGCACGGAGAGTGTGTGCGGTGGGGTAGCGATGCATAAGTGTGAACAGTGGCACAGAGTTGCAGTCTGATCATCACGAGGCAGAGCGAAGGAGAGGAGGAGGAGGAGGTCTCCCATCGGTTCGACAGCTACTGCAGCGCTAATCTACCCGATTTGACTATAATCAGACAAATGTATACTCACGCAGACACGCAGAAGACATGAACGAAGAGGGGGGCGGTCACGCAACAGGCTTTTATGTTTGACCCATGCCTTCCAGTCAATGCTTTTGTCTTAATGCTACTGTAGCTGAAAACAACAACACTGCTGGTAGCACTGGAGCTTTTAAGGGTCCTGTAAAAAGGGCCCAGTTCTGCACTCAGACGGAAAGTTACAACCAGATTTCTATTCAACATCGCTACTGGGTTTTGGTCAGTCTGGCCTACTTCAAATTGTAATGAGTGTCCTTAGTGTCTAGATACGGTCATATATATTCATAGCTGGTGGGCTAACCTCAACCTCTCAATTCTCTGAGACGTTAAACTGGAAACCTTTCCAAGGCTTTTGGTAGGATGTCAGATTTTTCTAAACCTGTACTTATCCAGGAAGAGGTTTTGTTCAGCAGACATACACCATCACTGCTTTTTCCTTCTTCCTTCTTCCTTCCTCTAGTAGACAAACACAAAACCACACAGTAGTGCTGCAGCTCTACATCTCATTGATTAATCTGTTGATGAATTTTCTCTGTTAACCAATTAGTTGTTTGGTCGATAAAATGTAAAAACAAGATGGCGAAATATGTTGATCACGTCCAAGATGGTGTCCTTAAATGTCTTGTTTCACCCACAGACCAAAGATATTCAGTTTATGGTCATAGAGGAGGGAAAAAAACTGAAAATATTCCCATTTAAGAAGCTGGAATCAGAGATTTTTTCTTTCAAAATTACTAAAAAGGGTTAATTGTTGCAACTCGACAACACAGAATGTATACTTGTGTAGAAGAATAAAAGATTTGGAGGCGTTTCCATTCAGGTCTTCACACATTTACTGTACGCCTCCAAGCTTAATTGGTTGTACATTACGACCCACCTGTAGCACGTGTTGTCCGAGCAGGGATTGTGCACCCGTACGATGATGAAGACATGCTGAAAGTGAGAGCGGATGGCCTTGGGGGTGAAGGGGTGAGCGCCAGGCTCCTGGAACACGATGGTCACGATGTCGTTCCCTATGTGCCTCTTCCTCAGCAACTAGCAAACAACAAAGTTGTAATTAGAGAAGCGTGGGACTTGAATCAGAAGCAAAGTCATACCAGGAATTTGGGAAATTCTATTTAATGACAAAACTGTGCAGACAATAAAGGTTTCTTTAGAAGGAAAGGTGGATGGGAATAAAATCTGATAATGGACAAAAGTCATATGATGCATTCCTCTAATTGTTTCACCCATACAAAGGAGTTTTCCATTTCCTGATACACGACTAAAAGGTATAACACAAAGGCTGGGCTTCCCATCCTTACCTGTTGTTTGTTGTTGGGTGTGTAAGGCAGCAGAGTCGACACATGGAACATGAGCTCGTAGTCCTTGAAGGACGTGTACAGGGAGTGAGTGCCTGTGGAATCCGCTGCAGGAAAAACGGCAAGACTCATTGTACAATTACTGCCATCCATCTCTCTCACACGTGTGTTCAGTGTTTTCTGTGCAAGACAGGATGCAATTTCACCCAAACAACAATATGATATAGTGTGCGGTGGCTCAGTGTCAGCCTGGATAAGATGACTGTCAAAACCAACGCTCAATCAACTCTTTTACTTCAGTGTTAATAGCTACAGACCTAAACAAATGTCACATCATCATGATTTTATAGGTTTCTTAAGTGGGAATGTATTATAATATATAATTTGCAATTGTAATATCTGTCAAAATGTTTAAAATGATTATTTTTTTTACCATATCTTGCAGCCCTAGTTTTAGTCAAGAGAGATTCCTGAAAGACTGATGCAGTTACTGTACAATATACAGCATGCAGTCAATCGTAGTGAGTGGACACACATGAGAAGAAACGAAAGTGAAAGTGTCACAAGAACAGCATGGTGGGAGCATACTGGGTCCAGCCAAAGTAAATATTTGACCAGGAGCAAGGCCAAGGGGCAAAGTACAAGCACTATGAAGAATAGTGCAACATGATGGAGGGGAATCCCTGAATGCTAACCAAGACCTGCGTTTGAGAATCAAGCCCTTTCTATGTGATCAGGCATCAGATCAATGACAATAATTGGTTGCTTTAAACGTCCATTGTGTAGGATTTAGTGGCATCGAGCGGGAGAAAAAACCTGAATACCGTCTTCCTACCCTCCCCTACGGTGACCACTAAAAACACGAAAATGCAAAAGGCCGTCTTTAGAGCCAGTGTTTGGTTTGTCAGTTGTGAGCCACTGTAGAAACATGGCAGTGCAACATGGCGGACTCCATGGAAGATATAAGACACTCATTCTCTGGTTAAGAAAACACAGTAATTCATTTTCAGGTATTTAAACTAAACATTAATCTCCTTAAATGCTACAGGACCTTTAAAATGCACCAAAACCTGGGTCACTAAAAGGACAAGTTCTGTGTGTGATCTAGAGGTGTGTTTAGGAGGCATTACTTTTGGTGTCCAGCTGGGCTCTGTACTTGGTGAAGCCCTTGAGGCGAACAGTGTCCCCCAACAGCTGGAGGAACTCTTCCAGGGCCGGACCAGCCATCTCGTTGTTGTACATCTCCTCCTCGGTGCTCTGACCTGCTCGGCAGTACATCACCCCCACCTTCACTTGAAAACTCAGCTGGGGAGCAGAAAACAAGCCAACGCAATATTTATTTAACAGTTCACGTTAGGACGGACAAGAACAATAAATTCCAGTTCTGTACAAATTCAGGCAAGCAATTTTACAGAGCAGATTCTGTAAAATAACACTTGGTTTTTGAGCTTTATCCTCCTACCCCTTGTTCATCCAGTTTCATCAGCTGCTCAGTGACTTTGGGTGTGTTGAGGGCCAGTCTGAGGCAGGACAGATCCAGCTCTGGCAGGAGGTACTCCAGCACCTCTTTGATGGGCAGACCGCGGGTGGTGCCGTGCTTAGAGGTGGAAGGCACGGCATCCTCCAGGATAGAACCTCGAAGGGTTGTGAGCTGAAAAGACGGAAACAGGGAGAGGAATGTGAGAAATGGAAAGAATGCATCTCAGGAATCCTTGAACTATCTCGGAGATGGAAACACTGATAGCAAAACATGCCAGACAAGACATGAGGGGGAAAAAAAGAAACAAGTCCCTGCAGGTTTTAAAGTAACACCATCCTCTTAGTGTAGTCTTAAAAAAGCTGACATGAGACAACAAGACAATTATGACTCAAGGCCCTGGGTAAATAGAAAGTCGAACTGAGGAAGAAGAGGTGGGAGGGCTGGTCCAAGCATTCTGCGTACACAGAGTGTGCATTGTGCTGGGCTCTGGGAGTGAACTCAATTGCTCGGCTATCATAAGCAGCTGGAAAGGACCGAGACTTTCTCTCCTACAAGCTTGAGGCCGTGCAGGGACCGTTTACAATAGACCTGTGTTCACCATGTTTGGAAGGTGGGATCGGGGGCGGGGGTCCTGTGGTACTTCAGTCTAAAGTGCGGGGGTTTAATCACATGCACCTGTCCTGCTTCAGTCCACAACAAGCAGCCTCAGGCAGGTGCCTTAACCTCTGTCTGGGAATGTTCGTCCATATTATAAATCCCATAACCCAAAATCCCAAACCAAACACAGACGACAGGGGCCAACATAGCAACTAAATATGACAGTCTATTTTTACTGAAACACAGAACCACACAGTGGTTTGAGGTTGCTGGGCACTGACAGGCCTTGGAGGCTGTAAGATGAGTGCTCTTCATAAAGTTTCTTCACACATTGCTGATATTGGGAGACAGCTGAATAGCCCGAGGGCTTGTTGCATAATAAGAAACAAGGGCTGAGACTTGTTTTACCTCGAGCTGGTCTTCCTGGTACTTGCAGAAATAGTAGTTATTGAACAATAAAGACTTTATAAACACATAAACAGGACATAAGATCCGAGCAAGCGTGTCTGTCTAATAGCACAAAGACGACAACAAAATTATAACAAAAATTAATGTCTTTCCACAGACTGTATAAAGCATGGATATAGTCTCTGTGACATCACCTAGAGGTTTCTGAAAAGCCATTGTGAAGCACAGTGTGTTTACTCCAGCCTTCACCATCTTGGCAGTGCTGACTCCCAGCTGATCCAAAAATGGGCATTGTCAGCTGAGGTAGACTGAATGAAGCCTGGTTGCTGGCAGCTAGCTAGACAGCTTGCAGCTAGCTGCCACTCAAAGTGGCATATGCATAACTTTAAGCCTTAATATAATTTAAACAAGTGAGTTACATAGCTAGAATTAGTATGCCTGGAGGCCAGTCAAGTTACTGTGCCTGAGCTATGGCATTGAATAATGGGCAGAACACTTACTTAAGCAAAACATTATGATGTCACAATGCATTTAACCTCTAACCTTTTGGATATACAATGCCATAACTTAACACAATCTTATCCTATTAGATATTTGTGTAAAACTGTATGGTAATTATTGTAAGAAATCTTGAGTCATGGCCAAAAATGTGTTTGTGAAGTCACAGTGACCTTGAATCTGCCAGCTAACTTATAATCAGTTCATCCTTGAGTCACGGTGGACATTCGCACCAAATTTAAAGAAATTCCCTCAAGGCGTTCAAGGCATTGGCTTCATTTCTCAGCCTTGAGGTTGTGTCTCTTCTCACCAGAATCAAAATCTCAAATTTATGAGTGCAAAAATAACAACTGACTGCAGCGTTAAATGCTGTGAGCAGATTCCCTCCACAGCAGGAAGAATTTATGTGACCTGGTGCGGAGGTTGAGGTTGGGGTGTAGGAAGGATAGGACACTTTGACTGACCTCGCTGGTTCTGAAGATGAGGCGGTAGTTATACTGCTGGCCGTGGTCCTTGTCCTCCTCCAGCTTCTCCCGGCGCAAGCTCACTGCTACTGGACCCAGCGCCTCGTCTATTCCAAAGTAGTTCCAGTGGTCTGAGGAGGAGGAAGTGCCAGAGGAATGGGCATAATGTCTCACTTTGAAAAAAAACCCTCACATGCATATGCTAATGAGTACAATGAAAACAGGTAAATGTATCTTACCTCTAAGATAGAAGAACTTTCTGTAGTAGTAGGCTCCCAGGTCCACGTGCTCCACAATGTACTGTTTGCCCTTTTCGCTGAGCGTACTGGGGCCTTCCTTTGGTCCCTCTAGCACTGCTACTCCAGCATTTGTGCAGTGCGTGCTTACAGATGTTTCATACATGCTTACTTCCACACTCCCTGAGCTGCTGTTACCTGCTCCACCACCCACAAGTCCATGATACCCTGCCCCGCCTGCTCCCAGTCTGCGCCTCCCGTTGCCATCTGCACCGATCTCATTGCGGAAGCAGGGGCAGCTTAGCAGCATTTCATTGCTCTGTTCGTCCCCTGCTTCCAGACCAGGACTGCCCCTGTTACTGAGCTCTTCCTGGCTGCCACTCGGGGAGCTGTAAGGCAGGCTGTGTGTGGACGAGAGGGTAGAGGTAGCCGAGGCTACGGCAGCAGCAGATGCCCCAGTGGTGGTGTTTTTCCTCTTGCCTGCCATCTGCCGCAACTGAGTAACTTCGTTGAGGTCAAACAACGTGCTCTGAACATCATAGTGGGCAAAGCCTCTCTGACACACCCAGGGCTTGAAAGGGAGGCCAATGTCCTCTGTCCGGCTGTCCTCTACATCAGACCCTGCTCTGGGGGAGTCCGACTCACCCCGTACGCTCCGAAGTTTACGGAATATAGACTCACCCCCCGTCTCGGATTTAGTTCTTCTCTTTGGGGGCTTATCCTTGGCTTTATGGGGCTGGCTGTCTATGCCATCATCCTGAAGATCAATGCTGGCCTGCTTGGACCCAACATTCAGCATGTCCTCAAGTTTCTCTGGAGCAGGGCTGCGCTGATCAACTTTGCCCCCTTGATAGCCCTTAAGCATTTCAAAGAAGCTCTCTCCAGATGCTCCATGCTGATCTATCGAGGAGGTGCTACCATATTCACGATGAAGAGGGGACCATTTGGCTCCCGATGTTGGACCCCAGTCCTCTCCACTGTCTCCACTACCTTCCATTTCACTGATAGTCATGTCACTGTTGCTGCGCTGACGGATGCGTCTCTGTCGTGGGTTTCTACGTGCAGGACCTCGGTAGTCTCCTGGGGCAAGGTAACGGGTGTCCGGGCTGTAGTTGTTCGCTGTGGCCTGGGTTCGATTCTTCAAAGTATTGTGGATGTTACGCAGCATTGACGAGTCCTGAGGGCTCATTATAGAGCCTAACTTAATGTGACTTTTTCCAGCAGAGGACACACTAGAGTTCTCAGGCTCTGAGTGCCACATAACCCCTGTAATGTCTTTTCTTGGTGGCCAGTCTGCCACACGAGCCCGTACACCCATTTTAGGCACTCCTGTGCTCACAGTGGCATGGACATTGTCTGTGCGGGTTGGCACAGCTCCTCCATTGGCCATACGGAGGTGGCGGGTGTAAAATTCATCAGTGGCGGGGATGGTACCCCCAACAGTGCGCTCCATGGGTGGGCGCTTCAGGCTGGTCATGAAACCAGTGCCAAAGGCTAAAGGCACTTAGCAAGGGGACATGGCTGCCTCTGGGATGGGATGTGGCTCCCTGACTTCATGTGCAGGTTGATTGTCTGGATCAAAAAGTGAAGAGGCAGAATAAGGGAAGGGGCAACCCCACCTTTTCAGCACTCAAGTCTGCATGCTGTCTCCTCAAATGTGTCCACTTTGCAACTTGGCATGTTTTTTATATATATAATCCTGAAAACAAAGGAAAATATCAGTTAGTACACAGAGTAAGAGCTAATAATCAAAAACACATCAGTTTCGTGACTCAAACAACTTATGTAAGACTGGAAATGAGAGAGAGCAAGCTGGAAAACAGGTCATAAATTAGTGCCCTGTTACATTCTCATTGACATGGTAGAGAGCACAGTGGTAATTACAATCTCACTTCTGAGGCAAAAAACAAAAGTATCTATATCTCTATATCTTTTTCACTGCTCTTCATGTTTAGTACTTATTCACACCACATCTCAGCTCTTTGCTTGTAACCTTTCCTATGACAATAAATGTGTCAGAGCCATCTTAACAAATATGCAAACATCTCCTCTCAGAACAGAGTATGGATGTTGTCCCCCCCCCCCTCTGAAGGCCTTTTACGAGCAAGCGTAAAGTCACTGACATGTTCAATTTTCGATAAAGAGGTGGGCCTAATTTTTAAACCAATTTCAGAATAAGCGTCGAGGGGAAACATGAAAGCTCAGGCAAATTCAGAAAATGACTTTTTTTTTCTTAAAAGTCTGAACAAAATGATGCCTTGCTCTGATCAGTGAATTTATCTAAAGTTTGCAATTTGATAAACCTGTTCAGGACTCTGGATCTACATCTGTACCTCTAAACTTCCCTGTGTCCCTGACTCTTGATTGTACGACCATCCTTCCTTGCCTTTGGTAGCCAACATTTGTCAGTTGCAATAATGAGTTGCAGTTTTCTCAATCAAATATTCCAAGCTGCACATCAAAAAGCAAAGGGGCCCTTTGAAAGTCATCTGAGAAGAAGTGAGTGATGATCCTCTGCCTGACAAATCAGGCCAATTTGGCAGTGAGACACTGGGGGAGATTAAGGCTCCACTCTCAGTCAGCCCTGCCTGGCTGTGACTGTGATCACATTAGCTGCTAGCAATCAGTGCACTGTGACGGGCCTACAGCACAGGCGCCTTCACACTACATCCCAACATCAGGGCCAAGTTTACGCTAACTGAGAGGAAATTCATTTGCCTTTGCTTTAAACAATAAAAGCAATCAAAGACGTGTATCTTTTCTCAGTCACAGAATTAAAAAGTAGTGCATAATAATAATACCATGTGAGCAACATTACCACAGTTGCACAGTCTGCTGAGACATGGGTCAAATGTTCCCTAGACAATGCAGACTGTTTGATAATATCAACATCAATACACAAGTCAGAAAAAGAGTGCAAATGTGTGTAAAATCTCAAAGCTCTGGAGATGATTCAGTTTGCCTGAGGCAAAGCATCCGGAGTCAGCTTTTCTTCAAAACATAGAAGATTGTTTTCTCTCAACAAATTTCTAAACCTGTGCGTTTTATGCAGCAGAGACTCCATCTGTTAGTCAAATATCAAGCAAAAGCAAGTAGCATTAGATCTTGAAGTTGGACTAACAGCCATAAGGCATAAAATTATGCCTCTTAGTCTTACTACAATATCTTACTGTTCTAGTCTAACAATGCGTTGAACTGTTATTTGTTGTAGAGCTCAGCCGATACTGGATTTTTGGGCAGATAGAGTGCTTGGTAGCACAGTCAGTTGCTACGGGTTGTCTCTCTCAGTGGTTGTTGTGGTCCAGCTTGGAAAATACCAATGTATTCATCTAGATTTTAGATTGTAAATACCAAGCATGCTTGAATTTATCGGGGCAGCTGTGAGTAGTAGTTCTTGCAATTTCAGAATCAATATATACAGGTGAAGTTAACAATAACCAGCAGATCTCAACAAGGGGGAGCCACAACCTTATGCATTCATTAAGTTCTTTAATAAAGAAATTACATCATATATCAGCACATATTGGATTACTTATTACAAACTTTTTTGAACGGTTTGCCATCTGAAAGCAGTAGTGAACAAGGTCTTCAGACAATAAATTCATTATTGAGAGTTTCATATGGAGTTCAATGTCCTAACAACACTCTGATAATAAGCTGATAAGAGCAAGATTATTTGCATAATACCAGCAAAGGATAAAATGGACAGGGCAATTTAAAGATTCAAACCCATGATATGACAGCCTCATGGTTACATGATATGTTATCTTGAACCAGAGGAAATTTAAAAAAAAAACATGAATGCAAGTATCGCCACTGTGATCTTTCCTCTGTCACATGAGAAAGGTTCCCAACTATACACTCTTCTATTATGCAGGCACCCATTCTTTGGGGGATGGGAGTTAAGTGTCTCGAGCGGATTAATAAAAACTCATTAAGTAATTAAAAAAAGACTCATTCATGTCCTACTAACACCCTCAGTCTCTGACATGAATGAGAGTGGAAAATAGTCAGGGAGTGTAAGTTAAACTGCAGGTCCTGTCCCAGAGTGTTGAGCCTCGTTCCCTCATGCTGCTGAGTGTCCACAGGGACGGACAGAAGAATAGAAGCAACACACACACACACGAACACACACGTCCCAGAAAACAGGCCTCTGTCTTTTTCTGATCAAACTCAAGAGTGTGGCGAAGAGACTGAGAGAGTGTGTCTTGTGAACGTTTGTGTGACAGAGGAAGACTAAGAAAAATAAAAAGACCCACAACATAACAACTTCCAACCAATCCTATCATCCCTTATCCATTGCCTGCAGAATTAAACAGAACCATTTTTTCACAAGTCTATGTGACATGTCCGGACAGCTTCAGCCTGTTGACTAAATGAGGTTAACTTTCTGTAATTGATGCTCTGACCTCCCAGCTGGTCGCTCAGGCCCGTCGAGATGAGCGATGAGCGACTCAGTGGTACAGATGCGGACGAAGCTGTGGTGATGTTGTGCCACACTTCTGAGGTGTTACAATTTGTTGTTCCGGTTGTAGGCACAAGTCTCCACACAGAACGCTGCGCTCTGATAGAGTCATGCCCCTGTGACGACTCAGCCTGCCACTGTTACAGATGACTCAGACAGCGGGGCCCACACAACCTATGGAAGCTACTACACGGAATTACAGGTGGACGACAGACAGCAGTCAGTCAGAGGAACACATAAAACCTGTCGTGTTATGAATCACAGGTATGAACCTAGGGTCTGAGTCTTTCAGACCTGACTCACGAAAATCAGAGCGACTAAAAGAACAAGTCCTTAGTCATCATCAAGACTCAGCATGGAGTGCTAGACATCCTCAAAGCCAGGGCCTCCTGGAGGGGAGGCACTGTTGCTGAGCTAGCTTGGCTAGCTGATGTCCCAGAAAGAAAGGACAGCATGCTGGAGTTGAAAGACTCTTCGTCCTGGGTTTCCAAACACAGGGCGAATGAAGTTTCCCAGTAGACTGGGCAAGTGTCTCCAAAGCCGGGACAAAGGAGCTGAAGGATTGCCCTACAAGCTTGTAATTACTGTGTGCTTCAATGGGGCTAAGGGGCTGTTTGGCTGACACCACTGGCTTTCAAACAGGCACCCTACCATTTAGCCCAGTGGCTCTCCCTGTGTCCTAATCTTTCCCCGCTCTACGGGCTGACTGGGCTGTTAGGCAGCAGGCACAAAGGTCCCTCTGTCCTGGCTTGGGCAGGACTGGGGCCCCATTCCAACATAGTGAAGTCTTTGAAAACTGCCTGGCACGGGAACCTCACTATGGCTGTGTACATGAGGCATGCCAGGAAAAGCCAAATTAATTAGATGCAAGGGGAACTGGAGAGGCAGAAATGAAGCAAAACACTGAATCAAAAGTTGGAAACAAGGGAAACAGAAGCTTCAAAGAACTAGAAGGATACATGAGGATAGGAAAGCAGAAGAATGGCTCACCTAGAGAGGAATAGGCTTAGAACAAAAAGCAGAAAAAGATCTGTGTTGATCATAAAGATCATTTGACTGTTATGTAATCGATGGACTTGTTGCAACACATATCTGTGTCACAAAACATAGATTTGGGGAAGTAACATTGGGAAACCCTTTCTTTTGTAACACTGACAATAGAAGCAACAACTTAACACTGCGGTTTAACCTCAAACTCATCAGCTCTCCTAAGTTGTTCACTATCGTTTTGAGGAGTGAGGGGTAAACTGAGGTGTAGGCTAGCCACGGCTGCCTATAGGCACAGCAGATGCACAGGAAGTAACAAAGCATCTCTACCACTACCCCGTCTCCATCTGTTTTGCTCTTTTTTTTAATGTCTGCTCCCTCCTCCTGTACGTGCATCTGGCGGCGAACCAGGCACAAACCTGCCTGTCTGATTGAGCAAACCTGAGAACCTGACACCTCCAGAGAAAAACAGGTAGGCCTGCTGGCAGACAAACGATACGAGCGTCACCCAACCGCGAGCTGAGATCCTGGAATTCCACCAATTTCAGTAGAGGAAGTGATGAACGTCTGTGTGAGGGGAGGAAGAGAAGTAGGGCATGTTCAGGCAAACTTTTTCCAGAGGAGTGCAACACTGACTGCCCGAGTGTCTGTTATAGAACACTTTAATGTCTGCCATGACTTTACAGCTGCAGCCTCGTCTTCGACTTCCACGGAGAGCTTTGATGTATGAAATACCAGCTCCGGACGAAGTGGGACACCGCGATAACATGAGAAGTGAACTGACGAATTGTTCAACCGACCACACGCGCAATGCAAACACCACGTGTGGTTGGAGCGCTTCAAAAAAAACAGTGGCGGTGTATCGACGCTCATCACCGCCATTGTTCTGTGATGTGCTGCTGCTCTGCCCTAACTCTGGGCCCCCTCGCTATCACTGCAGCACAGTTCAGTGAGTAATGGGCATAGCCAACCACTGGCAAAGTGAATTTCACTCACAGCCTTACACAAGAAGACAGTTCTGGAGGAGCGCCAGAATATATTCATTGCCATTATCTCCAGCAGGGTGTCCTCGATCCTTCCTCTCTTCTTATCCACAAAGTGCTCCACCACCAGGGTTTCACATCTTACGTGGGAGAGACAGCAGGATAAATAGACACTTGAAACACTTGACATAGTTTATAGTTAGCAGTGGTAATCCTATCGCTATTTCCAATGTCATTATCTGGCTTGGCTGGGAGTTTGACAATAGAAGCCTTTGTCCAACTCCGTGAGGACCATTTACCTCTTAAAAAAAAAAAAAAAACTAATTGCGCTGCTAACAGCTTAGGTGGTCTGCTTGTCCAGAGTAGAGAAGGGTTACTACATCTTATACTTAAATCTATAAGCCACCCCCGTCAAGAAAAAGGATGAAGAAAGTCCACATTCTTAAACAGGCTTGTATTCAATTGATTTAAAGTAGATAAAACTACACCTGTGCAGACTTTTTATAGCTTTATGCTCCATAAATACATTAAACTGAGTCTGAGCCAGAGTTGGTTTGGAGCCTCATATTAGACCTCAGGTTATAGATGACTTGTCTTTATTGAGACGGCTCAGATTTAAGTTTGTCAGCTTTTGCGTTGTAAAGAGCAATGGAGAGGAAGCAGTGTGCTGCTTCTGAAAGAGGAATGTAAAAAATTCTAATGAGGAGGCTGCCTGGCTGCTGAACTGCAGCATTTGGGAGCAGAGGTTTAAAAGTGGAGGTCTGCTCTAGGCAGCACTTTCCCTCTCCCTGCCCTCTCTGACGGCCTCCAACCTTAGGACTCCATTAGAGAACTCCCGATGCACATGGACGGGTACACGCAGAGACAAAGGCTCTCACACATACAACGCAAAGCTCTGAGAATAAAGCACCAGACTCAACAAATACTACAAGAACCCAAACCAGTCGATTTGGCTCATTAGAATAAACTCTGAGCTCGTGGGACGATAGCTATTTTTGAATGAGCCAGACCAAACTGTTCTATGTTTCTGCAAACATCAAAGTCAGAACTTTTCTTTCCCATGCGAGTGCGTGTAGGAGCTATTTCTGCTAATACCTGCCTCAAACATTACTTTTCTTGGAATTCACATGTTTTAGATGAAAGTTATACCCTCTGTGTAGAGTCCAATCAGGACTGACAATAACAAAAGGTGGTCAAGCTCAAGTTAAATGTTAATAAAAACTTTCAATCACCACCATTGCATAAAGTTGGTTTTACTCTCTGCAGTGGTGTCTCCAGCTTGGTTGGGCGCCAAAACTGAACCCAGCAAGCAGTTTTCACAAGTGGGAAGCCAGTGGGTGGTCATGTTCTTGTTACCTTAACACACCTAACAGTCGATACTGCCTGTGATTTCTTACTTTCTTAACTAGGGATGCCCGAAATGTTTCCCTGTACCTTAATGGTGGACCACAGGCCAAAAACACCTGTTGAGTTAAGATGCAAAAATGGTACGATATGGAAGCCCTAAGAGGCAGAAAAACCCCTCCAGTGATCCATTTTCTAAGTCTGATCTAAATCATTTTCGTTCTTGTTTTTATTGGCTTGTTCTAGCATGAACAATCTCTCAAAGTTTAAAAAAGAAAATGTTTTTCCATTTGCTTCTCCGAGCAACAATCCCAAGTCCCCTGAACTGACCAACCTCCTGTACAATGTGCTCAGATTACTTCACTAGAAACATCTGGCGGGCCGTGATCTAAACCTTTGTTCTTCTTACCCTTTTATAAGGTGAATAAAGATGAGGAAAATCTGTCATATCTTATCTCTGATTGTAAACTTTAACATACCAACATTTAATAAACTGAAAGGTGACAACAGTTTCTAGAGTTTATCAGTAACTTAGTTTAGTAGTAGTGTGTATTAGCAGCAGTGGTAGAGGTGCATGTGTTGAAATTTAAAAGACTTGTCTCGTGATCTGGAATTTTCCTGTTGCAGCAGCATAAATGGGTTAAACACACTACTTATTAGCAGGTTCACTGGTCAGCAATGAATATGGGTATTGTGCGGTAAGTGGCACTACAATGGTGAAGCATCATAAAGATAGTTGTTCGCATTGTGCCAAAAGCTGATGATAAAGCCCAAAGTCCAACCAGCCAACTGCCACTTCAACAAGACTCTCACATCCAGGTGCTTGATGAGCACTCTCGCATTATAATCATTGACATTTGTGCTATTGCTACTCTGCATAATCCAAACTGTGGAAATGAGCTTTGAGTTTAAATAAAGCAAATAATAGTAATCTATTGTCTGAATTTGTCTTCCTAATTTTTTGCTCACCGCTGAAAAATCAGTGTCCTTGATAGACACAACCAGAAAAACAGTCTGCTAAGGTTCCCTAAAAAGGCAAACAGACTTTCATATCAGCTGGCATAACAAACACAGGAGCTTCAAAAAACATCTTGAGAAATTTAATATGACAATTCCACCTAAATCCTGCCCCACACTGACAACAATTTCCACACGGGCACACCGCCAAACAGCGCAGCTTTTCCCAGCACGCTCCTGCACCATTTCCTCCAGGTGACACAGATTTGTGATTTATGTGGGAATGTTTCGCCGTGACATCTGAGAGAGAGAAAAGCTTTGGCTTTCAAAACTAACCCCTAAGTCTTGGAAAGTGTCTTTCACCTACTGTTTTCGACTGACGGCTCCGAAAAGGGCTGTAAAGTGACTCCTGAATTGGCAGTCATGCGTTTAAATTTAATAACTGTGGGTTTATTGCTTTTTTACTGGAATATTTCCACTTGTTATAGTGTAGTAAAAAAAAGCAGCCATTATTTGTGTTTGACACAATTTTGCTTTTCTGAACTGAGCAACCAGGCAACTTAGATTAACCCCGGTGCATTGGGAGCATTTCCCAGCAGTGGGCCTAGTTAAACAGGGCAGCGTGAGGTGTTTATAGGGGCACTCGGTTTCCTATAATCGCCAGACAAAAGGTAAATAAGCCTTTCGTAATACCTGAACAGCAGCAAACCTATGTGTTACAAAGCAAATACTCCGAGCTCAGCATGGGGCTGGCACCCGTCTCTGTGTGTGCTCAAGTGTGTGTGTGTGCGTTGGGATGCAGCAGTTTCCATCAGTTGAGGATTAAAATAGAAGGGATGCGAGAGCAGTATGGCAGCAGGATAATTAACAGTGTTGATGCAAGTAGGAGGGCTGAGTGAATAGTTTGTGCGTTTGCTGTCTATAATTCAGCCTCTCCACGTGCCAGAAGCAGGGGGATGGGGCTCAGCCAGGGGGCCCGCCAAACACTCTCGAGCCTGCTATTACTTCATTGTGGTATCATAGGCACTCGAGAGCAAAACAAATCGGAGCCTGCAGTGCTGCTCGCACGTTTTATCTATCTAGCATGTGCAGATTCATTCTGACTGCTCCGCTGGATCAATGTCACAGCGCCCCCAGCAGCAGCAGAGTCGTAGGAAAGTTCGAGCAAAGATAAACGGAGTGGGCCATCAGCCGTCAATCAAAATGTCAATTAGATCATGGTGTTTTGATTGTGTGCAGACCGGTGCCGGAGAGATGAGATGTGTCAGTGTGTAATGTTCAGCGCTGGTTGCTGGAGGCTGGGGGAATCCAGTGGTCAAACACATTGCATGCTGGGGCACCATGCTGTGTGGATGTGTGTGGTCATCAGTGAGTATTGGTCACTTGCTCCGGTGCCAGTACTCGCTGGGCCCGAGCCAATACAGCCATTTAACCGCTGTGGCTACTGACAGTGGAAGTAAAATGGAGGCAGTCGATAAAATTCCTGAAAATCATCAGGCTTAGAGACAACAAGCAGGCACAGATCTTTATGAGAATGTGGATCATGTGGTTCCTATTGTGAAACAAACTAATCAATGTTAGAATTTTAGTCGTGTTAGTCAGTGTGCAAATGACATTACTGCTCCTATTATTGGGGGTGGGGCTGAAGCCATTGCCCAGGCCCATGAGAGCATGGGCATACATGACTATACCCGCATGTGCAAAAACATACTATCAACAGGTTTCAATTCATACACAGACTATTTAGCCTGGGACAGGAAAATGACCGAAAAATGAGTCACTATTGCAAGGTTGTTTTATATTACTTTCTGCTGAGAAACAATAAAAAATAACTCCCCTTAATTTTTCAAATGAGGATTTCAGAGGAAACTGTGTCTTTCAGCTAATCCGAGCTCCCAGTAGCTCCCCTGGTTGCTTGTTTGAATGTGGTCATGTCAGGTGAGACGAGCAAAAAGGCCTTTTGAGTAATTCTTGTTTTTTTATTCTTCCACGATTGTCTTGAGTCGGTTATGTTTGGGAGCTTGGATCATGTTATACTTACTTGTAAGTCTAGTTTCTCAATCTTTATGACTGTGTATTCAACTGCAAAACATAAACCCCATCCCATTTAACATGCACAAGTATGTTCAAGAGTGGATTTGGCATGAGGACAGGGCCAGGGTGAAAGCAGTTAGTGTACAACTGCGTATGTGCAGCAAGGTCAGTCGACAGCAGTCTGACAGATTCTCACAGCGGAGGTGTCAATATGACAGATGCCTGTGATGTTTGGAAGTCGTCCACGGGCCTGTCCTCTCACATCCTCTGCCTGATTACACAGGTAGCAAACGAGGCCCCATCGCAGAGGACGACGAAGGAAGAATTACGATGAGACCACCCTTGCCAAAGTATAGCACAAACTTGGAGATAATAGAGTATGGAGAGAAAATCATAGCCTCGTACCCATGCAACAACAACTGTATCTGTTGCTTAAACACAGACACATAAACCGAGTGCTCAGATCAGATAACAGCCAGACAGGAAAAAAACAATGAAAACACTGTCAGCAACAGAGAAACAGATAGCTCTCGGGGAACTTGAAACCCACAAAAAGAACTCAGTGTTGCTGAAATTGCATTTTAAGAATGGAAAACTGAAATGACATGTTGGTTTGTTCTGTCTGGACAGGTTGTGGCAAGGTGACGTTATGGGAGAAGTGTTGTTTGATCAGACAGTTTGGGAAGGGTCAGGGACCCTGCTGAGCAAACACCAGCAACACGAGCTTCACTGCAGCAGCAGCATTGACCACAGGCTATTTAAAAGGCCTCCAGAGAGTAACATCAAATCTATCTATCATTCTAAGATGCTCCACACATCCTTCGGAGTTCATTTCCATCAGTCAAACTGATCTATCAGCTAACGAATACACCTCTGCAGCAATCAGGGTAAAGCACATCAACTAATTTGATTGCACAGATGAATAGGCGCATCCATAATGGGATCGTGCAACTGCAAAAGATTTCCAACAGACTACTATCAGTGACGGTAAGAAGACAATAGGATCCTCAGCACAGCCATCCTGGAAGGCCAGACTCAAGGTGAAAGCTTGATTAATATGCCCTCACTGTGGCCAAATAGCTGCTGCATTGCCACTAGATATTAATTGTGTGCTGAGTGCACAAGATGTACTGTACAATTCTGTAATTAACCCTTTTTGGTCTGCAGAATGGAAGCAGAAAAATAAGAATAGGATCTTGCCAGGTAAGCAATTTAACAAGGTAACGCCGGGGGCTGCAGTGCAGGGGACAGGGGGAAAGCTTCAGTAGGAGTTGACATGAGGACCAGCGCAGGGAAGAAGGGCTTATTATCCTCACAGAAACCCTCAGGGGGATTCTCTGCCATGTCTCAGGAGGAGCCTGGCTGACTGTGTTGTCCCCTACAGCTTGGAGGGCAGCCTAATTCCCCAACTGAGGACTCAGTGGAAAGCTCAGGTGTGCCTCAGTAATCAGCATTATTTGACAGAAATGGCGAGTAGTTTCCAAGTACAGCTCTGCATGTGGAGAAGCTCGATGAGGACACTAAATCCACAACAACGGCGTAGCGAAAGTTACACACGTGAACCATCTCCAGTCATTGATTTTGGCACGTGTCCATGAGCATAGCCTAGTACACTTCCAGTCCAATTATAAACAGTCAGGCTGCAGAGTTAATCAATTCATACAGAGTCATTTGGACTGCGATAAGTCAGCTAGTGTTGCATAACAGTGGTTCCCTGCTAAATCACATTCTGTGCCAGAAAATCACTGTGCAAACCTGCACAGAGTGCTGCTGCTGCTGCTGCACTGCACTGCACTGCACGTACTGGGACACTCCAGCCAGGTCTGCAACTGTGCTTTATCACATGCCCGAGCCAGTTCCACACAAGCCACATCTCATTTTAGTCAGCAGCACAGGATGTTTTTAATTCAGAAAAAAAAAGAACACCCATTTTAAATACATGAGAGCAAAAGGCAAGCAAATTACCATCTGCCTTATTAATCACGCAGTGGTCCCAGTAATTCTGTTTCTGCTTTAGTCTTGGTTCATAGATACAGAGTGAAGCAGAATGCAATTAACACGCCCCCCCTTTTATCCCTCCGGCTGGCAATAATCAGGACATTGCATCCCCACAAGTCACAGAGGAGGAAAACATGCACGTTTGGACCGGAGCTCACTGTGAGCTCCTCGACTGCATCTTGCAGTGCATGCATAACTAGTGTTGTGCATTTTAACACCTGATAAAGGTTTCTAGAGTCTCTTCAAATACAAGGCAAAAGGGCACAGGTGCAGGTTTTCTCTTTGTAGCAGCAAACTGGTGACTTCCTCCTAATCAGCATTCAAGGCCAGTATGAATAATATGTAAACAAAAACACGGCAACAGCAACACCTAACCTTCTCCCTTGCACTCACAGTAATGATCACCGCTTAGCGAAGCCGTTTCAGGAGAGGGATAAACAGTTTTGTAACATTATAAACATACTGTTTTACACTAAAGAAGCAGTTAGTACAAGTGCCAAGTCCCCCTGCTTCTGGTGGACCACAATAGACCATATGCACTCAATGGCCATTTTCCTCTGACATCACACTCAGAGTGGGAAGCACAACTGTTTGTTCAAAGTTATAAGTCCTATAAATGTAGATTCATTTCATTGATCAACAACAGGTAAGTCAAATTGGCAGGGGGGTCTGTTTAAAGCGCCTGCATGTTTTACTGTAAAAATCAATACTTGCCAGTATATCGAAAATTGCTCTTAAATATTTAACTTCAAGAGCCTCTGCATATATGCACTATTCAAGCACACGGCCGGCTTCACATTTACACGACAGCTTTCAGTTTCAAATGTGTCTCTAACACTGTAAGGCTGTAGGCAGGGTATCCAGGAATACATCAATGAAACACACAGGAAACAGGCAGCGAGGGAGGAAAGGCTGGGAAAGCAGCCATGTTTGTTATTAACCGGCCCTATCTGCCCTTTGCACCTGGAGCAACATGGAAAAAAGACTGTGGCCTAATTCATCAGAGAGTGTACTGTTAATGCACTGTACAGCCTAAGCATTCTAACATCGCTCTGTTATTTCTGTTTTGTTAAAGGCAGAGGTAATAATGCCGAGAAAGTGCATGAAAAGTGACAGTGGGAAATTTTCCTCCACTCTTCACTCATTCCACTCGAAACTTCTGTTTGTTTTAAAAAGTCATCCGAATCTCACAAAGGAAGCCTTTGCTTCACAGTGGTCTCATTCTTCCCTCTGAGCTATACTGAGTGCAAAGCAGGAACTCACAGGGTGGAAATGGATTCCCTGGTTCCAAAGGAGAGGATGTGGACTTTTGGAGCAGCATGAGGAGGGATTTCTTTGAGTTTCAGTGCAGGAAATAAAGCACAACATACAGCAAGAATGCTTTCTTTATGTTGGGAAACTTTAAAACAAGAGTGTTCAGGGGGAAAACCTCACACGGTGCGTTCGTGTGCCAGCATTCCTGTTTTACTACACATCACATGGCAAAAGCGGCTCCTGACAGAAACGAAAACAGTTGTAAGCATGAACAGGAATGAGGACAGGCTGAACAGACCTGTCTACGCATTGAGATCTGTTTTGAGCTCAGCCACGACCAAGCCCTCGCACATTCCTGCCTGCTTCTCAGATTTCTGTCCACAGGAGGGACAAAAGCACACACAAAAAAAGAAAACCTCTGTGGTTTTTTTTTTTTTTTGTATGTGGAATTATTTTCCACCGCTGCCCACACAGACTCTGCATGGGGCACGGGCCTGTAACTCTGCTGGATGTTTTGATTCTTCTCAGAGCAAGAGTTCTGTAATCCGCTCCAGTGAGAGTGTACAGGCCAAACAGAGGGAACAGTGTAGCAACTGGCAGACATGTCCAGACAATACCAAGCACGTCATCGCCGTGTGGCAGGGAAGATGGCCCGGAGCAACACATCATCATCAGAATCCCAGATTTCATTATGGAAAGATTTTTTTTTCTCCTTCTCGCACTTGAAGTTCTCTGATCTAAGTGGTTGTTTGTCTAAAAGGTTTTAATTTTTTTCCCCTCCTCCATCTTCCCATCTCTGCGCCGTGTCGTGTCTGCACTATTTTCAGCACGTATAAGGTTCAGTGGGAGCAGAAAAGGGGAATTACGCAGTGTCTGATCCCTGCATGACTGTGGGTTTTGGTTTAGGGTTGGAAGTTGAAAGCAGGATGACAGAAACCAGTCACAGAGATTTTGCTTCATCATGAGCTTATGAGTAACAGAGACCTAACTGTTGGTCAGGTGAAGTCCAGATCTGGATCCACACTAGGAATACAGATACATATTTTTTGTAATCAAGGAGACAGATATATGGAAACGGTATGCAATGTAACTAAGTACAATTTACTCAAGTTTTGAGGTACTCAACTTGAATATTTCCATTTTTTGCTACTTCCACTCCACAACACTGACTTCAATTATGAGTTGCTTTGCTGTTTCAGATTATTCAGTGTTGATAGGCTATGATTTGTAGTGGCACATTTTTAATTTAATTCATTTTATGAGCAATCAGACTGAAAAAACACAGTGATAATCAGTGAAATGTAAAATGTCGAGCCTGATAATTGTCCCTAGTCCACACCCATGCAGCAAAATCGGTCCCACTCGGCCCAAAATACAGCTTTGAATTACAGTCTGCATGTGGTCCTGATCTGCACAATGATGGTTTGTGAGTATAGATATCCCACAAGACAACAGTTATACAGACTGGAATTATCCTTTAAAGTAACCAGCTCCTCTAAATTCCCATTCCCTAAATCATTTTTCTTAAAAGATGCCCGAGGGATTTCTTTTCAGACGATCTCGTAACTAATAATCACCTGCTTCTCAAAGCTGATGGCTTAAGATGAACAATTATTTCAAGTTTTTGTATTTCAAAAAGACGTTCCTATAACCTGAGGCTTAAATGCAGTGAGAAGAGATGGGTTGTTTAATATTCCACAGCTCTAATAACATGCGGTTGGTGTGTTCGAACCTTTTCCCTCCTCTCTGACACCTCATGGAACATCATGTACTGCAAATTGAAATTGTGACGTCTTCCTCCGAAAAGATAAAAACATCACATCTCTGTGTTTATTGGTGGATCGCAAACCAACCTTCAAGGGGCTACATCCCTCCTGTAACTTTGATTTTTGTTTACATGCTGGGGTGCAGGGAGGCTGGAGATGGACATAATGCCCACTATTTTCATGCTTTTGTTATTTTTATGTTACCATGTCTTTTACTCTCATCTTTTAATCTTGTCATGTCATGCCTGAGCTGTTCTGTGTTCTGTGTTTATACGGGGGGAAAAAAAAGCAATAAACATATTATTAAACTTTCAAGGGGCTAAGAGCAACCTACTGTATCACAGGTTGTAAATGCTGTGCCTGAAGTCAATGAAAGCAATTTGGCTTCATATTTTTGGCTCTTATTATCAGCCGATTCATATAAATCTAAATTTCCCTATATATCTAAATTTCCCTATATTGGTCGGACATGTATGTTGCATCTCTAATTTTTCTCTACATAAACAATAAAGAGTCCAACATCATGCCAGAAGAAGGTCAGCTATGGTCATACAGTTGGCGGAGATTTGGCTATGTCTGTGTCTGAGTGTAAGAGGGCTCTGTGAGCCGCCACTGGCCCAGACCAGTTTTGCTCTGTGGGTACTTGTCCTTCTACTAAACTCCCTCAGTGTATGTGACAGACAGAAGCTCCCGCATGGATAATTACAGAGCCGGAATTGCCTTGCATTTTTTGCGAGGTCAGAATTCCCCAAACTTTGTGGCAGGTGGGGTGAAAAGGAGGGGGAATTTTCCTTTGTCTGCACGCATTTACTCTGTGACAGTGTGCTGAAAAGGGATTACATCATCACCATTGTAGCTTCCGAGCCCTCTGCTTTCCTCCATTGGCTGGAATACAGTGGACCGTCCGACCCAGACAAAGACGGAGCATTCCAACAGTTTAGCAAGCAGGAAACGCAGACCCGTCGTCGCACCTCATTACAGTCAAACTCATCGACCCCCTCAGTCATAATGAAAGAGACACCCACACGGAAAAAAGCGCTGGAGGCCATGTTATCATCAAGTCATTTGACTTCTGACTATGGGCTGACTAACGCTGGTCAGACACATCCCTCATGTTAAAACTGACGGAGCTTCCCTTTTTTTTTTCTAAAAAAGGTAATGCACATCAAGCTATTACTGAAGGTTGTGTCAAAGCTCATAAATACATGAGTCATTTCAGCGTCTGTCGTGGAAAGAACGAGCGTGAAGAAATCGGCCTTGTAGCTGACATCGGCTGTGTTGATGCGTGAGATCACCCAGGGTCACATCGCAAGGTCTGTTTTTAGTTTGTCGTCTAGTCTGTAAGACAGCGGCAGGCAGGTGGAGGTGGCAGGTGGCACCGGCTGAACAGCAGCCAGCAGTCAGGTGGTGCTACACATGTTCCAAAAGGTGAGATCAGGAAGTTTGAGGAATGATGTAACCTTTAAACTTTGCCACGGTAACCAAGGCGCTGTGAAAGGAGATCACAAACTCGTACAGAAGGACCCACTTTGAACTTGAGGATTAATCACGACAATAATGAATCTCATTAATTACAGAATGTAAACAGTTAATTTGAGTGTTTCATGATGGCCACTTAGCAGAATTGCAGCACACACACATTCCTAACAAATTAGAAAGCCACACAATGCTCCTCTTGTTGTCGCTCTTCATCTTCGCTCGAACTATTCCCTCCGAGCCGATGCACAAGAGACAATAGAAACATGAGCTCGACTTAGCAACAGGAAGCATCCCTCCGTGAACGTGTGGGCACCTCTGACAGACTCTACGACAAATGAAGCACAATAACAATTGTTGCTGTAATGTGAGAAGCGTGATGCATAAAAGTGAAAATAGAAACAACGGCCTTCAATAGTTAAAACAAGGGGTGGAGTATTTATCCTGACGAGAAGCGTGAGAAGCCTTTAACAAAGCAACAACCATGTTTAGAGTTTTCACAGTAGCTGCACTGGTGCCCATAACTTTTATATTTAGGTGCACCAGCACATAATTTGCATGTACCCAGCATGTTTAAAGGTACGCCCACTTATCTTAACCTTGAACTGTATTTCTGCAGCATAAACAGGGCTCTAGATTAACTTTTTACACTGGCTGCACTGGTGCGCCTAACTTTTTTTAATTTAGGTGCACCTGATGATACACTTTGTTTACTTCCTTAACAAATGATTGTACACAGGAAAAAGAGTTGCAATGTAAATGTTTTTCTTCATTTAAATTGCGTGCAACAAGAACTTTGCCATAACCTCAACTGCAACATTTCAGGCGCACCGCTGCCACCAGTAAAAAATGTTTAGTGTCCCACTTGACAGATTTCTGGGTGCATGTGCAACCTAAATAGTCACACCCTGGAGCCCTGCATCTTTGGACTTGTCTCGTCAACGAGTTGTTTCTCATGTGTGGTTCACGCCGCTGTGGCCGCAAACTAGTCTCTCTAAATGACATGTTTTAAAAGGCACACCCAGTAATGTCTTATCTTAACCTTGAATGGTCCTTTGGCAGCATAAAAGAAACAGACTTATTGGCCCTCTCTGGAATTTCTGCTTAAATCAGAGCCTGCGTGCTTCCCCCCCTCCAGCAGTGAAATATAAAGCTGCTGCGTTTGCATTAGATTAATTCTCTATAAGAAATCCCATCAGAGAAAGCAAGAAGCCAGTCCAGTGTGAATAATAGCTACGATCTGGAACAAGCAAACTGGACAAAGCTGAGATCAGACTCACCAGTGCGGCTGTGTGATCAGTCATGCCCACCGCGGGTCAGCTAAGCCTATCAAGAATGCTAAAAATCCTTGATCCTTGCCCAAAGCTAAACTCCAAAGCTTCCTTTTTTTTCACCTGACTCATGCCAAGTTATCCAACTCCCAACAAGCACTGATTCTTGAGCAGGCACTATGAGACATCAGTTAAAGGGAAGCCCACTGGTTTTCCCCCCCCTGCATACTTGAAACTGGTTTTGTTACATGTGATATTTTGTAAATACGCTCATTTTGGACTTTGAAAGGTTGGCACTGTTTCCTGGTTGCCACTATTCAAACAGCCCTGTGTTTGCCTTCCTGGGTGCTCTGCCAGCTCTTTCCTAATCATGTGTCCGCCACTGTAATGACATAAAACAGCCTCTGTATGCCCACACAGTAAACATGAATAAATCAGCACAATGAGTCTCTGATTGGGTATCCATTGATCGAAACGACCAGTGGGTCACCCTCATGTAGAGAATTTAACACGACACATTGATCGGGTTGAATCCAATCAGCTTGGCACAATCTGTCCTAGGAGATGATGAAGCTGGGCAAAAGCTGTAAACAAATCAGAGCTCCCGGGGCCAGCCAGATGTGGCACAAGGAAATCACCTGCCTGAAACCCCTGCTCATGTGGCAGCAACACGGGGAAAACACTGATTTTTCGGCTGGTGGCAGTTGCACAAGGACACATCCACACACATCCTATATGTGTTGTGCACGCTGCCACCTGTGAATCGCCCCCCCTACCAAAAAAAAGCAGCAGCAGTGGTGGGAACAATGCCCTTGACACATGCAACGACGCAGCGGATACATATGTTTTTCGCCCGTCGGTTTCTTCGTCTACCACCAAACCCTGTTAGTTAAAAGAAAGAAAGAAAGAAAGACAGTGGCACTGACTGCGCACTGGCTCCTCGCTGCACCTTCACACAGCACAATGATGTGCTTTGTCCACACACAGCCTACAGATGTTGTGTTAGTGTTGGCACCCTGTACCACGAGCAGCACCCACCACATGGCTCGCAGCACGCTCCGGACTCACCTTTCCTCCTCTCCGCCTCAAGCTTTGTGGATGTCACACAACACCGAGCGGGTCTTTTTCCTCCTTTTGTTTCAACTCGCAACAAGGTCCTACAAGTCCCAGCGCACAAACTGCGCAGCGCTCGTCCTTACCTTTTTGCGGGAGAAGCGTGGCGTCGCTCCGGTTTGCGCCGAGAAACAAACGCCTTCCTCCGAAAAGGCAACTCCGAAGTTTGATAGAAAGTTACGCGTTCGCCTCGCTGCGCTATGCAGCTGCTGGAGGGATGAGATCATTCATGCAGCCTCCCCTCTCTCTCTCTCTCTCTCTCTCTCTCCTCGTGCCCCGGAGTCTCGCGAGAAGGTATCATGGAGGGGGGGAGAAGCAAACGTTTCCGTGGCAACAGTGCTCACCTGTAGTTGGTAGACAAAGTGAAGGGGGAAATGAGGAGGTCTCACTCCGTGTGAAAAAAAAAAAAAAGGTTGTAGACGATGAGAACTAATGAGAGGCAGCCAAACCCTCCATTTTTCTGCTCTTGCAGCATCTTTACTGTCGCTCCTGCTTCATGTCTTTCTCGTTTTCTTAGTGATTTTTTTTTAAATGTAGCCTATTTCTTTTGTTTTTGGATCACTGTCTATTGATTTAGTTTTTGACACTTGTATTTTTCTCTGTCTATCATCTCATTTGACCTAATCTTGTGTGCAAATAAAGTAAAGTATGTAAAAGTTGCCCGTGGTAGATAAAACAGGATAAAACGCCCTCCATGGTGGCACAGTGTGCAAGAAAGCAGCCTAACGTGCCCTCCAGAGTGCACTTCTTTCTCTGCCTGCCCCCTCAGACAGCCTGAGTCTGCTACCTGTTTATGCTTTACTATTGTATATTTAGGTTCGCTCAAATTTGAGCAAGGTTTATTTTGTGTTTCCGCTTTGTTTTGCTTAACCATGAATTTATAAAACTCAAATACTTACATATCGCACCTTTAAAGTTGGTAAAAATTGAGAGTCCATTCAAAGCAACTTCTCAAGCTGTCTTAAAAAGCACCGTTGCAATGTCATACATGCCTTTTGTAGAAAAATGTAGAGTTTGTTTGCATATTTATGACTATATCCTGCTGCTGTCTGGCAAGCAGTACAGAGGTAACCGCTCTTGTACCACCACACTATGGAGCAGTGTCTTTCCGCAGGTTGTGAATCCTCCACACTCCACCATGAAAATAGTTCTTTTATGATTTGATTATCGATTCATTAATTTATAGAACTTTCAATAATAGTTTGATTTATTGAATCTGATCTCTATTGTTTCTGTTAGAGCCAGGGTTATAAAGTATTGTCCAGAGCTTAAGTCAGAATGTGTGCGTAATTTTATACAAATTCAGATGTGAATTACAACTCTATGTTTTATTCTGTTATTTTAATTGATTACATTATTTTCGAGAATATAATTGAGTGATTCATCACTCAAGCATAAACTATCTTTGGTGGTATTTTTCTGCAAGCTGTGTGTGCAGGGGAGCATTGCAGAGGAGAGGCCCCTGGCATTCCTCCTCCAATATTTGCTGCCTCTAATAGGCAACATTACTTACCTGAATGTCAACCACGAACCAGCGGACTTCAAATCAAATCTCCCTGTGTATCGTGACAACACAAATATTCAAATGCGATATGCAAAGACAGTGAGTCAGGCTATCCACAAACAGAAATAAAACAGTGTTAGGTGACTGTGTGTTTCACTGCTGTCTCTGCAGCAACCTGCCAAAGACATTAGGGCACTGCCTGGCCTGTGGGGCCTGTGGCTCTGACATCATCAGCTGATGTGGATGTGAGCGGATGTGCAGAAAATCCACTGCTAATCTGCAGACCTTGCAAACAACGCATACTGTGCATACAAAATTAAAGCTGGCTAAGAGCTCATTACACAGTGGCAAGGCTGATGCTTTCCTAAATGCATGATTTAGGGCTCGTCTTCAGGTGTCACTGTGGTTGTAAAGCATCCCTGCAGCCGGGATCAGCACATCTTACTTGGAAACGTAATGAATGCACAAAATATAGAATGAATCAGCAGGCTAGAGGATGCACAGTGCAAAGGATTGTCCTGTGAGTTATTTTAGTGTGCCGTGACAACACGCATTATGATTCCCCTTCCTACTGTATTTCAAGCCTCATTAGGATGCCCACACAGAGCTGTTTCAGACATGACAACATCTATTTGTGTCAACCTTGCATCAGAGGCACACATCTTTATAACAGGTGCCTCAGCGTATACGTGTTCCAATTAATAAAAGATGCATCAGCGAGAGAGCATATTGGTTGTTAGGGTTTTATTCCAGTGCAAACATTTTGTGAGTGTGTGTGATGTGAATGTTAATTCGGAAAAGCATGACAGAAGTTATCTGTTTGTATGATCAATTCAGCAGCGCCATCTGCTGGCCAGGCTAGCGTATGACGTGAAACAAACTGACATGCAAAGGACTGCTTTCTCAAGTCATCATTTTTTGAAGAATACCCACATTTGTTCCGTTCATATTTTTTTAATCTACTCATCCACTGCTCTTAAGCACTTACAAGGCCTCAGATAATATTCCCTCATCGTTTTTAGAATATCACCCTCATTTATTAAGGCTTAAAAGTGTGGAGGACAGCATATCAGCTTTGACTGTGATGGATGAGAAGTCGTTAAGAGGTAGAGGTCTATTCTTAGGTCTTAGTTAATCTCAGCAGTCTTTGGATGTCGGGTTCGATGTCGATGGTGGGGAACTTTTTGCTGTATCTTTTAAAGGGCTCTCCCTCTGGCCCGATGAGGAATTTCTCAAAGTTCCAAGAGACGTCCGTCCTGTTGATGGGACTCCAAATCAGAAACTTGGGGTCCTGAATGAGGGAGTTGGGGTCGTCGTCGGGGTAGGGGAGCTTGTCTTTAAGGTAGGCAAAGACTGGATGTGTGTTTGTCCCGTTGACGTCACACTTCTGGAAGATGGTGAAGTTAGGCTGAAAACCTCCGCCTGGACGCACATGCTGCAGGGAATTCAGGATCTCACCATTGGAGCAGTTCTCCTGCAGAACACAAGCACCCGTTTTCATATTGACCAGCTGTTTTATACTCTTTCATACTTCCTCTTGGTGATGGCAGGAATCACACTGATTACGCTGCAGTAGTCAGTTATCGTCACAAAATCACTCTCTAGAAGAATGTTAGGCAGATACTTGTCCTTTCAAAGGTGAAGTACCAGATGCAGTTTGCACACTATGCAATGATGAATGATTCTATGGGTGAATACAAGTAGAGACCAACCAACAGAATCCTGATATTGATATATCAGCAGATATTCTACATGCATACACAAAGAGAATACATTAACACAATTTTTTTTTTTGCGATAGTCCACTCCTCAAATGTGGTTATCAGGCACTTGGGACAACGATACGTAATTAATGAAGGCAGGATATTTTACAGTTTAACAATAAACTTTATCGTCCAAAATGACATCAGTGCACTGAAACTTCAAACTTGGCTTGGAATTTGATAATTCCCCCAAAAATCTTTTTCTACATTGCATTCTGTAACAATCATTTTCGTATCAGAAAATATCAGATAACATATACATAGATATTTTCCTGTCTTCAAAAAGTGAAAGTGCCCTCTTGGATGCCCCTATGGTAGATAAAATATGATAAAGTGCCCTCTAGGCTGCCCCACTGCATACAGCTGGTGCCCTTTTTTCGTTTTTTTGCCCCTGCCCCTTAAATATCCTGAGTCACCACTGGATAGGCCAGAAAGAGGCTGTCTAATATATCAGTTGGGCTCTAAAAGAGCACTAAATTTGGCGAACTTCATATTGACACCGGTCTGACATGAGAAATACAGTATCGTCAGCATACAAAGTAATTTTATGCGATTTTGCATCATATTGTGTCACACCGAATTACCTGATATCCAAACTGGTTACAGGGAAAACCAAGGACCACCAGCCGATGCGGGTACTTGCTCTGCAGCTGGTTGAGCTCGCTGTAGTCCCGGGTGGTGGTGCCTCAGAGTGAGGCCACATTCTCTATCAGGACCACCCGTCCCCTGAACACATTGAAATCCACAGAGTCTCCCTCCAGCGTGGTGGCCTTCAGGTCGTAGAAGGTCTTGGCGATGAACGTCATCTCTGCTCCTATGCTTCCACACTGGATGCAGACGGGATCTCAACGTGTGACTGTATCCCGCTGCTCGGTCACCTGACTCACTCAGGGCAGAAAGCTGCCTTTCATGGGTGTCAAATGTCTCTGCAGGAAACTGATCCACACCTGACATACGATACTGATCACAAGTTTCAGATAGATGGATGTAAGTGATTGTAAAGCCACACAAGAACATGAAGTAGTTTTTGCATGATTTGCAAAATGTGTGTTGTCCTATTGTGGAAAAGCTTTGATAATTGTTTACATTTTATAATTTCTTTGAGCCCAGATGTCAGACTTTTAATCACTGGGATTCTTTGGAGCATTCGTCATTATTCTGACGTCATCATTTCAAAAAGTTGTGGGAATAAGCATGCATTTTGTCATGCATTCGACTTTATGGACATGTATCTGTTTTCTCTGTCATCAAAAATTTAACATGTGATCACCTGCCCTTCACAACAGGCGCTTAAAAATGAATGAACCTACTGTGTGAACTCTCCGTGGACCTTACTTCACTCTCAATCCAAAATTAGTGACACGGCACAGCTCGGATACCCAGTGAATTTGTTTTCAATTATGACAATTTCAGTTTATTAACTCACACGTTACTTGATTTTTTGCAACATCCTTGAATTTGAAACGTTATATTAAAATGACATTACATGTGGCACCTCGGCAGACCCTGAAGACATTACTTTAAGCAGCAGTAACACTGCTTCAATGCATAATATATACGAGGCTCGTCTGTGACATTCATAAAACAAACTACACACATACATTCAGGATGGTAAATAAACATGTACTGCAGTCAGAAGGGTCACTGGACATGGCACAACACTGTCTCCCTCGAGGAAATAAGTCCATTGTGTAAACGAATCCATCCCGGCTTGGTTTGAGTTTCGGGGTGTAAATAATTCAACTCTGTCCTCCAGCTACCTTGTTGTAAAAAATGTACTCATTGCAACTTAAAAAACAGATTTCATTGATATGGATCCACACGTTACCAATCGACTTGTAGATGTGTGTCCTGCGTATCAACTTCTAAAAAGTAACTACAAAGAAAAAGTGATGAAATAAAGTGATTAAATAGACGTATAGTGCATTTCACCAAGGAAAATGGCCCTCTGCTGGCTGCTGCTGCTAACTGCACCCTCTGTGCCAACAGGTCACAGCATCTATGAGGAAGGTGGATCAATGTCTCTGGCTGCAGTATGAGCAAAGGCACTGTGATCGGCCTCTAACAGGCGCAGCTCCTCTGAGTGTTGTCGTCGGTATCTTGACCGCCTTTCTCTTCCTCCAGAGCGGCATTCTCGAGATAATCATCCAGAGATCCCAACAAGACGTCCACGTCTCTCTTGTGAGCCTGCAGCACCAGTTCTGCCACCCGAGTGAAGGACTGAAGGAAGGAGGAAGTGCAAAATAAACCCAAAGATAATAAAAGAAGCGCCTGACAGGGAGTTCCCTGTAATATCTGTGTACATTTCCAGTGGGACAGTTTCTTTGTCCTACCTCACTGATGTTAATATTGGTGGAGGCACTGGTCTCAAAGAAGTCCATCCCATAGGTCTCTGCTAGCTGCAAGATCCAGTTGGACATGGTAAGAAATAAGTACAACAAAAGGTATTTCATAGCTATTTTCATAGTCAGTTTTATTTTTTCATATCACAATTCAATCATTTTCTAGTAGCCAAATTTTTTTCCAACTAGATTTTGTTAACCAAACTACATTTCTCCCTGGGGATGCTTTGCTGCAGTTCAACTTATTCCAGTGTGGCGCTTTGATGTAGCTTCCCCAACACTGAAACTAATGAATGTACATTACAATGAAAACAATTCTAAGTAAGTTAGATATAAAAAAGAAGATACAAACTAATTAATAACAAATAAACCACAAAATAAGGTTCAACCAAACCTTGCTTCCTTGGTCCTTTGTCACCTGCCTCCTGAGCTCCTCGTCAGACTTGTTCCCTACCAGTATCCTCTGCACCATGTCTGGGGATAACTGCGAAACAACAAGATGGCACAGAGATAAGGAACTTCATCATCTTGTCGCTCACACTAAGCCACTGGGTGTGCGGCGAGCATAAACAGCGCACTGAGAGGTAATACTACAAATACTGGCTCACTGTGAAGGGCAACAAGTTCAGGAGAGTGAAACGAGACTGCTTATCGTCTTACTTCATCAACATCACTCGCCCACTTGGCCAGGTGCTGAAAGGACGACTTGCACGTGATGTCGTATACAAAGATGATACCCTAAAGAACAGAGAACAGTTAAAGAATGAATTCTGCAGTAGCACGTGAAGGTAAATGGACTCCAGTGATTGTTCATGTGGAGGGATCATCACCTGTGCCCTCCTGTAGTACTGTTTGGTAATGGTCTGATATCGTTCCTGACCAGCCGTGTCCCTGCAAAGACGACAAAACACGTCAGCAGAAGATCGCACAATACGCACGTCGGCTTACTGTAACTTACTATAACTTACCATATCTGTACTCGCACCTTGATTCCATCTATTTCTAGTGTTTTCATTTTGAAGTCAACGCCTAACAAGAGAAAGAAAGAAGAAAATTAGACTTCGTATCACAGAGATCAGGGTCAACACAGCATAACAGCATGTGATGCAACTGCAAAGTGGAGCTGCTGAAGCAACCGGTAAACAACCCTGCTGTGTGGTATTTTACATGGGCTTTTGTGTGTTTGTGAGAACTTAACGAGTGTTGCTCAGAGACACCATTATGCCTAATGAATAGTTTCTCAGGCACGCTGTAGTGTCAACTTTTAAATCATTGTGTCTCCACAAGGGCGCCGTAACTGATGTGAGCTGTGTTTTCTTTCCACTAGGTAACAGGACAAGGGAGAGCTACGAAATGCGGCTTCCAACAACATGAATGTGTCGCTTGTGATCACTCCGCTGGTTTATATTAAAGACAGTTTATTGTAATGTGTTTGTTAATCAACTTGTTAATTTTTAATGCTGCCACTGCAATTCAAAGTCCACTCTAAGCAACACATTTATTTCTATTATTCATGCCACATACTATTTATATTACTAGAGGCTTAAACTGTATATTGCAGCATTCTGTTTTTTTTTATCCTCAATATAATATGTTTACAAAGGCAAACTGCAGCAGCTAGATATTTGGTCAAAATGTAGCTATAGCCTTTATCTACAGCCTAGCCACTGTTTCTGTAAAAAAAATAATGACTGGGTTTAAATCCTGCTGAAGTGAGCAAGATTAGCAGATCATGTGATTTTATGTGATCAAGGTACATTTAAATTGCATCATTAAATGTATTCATTTTATCATTTATGTATCATTAACAGTAGGCAAAGAAGGAAACTTAGCTGCACACAGAAACACTGGAGTCCTATAAGCTTACACTGTAAATAGTTATCATATCTTAGACCAACCAATTGAAATGGATAAGAAAGCTGAGTAAACATATTTTGTTTTTGCATACGGCATCCAGTGACAATTATTCAAAGGCGGAGTGCCGTATTTCCATTTTATAGGAGCTGTGTGGGCTTTATGGCAATGATATTTCTGGAATAAAATGATCACCCTAAAATGACTAAAAATGAAATCATGACAACCACTCTCTCCGTTTTACAGTTTCCCATCCAGCTTTAAAACTAAAAAAAACTTCTTTACGTCACCTGTATTTCTCTGCCTATGGATTGCAGCATGCTACACTATATGCGGTATAAAATGTTTTAATAATTATCTATCTGCTCATTATTTTCAGCCTTCCACCTCCCCCTAGGACCTACTTCCCTGATTGTTCAATTAATCTTTTGGTAAAAAATTGTCACAAAATAATGAAAGACACCCATCACACTCTCATAAATCCAAAGGAAAGGTAAGATAATCCTTCGTTAACATCCTGAAATTGCTTGTTTTATCTGACTTGCAGTCCAAAACCCAGAGGTTTCAGTTTAATGTCACATAAAACAATGTAAATAAACGTAGTAGTTGCAGATTAATCAATCGAATAATCAATTACTTGGCTGATCATTCCATTCATACAGCTGCACTAGACTACACTACGCAGTACCATCCCTCTGAGTCCCGTTCAAATTCAAATGTATTGTTTACAATACACATCTCTATGAAACACACTTTGCTAGGATGCAGATCTGGAGAGCCTAACGTACTTTCTCATATAACTAGGTTTAATCCCACGTAAAGCCTTCTCACTCTGCAGGCTCTCAAGCTTTCTCCACAAACCTTTGTCTACACCACAGCTTTCTTACAGTCACAACAAACTAAAGCCTGCCATGGAAAATAGAACAGCCCAACCATTTTCCTCCAAGTCATCAGTCTATCACACAGGCAGGAAAAGAGCACTAATGTAAAAAAAAAAAACAACCAAAAAACCAGGATCAAATATCATAGACTTTACGGGCAGAGAAAGTTATGTTTTCTTTCCTGTTGACCTTCCTTTCCATTGTTACTGTGGCACATTTCACAGAGCTGCCTTCTCAGACCTCCTCTAGTATCTTTCTCAGAGCCATATCTCTATTAGACAATGTTGTTATTTTTGCACAGTAGTGATAACTTTAGCTCTGCAAGTATTGTGTACATGGTTGTTTTGAGGGCTGTTTTGGCCTGAGGCAGTGTGTACTAATCCCTCCAGCTAAGTAGGCCTGCTTAGACACTTTGAATTAAAGGGAAAATTACAGTAAATTGTTCTGAGAGTGCACTAAAAACATCATTCATTCTGTTAAAAAAAAAAAAAAGAAAGAAAGAAAGAAAAAGAAACAAAGTATTCACTGTTGTGCGTCTGGTTCAACCTGTGGCTGACACAGAGCCATAGGATGAGTTTGGAAACAGACGTCACTGAAAACTTGTTGGATGACTTACTCACCGATGGTGGAGATATGTGAAGGATCAAACTCACTCTCCGTGAACCTGCGCAGCATACACGTCTTCCCAACCCCCGAGTCCCCGAGCATGAGCAGCCTGAACAACACGTCGTACTGTTTAGCCATGACCATAAACTAAAATATAGAAGGAACTGAGCATGACTCCTTCATGGAGCTGCCACCGGCTGATGTGTTCACTGCACCGCACCGTGGCTGTGTGCTGCCTTCACGGCCCCTCGGAAACTTCCTCATTTTAAACAAGGGGACTGTAAATACGCAAAAAGTCAGAACTTTCAACAACTAGGACTATTTTCTTTCTTTCTTGCTTGCTTTTTTTTTTTTTTTTTTTTTCCAAACAAAGCAGGTTAATTCACGATTCGTTTTAGTGTGTAAAATATACTGTAGGAACGTTAACAATGCTGATGAACTGACTTACGTTTAAGTAAGTTTTCACATACGAGGAGTTTGCTGTGGTCTACAGGTGCAAAAACAACAAACAATTCTAAAAATAATAAAAAAAATATACTAAAAATATAAATGAGGTGCAAAAAAGGAAAATAAAAAAAATTCACCTGACGGCTCCTGAAGGCATCATACTACCTGCATCCTTGAAGAGGCAGCCTGTTGCAGTGGGAGTGTCAGCTGGGACACATCACCCTGAACTCAACCTAAATTCAATATTTAAACTAACTATACAGGTTGAGCCGTGGCCAGGTATCATAAAGGTGAGGTCATGAGAGCAAAGTCTCCAACGTAACCCCGCCCACCTAGGAACATTTTTTCTTTATATCAAAAAATATATACTTTTAAAATATATTAACTTTTCATTGTCATACCGTGTTCCTCCACACCACTGGTACACAACTTTGGTGGAGAATACTTAATCCCTGTTATGTATGTCTTTTATTTATTGCATAAATCAATAAAACTTTAAATATTTACATGAAAAAAATCATAATCCGTCTTTTTAAAATCCAATGTAAATCCAATGTAAATCACTCAATGTAAACTGTTTCATGTAATGTACACTGCAAAAAACAGGCCACCTAAAAAATAAATCTAAATGCTATACAGAGGAAACTGTAGTGTAATGGATGAGGGGTGAAACGTCTTCAAGAAACTTCAGTCCAGTTGCCTTCGTATAGAGCTTAGATATGACCTGGATGACTGAGAATCTCTACCAATGGTAAACAAACACAAGAATCGTGCCCTGAAATGCTACTTTCTGGTGATTGTGTCTTCTATTAAGTGTAAACGGATACTTTGATTTTAATTTAGACAAAAATACTTATGATCTTGAGTTCTTGCAGTATAATGCCCCAGATTTCCTTAAATATTGGTAAAGATGTGACCTGTCCCCCCACTGGTAGGCTAAATGAAGGCACCTCTCTCCTGTTGTCTACTTATTAGCTGAAACCGAGAAGGTTAACATCCTTAAGTTATCCCTCTTGATTGATTTGATTCTATTAGCAGTTTCTTTAATTTGATTAAACAAACCTGATTATTTTATTAACCGGCAGGGGCGTAGGAATCTTTTCAACCTTTGTGGAGCACACATATTAAGCTCATAAAATTTTAAATGTTTAACACTTCATTTCCTGCATTTTGAGCACCAATTTGTGCCTTTCTGCATCATTTTATATGGGAAATGTCTTTGTTTATGGTAAGGAAAGCACAAAATGCAGGCACCAGATGGTTATTCAACAAATAATGGTATCTTTATATATTGCATTATATATATAAAGTCTTCTGCTCATTTCTTGTTTCTATTGCAGATGTTCTGATTATTGAGGTGAACCTGTTTTCCTCCATTCTCTCCAAAATACACCAATATAAACCGGGACTGAAGATTAATTCGATCAAGCATCGATTTCCACCCAACCCCAAACACAAGAACCAAGTTTAACAATTAAGAAGCTTAATGTATAAAGGCTATTAAAAGATGTTACTAAAAACATGTTGAGTCACAAATACATCCCAAAAGGATAAAATAGTTTTATTTATAGTCTCATAATAAAGGTATGCCTCAACTTGCAAGACAACCGTTGGCAGTATGTACAACATACCTGTAATTTCCATGGAATGGAACAAACAAATATTGATCACGTACACACTAATTAACCTCTGCAAAAAGGAAAAAAAAAAAAAGAGAGATAAACGTTCCCAGCACAGGCAAATATATCAAGGGAAGGCTTTTCTTTGCAGAGCTGACACCATTTAAGAGTATACAGTGTTATATACTACACACTGAAATGGACTTCCATTAACAAAAATAAAGGTCACTGCCCTTTAACTGCATTGCGTAACATTCAGTATCCTTTTTTTTTTTTTTATACCCACATTTTATTTGATAATAATAAAAATAGAGGAAAATAAATAGTTGAACCTGTGGAAAATCCACTAAAACAGAGGGTCAACTTGTTCATCCTCCTGTGTTCTCTGGAAAATCTCAAGCCAAACATGAGGGAGCTCAGACATGAGGGTAAGAAATCAATTTGGGTGCATCAATATAAATAGAGGGATTCCTTTGATTACACAAACATTTTCAAAGACAAAAACTTCAGCCATCTACACTGAATAAGGAGGGTTGCATCTTGCATAACAGACATTTTTTTTTTTCAAAAGCAACTTCACATTCTTTTCTGGAAAAGTATGAATATTAAAAAGGTAAACTATCCCTAATTACCAATGTGTCAAAGGTCGTAAAGTCTCACAACTCCAACGAAGGGAAAAAAAATGTTTTATTTTATGTAGCTTTACTAAAGCCTCACTCCTTGTCATCTCCACATTTGATTATGAATGGTTACCATGAGGTTTGAAAAGCACATAGTCCTTCAAAACTGCAGAGCTGCCTCACTTTGGGGGGGGGGGGGGGGGGGGGGTCTTAAAAGTTGTTGCTGGGCCACAAAAGGAGTGACAGGACGCTTGCCAGGAGGAAATAGGAAGGTAGAAGCGTTTTTATACATAATAGCACCTCTCTCACACAGTCTCCGCCTCGTCTCCTCGACTGGCGCAAGAAGGCAGGACTGAGTGCGGACAGGTAGAAGGAGTCGGGGGCTGGTGGGCAAAAAGAGTCTGTTTGGAGAATGGGGGGCGACCCGAGTCTAGCTGGGCTCCATGCGCAGCTTCTTTCTGTTAGGCGGCTCGTCTGGCTCTGATTCGGAGCTGGAGTCAGAGCCGCCGTCGAAGGCGGACACGGCGCTGCCTTTGCGGTTTGTGTACAAGCTGCTGTCAGAAGAGTAGTTTGTCTGGAGCTGAGTGTTCCCCTTGGCCTTCTCCAGGGCACGAACTGCAGCAACAACAAGACAGGAAGACAAAAAAATACTACAGAAAATACTGAACTCATCAAGTATTTCATACTGCTTTTGAAAGTTTACGGCCCTGTCCATACCTGACATCAACATCCGTCCTGAGGGATCTGATCATGAGTGGACAGCTCTAAGTACGGGCGTGGGGGGTGAGGATGAATCTGAGATCGGACCACTCATGTATAGTACCTTTCATGCCAAGATAAAGTCTAAAGTGCTTAACAAATGCTAGACATGTAATAGTTTGTGTTTGTGTACAAATAACAGTGCATGTTGGCTACTACTGTTGGGCCACTGGTTGAAAACAACAACGCGTTTGTTCTTTGAAAACAAAAAGGCGTTGGTGTTTATTTTGCATTTAGAGCGGGAAGTGAGATCTGATTACAAGGTCATTTAGAGAGGACTGTGGAGACACTGACAAACTGATGTACTTAGAGTTGCCTTCTTGTGATCGATCACCCGAGATGCATGTTAATGCCAGGTATGAACAGCCTCCACATCACATGTTGTTGTACGAAAAACAAAAAAACAACACTTCCTCTACTTACCTTGCTGCTCCAACAGTGCATTCTGCTTCTTTAAGTCATCGATGTCTTGCTGGTGGGTATGGTTTTTTCGCCTCATGTACTGGATGTACTCGGTGGCTTTGTCTAGAATCTGTGCTCGGGAAGCCTGTTTGACAGAGTTCTGTCAGCAAAAATTTCAGAGAGCCATGGGACAATGCGGCAGTTTGGATTTGTTCAGGTCAAACAAGACATTTTCATTTAAACACTTACAAAGATATCACAGTGTTAAACATTCATGTTCCAGTTAATTTTAGTCTGTATTATAAAATACGGGTAAAAAACAGAACTATTACACCGTAGGCACCAAACACATTACATATTAAAGAATAACTAGAAGCACCATCCCACCTGCATCCTGAATTATGCCAACAGTGCCTGGTGCACTTTTCACATTTAATTTGAATGATATACAGACTGAGGAATGATTTTTATCATTCCTCTATTTCCAAGAACCTCCAAGCAGAGCACCAAAGAATAGCATTGGCTTTGAGAGAAACAATCTGTAACAATGCCTTAAAAGTGGTTAAACATTGTGGACTTGGAAATGAGCAGCAGCATATACTTATCTTATCTACAGGTTAGGCGAAGCTTATCTTAAATTAGCATTTCATATGAAAAAAGTTAAAAAGTATTAACTTAAAAAAACATTTATTTTTGTTGGAAATAGAAAATGATTAAATGTTCCTCTCACCTTCTCCCCTTGTAATGCGGGCACAGAATCTCGTAAACCGTGAAAGCTGTCTTTAATGTGGTCCCTGCGTTTACGCTCAAGTGCGTTGTGGTGTGCACGCTTGTCTGCCTGCAAAGAGACGGACCACGTTTAAACACAGGTTAAAGGTACCAAAACACACACAAGATATAACCAAGGTATTCACAAGGACGGTTTGTCACTTTATGTCCGTGTGATTTCTGACGTATAAGGAAGACAAACAAAGCTGCAAAATGCAAATGCTGCAGCTTTAAATTGCAAATAAGTAGAATATAAGCAGAAGTCTCATCTTTCACAGGGCTCTACGCTTAATTTCCCTCGTACAGCAGGTACCTGTGGTGTAAGTATAGGCCCAACGCTTACAAGGATGTGATCTGTTTGCTTTCAGTCGTTAAAGGGTTGGACCAGCTTTACTCAAATCCACCTGCATTTACAGTCTACCTCTTTAGCACCTGCTGTAGCACGACAGCTCAGCCTCACTAGATACTGTATTGAGTGGTGGCAAGACACCAGAAAGCATGCCGTAAACCAGTGAAAACACTCTTCTTGCCAAAGTAAACATTTTTCAGATTGCAATGTTAAAAATTAAACAATAACAATGAGAGAAGTGTGTGGCCATGGGAAATCTTGCCAACAATATGGTTGAGAAGGTACAGACATATTTCTTTAAATAACTGATTACAGACAGACATGGATTTGTGAAGTGTGTCAAACATTAAGACACTTAAATGGCTAAATGAACCAAAGAACAAGTCAAATATAGTAAAAATGAATGCAGATAAATCCAGAATAAGATTTTTCATGCAACTCATTGCTGTACCCATTTTAAACCCAGATGTATGGCTGTATGTCATTCATTAAAGCTGCCAATGATTGCAAAAATATACAATAAAATAAAAAAATCTCTCACAATTAAGAGTGCTGCCCCTAAAATGAGAACATGATTGCTATCCTGCAACATTAGAAATGTTCAACAGTTTAGGCTTAACCACCCTGCCAGTATATATATACTGGGGCTTTATGAGGATCAGATCCCAGCTTAATCAAATGGGGGGGAGGGGAATCCATGGCTCTGAGATATGTGTGACCAGATCGAGGATCTGCCACGATTTTTAAGTGCATGCTCAATTAAAACACCATTGCACATGTATGGGCAATTCAGTGCAGCTGGTCTGTACATCATGGGGAATTTAGATTTGCATGTAAGTTACAGTATGTCTGATGTTGCATTTGACAGGTATGTTCTAAATATAAAGCTGCACTGGATGCTCGTTGTAGGAGAAGGTATTTAAGAGGGTTGGCAGGGAATAACAGGTCTACTTGAGGATGGCTGATCGACAAAACATACAAACATGAGCCGTCTCTAGTGTCCTGTTTTGCACTGCGGTCAAGTGAGCCGTCGTTAGTTGGGTGTTGCGCATCTATTTGTGCAATTACGGTACTGGTGTCAAAATGGCCGTGTAAACACTAGGATGAAGACTTGGACGAAGTTGACATCAAACCTGACTAGAGACTTGTCAGATCTGACTTTCTCTGTTATCTACTCAAAGACTGCTGGAGAGTGACTCATAGCCAGGGCCATTCTGAACTGGACTCCCACTTAGATTTTCATCAAACCTTCTCAAGAAAATATTTTCAATTAAACAGGCAATATGCCTTATGTTATTTCCCCTAAAATAATACAGTCAAACACTTCAAAGTTGACATATATTAAATGTTGCACAAGTCAAGGGCATTCTGAGCAGAAATCCTTTGGGAATCTCAGCAGACCTGTGTGGAAGCTGTCGAAACAGGTTTTACTGTACATTACAATGCGTTTTCACAATGGATGTGCATTTATCACTCTTTGTGCTTTTGAATATATATCGCACATTTTTCACATTTCTTTGGAGACACATTTTCAAATGATTACATTTTCAATAGGTGCGTTAATGTGACTATTATTTGCTATTTCCTGGTACATCAAGTCCTCAGCGGCAACCTTTACGCGTCCTTTTTGGCCTCTCCCAGCACCGGTACCGTAATTATACTGAATGAGGCGCAACAAAATCCAACCAGTGGCTGGCTTAGCAGGATTTTGACAAACGACCGCTCACACAGCAGTTAAACGACGTAACTTATTCACCAGACCGATGTGCTCGACTTTCTTTTACAAGCCAGTCGGCCAGCACTCCAAAGTACACTTTTGTTCTTACAGCTTTCTCCTCATTTGTCCTAAAATGTAATGTTTGTTAAGAAGCCCAGCTAGCTCCCTAGCTAGCGCTATCGGATAGCGTAGGTTGACAGGAATGTTAAAGTTGCTGTTTGGCTAAACATTCGGCTAGCTAACGTAGAGGAAACTGAACCACATACATCGCTGTCGACTTCGATGTCATCGTTTTCGCTCATTCTTCGGTAAAAAGTACGAGAAAAGAAAACAGGCAGCTGTCAAAACAAAGTGCCGCGACAACTGGAGGCAAATAACAAAATCTAGCACGGAGCTTGGCTACAGCAGATACATGACGACCAACGATTTCTCTACACGTGATTCGCCTACACATGGACGGGAAAACATTAACAGCGCATGCGCGACGAGATGAGGCCTCATGGGTGATGAAGTTTTGGCTCGGTTAGCCTTGGTGCTTTTTCGGGAATTGGAACTACGTTTCCCACAAGGCCACGGAATTGGACGCGCCCACCAAAATATACCGTTATCTCCAACAAGTTGCAAACACAGTAGCCTTCGGACCTTCAGGGTTATTACTCATGTGTGCTTTGGTGCATTGTTATCAAGATATATTATAAATAGCACTTATATAAAATGTCATAAAAACAAAAAAAACCCGCGCTGCCTTGATATATACAATTATATTCAAACGAACGTATTCCCCATAAAAAATACCTTTCATGCAAACATGACTGTGGAATTAAGGACAGACACACATTGTGCTAAAGTGTGCCGTCTTAGTGGTCATTGTCAGCAGGGCAGTGTGCCACAATAACCAGGCTCTCCTCTCAGCATATGATTATGAGGCCAGATGGTGGCCTAGCTCACACTTTGCCTGCCCTCCCCCACTCACCATCCATGGCTGCACACTAGTCTCCATAGGACCTTTAAATAGCTTCTGCAGCAAACAATTACTGCTCATAAACCTGCTGCAGCACCACAAAGACATGCTTCATTACCAGGGCTTTGTCTCATTCGAATAAGACAGTTATTGAACATTAAACACTGGCTGTATTACTTACAAACACAACACCTTATGTGTGATCTTTATGTGTGCATCATTTCATATTATTTTCAAATGATAATTTTCATGTTACGTTTAAACAACAGAGGGTGCAAAAAGGGAAAAAAAAGATGTTCCCACATGCCGTGCCTACCACAGCCTTCCTTCCTACAGCATATTTGTGGATCCTGTGTGTACTGCTATTGCTCGGTGTATATATACATGGTTAATGGTAAATGGACATGCATTTCTATCGCGCTTTGCAATATTTGTCACATTCACCCAATCATACACACACATTCATACACTGATGGCAGACGCCATGCAAGGTGCCATCCTGCTCACCAGGAGCAATTTGGAGGGAGATATTTGGACATGCAGCCAAGGGAGCCGGGGATGCGAACCAGCAACCTTCCGATTATTCGACTACACCCTCGTTACTCTCTCATCTCCGATAAGAAACATCAGTCAAGCCACCAAAAATAAATAAAAAATAAGTGTGGCCAATAAAAGCACACAATCAAGTGATTACAATCTGCATTACATTTCATCAGCAGCAGCAGAAATGTAATGTTTTGCTCGTGCAATAAAACATTTCCTGATGGTAAAAAGTGGCCACAAGTTCAAAAGTGTAAATCCTTAAGGACCACTGAAAATAACTAAAAGAAAAAGGATTTATTTGTGTTCTGACCACTGAGGAGTGAAAATGTGCAACTCGTGCCAACATTGAACTAACACAGAATGTGTGTGTGTGTGTGTGCGTGTGTGCTTGGACTGTCCTCAGCTGCAGCTGTTTTTGTCTGTAAGATGTCTGCCGCTGTCTTAAGATTTTCAATTGGAAAATGTGGAAAAACTGTGTGAAAAGCACAAACACACAAAACAGTGATGAGCCGAAGATGAAATATATTGTGTACGATATGCTGCAGAACATACCCTCATACAGAAGTTAGTGAGAAGTGTCTCAAAGGATGGAATAAGAACCCGACATTTATAATCAGTGAACAAATAAAAGAGACAGGGCAGCCTGATCTTCTATGTCAAGAAACAGTTTAATTTAACACCAACATTAACAGAAGAGACTCACGAGTTCGTCATAAGCTTAACAGATAACAGGATGTCTTTAGGCCGCACATAACCAAGGAACATCATGAGCGTCACATGATACTTGGATCCAAACTTACAAAGCACGTGCAGTACAATAGAAATACAGACTGTGTTGTAGTGCTGGAGATTGGTCTTGGTCTGAAGACCGCTTTTTAAAGGTCACATCTTGGATCTGGCTTGAAGTGGAATCTTCATTTGACCTCTTTGGATTTGTAGTAGAGCATTGCAGATTACATGTTCCATATTTTACTGTAAATGACTCGGCCTCAACCCCTCAGAGTCTCTGGCTCGACTTGGACTCAGTTAAGCACTGACAGACTGAATAAATTATACAGTTCAACAGTTCACCTCACAAAACACAGGAGTTTAGTGAATGAATTCTTATCTTCATAATCTGAATCATCACCGGCCAAGTGAAGCTATCACATTGTTGCCTTGGTCCATCTTTGTTTTTTGTATTGAATTTTTTTTACTACTGCTTCCCTTCTGTTTGTTGTTTGACTTTGCTGTTCTCTGGAAAATGTTGTAAAATCCAGCTGCATTGCTCTCATGTCCTGCACAGCTGCTTTGTTGTATCTTGCTTTGTTGCATAAGTTTGCTCAACCAGGACCTGTATGTGAAAAAAAGCAAGGCAACATAACGTAGGCTGTTGTTCCTGTAAGGGATTCCACTGAATTTCAGCTCAGGGGTTTTTTCTGTGACCTGAAACTGAAACTAATGCAAACATAATTACTGGAATAAAATGTGATAAAAAAGAAACTATGTGAAACTTAAAATACTTGAGGTGCACTGAGACTCTAATCTCGACCATGCTTTAGAGATTAGGGCAACAACATGCGAGCCCTGCCTCACAAATCTGATCTGTTGTGCGAGTTGTAAATAAAAGGTCTCGGTGTACAAAGCACCCCAGCCTCATAAATAGAAGAAGGCCCCTTTTGAAAAGACTGATCTGTGCCAGGCAAACCGAATCCTCTGCCCGGTTGCGTAATATTGTGCACATGCAAGTGAGGCCAAATGAAGAAAGCAGCAATTAAATTCTTCCACATTGTCAAGCCCACCAATGCTAAACTTTCCCACGGTGGTCTGAAAAAGAGAAACTGAGGGAACAACTCACTACGAGGAAAGGAGGCAACTTCCAGTAAGTGATGTGGAAGCTGGATTCCTAAGAAGTAACACATGGAAATGGAAACAGATCCGCAGAAGTGGCTTTGATTGTTTGCTTCTACAGTCCATTGCTGTGTTTACACCTACCATGCTGTCATGAGCCCATGTGACAGGGAGGGGAGGGCAGGGGGTCCAAATGCAGAGAAAAGGGGTTAGACGCAAGAATGTGTGGGGAGCTGGAAACGAGTGTGAGTGAGCCCAGTGGAGCTGAAGTCGGACAAAGTTAAGGTAAGAAAGCTGCCTTATCACAATGTCTTTGTTTGTAAAGGGGAGGTTGGCACTATTTTGTGAGTATATTATCATTAACAATTTCCATGGAAAAAAAAAAAAAAAAAAAAATAGTGTGTGTCTTTGTTGCAGTTCAACAGTATGGCTCTTTTGTTTATCCGGATATAAAGACAACAATTGGAAAGACTTGCCTGGAATAACAAGTGTGTCTCGTCAACCATTCAACTGACTGGACACTGAGCGAGCAGCTTAACTTCCTCCAGAGTATCACTTGATATCACGTAGTGAACACAGGTTGGTTTTGTGTCAGGGACACAACAGAGTGGTTCTTCGAGTAAACTTGTCACATTTGGGCTCACCAGAGGGGCATTGGCACGGGCACCCAGCTACATGTGTGACTTGTGTGAAAGAGCTAACATTTGGTGCGATACGAGAGCTGATCTGTAGGTTCTTTGAAACTAGATATTTTGATTTTTTTTTGTTGGAAGATAATTTAGCTTATTTTGAGAAACATTTGCCCCTTCGCATTTTTTCAAAGCTGATTTTTTACAGTTTGATAAAATGAAATAGTGCTTAGACTCACCCTTTGCAGAAATGAGATGAAAATGGCTTCATTTATTTGTGTATAAAAGTATAATGGAGGACCTTAAACTGTAATTACTACGCTGTTAATGTGTCTGTTTTGCTTTGTGTGACAGGTGGAAGCCATCGCACAGCAAACACACAGTTTGTTGCCACGATGAATGTGACGGTAGTCTACAAGGGATCAGCTAACATCTACAATGTCTCTGGCAATGGAAGTATGGGCATCCTGAATACAAACTCCTACTTAAGCCGAACTCTCGATATCCTCACCATTACCATCCTCTTCATCACCATGATATCCCTTGGCTGTTCGATGGAGATTTCTAAAATCAAGGCCCATCTCGTCAAGCCTAAAGGAGTAGCCATTGCTTTGCTGGCCCAGTTCATCATCATGCCCCTGACTGCTTTCAGTCTGGCCAAGATCCTTCAGTTGGAAACCATCCAGGCCGCAACGCTGCTCATCTGCGGCTGCTGTCCAGGGGGGACCTTATCAAACATTTTCTCCCTGGCAATGAAGGGTGACATGAACCTCAGGTAAACTACTCATTGATGTATTGATTCCTGTCTTGCTGGAAGATTACAAATACAGATGCTTTTCTGTAAAAAAAGAAATCGAAATTATGAAATCAAAAGTCAGAAAAATGTTTGTATCATTTGAGCCATTTCAAGTTACAGGCATATCAGTCTAATGAAGCTTCTTCTCTCTGATGCAGCATCGTAATGACTACCTGCTCCTGCGTCGCATCCTTGGGTCTGATGCCTCTGCTGCTCTTTATCTTAAGCCATGGCTTCCCCGGTCTGGAAAACGCTGTACCTTACAAGGGCATTATCACCGCTCTCGCGCTCACCCTGGTGCCCTGTGGAGTTGGCATTATCATTAACCACTACAAACCAAACTACTCACAAATCGTGACAAAGGTGAGACTCCTTACTCCTAGATAGGCCTTTTTCACAGCAGACATTTTGACTTGTTATAGCAGGAAAAGCAACGGGGTTACTAATCACATGTGTCTCAGTGAGGCAGCATTAACAATACCAGAACCCTTAAAGTGAAGCAGCCAAATGAAATTCAGCCGTCATTAATTTAAAACAGCAGATTTTGATGCGTCCAGATGCTGTTTGCCACATTTGGAAAGAGAGAAGAAGAGAGGAGTTTCATGCTTGATGCTGGGAATAGATGAGAGACTCTCACAACATGTTTTCACTCTCTCACCAGGCTGGAATCGGCATCCTGATCATCTCCTCCATCATAGTTTCCATCCTGTCTTATGCAGCTGTCAAAGACTTACTGTGGATGATTCTCACACCTGGCATTATGTCAGCGGCTGCAATGATGCCGCTGATTGGCTTTACGCTGGGATATGTCTTGTCCATCGTGTGCAAACTCAGTCCACGGTAAGTCAAAACACACTGGATATAAAGCTGTCTTTGAGTTGGCAAACACCCCGTCTATAGCTGTGTCCCATACTTTTTCTCATGAAACTAAAACAGCACACTAAAACGGCATACCTCCGCCAAGGCCCAACAGTCCTCTTTAATTCAATCAAGCCTAATCCAATATCAGACTTGATAGCCCAGCATCACTCTAGCCATAAATGCTTTACCATAATTTAAGCTCTGATCTTTTTTCAGTAAGATTCATGCATTTTTCCCTGAGAAATGAACGAAAATGTGGAAAAACGCCCTATGTATCTGTACCCGCACCAAAAGTGAATGGGGACTGTTCTGTAGATATCTCTGCAAAACAATATATAGACTGTTATTTCTTCCAATTTAGTTGAAAATTACATATTGCAGCTTTAATGCATCAGAAACAATAATATAATATATAATAGTAAACCCTCACAGGGGCCATGTTTCTGAGTCATTCCCTGTTCACTGCTGTTCGAGAGTTTGGACTCAGTCTTTGTATTTCCTACGTCCTGAGCTACCCTTCAACTCCATATTTTTCTTTTTTTTTAGCACATACTTGTATGTTAAGTATTGATCTGTTCTTAATTGTATCTCTATTTTCTTGTGTGTTTTTAGTTGTATCTGTATACCTCAAATATGACCTTTAATTTTTTATTATTACTGCATTGGGTTGTGCAAGTGCTATGAATGTAAAGTTCTAATTATCATCGTCATCATTATTAGGAACTAATGACTCATGTCCGTTTAGATGCAGCAGGACCATCTCCATGGAAACAGGGTGTCAAAACATCCAGCTGTGCATTGTCATCCTAAAGGTGGCTTTTCCCATGCAGGTCATCGGACCGATGTTTCTCTTCCCTCTGATTTACATCACACTCCAGTGTACTGAGGCCCTTCTCCTGGCCCTGTGCTTCAGATGTTACGAAACATTCAAGCCACCAGCTGAGGGTAAATGTCACAGCTGCCTGTGTGTTTTCAGAGAGGGAGGCTGGGACAAGGGGCGGAGGGTTCAGATGAGCATGTGCATGCGTTCAGCCAGTTGGTCTTGAATTTAGATCAGACAAAGTCTAATATCTCGCTTCTCTTACACAGGTGCAAGCGTGGACTTTCAACAAGTGGTGGTAAAGCAGCCATGACAGCATCACAGATGATAACCGAGTGCTGGAGAGGGAATGAAGGAGTTTTCTTTCATTGACTCACTGAAGATGCTATTCAGCGCCCCTCAGTCTCAATATAAGCTGCATTTTCTTCACTCAGGCCTGTGATATTGACAGATAGATTGTTAGAGCATGTGTAACAACTAATACATTAACAATTGTTTATTTCATCATGTCAGGTAATGGCAATCTTGAAGTAGGAGTCAAGGATTTCAAATGTAATTTTGTATTTATATTTTTGTATTCAAAATATGACGACTGAAATGTTCGAATTTTATGAATGAGTTTATAAAAAATGGTATTATTTACATTATTTGCTGTTTTGAGACTGGATCATTGTGGTTTATGTTATTAAATACTTCAAGTCCATCTCTGACGCTTCGAAGCAGGCTAATGAAACAAAGGATGCAAGCAATTTGAACATCTCAAATAATATTTAATCAAAATGATCATATGGTATATACAGAGTAAACTTAACTTAAAACTTTTTACATATATTAAAATACCATCTTCACAAAAAGAAAAAAAAATCCATTCCTTGGTCCAAAAGAAATATTCAATGGACAGTCAAACAAAGTGAACACTGACATTACACTAATCTGTACACTTACTCATTTTTGCGTTGGATCTTCCCAACCACGTTTACAGTGTCACATATAACGTGCCTGCAGTAGAAAGAAAACTGAAGCAGCAAAGTGAAAAGACCTACTTTTCTTTTTTTTAGTTTCCAAAAGCTGTGGAAGAATCAATCAAAAGAAGCCATGGCTGATCAACAGCGTTCTGGACACAAATAAATTAAATACACAACTTAGTTTCCTGCTAAGACAGGAACTTTTTGAAGCAGTCTGCATAAATTAAGAGAATAGTATTTTCCGGTGTACAAGTGATGTGTCTGACAAAGCCACACATAATATCACCAAGCAGCGGAGGCATTTAACTGACATTCATTTTTAAAATTCCTTATTTTACATATAGATACCTGTGCATAGAAGTGGAAAGCTAAGGCCATTGGGGACAAGGGTGTGAAGAGAATATATTTGCAAAAGATGAAATGTGTCGAATGCAGGCCTGAAACGACAAGTTTGCTCTAGGTCCAATGAAAACGCGACAGAGTGAACACTTGGGTGGACAAGCAGCCTTAAACTGTACAGTGACACGTGGAATGACGTGAGTCATGATTAATAACACCTTAAATAATGATTTATAATCACAAAAATCTTTGAAGACGATGTTTCATGTGAGCATGACTGAGACAACAATCTAGATGACCTGGCCTTCATGCATCTTTGCCAGTGTGCGTCTTGAATGCAGTGATATGTGTTTAAAGAAAATTAACAGTAATTAAGACACTGATGAAAGTATTAGCTCTCAAAGTGAGTTTGCAGCTCTGCCCACTCAACATAAATACATCAGACTTTTTTTTTTAACAGCCTTTAAGACACTCGATCAGAGGTGTCTGTTCCTTTCTGTTTTTGTTCTACATTTTCAAATTGAGCTTCTGACATTAGACGTACATACATAGTGTAGGAATTCCTATAAAAAATGTAAGCATGTATGTACATGTGCATCCCTTCTCTGTTCTCCTTTGGGATGGTAAGATGAACTATTGTGGCCCACAGCTTCACTCGGAGCCTCTTCGGTCGGGCTTGTCTGTGTTTACAGCTGTGTTGACAAAATCTCCAGAGGCATCCCGCTCACCAGTGCAGGTCAGTGGCAACGCTGGTTGCCTCGGGTTAGTCCAAAGGCTGATGCACTTTTCAGGCCTCCTTCAGCAATGGCATATCTGTAGAGAGAAGATGAAACTTTTTCATCAATACAAAGTGGGGCTTTTAAGCCTGTGAAAAGTGTGACTGAAGAGGGCTTTACCATCAGAGTAGTCCATCTCAGAGTCCAGAGAGATGCTGTTTTGGTCGCTGCCTGCAGACGGCCTTCTTTGTGAGGTTGAAGGAGCTGCAGCGCCTGCATGCTCCAAAACCCAGGTAGAGGATGAGGGTGAAGGTGATGAGGAGGATGAGGATGGAGGTACGGGGTGCACCACAGCCATCTCTGACTGCTGCTGTTTGAGGGAAGAAGGCCTAGAGGGGCCAGCCTCTGGCGCTGTGGCATGCTGACCCTCAGACAGCACTATCTGGACTCGGGACTCAGCTGAGGCTGAGGCTCCACCGCCGCTCACAGCCTCCTCGTACGAGGGCAGAGTCACCTGGACGCCTTCCACCATGATTGACACAGGCTGGCCGGACACTCCCTGATCACGTCTGGACATGGAGGACCAGAAGTGTTGTTAATTCTACAACTAGTTGGCTCAATATAAAGTGCCTACCATAACCTCTGATTTCAAATATAAGATGTTGGTGGATAAAAGCATGATTTCGAGGGCGGACTCACCGATGGAGGGACTTGAGTTTTGGCTGCAAAAGTACAAACAGCACCACCAGGAGCAGGATAAGGGCCACTGAGCTGGCTGTGGATGCCACGATGGACAAGGCAGGCATCCCTAATGGTAAAGTTGGATCACTGTCTGTAAGATAAACATCAACAGTTGACAAAATTACATGTACAGAACTGACTGTATTTATCAATGGGTGAAAATATGTCTTCTATTTTTATTACCTTGCTCCATGAGGCAACTGAGCTTCACTTGGCTGTCCCATTCCCCATACTGACAGGTAAGGTATTTATAGTCCCCCTTCAGAATATAGCCTTCATCACAGAAATATTCAATGACAGTGCCATGAGTAAGTCTTCCACATGTTGAGGGGTGGCAGGTGTAGCCTCCGTTCTCTGGTTGATATGGAGACTGGCATACTGTCCATGGAAACAAAGGAAAACAATGTTGTGAGATACTCAATTGAAGTACAGGGACAACTTTGTATTGATCTTATCATTCAAAATTGACTTGTGGAGTTCCCCAAAGCTTTATTCTCAGTCCTCTTTCGTTGCTCCCACTAGCTCATGCGGTCGTATACAGCTTTATATAATGACATCATCAGGTGACACTGCATCTATAAATGGATTTGGATTGGATTTGCCAAAATGTGAAAAAATGCAACAATACTATGATGTATTTACCATCACTGCGTAAACAGCGTGGGGGTTGAGAGGACCAGTGTCCAAGTGCGGAGCAGGTGAGGATGTTTGGTCCATCTGGCAGGTAACCAGGGTCACAGCGGTACTCCAGTACTGTGCCTACAGGGAATGAGCTTCTGTTGGTTTCTGTCAGGTTAGTTGAGCCATGCTGCACCGTAGAGGGTCTTACACAACCTTAAAGAAGAAAAACAGTCAGTGCTTTACAGAGGAAAAGGGTAGAACAAATCTTAACTGATAAAAGTGTAAAAGAAATAAAAATAAAAATAATGAAAAATCTCAATTTGTTCAGGTTATAGTACATGTTGATACCAGGTGTAAAGAGGGTTTAGAAGTGCATACAGTAATATAAGGAGCTTGTCTTTACCGTCACTGTGTATACAGCGAGGAGGTTCAGAGGACCAATATCCAAGAGAGGTACAGGTGAGGATGCTCCGTCCGACAGGCAGGTAACCAGGGTCGCAGTTGTACTGCAGTACTGTACCCACAGGAAACAAGCTCTTGTTGGTATCTGTCAGATTGGTTGAGCCATGCTGCACTGTAGAGGGTCTTATACAACCTTGAAAGGGGACAACATACAAAAATACAGTTAATATAAGTCTTAAATAATAAATATAGGTTTTGTTAATACAACACACTTATAAGTGGGTTACAAGGTGCTTCATAGGTGAAGGTAGAACAGATATAAGAAAGCTAAAAGTAGAACAAAACAAAAGTTTTAAGCTCTATTGACAGGTTTGAGTTTGAGGACTGACCAACCTTGGCTAACACAACTGATCTGCATGGGGCCGTCCCACTGTCCATCCTGACAGGTCAGGTAGTTATAGTCTCCACTGAGAGTAAAGCCGTCATCACAGAAGAACTCAATCACAGTGCCATGAGCAAACATTCGACAGGGGGATGGGTGGCAGGTGTAGCCCCCATTCTCAGGTTTGGAGAGGGGTAGACATGCTGATGGGAAAAGAAACACAACGTATTAAGTGCCAGAAATGTAAAAGTACTACGTTTATACATTAGCAAAACAGACTACAACTTAATAAAGAGACTTGAGTATACGTAAAGTTGTTTTTTGTATGATAAAAGCATGGTAATAAGGCTAGTAGCAACACAGTGACTCCTCATTACTTTACAGATCATGAAAAACAGAATATCTTACCACCACTGCGTATGCAGTGAGGAGGTTCAGAGGACCAGCGTCCCAGTGTGGTGCAGGTAAGGATGCTGGGTCCGTCTGGCAGGTAACCAGGGTCACAGCTGTACTGCAGTACTGTGCCCACAGGGAACGAGCCCCTGTTGGTTTCTGTGAGGTTTACCCAGCTGTTCTGGACCATATATGGCCTCACACATCCTGGGAAGAGAAGGTCAAAGACAAGGAAATTTTGTGAAACTGCTTAGGTTTCAGTAGAACTATTGTGACAAATATTTTAAGCCTGTTCTGGTAAATCACAGCAATAGAGACACAGAATGACCTATGGTAACCTCTGTATAAGACAGGCTTTGTGGTGTTGCCACATGCAGGGGGTGGCCATAAAAATATGAACATTTGTACCATACTCCAATTGAATGCATGTAGTTATTTTTATAGATATATTATAAAATGTATTTATATATATATTATAAAACATTAATAAGCAAAGCTTATTAAGAGATAACACATCAATGACAGCATACAATATTTGGGCAACATGATCATAACTCATAGTGATAGGGTTGTTTCATTAGGGCTGGACTATTACTAATGATAAGTCATAAACTGGCCTATGTTGAAATCAATGTTAAGAGGCAGCTGACTATGAGTAATACATCCTCTCAGTGTCAGGACTCCCTGACATCCACCCATCTGGTCTTAACCATGAAAAGGCTGATAATGTTTCTGCAGCTGAGAAAAGTGAGACATAACAATACAAACACGGCTGTGCGATCATAATGTGTGCCTCTTACCTGACCCTTGCCCAGTGGACACTACACTCAGTACCAGCAGCAACAACAAGGGCTGTTTAGTGTCTGAGGTGTGGACCCAAAAGGCTTTTGATATTGACTCTGTCATTCCATTGCACATCTTCCCCTGCAGAGTCAAGAAAAGCATGTAATTGCAAAGGTAGAAATACAGTGCATCGTGATGAAAAAGCCGGGGCCATATGCTGGCACATGCTTGGCGCAGGTACTCCGCAGAGCTCGGAAAGCTGCCAGAGAAATGGGTGTGATTGTGGGGCAGTGGTACAATGACACGACTGAGAGAAAAAAACACCAGCAAAAATGACAATGGTGTGAGCATTTAGCATGCTAGCGGTAATTACATACCGATGGGAATTCCTACTTTTACTACCGTTAATCATCAAAGCTAGCGAAGCAATCTATTCAGCTTACTACGGTACATTATCCACGTATAAAATATAGCTAATTCTGGCACTGAATAGTTCAGTCTAAGCGGCAACACACCCATTTTCAGTGCTTCCGTATAGCAATGATAGCCAAGCTCGATAACGTTACAGAAAAGGCCAAAACAATAGATACCACGGTGACATGCAGAGTATATGGTGTTGATGATAACTAGCTAGCAACTGTGCTACCACCAACAGAAAACCCACGTCCAATAGAGCATATTACACCAAATTTTCATTGTTAGGTTGGCTAATTTACGTGAGATAATCAATATTAGCCTTTTTAGCTCGCTTGCGCTAGCTAGACGTTAAAATAGCTTATTGGTAAACGTTACGTACCACAAAGACACGGCCTCAAAACCTCCAGCCTCGCTTTTTCAAGCCGTAGACATTTATCTCTAATAGCTCAGCTTTACCGAAGACATTTAACGTTACAAGACGCAACAACAATGTGAGGTTAGGAGAGGGGTGCCACTACGGCTAACCGCTAGCTAGCTCCCTGGTGGCTAGCAACCCGCTACACTAGCTAGCTGCTTCGATTGAAGCGTCAGCTGAGCTGCCTCGATTTCGCCCGGTAGTCATAGTAACAAATGCATATTTCCATAGTGACAACATCCCAGAGTGTTTGTATCCATAGTTACTGAAATTACCGGAAGTAAAACATTCCCAATGTCCCAAAGTCTCTGTTGACAAGTGGTTTTACGCAGCCAACTATTTAATAATTTATTCTACTTTATCGTCGTTTTAACTTTTTGAATACCTCTGAACAAAATCACACCATGGAAATTATTAAAGGTAGTTTAGAGGACATTTCCCGACCTACGTCGAGTAAGCAGACAGGTAGTCGTGTGTCGAGCGTCTCTTTGACTCATCCTGACAGAATTTGTCCTACAACTCCATTTGCCCTCGTTGTTTTGACCAACGATGCAGCTGATGTTCAGGTAAAGTAAAATCAAATAAGACACATAAAAGTGACATTAGAAATGTTTAATGAATTACAAAATTGAATAATTTCCATTCATTTTGGAAAAATAATCCTCTGTATCTTCAGAGCACATCTGAAGAAACTACATTCAACTCCTCTGCCGGAGATCCTGACAAGGGTAAGTTTTCTGTACACTGGAGTGGAGCGCAAACATTTAGGATCGTCCAGTTCGAATGAATTTACCCCACACTGTATACAATAGTTGTGCATCTTTTTAGGCCAGTGCCAGGCTGGTGTTACCGATGAAGAGAGGGATGATGTACAACTACAGGAAGCCATCCAGGAAATGAGACGACTTGATCAAATACTGTCCGACATGATCCGCAAAGAACAAGAAGTCAGGTGTCAAAGGAAAGAGGTTCAAGCAAAACTTTGGCACGAGCTCCTGGTAGACACTCTACTTCCATTACCAGTCCACAAAACCAATCCTGTTTTTGACTATAAAGGTGGTCACTTTTATCACTTTTGCTGTAATGTTACAATGTGAACTTTTCTGCAGCAGAATAAGCCTGAAGGTCACTCTGAATCCGCCCATGAAGCTTTGAACACAAGGTTGTTTTTGGCCCTGGAAGCCCCCACTGGTGAGTGTAGGAGTGTGTTGAGTGGTTTAGTACACTTGGTCACTGTGCAAAATCTTACATCTGTTCTTTAATCTCAAAGGGACAGAAGAGGAGGACAGCTTTGTGCCTTTTTTTGAAACTCAGTTTCTTGACTGTGAGCACGACGGAGACCTCAACTTGGAGCAAAGTGAGTCAGTGAAAAACGACATGTTTAAATAACTGCTCTCAGATGCACTGCGTAGATTGCGCACTTGATGGCGCTATGAGCTCGAAGAACTTGAAGCCCTTGTTTTTCCTCTTTAATGGTAGGCTGCTGCAGACAGTAGTGCACTTACTTCAATATTTCAACAGTTCACCCACTATGTGACTCATAAAACAATTTCACGATCAAGATCTTGTGGCTTTTTATCATATTGATCCCCTAAAGGGAAGAAAAAGCTCATTATTTCCGAAAACAGCAGCCCAGAATCTTTGTGATGCTCTTTTCAGAGACACTTAAGCAGTTGGCTGCATGTTATCACGCAGGCTCGAACCTCTTAACAATTTATTCGATTGTGCCACTGTGGTTCCTTGCAGGGAAAGCGTTAAAGTATTATGTTTTTATTTCACCCTGTTTCAAGATTCAAACATTTCAATCATTATGTGGATTAGATGGTCGAATAAGAAGTCACGGTTGAATAAAATGACTTTGATTTCGATCCGATTTGCCTCATGTCTATTGTTAGAGCTTTGCCTTTTTATTATTCATCTTCTGGAATTTTAAGTGTGGCTTGCCTGACAGGTGAAAAGAGGCCAAACAGCTTGACAGAATCATTTGAAGTGGGCCATGAGGACACTGGGGAAGAGCAATTTGAAGGCGGCCGCTGTGGAGCTTCCAAAGGCAAGAAAAAACAGAAGGACTTTGTCAAGAGAAACATTGAGGTATGTCAAAGTTCACGTCGGGCCAAAAGCAGCGCTGGGGCATATCGCATGACTTGGAGCAAGTCTCTGGTCTATTTGTTTTCCCAAGATCAGACGTGTTTTAAGTCTACTATGGCACCGCAGAAAGAGCAGAAATGTTATGCAAGTAATGATTTTAATTCTGTCTTTTTTTTCTTGACGTGGTGCAATGCAATAGCTAGTGAGTGGTGAGGGGGACCGAGTGCTTTTGACCCAGGCAGAGAATGAGCGTCTGGCCGAGCTCCTCCAAGAAGTAGACGAAGAGGAAGAGGACGGTGCCAGAGGCGCAGACGGCGAGGTAGGCTGACATGAAGCCCTAACAGGCAACACATGCTGTAGGATGAGTCTCTCTTTTTCAAGTTCCTTAATACTTCCCCCTCGCGTCCACAAGTCACACAGCAGATGATCCCATCCACTGCTCCTGCTACCAACATTTAGATCTCACATTTAGTCAGATCCTCTTGATTCAGTCTCGGTTCTTAAACTGTTGTGATCTTATTTGTTGGAACTTGTGTCATTACCCTACATTTGGCCTTTTGAATGACATTAAGTAACCTCAGAACAGCACACAGAGCAGCACTGGTCCATGTTTTGATGACTGCTTGGCAGCTGAGACAGCCTCTGGGCAGAAGATTCTGACTCCTCTAAGCAGTTCAGATTAAGAACCAGATGTCAAGTGCCATATGCAGCTCACAAGGAATGCCGTGCATTATGGATTCATTTTATTATCTTATTTTCAAGAGTTCCCTCTGGAGTGTTTTCTGCCAATATTCAAAAAGCCAGGGTCTTTCATATAGATCCTCTATAAGCTACGGTTGCACTCACAGTGAGGGTGTGCTGTTTGAGCTTAAAGGAACAGTTCACACTTATCTGCTCACCCCCGAGCAGATGAGAAGTCAGGTGAAGTTCCATAGTCCACAGAATATTGCTGGAGCTTCACAGAAAAATAATCCTTACCAAAAACTGAAGTAGATGGGGACTTGTTTTAAAACATAAAAAAACAACCAGAAATAAAGAAAAAAATGGCTTATATAATAATAGATAATAATGTCTTTTCAAATCGATTTGGGATCTTGGGGCTTCCAGAGACTTGTGTGGAGTTTTTTTTGGCTGTTTTTTATGTTTTAAAACAAATCCCCATACTTCAGTTGTTTAGAAGAATGCTGCAGTGCTGCAAAGCTCCGGAAATGTTTTGTGGACTATGAAGCTTCACCCAACTTTCCATCAGCATGAGGGTGAGTAGATCATTTCAATTTCTGGGTGGACTGTTCCAAGAGACTGGCCTCTTGTTTGTCTTTGAAGATTTTCCTCTTAAGACCCAGTGCCACCTGGAGCAGGACACTACTTCACTGCGAACCCACCTACACCATCCTGACTTCAAATGTTTTTATTTCAGTTTTAATTTGCTTTAATAGTCCTTTTGGCAGCTGTGAGGCCGGTTTGAAGTCAGATGGGATGAAGCCTGTTCGGGAAGCGGGAGGGAACATACTTACCTTTCACATGCGGTTCCATTTAGCCTGACCCCGACAGCTCTGCATCCGTGGGACAGCCTGCCAGAGGATTTTTTTTTATGTCTTGCTTCTCTATTTATGATGTTTGCCTTGACTTTTAGAACAATACCGCAGTAATTGTGGTGGCAGATACCAAACTGAGGGGAGTGCAGATGCTCTGAGTTTTTTTATTGGCTGGAGGAAGACTTCCTGTTATTGCGAGACGTGCTATCATGAATGGCCGTAACGAAGGAAAGCACATCATTTTTGTCACCGGGACTTTGGCAGTGATGTGTCTCTCGTTTTGAGGACTTCAACCAGTTCTTGGCGAAATCCCCCAGGACACATCAGTCATAAGCTGCAGCTCGCTTTTGGCCTCATACACTTATTTTGATATTATTGTCTCTTACCTAACAAGCTCCACAGTTCGATGTGGCTGTAGTAACCCAAGGTAGTAAATCAGTAGCGGTGAGTAATCGTAGAACATCTTGTTGCTGTAATAGTGGATCTATTCTCTTTTACCTTACATTCACCTGTTATCTATGGCCACAGGTTGATAAATGGAGGAACATTTGCTCTTATTATAAGGATTAAGAACAACTGTATGGCAATGCTTTCACGAAAAACCTGTTTGAGTGTTATTAGAGGCATTCTGAAGAGAGATTCCACATGGGTAGGCTGATACGTATATATGCTTTCTTGTCGAGAGAAGATTGATACCGCACTCATGTATGTATAGGCCTGCATGAACACAAAGGACAAACCAAGGCCTGCCTGAGGCCTGGGATTGAGGTATTCTACCACATCCAAGTAAACCACTGCAGTGGTTAACGTTGAATTAACTCAAGGCAATAAATCTGCAAATGTGAAACAGGAATCCGTGTTATAAGAACTCGCGGAGCTCGTTCGTCAAATTTTGGCTTTGCACGGTGCCCCGCCTAGTTGATAGACCCCTTTGTTTGCTGTTGTCCTCTGCCAGTTTTCTTCTGCTCCCCCGTCACAGTGTTCAGAGGTCACAGCTGTGTTTTGCAGACTTGTGATCCTCTTTGGCATGAAAGCCTCGCTGTAACATCTTATCTCACCACTGGGCTGTGATGAGCTCACCACCCACCCACTGTTTCCCATAGGGTTAATGGGAGTTTCACTGGATAGATGGTCACTGTGAGGAAGAGGCAATTGCCAAAGTTTTGGCGTCTGACTGTACAGTTGGCATGCAGTGTTGAGAAGAACGATCTGCACCCTGTTCTCCATCCAGAAGTGAATACCAAGTGCTACAGTCAGACTTGTACCTCATCCCTGTTTCAGACGTCACTGTCACAAAGTTGCTAAGTAAGCAGTAGAGAGATAATGTTTTTCGGTCGCCTGTTTAGGTTGCCACAAAATAAAGCAGGTTTACACCCACGGGCCATGACCTATTTAATTTTATATCATTTTCTTATTTCCAGGAGGACGTGCGGGCTGTGTCTGTCCTGACAGGCCATGGTTACACCCCGGAGCCCTCTGACCTGGAGCAGCTGATCCACATCGACTCCAGAATTCGCCTTCTCCTTCCTGTCGAGGAATTTCTCTCAGTGAAAAGCTCTTGCACAAACCTGAGCTTATCCCAGGTATGTATTAAACAGCACTACCGTCATTACATAATAACAAGAATGGGTTTATACAAAGCACTATTAACTCTTCCAGACACCACCCAGGACTGCTCTGAGGCAAGGTCATTAAGTCTCATTACAAAGTCAGCTCAGTGGGGCATCGATGGCAACATCTTGTAAAACCTTTTGTTACTGACCCTCAGGGAGCTTCACCCGCATGGGTAAGGAAGGGAAAACAGTATTGTGTAAGATGCTGTAATTTGGAAGCGAGGGTTGCCTCAGTTTTCCGTCCACTTTTCCACCATGTTTCCGTATGGAGGACATACTATAAAGCCCCTCGTGCATTATTTGCTGCTAGTAAATTTGATGTAATACGCTAACAAATGTTTTTTATTATTAAAATGATTATGTTATTTCCATATGAGCAATGGTAAATTTGATACATTTTGGCATTTATAGTGTTTTATAACATGTTGAGGTGGCTCATGGCTGGTCCATTAGACTCTATTGTTTATTGTGATTTCTAAAATTCTGTCCTTGCATTACCTTGCAAGGCAGTTGGAGTCGCAAGATCATGTGATCATGTGATTTTGAGAATCCATCTTGCCAGGCTTCAAGCTTTGTGCTTTGTTGCTCAACTGCAGTAGTATGGACCAATCAGCTACTTTCAGCTACAGGCTTGCTTTAGGTGAGATCAAACCAGTCATATAGTTGCTGGTGTGTGATGTAGTGCTGTAAAGCGTTTGCGTTACACACCTAACCGTCTACCCAGGTTACATACAAGTACAAATACAAGAGATCGGGCACACAGTGGGACTGATGGAGACATCATCTGTGATTCTGACACTCTAATTCTAATGTAAGATAGCTGCGTAATTCTGCTTTAAGTTTTTACAAGCTTGTAATCTTCACACTCTACTTCACATTGTCTGAGCTTGTGAGAGTACGATCTGTCTATCACTACCACATCAGACAAGCGCAGAACCAACTTAACAGATATTTCTAACGATAATTTTTTTTCCAGGCCTCGGCCCCGAGTCTGGGCCCTGCTCCTAGACGTGAGCTCAGTGAGTTATCTCAGGACCTTATCTGACTATATTTTAATGGCCAGATGGCATGCTCATCACTTGGGCAGCCTCTCCGTGGAAAATTATGTTTTTGAAGTCATAAAAACTTTACAAAGCAGTTTTGCGAACCCAGGGTGCCATTCGCTACTATCACTACTGGATGTAGACAAGGAAAAACCGCAGTGCTCAGAATCCCAGTGCTATAATAGCGTCATGATTTATGTCATAAGGTCAAGAATATTTATGTTGCTGGCCTAATTACTTCACTTTCCCACTGTAAATTCACTCAGTCATCCGCCTGATGTTTAAAAGGAGATGGCAGTAAAACATTTGAAGTTTGAGCCGCTGAGGTCATTTATGTTTTGCCTTGTAGGTGTCTGTTAAGATGATCAGGATTCTCAATATGTTAAAAGTTCAATATGTAAGAATTGGCCATTTCTGTCAAATTCATTCTCAAAGCAAATAGGGGGCAGCATATCACCACAGTAACTGCTGCTAACTGTAGCTGCCGTTTGCTAGTCAACACAATAAGCCATGCAGCGAGTGGTTAGGACTGGAAGCTCGGAGCACGGGGGGAGTCTTGCTAGCACAGGAGCTTTGGACCGGGACCGGCTGGGGCTAGCTGGTTAGCAGTTTTCTGGCATTTCATAAACAAACTGATGAATTCATTCATCTAAAAAAAGTGATTGGGAGTATTTAGATAAAGACATGACCTACTGCTGCTAAAAAACTCCCAAACTTCATGCACTAACATTTGGACTAGTCGTAAAACCTGGACCGTCTCTTAGCTTGAATGAGTCCAACCTCCCTTGCGCTCTCCCTACATGATGTCGGCTGGATTTCGAGCCAACGGTATAAAACTGTGATATTGCTGGGCAGCTGGATGTGTTACTTTGTGTAACCTACCTCCCCTCCCTTCCCACCCTTTAATCATCCTGCCTGGTTAAAAGAGTTTTGCGGGAAAGTAAAATTCCACATCATCCATCCATCATCTGCTCTCCATTAGTGCTGAAATGGCTAATGCAGGCATTCCTTTTCAACTGATGTTAAATGTGAATTAAACAATGACACAAAACCTCTTGCTCTCGAGTAAGCATTTGCAGATGAGTCAGATTGCTAACATGACAAACAAAATAAAAATTCACTCTATCCCTGCGTTTTCGTGCACTGAAAAAATGGAAAGATGTGAGGTTTTGAACAACGCACACCTGTATGGCTTTAAAAGTAGCCGTTTCCTTACCCTCCCTTAATCCCGTCTCACTGTTGTGGCACATATTAAAGATAGACTGCGCTGACAATAAATCTCTTTCAGAGCCAGTCAGTCATCCACATCAGTGCCTGTAAATCCTAAAGGTCATAAAAGTAAATATGCTTTTGTTTCGCGGTTAGCTTTCTTCTTGGCGGTAGCTTGCGCCAGTTAAAGTTACTAACTGAAACCATTTGGACAGCAAAGCAGGAACCTGCTTGTTTGTCTGCTCATGCCAGGGAAGTATCTAATGTACACAAATGAGATCATCATACCAGGGTTTCAGCACCACTCATACTGTTTTTCCCCCAGCATATTAAATCCATGTTTGCTGCTGTCTCAGATCCATCATCTGTCACATTTTGAGAGTTATACACCTCTCCCCAGCGAGAACTCACTCACGAAGGATCAGTCGGGACTTGATTCTGTGACTTCAGAACTTGGCGGCGTCTTTTCTCAATAAGTCGTGATTGATATTCTGAGGAGAAAACAGCCCTTGCATTCCTGTGCAGTCCCTTCAGCAGTAGCCTCTCCGGCTAAGCAGGTCCTTTTGCGTGATCCTGCAAGGGTAGATTACAGTCTGTGAGGCCTGGCACCAGCCGGGATGCTCCCACAGAGGAGAGTCGGCCCCCCATCAGAACCTAATTACAGAGCTGGTGGAGGTAGTGCAGTGCCAGCTACAGAAAAGGAAACAAGTTATTCTCTGTCATTTGGAGTTATTAACACGTGCGGAAAGGGTTAGTACATGTACAGTAAAGACTGTGTACTGGATAGGAATAGCCCATATATTGTCATCTGCTTGTGGCAGTGCATTTTTGTACAGCTCTTTGAGGGAGGTGGTCACCTGTGGATTCTAGTGCTGCAGCACTGTATTCCCCCTCTGTCTGAAGTGGAGCGGTGTTGTCTGTGGGAGAAAGAGGGATTTGTTGGTGTGGACTTTGGCCTTTATAACTTTCGAGATCTTTTACATGCACAAGACTGTATAAAACAATGAAGGAAAGGAATAGCATAATAGGTCTCCTTTGAGGCAATGCAGTGGCAGGTGCACATTACACTGTACTGACCGCATGATAAGGGTTAGAGAAATCCATGCTGTAATGCCTTAAACCACCGGATCAGTATTTGTGGAAGCATAGAATTACTCATCGTATGGCCACACGATGACTCATGGTGAAAGTCCTGATGAGGAAAAGACCTTGTTTTCTTTGCCTCTGGCTCCTTTTTGATGATTTCTGGTGATAGGAAAAAGGTCAGGTAGCTACAAACCCTCCTCTAATCATCTGGATTCAATGGAATCAAAACACAGCTCTGAACAGTGTTTTCCTTGGACGGCGTTGATGTTGTGCTAATGACAGCATCGCTCCCTGTGCATTCTACATTTTCTCCCATCTTGACAGGCTTCAGCTGAAGTAGCCGTTCTGTCATTAAAAAACATCTGTTAGGACGTGGGATCCATGTACAGTGCACCCCTCCTACTGTACCACTGTGTGGTAATGCCTGCACCGCCCAGTTTGAAGCAACGAGAGGGGGATTCTGTCATGAGAATTAGATGGTGTCAGGCGTTTGGTGACATGGGTGTAAGTGTGTGTGATATTCTCTCAAATGTGGGTTAGACAGTGTGGTTACAATGAAAAGTAATGAATAGCATTATACATTCACTGTCCCACTGTATCAGCAGGGCTGCGACTCCCTCTGTGTTTGCATAGTAACTCCAGCTGTGTTTGTGTTGTGTATCGGTTGTCTATATTTTGATGTAAGACCATGAGGTCATTTAGTCACATTGTGTGGTTGCTGATGAGCACCCATAATTCTAACTGCAGCGAATGTTAAGTGAGACAGCAGAGTTTTGGACAGAAAACGCCCTATTGACCAACACAATGCGGTCAGCAGTTAGTTAGCAAATTTATCTTATTTGGTCCGGTCATATAATTAAACAGCTGTGGAAAAGCTTTGGTCACGTTATAATTATCTAAATGCAGTTTAGTTTCTATTTTATGTCATCAAGTGTAAGCTGTGTGACAATTCATGTTAGACAGTCAGGATACCAGTTGACCTTAAAGGGGCACTATGCAGTTTTGGAGAAGGAATTCAAACTCTAAATTCAAAACTAACATTTACTATATTAAAGAGGTAATAATACAAACTCTGAAATATTATGTTTTTCCATAACTGAATAAACAAACTGTTCTCAGAGGAAAATAAGGTCCCTAGAAGGCAGTTTAAAGCTAGAAAGGTGGCAGGTTTCTTTATTTAGTGTGATTAAAATGAAATCAATCAATGAAGATCTTTCTCTTCTGATTAAAATTTCTTCCCCAAAACTACATAGTGCACCTTTAACATATTCATAATATTCAGAAATGTGATGCAGATTGTGTATATGTAATATGCATGTGCCTTGGTGTCAGACTAAACCCAGAACTAGAAAGTGAAAGAGTAAAAAAAAACAAAAAAAACAGGCGGTGTAATTTTTCACAGAGCAATATGTTTCTCTTTAGTAGCAGTGACAGCAGGAAAAGACATCTTATCCTCTGCAAAGGAAGAAACTGTCCTCTCTGGAATACAATGTCCATGTCCCTACTGAAATATTCAAAATATGATAATTCACAACAGGAAAAGATTTGACTATATTTTCCCAGTGAATGAAGTTTGGCTGAATGCAGCTCTCAGCACTCATCACACTGGTAACCAACTTAGCAAAGTTTTTTTTTTTTTTTTTACTGTATTAGCATTAAAATGTTGATATTTAACCATTCAATTCACTGTGTGTGTGCTATTACACAAACTGTAACATCTTTGCAGGCTTTGTGGGCTTCCATCTGTGCATGGTGAGAACTGAGATGTCAGGTTTGACATGTGGCACACTTGATGTTTTTCACAAGGTTAACTTGGCTGAAAAGAAAAGACTCCACACCCTTCCCCACCCTATAATTCATATGAGACCCAGTTTATTGTCTTCTTATAAACGCCTCTCCCACTGGTGTTACCCACAGCAGCAGCAGTTGTGTTAAGTGGTTTAGCGAGATTTTTCCCTGCCATGGTTGAGATCTAACTTTTGACTGTTCCGCTCATTATGTCACTCCACATAAGATAATTCAGTCAAAAAAAATCTGCTAACAATAAACTATACTTAAAGTAATTGCTTATCTCTCTTTATGATCCACATGAACTAACATTAAATCATTTTAGAATATATCACAACCCACTATTCTTTTTCTTTTAATACGTGCCAGAGCTCACCATGTTTTTTCTATTTTGGGGAAGTATGCCAATTTGTTGTCTTGCTAAGATTTAGATGAGGAGATCAATATCACTCTGTGCAGTACATATATGAAGCTACTGCCAGCAGATGTTTAGCTTAGCTCAGCACAATGACTGGAAACAGAGGTGAAACAGCTAGCCAGGCTCTGTCCAAAGGTAACAAAACCTGCCTAAAAGCACCTCTAACCATGTGTTCAAGGCATATTTTAGCTGGCACGGTTGCATGCAAAGTCAATGGAATGATACGATTAGACAAAATTGGTACAAACTGATGTGATGTGAAGTTGAACATGTTTTAACTGGTGAGTGCTTACTTCAATCAGAGCTGAACACGGAATTGTTTTTACCCCGTTCATGATACCGTGTCCACGAGAGTCCGCATGAATGACCGCCTCTTCTGGTATTTAACACCTTGTAATGGAAATTTGCTGAAAGCTGCGAGTTTACGAGTTGTGGCCTTTTTGCTGATGTTTTCAAAAACTGCTGTGGAAGTTCATTTTTTGGTGAATGGTAAGTAAATAAATTGTAATTTTAGTTTTATAGAGTTTTTCGTAATATTATATTCTGAGGAAAATGTCGATATATTGCCACCGGCTTCATCTACATTTCCTGCATTACGTTACCGCTCACTAGCTTTCCAATTTGTCAGCCTCGGTGGCCTCTAAACATCGTCGTCTAGCAGCAGTGTTCTCATGACTTAACCATCAGAAGGGCAAGCATAGCATGTGCACGACCTCCCATGTCGTAACAAGCTCCCTGAAGGCAGCAAAACTCACTAACAGGCTGTCTGTGTCACAGTCCACGTAGAGCAAGTTTACAGCTAACGAATCAACGAGGACGGCACAAACAGCCCAGCAGTCAAACACGTGCAAATTGCAAGGCCTCCTGTTTGAAGGCACTTCAAATCTCTTTACCACGCCATATCTCATTTATTGAACCCGTATTAAAACCGGCAGTGTTTAAAAACAACATTGTGGTTTTGATACAGCCAGGCTTGCTATAAGCTGCCAAACTATTCGTTATTTATTATTTATATTGAAACATTGCATTGGCAGTGCTCACAGTCCTATATTTCATCTCTTTGACAAAGTACCACCAAGACATTAAGAAGCTGAAATCTAGGTCAGATATTGTATTTGACAATACACAGCATGCGTCTCTCGGGGACCACAAGTGCAAAAAGATGCTTGGACGTTTTTTTCCCCTCCAGATGCTTTTCATAAATATTTAACATGGTCTGCTTCTAAAGCACTGTTCACATTTATTTTGTCTGTGTCATTATTTGGCAAAAACAAAAATAACCTTATATAAGAAACGTGGTGCTTGGTGGACATGATCCTATTAGTCTTACCACAATAAAAAGCACAGACTGTGAAGTATTGACAATGGTTTGGAAGGATCACAAATGCATGATTTTCTTCCCCAAAACAGTGAAAACTTCAAGCAGATCAAATCTTTTTCGACCTTTGATTGTTCTTTGGATGATGCTGAGATACTAAGAACACACAGGTGGCGCAGATATGTTAAACCAGGATCACATTCAGCATGCTTTGAGTGTAGGATGCACCAGGAGGTTTTGATCTGCGCTGCAGTGATTGCTCCAGACCACCCTCAGTTCTGAAAAAAAAAAAAGTCCAGATGACCCACAAGTGAATCTTCTAATCCTTCAGGAATGTTCTGCAATCATCAAGTCATCTACCACAGATCCAAAATACTGATGTCAAAGCATGATCTCTGGAAGGGAAAAAGAGAACTTGGATTCAAACAAATTTTATATCTGGGTCATTTTTAAGAAGCCGACAAACCTTCGCATTGTCTCGTATGGAGCAATGTCGGAGAAAGTTTTGGTCCAACTTTAAAGAGGAGGGAGGGGAAGGAATTATGATGTTAGACTGTGCCGTTGTGCAGCATCAGAAACATTTGTCTGAATGACCTTGCTTACCCGAGTGTCAACATGCAGGTGGATGTATAACGTGCATGGGAGACATCTGTGTTGCAGCACCTCTGCCTCCGAACTTGGCAGAGGGCCGCGGGTCATAGCTGGGCAAAACGACAATCTGAGAGACGGAGTCAAAAGTCTCTCAGCCATAGCTTCCGAACAGCTTACTGCCGAGCTCTCACAGGGAGTGCTCGTGGCAAGGCATGTGGACAGGCCTTGGCAGGTAGCCTGGGTCCACGTGGCACAGCCAGAGCTCCTATTATACTTCAGATTTTAGGAGAGACAGAGAGAAAGAGAGAGAGAGGCCGAAAGAGAGGAGCGTGCTGTTCTGAACAACACCAGCCATCCCTGGGTGAATCAGCATGGCTGGCTCTCTTACATCAAAACAGAATTGTCCCTTTGCAGTGTGTAGCCAACAGTCGTTAGCAAGACCTATTGTCCACAACCACGGGAGGATATTTTCCACTAAATAGGAATGATTTGTGTTATAAGGAGTGACAGTGGTTTACCGACTAGTCAGGTGCATCTTCTTCATTTTTATAATCTAATTAAATCCATGTTTTTAAATGCTCCTCTGTTCAGTTTTTGTCAGATTTATGGTATTTTCAGGGCTGCTCAGAAGATAGGAATTATTTGAGGGCTGTTGTGTTGTATTGCCCTGATTACCAAATAAACTGGTAACTAAGTCTATAACGGAAACATGCTGTTTTCATTATTTGTGTAGCCTCTTTTTTTAATGACTGAGAGACTTGATTTGACCAACAGACATTTTTAATATAACAAAGGCCCCCAGAGTCAAGGCCAGTGAGCCGCTTTGTGGCCACTGCATGCAAGAACTAACTGCCGTTTGAAACGTTGGCTGGCGTCCACATCACATAAGTGTTTTTCAAGGAAAAACTCATTGTGTATTTTATCCATTGCTTGATTTGCGTAACTCTTTGCAAAAAAACGCCCCGAAGCCTCTTGTGCTTTCCTTCCTGTGACATGTTAGCTTCTCCATCTATTTTGGACTTGAACCAGTTTGAAAAAGGTATGAACTTGGTTGAAAAGACCACACGTTTTTACAAATTAGTTTGTTTAGAGTATGCAGTAGCATTTATGATTTTACTCCTGACACTTCCTTGGATTAGCTGCCTCAGAGCACGCCTCACTATTAAGCTTGTCTGAGTGTGTGAACAAGGTCATCAAGCTCTCTTTGCGGCTCTGGTTCTGGCATCAGTGACTCTTCTGAACACCTAATGTGAGGAAGGAACCTGAGGCAAAAGAAAGTGCTGGTATGCCCTCTTACCATGTGAATAGCGAGCACTTCTACATACGGGTGACTGAGTCATTTGTCTTGTTGTCTCGCTGTTTATGAGATGAATCTGAGAATGCGTCTGCACAAGAGGATCCAGCTGTTTTATTTGGCAAATCACACCCCAGATGTAACGCATATTGGAGCAGGGAAGGAGCTCCAGGCTACCAATCCCAATGGCTCCCTCCACCGCCGAATAAAACAAATATGATTGACTTGATGCAATAATATGTCTCTTTTAATGGGGACATTAAGACATAGCACACTCATTATTGATTAGCGCTTGGCAGCCAGGATTTGTTTTGAATTAGAAACATAAAATAGTCCCTGGTATAGTTCCCATTTTGTCACTTTGGACAACAGCAGATCATCCATCAACCACTGCAGCTGTTTCACACACAAACACTATGACAAGCTCAGGCTGGAATGCATCGCTTCTATTGGAAATAATAAAATTGATCACACGATTCAATAACCACTAGAGTTATCTGAAAGTCGTACAAGAAATTGACTTACGATGGTTTCGCTAATGGCAGCTGGCAAATCCTTAACGTTTTCATATTGTGGGAAAGCAAAATCTGAGCCATAAGGTAAAACAAGGACAGCTTCCCAGGAACTGTCATATCATGCACCAGTGAGCTTTCACTCTGTTTTAATATCGTTTCATTCAAGGTGCACCTGGCAGTCAGCGTTATTCTTTGTGTTTACAATGCTTCAACCCGTGACACTAATGCAACATCAGATTCCTTTCCAAATCGATCACCATCTATAGGCCGACATACCCTTCTCTCAAATTATGTTTGACATGTTTTTCAAACTTAAAGAGGACAAAGTCTGGATCTTTATGGCCTCCCAGCGGTCTCGTGACCCACTTCGGTGATGTGATTATTGGAGATCTTCAACGGCAGGAGGAGGAGAGATTACCAGCATTTTGCTGATTCTCAGATAACCCTGATCTCTCTCTCCTCTTCTCTGTTTGGAAGTCACTCAGTTTAACCTCATATTCAGTTTAGGCTATAAAACATCTCAGGAGGAGAAGCACAAATACTGTGATGTGTTCAAACAATGGAGTCTATTAAGGTCAAGAAACATCTTCTCCAAGAAGTGAATCAGTTTTACTGGCAGATGAGACTAATCTGCTGTTTGACTTGGAAATGGATCTAAACTTGTTGAACGCATTTATTATTACTGCTAATCAATTATACATTTAGAAACATTGTGGACAAAGTACTGCAATGAAAAATTTATAGGCTAGGGTTTGAAAATCAACCATGTCTCAGTTTATCACTTATGATCTCATCCTGCTTTAAATTTTCACTTGTCATATCAAAATATTATATTCCCATATAGTATTTCAAAGCATATAAAATCTCTTTTATCTTAGCAATACATTTCAAGCATCAGAACTTCTGTCTGCAGATAAACCTTACATGACATTGATGTAAAACTGTTTTTAAGCCATGCTAGCAATGTGGCTGTAGAAATGACCATGTTGGTCGGTCTGTCGGTCCACTCCTGTGATCCAGACTGAAACATTCTTGGTTCCCCAAGAATAAATCCCAATCTTTTCTTGGTGATCTTTGGTAATGCCATGCACAATCTGATCTATAAAGTCAAATATACTTTACTATGCTATGTTTTATTACCAAATCCCTGCAAAACTATTGACATTCTCATCAGCCTCAGCTGTACTTTGTGTTTAGTGCTAATTAGCAAATGTTAGCATGCTAACAGGCTAAACTAGAATAAAGTAAACATTATATCCGCTAAACATCAGCATGTTAGCATTGTCATTGTGAGTATGTTAGCATGCTGCTGTTAGCAGTTAGCTGAATGCACCAAGTGTGCCCAAGTACAGCCTTACTGAGATGCTTGCATGACTCTCAATCGTGTTTCAGTCCATTGGAATAAAAAGTAAAATAATACTAATTTAACTGGCTGAATCTGAATATTATAATTAACAAAGGGAAGAGCTTTCGATGGAGTCTTAATGGTAAAGGCACATTACACACCCATATATCTGTCTTTCATGACATCCACTTCGCACACCATGATTGGGTGATGCCTTTAAAGGCTAAAAAAAAAAGTTAAATAAAATATCAATAAAAAAAAAAAAAAGCAGTGTGTAAAGGCCTCAACATTAAAACTAACCAGGAGAGTAACACCATATCTACACAGGATGCATTCAGGCACAGCATTGAGAGCTTTGTCACATACGCTTTTGCCGTGTAAAACAGAAGAAATAGACTTGACGTGTAAAACGCGAGACATTACATGGCCTTCGTAGACAGCTGGAAAACAATAGAAGTGCATCTGTCCTGTCAGACCCACATGAGACAGACCATTGCAAATCACGGCTGAAACATGTCATGTGCAAACACGCCTTACGTACTTAAGTACAGTTGATTGATGTCTTGGACCCAATAAACGGTCACATCGGGGGTACATTTCATTAGTGGTGTCAGTGGAAAAGAGAAAACGGTATCTTGGGACCTAAGGAGGAGTGTGAGATAGACCAGGTGTCACTAAGCGTATTCAACAAACTATGTAAACCTCCCAGCTTTGCTTGATTTTTATTTGTTGTAACTAGGCTAACACGAGACAGAGATGCAGTGATGAGGAGGTGAAAGCCAGGAAAGATGATGTGTAATTTGCGGACCATCTATCTTTGGTGTAATTAGGGCCACATCAGTAAAGTTTATAGAATGAGACTGTGGGATTTCCCCTCACACTCACCAGAATTCATTGAGTGTTAATTTAGCCACAGAGAATTGGTCCAGTAAAAAATGTGACATAAGTGCCAAATTCATCCAAACCTTGGTCAGTGATAGCTTTATCATCGCTAAGCCCCTAAAAGTTTGCAGTCTATAGTTCTTGAAAAGTAGGGCAGCTGTTGTTTCCAAATTAAATAAACCGTTTACCCAAAGATTTGGGCTTTTTTAGAAACATGCATTTAGTGGTGTGAGGATGGTGGTAAAGCTAGACTTTAATTTTTATTTTTCCTGGTTGGAATGCTGTATTTCTCACTCTGGTGCATGACAGGAGTCTGAGTCCGTGGTCCTGGCTTTTGTAGTCTGGATGAGGCAGTCTTAACTGAACGGCTCTAGTGACGACCACTTAAAAGAGGCTTCAGATAGAAGCTGTCATTATTTCCCTATAGGCAGACAGAGGGCACTGGTAGGTGAGGCCACACACACTATAGGAAAATCTGAGAAGATTCTTGTTTTTGCCAAGATTTGAACATTAAAATGATGTCGCACTGGTATCATTCAGTTGCCTAAAATCTGTGTAAACGCAATACGTGATATTAGTGGAGTAGACATGTCTGTTTTTCTTATTAATAAGGGGAGAAGCACTCATTCTTCTTGACAACCCACTGGCTCAACTTAACTGAACTCCCCTCCTACCCTGGGTTTAACTAAGATTACATCCTATCATAAATATGTCACAACAGATTTAGTAACTCAGCGTTTAAGTTCACAATTTCTGCTGGGTCCCACTGTCTCCGCTAACCTACTATTTGGTTGTGTGCAAGTCCCTATTGAGATGTCGACATTTTATGAAATATCCATCAATTTCGACATTATAAGTTCATACGTACGCCTGCCTGCCATCCAGACTAACCGAGAGAGATGGAGATTTCAACCACACGGCGCTGGACTGACACTCCAAAACAGCCCTGTGGTTGGCAACATCCTCTCAGACCCAACAATTTTTTCGACCTAGCTGCTGCTTTTATAGAGTGGCTGTGTATTTTTAGAGGTCGCAAAATGACCATACCACAGGTCACTCTCTGGTCAGTCACTACAGTATTGGTCATTTAGCCATGTTTTTCCATCCTTACTCATGAAGAAATTAATTGTGGGTGCGGTAGGGAAGAAAATTAAAGATCAAGTGTAAAAGATTTAGGGGCACCTATTAACAGAAAAGGGAAACAAATAACACTTTGTTTTCACTGCACTGCAAACATAATTCTCCACTGGTTTCAAAAAGAAGTCCAGTTGTATGTAGGTTTATGAGAAAATGGCCCTACTTCTCACTTGATTTCTTTTACCTCAGTAAACAGTTTCCTAATGAGGTTATGGTCTCAGTTTCCAGTTTCAAGTGTTCTTCAATACAGCATTATATTCATTTTGTAAATTATTATTCCCCGAAGTGAGATGAATAAAAAAAGTCTTAAGTCTAAAGTACTTGGCTGATAGTATTTACAGCTAACTTTCAGGAACTATTGAGAGGCCCCATGATACGCCATTCCTTAAAAAAAAAAAAAAAAGGAAAAACCAAGATGGTAACAGCTGTGATACCAAACTAGAGACTTGAATAGCGAAGTCCACAAACCAATGGCTGACATGGTGGGTTTACATTTGAGAATTACAACCTCTGTGCTAGTTTTCAGCACTTGTTGTCCATCAGCTACATCAACAGAAGCTATTCAGTCATCGCAGCATAGCATTTCAGCATCAGCGCAGTTTCTTTTTTATGACTGGTTTGAATATTTGTCACTTGAACCTGATGACTTCATTTTCCCTCCGATAGAAAAAGATCCATCGTATGGTCGGAAGGACAAGCCTCTCACTTATCAGCTGTGTGTGGATTGGGCCACCGGGTTGGACTCGCCCATTTCCTCCTGACCCATTTTCGAAGTTTGCTTTGGATGCAGCTTGTGGTTCATTGTGTCAGCACAGTGCACGCAGATGCCATAAATGTGTGATTTATGTTGGACCCCATGTGGACTGTAGCTGTAGCTTTTGGGCTTTCTCAGCTCTTATAATGAGTACCTGCTTTTACTGTGCAGTGTATAAAAAAAGTAGTAAAGAAGTAGCAAACCACTGGTGTTGATCTCTACATCTTAAGGACACAACACCATCGTGGTGAGATAAGCATACGGTAACTCGGGAGTCTTAGAGGAATGGAAAACTTTCACAGAAATGAATTGTGATGAACTGTTATACGGGTTTGATTGCTATTTAAATGTTTCTGAGCGACGGCCATAAGCTGTGAGTGCAGCTTTAGGAGAGCACCCAAGCACGTCCACACGTGAGATGAGTTGTTTGCTCCCCGTGAGAACCGGTCGTGTCTGTTGTGTATCAGGCCCATGGCTCAGACGTTGGCTGGAAGTGCGATGGGGACCCGCAGCCAGGAGAGACGGTCCTGCAGGATATAAAGGAGAGGAGAGGGCAGGAGAGGCGGCTCCAAGAGATCCAACAGCAGCTGGAGATCCTGGGCCGGGGCCAAGAGATGACTGTGAGTTCAAAGCAGCTACGATCGTTCACACACAACAAAACACATGCTCAAATTCACACAAGTACTGACATCCACACAGTGCCTGTGTTGTGCATTATAGCAGTCCTCAGTGCTTCTATCCGTAGACACGTGTGTGACAAATTATTACAATTTCGTCCTCAGTCATTCTCACAATGGGACGATGAAATCACATGCAATATTCGTGTCTCTGCAGGCCCATATTTTTTCACTTTTTTCTCTTCCTTTCTCTTCTCTCCTTCTTTCTCTTACTCACTTTACAGTGCATAGTAGTGTGCGGTGTGTAAAATATGTGTTTTGACTTACATTTTCAGTTAGCGCTGGGTTAAATATCTTTCTCTGCTTTGCTTTGCACACGGATTCCATCCGAGAGCGAGGGAGGTAGTTTACTCAACTGATGGCCTTTAGTCCTCCACAGTGTTTCATTGCTCTCTGGCATTCTTCGCTGAGATTTGATGTCCCACTCTCCACAGTGTTCCCTAGAAACCATTGAGCGCCGTCTGGTTTTAGGAGCCTCTGCAGAATTACAACCAGCAGAACTGTCACTCGTACCCCAAACCCTGTAGCTAAAGGCGCAACACAAGAATGTTCCAAGCACAAAGGTTGATAGCGCTGATTTCTGCTTCCTCTGACATTTATGACTTTAAATTTTGTGCGAGAGGAAAGAAAAACATTTGAGATGAATGTTGTAGTTTCACTTTGTCAGTGTTTGAATGGGCAGATTCTCCCAGTCTTGCACAACAAGCATCCTGTTTGCGTACTTACGCAAACAGGATGGATTCGATGGAATACAAATTCAAAAGTGTTATCCTAAACTTTCCCAACACATCAATTCTCACACTGATGAACCACAACATGATGTCTATAAGCCTTATTTAGACATAAAAGATGCCCATCTTGCTCACAAACCGTGAGCTAATAAAACCATTAAGTGGCAGCCACACCCGCACATCAAACAAGGCACCATGCCATGCAACCCAAACCTATTCCTGGCCTAATTAAGGAGACACAATTGGAATTTTTTGCTAATTAAGCCAAACTCCGTTTGAGGAAACATCAAAACCACCAGTCTCTTAAATACTGGTGTAGCTAGACGCTCTTTGCATTTAGCTATGTGTCACTGCATTTTATATACTGTCACCAAGCGATTGAACCCAGCCAGCGACTGCAATGCACACAGCACACTTTTCAGTGTATATTCTTAGTGCCACGGGGGCTTGTTTTGTGGTTGGAAGATTTATTTGTATGGAATTTGTCTGGAAGGACACTCACGCAGGCTCACACAGCTCCAGCACAGTCATAAAGTTGATTTGTACATCATCCGTAACTCAAATGTCTTCTCGCACTCTTTTTGCACCTGAAGTGTGTACCAGCTCTGCAGGCTTCAAAAAGAAAAAGAAAGAAATCAAATTCTAAATGATGCAGGGATATATATATATACGAGATACAGTGTGTTTAAATGAGTTTTACATGTGCTGGTAGGATTAAGTTTTAACCTTTCCTCTTGCTTTCAGTCTTTAAGCTAAGCTAGGATAATGGCCTCCTAGCTCCAGCTCCAAAGTTAACACGCAGACAAGAGAGTGGTACCAATCTTTTGATTTCCTCTAATCTAACTCTCAGCAAGCAAACAAAAAGTGTATCCCCTAAAATATTGAACTATTCCTTTTAAGCACTATTATTGAGTGACCTACTTAAATACAAATAAGAACTACTTAGTATTTGTAGCATTTTCAATTATTTTTTATTAGTACCCTATTTCACCCTGTTAGCATGCAGAGCTCTAGTAAATTACAAATACTGCCATATAGAAAGTGATATCATTTCTTGGACGGATTATAAAAATCTAGTCCAAAAACGTACGTGTGTAAGCTGTAGTGCCGTGCTCCAGATAATGCTGTTTCTCTCTCTGTCTGCCAGATCTTTCTAAGAGACGGGGTCTACTAACAGTTAACACTTAAGAGTTAGAAAATGAAAATGAATCCTGAATTCCAGACGAGGAAGCGAACATGAGAGGTTGATTGTTAACGAATTTGTTTTAGGAACATGTTTGAAATAAAAATATTTGACTGAAGTGCCATACCTCTCTAAAGCTACTATGATAGATTGGATATTAGATGGTTTCCCTCCAAATGGGAAGTGAAACACTCTAATGTTTAGTCTGGCCTGCTGCTGGAGCGTAGAGCCTATTGTTACGGTGGAAAATGTTCAAAAGTTAAGACTAATTCGTTGTAGCAGTGTCGACAGACTCGCTGCCTTTCAGTGTGATAGATTCCTGTGTGTTAACAAAAGGTTTGTCTAGAGATCTACCTGATTTATTTTTTTTTTTGCCGTTATTTACTCAAACAAAAGCTGTGTTGTGTTGGATACGGATCTGAGACCTGTAATTTTGTGCGTCATCTCTGCTTCTCCTTTCTCTCAATCCAAACAATCCCCCGTTCCAGTGAAAGTCATCGCCATGCCAAAGAATCTCTCCCCTCACCTTTGATTTTCCATTTTCTTTTTTTCTCTATTAGTAATATATTTGCCTGAGCAGCAAGGTCTTGGCCTTTCCTCTCCTTGAAAAGTATTGCTGATATGATTGTGATTGTTCTCTGTTAAAAGTGCGTAAAACTACAGATAAAACAATCATTTCCAGAAAGAGGAAATGGGAGTTCAACATGGTTACTTTGCTAAGAAGAGCTAAATCTGTGATTCTCCACAGCTGATCCCGTGCTAATTTCCAGCAACTTTATTTGGCTGCGTTCCCAGATCAACAGCGAAAGGAAGGACGATCCCAAAATCTACAGTTAGACATGATTGTTCCAGTAGGGAAATTTTTTAATCTCATGAGTACTCAGGAATTAGCTTTCACTTGTCTATTATGCCGGACACACAGCGCTTTTATATGTTTTGGATCGGCCACAATAGACAACAGACAGTGACTTGATCTGATTTTAACAGTCAGATTTTGAAAGATCGTATCACTTAATAGAATCAGCTAAGAGAAGCAGAGCCAGGTGTTACGTGAACAGACACCTACAGTCAAAGAGGGAACCTACACGTGAATCTGTTGGGTTCACTGTTCAGGCATTTTTGAGCCTCACTGTTGTGCCAGCTCTGCAGTTTCACAACTCTTTTTCCACAGTCAGCTCTGCCAGAACAGAGGAGCCATGGAGAAAAAGGATTCTCTCGCTCTCAGCTCGTCTCGCCCTCTTCGCTACTCGATGCCAGCATTATCCTGGCTACCGGCTCTTTCCCTTTGGCTTGTCATGCTGTCTGCTCTCGTTTGCCACTTTATGATCTCCTGAAATAGAGACAGTTTGACGAAAAGAAGTCTCCACAGTACTCGCCATTTTTTCCTGTGTCACTGCTTCTAATTACTGGAAGAGCGTAAGGTTAGGGTTAGGCTCCCACTCACGCCTTAGATGGTTTTTGTTATAAAGGTATTCCTGATATGTGCATTGGCAGTGGTAAATCCCAAAACTGCCGTTGTTGAGCCTCTTCTAAAACGCTGACAACAGCAGTCACTACCAAGTAGACAACTGGTGGTTGGTTTGCATTGCAGAGATATTTGAAATCAGCAGATTTGTTTATTTCTGCTCGTCATATACTGACGCTTTGGGACTGAAGATCGGGTTGACTGCCATCCCAAAGCGTCAGACGAGTCAGGAATGACACTTAAAAAATCTAGTTTCTTACGAAGTACACCTTTAGACGCGGTGGTCCGACCTATCTGACGTTTCTGCTGTGCCTAATTTATGTACTGTTTTGTTTTACTAGTGTCTTTGAGATGTACCTATGGGTGACATCTTGCCAACGAGCAAATTAGGTCTCCAACCTAATTAGATATTAATTAAATTAGATTGGTATTATTTTGTGTAAGCTAGCGCGTGATGCAGGGATTTTCTACCCAGAAGGTATTGTAAACATACAATATGATTGGGTATGTAGTTCTGTAAAGCTCACCAACCCTGATAGCCTAGCTAGTTTCCCGCCTTTTTCAACAAAATTTGGCATTCGGTTCCCTCATCTAGAAGTCACTGGGTTTACATCAGTAAATCCCCCACACATTAATTAAAAAGTGTTTCAATAGCGATGCTAACTTCAGAGTTAGCCTATAAAAATACATCATCCCTGCTGCTCTCTCTGTTCTAAGTTTCTCTCAGAGAGTGGAAGCTAGCAAGCAAAGCCAACTGGCACTCTGAAATTTCGACTACTTAGCCTAGCTTAAGCAAAACTTCACACCCGTTCGAAAGCTAAATCACTGAAATGGATAACTTTATTTCTCACTGGGCTTCTTTTAATGGCTCAGTCACGACAAGTAGAGCACGGTGTTGTGACATGTGCAGAAAGACATCAGGGTGTGTCCGAGTGCATTATATTTTCAAACGGTACATGTGCAGGGTGCTCTTTGGGAAAGGATGGGGTAAAATGAGGCTACTGGGATTCAGCCAGGAATGACTCCTATAAACTGACTTTAATGAGGTTTCACAGAAAGAACCTGGAGCAAATTATCTATAACCTATTATCCTCGTAATCTCACATTTGGCAACTTTTTTTCTCCTGACCTCGATGCATGCACAGTTATGTCATGTGTGTACTATAGCAGGACGTGACAGTCGTGAGTTGGACTCGACATCTCAACGGGAGTGTAATAGAATTCCTCCCTCCGTCAGTGGAGGACTGGCCCCTGGGTCTGTGGCCGATAGAGCAGAGGTATGTGAGTGAAGTCAGTGACCTTGAAAGCCGAGCAGCCTACGCTTGTGGTAAACCGGTCGTGCACCCTGTGTGTACAGGAGCCAACAGTGAGCTGTGCAGAGGTGGTGGTCCATCGCGGGGCAGATAGCTAGAGGGCTGAACAGCTCTTGCTTTGTCTGATTCATCTCCAGGTGGGAAACCGATACAGAACAGTGACCACGAAGCTGGATCTTTTACCAAAGGTTGGGGGTTCGCCCACCCTGCCATTGTTTGTTGGGAGAGAAACTGGACTCCCTTGTCTGGAGGGCTAAGAACACGTGAACTCTACGTCACCTGTGTCACAAGTAAGAAGTGACAAATTACGCTGCAAAGAGTAGCTAAACAGGGCTGTGATGGAGGTTTTCCCTTACACTTACATACTCTGCACATGGCTTTGTGTGGCTACAGGCCAGACTGAGACAGATACAGTAAGCCTGCTGGGTCTGGATAGCAGGTGGGGGAGCGAGACTCACGGGAGCAGTATGAGATGTCTGGAGCAGTAATGCTGGCATTCTGACAGTTACCACCAGACATATAGGACTTGGGGATTTATTTGACTCTGTCTTGTCTAAGACTGACTGACTTTTAGTGATGACTCAGTCGTGAACTAAATTAATCTTGAAAGGGAAACAAGGCGCCCAGGGAAATGGTTGGTCTTATCTTTCGTGGAATAATAAATAATTAACTAATAATGTGTCGAGTTCACAAGCAACCGCGTCAAAGCCAATTCCTGGTTGATGTGTTGTTGTTCTGGTACAAATCAATCAAAAAATGTTCACAACAACTCTCTGAGCAGCAGGCAGGCAGACAGTCAGTGAGGAGGAGTAATTGGAGGGTGATGGGGATGCACTTTACCACCGAATACAGCTGCAACTCATGATTACTTTTGTTGTCGATTCATCTGTCGATTATTTTCTCCATCAATCGATTAGTTGCTGATCTATAAAGTGTAACAAAATGATGAAAAATGTTGATCAATGAGTCCCTAAAGCTTAAGATCAATATAATATAATAAGAAATATTACCTATCGGAGTATTTTTCTTAATAAACATATATATATATATATATATATATATATATATATATATATATATATAGACATAGTATTTTGACGCCAAAATATTTGGCAATTAATTTAAAGGAGACCTATTATGCTTTTCGTTTTTTGCTTTTCTCATGTGTTTTATATGTTCTTGTGCAATTAAAAGATCATTAAAAAAGTCATAGTCTGCACCAACTGAAGCTCCTCTCTCCCACAGAAAACACTGCTCCTGAAACGCCTCGATCAGTCATCGTTGAACACAGTGCTTGCAAAGCATGTTAACCCAATTAATATGTTTGTTTTTGTCTGTTTATTTCATTCTTTCATTTTTGTTTCTTAGCAGCGTAACTCAATAAGTCAGTGTTAGTGTAACATAGGTGATCATGTTCCCAATAGGAATTGTCAGTGTTCAGAGACTCTATAGATTTTCCACCTCCGGCTTGTATTTCACATGTTGATGCCAGAGGATGTATGTCTGGGAATAACTCCAAAAGCAGCCTTGAGCGTAGTAGATCGCACAGCTGTTCACTTTCTCCTACTGAGAAATGTTCCAAGACACACTAATTTATGTATTTACATGCTTGCACAAAGGCCACACATGGCAGCTTGAAAACAGAAGCTTGTCCTGTTCTGACAAAAGTTTTATCTTCTCCCGCTCTTTTCATCCGTTTCCTTGCGGATTCAGTCTGATAGCAATGCTGCGTTTATTAAAAAAACCTTCCAAGTGGACTTGTTCCTGTCTCAGTGATAACCCGGGGGAAGAAGGGTGCTCTGCGGAACCACCTCAATCAAACATGTCATGTATTTCCTTTGGACAGCTCACTTGTATTCACAGCTCTTTACTCTGCTTTTTACTGAAATAAATGTGGTGTCTGCTGGGAAGCCCTGGACTGTAAAGAGCTGAAGTGGCTGTAAGACCTTTGTGGAGAGCAGACAGACAGACAGGAAAACACATATCAGTCACCCACAGACACCCCTTGGCCTCCCTGGTATTAAGGGCACCTGAGGTCAACCACTTTTAAGGAGTCATAGCGTTTTGTCACAGCTGTAAAAAAAACACTCTCTCTTTCCACTCTGTAGGAAAGTCTAACTTGTAGCTCCCAAGTCCAAGGTTGCTGGTGCTGCTTAAAGGCATTTCTGGCTGTTAATTCTCCAGCCAGTGGGGCACTTTTTTATTGCCCCATTCATGACCGCTCAAACACTGACATGACTGTAAGCGACCAGTGGATTTTTCTGTGCCATATGTCTCAAGTTGCAGTAATGGCTCACTTGTGTGTGTGCAAATTTATGCTACAGTCGCCATTTCATGCAAATCATTTTCTTTTTTACTGTGAGTGGGGTGTCAGTTATACCTGTAAAAACTTACTGTAGAATAAACATGGAGGAAAAGCTGACTACTTTACCCTTACAGTTATATGCGTGCACAAAAACAAACATACCAAACACATGGACTCTATTCCTCTTCCTCCACCAATTAGAGGTGAAGGTCAAGTGAGTCCACAGGCAAAGGGCTGTATCTTGCTACATGCATGTCAAAGGACAAAAACATGCGCAGGGGGCATCAAGGCTGGAATGTGCCCATGGTGCCTGTGGTCTCCTCTCCATTGGTAGGAGATGATATGCAGCGTCTGGGTAATTGAGTAACGTGGCCCAACCTGCCATGACCTTAGGGGGCGTCATTACCGTCTGGAGGACTTTGAACATGGACAGGATCGTCTGGAAGAGATGTATATCAGCAACTGGGTCCTGGTGAGTGGCTGGAGAGTTTCAGAGGGTGGTCTGGTCAGAGGAGGAATACAGATGATCGATGAAGAGTATTAGCTTCGGCCAATGGGGATAGATGAGACGCAGGAATGCGATGTTGTTACTGGTGACTCAGCGGGATGTGGGCAAGAGGTGAAAATATGCTTGTTCGCTTTCTTGCCGAGAATTAGATGTAAAGATCAATACCACTCTATGGTCCGTATGCTAATTATGAAGCTACAGCTAACAACCCGTCACCTATGGTTAACATAAAGACTGGAAACGGAGGGAAAACATCTAGACTTGCTCTATCAAAATGTAACAAGATCCACCAAACGGCACTGTCACTATCTGGCAACACCCGTTGGACAAGCACGCAGATAACCTCAGCAAAACCGGAAATTTGTTTGGTAATTTTATGCATGGATGCCTGTGGTAGCACAGTATTTATTTCAATTTAATCCAATTCAAAGTTCTATTGACATGGAAACTGTGAGAACAATATTGCCAAAGCATAAAAACACAATTTTTCCAAGTACTTGGACAGTTCACAGTAACAGCAATATGAACATCGAAAAACATGCAGTGCTATGCACCCAAGCACCGCTGTCTGAAATAATCATTAGCAGATGTAATCATTATCATAGACCAACTAAACAACTTGTCCAAGATGGCGGACGCCCTTGTGAATGCGCTATTCAGATCGGGAAGTGTCACCTCCAAAGCTATTAATACTTAATAATTCGTTAAGATAACAGCTAGCTAGCTTTATCAAGCTCTTTCCCCTTGCTTCAGTCTTTGTGCTAAGCTAAATGGCTTAGCTCAGTCGCTAACAGCCAACTCACACGTTTGACCTAGATACCCCAGGTAGACTCAAACATGTGCTCCATATCCACTGGATGTGTTTGCTAACGCTTCAGCCATATAAGGTGATTATATGTCAATGTTGTGTTAACAGCTTGTTCCGTTGCACCCAAGTGGCCAAAAGAATAAATTAATGACTTCTGACGCATCAGGATCAGGGACAGAATAACTGGATCAGGACATCCCTTCTTTAAAGCCAGGGACATTCTGTTCATTGTGGGATGGCAGCTAGAAACACGGGTGCATGCTGAGAGAATGATGACAATGATTACGATTCCACTCAGAGATTTAAAGGTCTGGCTTTCTTCGACACGTTTTTGGCGTAACGCTCATGTCATGAAAGGTAATGAGATGATATTATTGGAAACAAATTGACCATTGAGTTGCAGCTGTTTAAACAAAGTACAGCATTCTCGCACCGAAAGATGGCAACTGTCTCTGAGCGCTTGTGCTAAGGTAAATTAATCACGTCTCGCCTTCTAGGACGATAAAGGAATAAAAGTTAACATAGCCAGATAATTTGAAACCAGAGATTACAGTTGTTGTTGCCAGATAGCACATCACTCCCATTAACAGATATTGGCGTTTATTTAAATCCAGATCCCTTTTCCTCCTAACCTAGTTTCAGAGGGTTGGCTTTTCGCCTTGAACTCACATGCTGTCCCTATGGGCTGCCTGTGAAGAGTCTGACTTATCAGTGGAAAAACAACAGTTATATCCAACTGGAAGTGTTTTTTCCCGGAAAGCTTCCAACTAGGCACGGGGGACGACTGCAGTGGTGAAGTATATTATTATGAACTGCCACTGTTATCACAGGTCATGCATTAGTCCGACACATTGTCTGGATTTGTCAAGAACTGAGTTTTAATCCCGGGAAAGGGTGCGTCTAACGGGAAAGAATTTAGGAGGATGTTAGGAAGAGATCCGAAAAATATTCTGTCGTCACTTCTGTAATAATGGAGACATGTGACCTCAGTACTGCCAGATGTCTACTGGAAGTGTCTGATTGCTTGTAAAAGCTTCGCACATGTTGACTTCCATAGCTAAAAATCATAGAAAAACTTCAAGTCACACATAAATTATGTTTGTGTCTCCCCCCAGAATGAGCCACCCGACCTGACTGAGGAGCAGTTACATGGTCTGCTGGAGGAGTGTGAGCTGACAGAGAGCTGGACCCAGGATCTGGAGACGAATGACACCACGAGACCCTAAAAAAGACTCCGTCTGAAGCCTCGCTGTCTAAAGATGCATCGTCGCTTGCTCTTAACAGAATATTTCAATGACACAAAAGACATTTTTGAACTCTTGAGTGAAGGCATTCACTCAGAGGGATCCTGTTAAGCTTTTAGATTTATTAGGATATACCTTACATGTCTGATTATGAACATGTTTCACACTAGCTGCTTTAAATGGACCCTAATATTCCACTAATAATAAATCCGGCTCAAACATCCACTTGAACTCAACGATGAACTGCTTAGATTTTAGTGGTCAAAGGTCAGAGGTCACTGTGACTTCATGGTGTCCAATTCTCGTGAATGTGCTATCTCAGAAAAGCATTGAGGGAGTTTCTTCAAACTTGGCACAAACGTCCACTTGGTCTCGAGCATGAACTGATTAGAATTTGGTGGTCAAAGGTCACTTGGACCTCACAAAACACATTTTTGGCCATTACTCGGCAATTCATGTGATAATTCTGAAGTAATTTCACACTGATGTCTAATAGGATAAAATTTGGAAGTTATGACCAAAATGTCAAAGGTTGACTTCATCGTGACATCATAATATTCTGCAAGAAAAGAGCTGGCCATTATTTAACACCATAACTCAGGAAAAGCAACTTGACTGGAGTGCAGAGGCATACGGCCCAGGGGCAGTAATTCTAGTTTGTTAGAGATCTTAAAATATTGAAATATCAAACCTTTTATGTGGACAAATAACACATCTGCAGAGCTTGTAGAAAGGTGCATAATAAAATTATCCCCTTTTTTAAAAACATTATTATGACTGTGAATGAATCATTTTTAAAATGTTTGTCCAAAATGATTGTTTTGTTTATCTCAAAGTGAGGATTGGTTCCAGCTACAAACAGAGTTGGTATCATGTGGTTTCTGTGTTTGGTCAGCATCAAGAGTCTTGGTAGTTGCCAGTTTGTGGAAAAAAACGTAAAAATGGCTGATATCTACAGAATCCCAGCATACTGTACTGCCCAGCGTTAGTAATGTTAACGTTATCAAGTGTTAGCAATGTTAATGTTTGCTTGCTAGCGTGAGCAACGGGGCAGATGATTGGAACAACAGCGGTGTTGTGACGTGAATGCAATGGAAGGGGGGAGATGGACTGCCACATTTAGTGGCTGAACGTTATCAGTAAGACCTTTGAGGATTGTTGAACACCTCAATGGTTGAAAGGCCTGAAACAAGGAGTTGTTCAACAAGTGTCGGAAAAGATGAACAAAGCCGTGATCCACCGAACCAATGACCAAATCAGAAAATGCTGGAAAAGTTTGAAGGCTAAAAGTGAAAACAGCAAAAGTGGTTCTGACACAGCCAGAGTGTTCAGGTTAACAATTCTCTTCTTCTTCTGTTATATTTACAAAAAAATGACATTCTGATTAAATGCTTTAGGGCATGTAAACTCACATCTCATTGGATCATGTTTGTAGTCGATGTAAACAGGTAAGTTCTAAAATCAGACTGGTTTCAATCGGATCAAAGAAATACTGTCAACCACAGATAATGTGTCTATTAAAACATCTAACTTTTGGTTAATGAGGTAACTTTTTTTTAATTGGCCTCCCTGTCTTCAACATGCAGCTGGATTGCATCCCACTGCCTTTGTTTGTGTTTGTAACTCTGCATGAGGAAGCAGAGCAGCAGGGCAGCCCTTTGTATTAACCTAAGTATCATAGATGAGAACAGAAAATTGCTGTCATTAAATCTAATAACCGGGTACGGTGGCCGCAGAATGTTCTACTGCACACATAAACCCTCGGCTGATAGCAGCGGTACACTGAATTGAATCAACTTTAAGCCCTTTCCTATGAAATATAGTATGTCTCTGTTGGTAATGTGTGGTCAAGCATCGTACTTGGCTCTTAATGAGGACAGAGAGATGATGCGTGCTCCCCAGGAGGGAGAGTCAGATCCACTTCGGCTCCCAGCATTCCTTTCATTCCTGCCTCTATAGGTGATCTGCTTCAGTGGGTCAGATTAGTGGGATCTTCTGAAATTGGACCCTGTGTGACCTCTTCCAGCTTCATTTTCATTTAAAGTTACTGACAAAAGGTAGCCAGCTTTGAGAGTTATGCTTTTTGGTTTGTTTGGGGAGATTTGTGGAGCTGTTGACACGGTTCCTATCTGCTCCTGCTTGCGCAGTGTGAGTCAGCTAGTCTGCACCTGGCTGACCTCAGCCCAGAGGTCCTGCCTTTTCCTCTCCCCTTGCACGGGACACCTATGGGCCTGTTTGCCTCACTCTACACCTCAGCCACACATGACCCCGTCTAAACGGCAGGAATTATCTCACATTCCTCTGGGTTGAAAACACGTCGGCCAGGTGAGCCTCCAAGGTCAAACCCAGATGAGAGCCCTGCTATCTGTCCCAGGATCTCAGCGGACACCTCAGCACACGCAAACCCTTTTCAGACTGACCACACTAGATTAGACTGTTTTTCTGTTTCACACATTTGTAATACTTTAAAGGGGCACTATGGAGTTTTGTAGAAGAAATTCAAACTCAGAATTATGATATTTACAATATTAAAGAGGTACTAATACAAACTAAGAAATATTTATCTTTTCCATAACTGAATAAACAAGCTGTTCTCAGAGGAAAATAAGGTCCCCAGAACACTGTTTGGAGCTAGAAAGGTGGCAGGGTCCGCCAAATATGAACAAAGTAAAACAATAAGCAAAAGTAAAGTAATAAACAAAAAGCAAGTTTGTTTATTTTGTTTATTTAGGAATAAAAAAAAACAGTCAATGAAGATCCATCTCTCCTGATTAAAATGTCTTCCCCAAAACTACGTATTGCACCTTTAATAGATATATTTGCAGCATATGTAGTGTTTTTGTCCATTTCACAAAGCTATCTGTTACTAAGATAGAGTCTATTGCTTACTTATGTAGGGTAATGGAAACACAGTGAGCTCAGTATGGTAAGAATGAGGTCACTTCTAATGTAAAGAGACCTGCGGCATACTGAGAGTGTCTGGCTTTTCTGGCACGACCCTCACTGGTGCCTTAGATTACGGCTCTTTCTGGCCCTGTTAAAGATCTCAATTAGCAGTCTGAATCCTGTCTGCTGACGATGTACTTGTGCAAGGTTTTGAACTGCAGACAAAGTATGGATAGCTCATCTTGTCAGACTTTGACAAGTTTTATTGAGACGTTTTTATGAAAACTAGGGAATTTTAATGCACATTCTTACTAGGAAGAGCGGCCCACAGACACAGACACAGACTTCCCCAGTTCGGTGTGAAATTCCTGATGTCTACCTCTCACGTGGAGTGTTGTCAGTCGAAGGTGTAAGGCGATGCCTGTGTAATGTGAAATCAGATCTGTATGGATGAGCTGTTTAAGTGGGTTATACTTCATGTTGAGCTTCCCTGCTGTTGACTCCCAAGGATACTCCCTTTCTCCGAGGCTTCACTAGACTCAACTAATGGATTCCAGTCGCTTGACACAGCATGGCTCGACTCTCTTTGCTTTTCTAAGGAGAAAATCTTCATCAAAGGAGATATGTAGGCCAAAAAAATCACTGAGAAAGACATTTAAAGGGACACTATGTAGTTTTGGAGAATAAATTCAAACTCAGATTTTTAATATTTGGATTATTAATGAGGTAATAATACCACGACATAGTGCACCTTTAAGTTTTGAGCTGTTACAACTGACTCTTCAGCTTTTTGTCTGCCCAAAAAGACACAACCAGACCAAGTTACTTTTTTCCTGAAATGTTTATTGTTCACTTTACATTACAAAATACCAGGTAGGAGTATAAACAGCACTTTGGGTAGAAACTATAGTACAAAGTTTATAGAAAAGCTTCACTAATAATAAAAAAAAAAAGACACATACAAAAAACCAAAATAAAAAAACAAAGACATCCTCATGTCAGTGTGCAAATAAGTTTATACAGACAGAAACGCTTCCGTATGAGGCTACGCTTCTAGATAAATTATTTAAATAGCATATATCTACACAATGAAATAACCTCGACATGAAACAAACATAATAATTTACCAAAAAAAAAAAAAATGCACAGGAAATACATATAGCACAACATAGTCAAGACAACATTTCTTTAATCCTTTACGTTCCTGTTTGGGCGTCTTTTCGCTACAAAAATATCTTATATACAGCATATAAATGATACTAAAGTCTTGCAAAAAAAAAAAAAAGCCAACCAATTTATACTCTGTTGCTAAGACAAGTGATTCTTGTGTATTGCTGGTCTCAATACAAAAAGAACTAATGAGGTAATATTTGTACATAAAGGGTTTCGTTTGATTTTCCCTTGTCAGAAATGTACACACAAGCTCAGGCACACAAGTCATGCACACTGTGCAGAAGCAGAATATTGAGATATTTTACTGTTTTGATCTAATGTGATATACCTTGCCATTAGTGGATATTGGTTTTAGTTAACTGTAATAGGTTGCTGACATTTTAAGATGGCAAGATGCTGAGATGAGCGAGAATTAAAGCCTCTATGATGAAAAAGTAAATACAAACAGCTACTTACAATGGTTTACTCATGGCAGGAAATAGACTGGCCCTTGCTGTTCACGTCCCTTGACACTGTCACTAAAAATGAGAGATATTAAAGTAATATTTGCGAATAATAACTGTTCCAAAGCAGTGTTCAGTGTGCCTGCTTCGGGGCCCTGTGCTTTCCTGAATTTGTGCTCTCCTTGTTTCTTCTAGTGCTCTTTCCTGAGAAGATCAATGTTTCGGGCCAGCTCTAAGCCTTGGATAGGTACGAGACCTTGTATATACAGGTCTGCATGAAAAGTGGGGTGAAAAATCAAAATATAAAAAATTGTCGAACTTGTCTTCATAACTATGCTCGTTGGGTGGCACACATGCGCAAACACACAAACAACATTCACTCTCTTTGATAGTAACAGTCAGTCCGTACTGTCCATGGTCCCTCAACAGTTCCTTCAAGGGGGAATATTCACCCCAGCCTAAGTTAGTCCTCCTGCTGCTTTCTTCATACTGACACAACGATCTTTGAGTCCACAGCAGATGTACATTAATGCTCAAAAATATTTTAAAAAATTAAAAACATGGAACACTTTTCCCTTTGGTCCCTCATCCACAGAGGAATACCGCCAACCAACAACAGTTCAGGTGTGCAAAGCAATAAAATGAGCGCCCTCCCCCCCTTCAATGCAGATCAGAGCAACAAAGTGAGAGGGACAATTTCTTCTGAGCAGAGCTGCGCTCACAATTTGAGTTTGGTGCAGTGGTGCAGAATCATCATTGAACTTTCATTTGGCTTAAAGTCCTGAGGTCACTTTACCTCACATTATCTCACTTGCTCGTCATTCCTCCAATGTGCATTTCTCACAAGAAAAAGTTAAAGAGATATCGATCCAGGTCTCGCACTATATATTCATACTGACAGACTGATTGTGTCTGGAAGGATCTGTGGTCCATTTATGTATCTGAAAGAAAATACAGAAAGAAAAACATGTTACAAATAACGTCTAAGGTGATGAAACTTTGCTTTTTAAAACATCAAACCATCACTTATGTGCTTACCTTTGCATTCGTATTTGAGATCTGAGAAGTAAACCATCTCCTGAGAGAAGACGTACAAGCCTAGTCGCCCACCAGCGTATGTCTTGTCGTAGATGTTTCCAGAATCAGCCATGATTCTCTTGCCTTCATACATGACCACTCTAAAAGAGCAAATGCAATCACGTGAGCTCCTTGCTATTTTTATATAAATTATGCATATTTGGGATGTGCTTCTGAGGTTTTGAACTCACCTAATAAGTCCACTCTTGGGTCTGTGTGTCAGGTGCCATCTGTAAGCGGTGAAGTCCTTCCAGCCAATGTTCTTGGGGTCGTGCCACAGAGTGCGCACCTGAAAGGGATGAATTGAAATGGTTAAAATGAGAAAAGTGTCAAAAATTGTGTTATGTGTATGTCTATATGTCTATAAGTATGTCTCAAGTAGTGAGTCAATGAATCTCCTCTCACCTGTCCTGGGGTGTCTCCGGTGTGCCACAGGGCGTTCCTCAGATGCTCACCAGGCCCGGTGGTGGAGTTGACCACTTTGATTGACAGGCCAGAGTAGCCTTGAGCTCTTGTGGGTGTGTGGGACCAGTAAGTCTGTGTGATCTGTTTCCACATCACTGTGTAGAAGCGAGAGCTGGACTGGTAGCCAAACACAAACCCGGCGTAGTCATCGTCTCTGTCCGTGTTGATGAAGAACGTCCCGCTGAAATCCACTGCGCTGAACTCATCGTAACCTGATAACAGATAAGAGAAAGTTCAGAATCGGTTCCCTACTGCTTTGTGTCCATGTGTTTGCAGCGCGATCTCTGTGTGTTTGTTACGTACCAACAGCAATGCCAGGATCACAGTTGACAGTCTGCACCAGCTCCTTGCCCTGATGCCGGACCACCCAGTTGGGGTCGATCTGGGATGTACCCTTGGGGTCCAGAGGAACCATCTGGAATCTGCGGAAGTCTGTCTCACTGATGGCGAAGTTCTCCGGGCACACGTCATAGATGTCCAGAACATTATCTTGGTCAAAATCGTCTTTGCACACATCCCCACGTCCATCACCTGAGAGAAAGATATAGAAATGGAGGTCAGAAAGATGGAAACTATTGAAAAGGAGCTTCAAAACTAAACCCAAAGGATTAATGTTTCAGAAGACCATATATGACAGACTCACCATCAGAGTCGACCTGATCAGGATTAAAGGCCAGCCTGCAGTTGTCTTTGTCATCAGGAATGCCATCATTATCGTCATCATGGTCGCAGGCGTCACCCTTGCCATCCTTGTCGTGGTCAGCCTGGTTGGCATTGGCTATGTAAGGGCAGTTGTCCAAGTTGTTCTGGTGACCGTCCTCGTCAATGTCCTGGTTGTTGTCGCACTTGTCTCCTACGCGATCTGAGTCAGAGTCGATCTGTAGGAGAACAGGATTCCTTTACGATGAGATTTCCCAGCTCTCGCACTATAAGACTCTTGTCCTCACTTCAAATAACTCCCTTCACTGTTTTCTGAGCAGCCTCAATATGAGAGGTGCTACTCGTGAATTAAATGTAGCCCCTTGTTTTCAGGCATGCAAGCAATGTCCTTTCAGACAAGTGTCTAGTGTCCTTGTACCTCTGCAAAATTACCCATTCATGAATAGCGAAGAGGGAGCACTCTCCTCTCAAAGCTGTCACATTCCTCTCTTTCATTAAAGCAGGTGCAATTTGTGGCCTTGATACTGTGCCCACAGGGAGCCTCTACATAGTTACATGACAGATCAAGCTAAAAGTGAAAAATGAGATCTGAAGTTACCTGATCAGGGTTGTGCTCCAGAGGGCAGTTGTCACAATGGTCTCCCACTCCGTCTCTGTCAGTATCTCTCTGGTCCACGTTGTAAACATATGGGCAGTTGTCATTCTCGTTCAGAATGCCTGTTGAGTCAAAACATAAAAGCCTTCAGGACTGTGCAAATGCTTTGTGAGACGAAGGATAGACTTTAAAGATAACTTGGATGGAATTTGGGGTAATAACTCACCATCGCCATCGATGTCAACAGCGCAGGCATCACCCTCTCCGTTGTTGTCAGTGTCGGTTTGGTCAGTGTTAGCCTCGAACACACAGTTGTCACAGCGGTCGCCAATATCATCTCTGTCTGCGTCATACTGGGCAGGGTTGTACACTCTTGGGCAGTTGTCCTAAATTTATAGAGAAATATCAAAAATTTAATTACTCAAAGAAATATTCATAGGAACAAAACTCTTTTCAAGGCTTCCTCTCTTCTCTGTCTCTCACTTTTGCTGGAATGTGATATTCCACTGCAAGCGAGCTGGTAATTTCTACCACAGCATTTTTCCTGCCCAACTTTCCAAATCCACACGAAGAATTATGGGAAACAAGCCACATGCTCCTTAATTCTGGCTTTATGCTGAAATTATATTACACTATTCCTAAGCTACTTGGTTTCCACTTTGACTCTCTGGTGAAAGCACACAAACACAGAGACTTTACATTCCTATGGCCCAGAGGAAGGATGGCTGCTGCTGATTACTATGTATGGTCTGTAGGGAAAGCACAGCTTGGGGCTAAAATAAGCTGCTTTGATGACTCACCCTATCATCGGGGATCCCATCATTGTCATCATCATGGTCACATTCATCACCCAGGCCATCTTTGTCATGATCTTCCTGGCCAGAGTTGGGAAGGTTGGGGCAGTTATCCTGTAAAGGGAACAAAAGAGTGGTTAAGGATGCAATCATCACAATAATAGAGTGCAGATGGGTAATAATGGCCTTCATGTGGGGTCTGGCTACCTTCTTGCAGTGGTAGGTGGCGTTCTCCACACACAGCAGGTCGGTGTTGGGCCATCCGTCCAGGTCGCTGTCCTCTCCGCAAATATGGCCATTCCCTGCATACCCTGGCCTGCACTCGCAGCGGAACATGGACTCGGAGAAAACGCCCAAGTAGATGCAGTTTGCGTTTTTATGGCAGTTGTGGCTCCCATCTTGGCAAGGATTCCGGGGTTTACAAACCTATGAGAAATTACAGAGAGTTTAAGAAAATGCAAGCCACTAGCCTACTAACCACTTGCACAGCAATATGTAATAACTCAAACCTGTTTTTTAGCAGTTGCCTGTTCCACTCCTCTTCCGTAGGGCTGAGGACCGGAGAAACGTGTGGGGCAGGGCAGACAGTTGTAACCGGGCTCCGTGTTCTCACAGAGGTGGACTCCGTTATGTGTATGGCAAGCATCAGGGACCGCCTTGCACTCATCAATGTCTCTGCAGGTGACGCCGTTTCCAGTGTAGCCAAGTGGACACTTGCCACACTTGAAAGAGCCATCAGGGAAGCTGGTGCACCTTGATCCAGGGAAGCATGGGCTGGAGAGGCAACCGTCTGTAGAGAAAACAAATTGGTACTTTGAAAAGGCGATCTATTGAAAGAAATGATTTATTTCTTCAAAATTTGTTCCAGCTTAAATACTTACCAATAGGGCAGGCCTGGCTGTTGCATACTTGAGACATAGTACCATCACCCTGACAATCCTTTCCTCCATATTTGGGGACGGGGTCAGTGCAGAGACGTTTGCGGTACTGGACACCTCCATTACAGGTGACAGTGCAGGTGTCCCACGGTGACCAAGGTCCCCAACCGCCATTGACTAGAAAGTATCATAAAAACAACATTCAGTATCTTCCCCTGAACCCATACACTCAAACACACCACATATACTGAAATTCAAACTCACTCGGACAAGGTGACTTCTGGCAGATTTCTGTTTGACGTCCCTCTCCCAGGCAGTCCCTGCCACCCATCTGGGGCGTGGGGGAGTTACAGAGGCGTATCCGGGTGATGACCCCCTCGCCACAGGTCACAGAGCACGAAGACCAGGGAGACCAGTGGCTCCAACCACCATCCTGTTTGACTATGAGCAACACAGACACTATTAATTCATTGCGTTCTCTAACTGAGATATGATATTCATTGTCGCAAGAATGCTGAGTGACTTACAGCGTTTGTCACATTCCTGGGGGTAGCAGTCACGGGTCTGGACAGAGGTGCCCTCACAGTTACTGTTGATGCGGTCGCAGGAGCGTCCGCGCTGCTGGATGCCTCGGCCACAAGTCACAGAACAGTGGGTCCATTCAGACCAGGGGGACCAACCATCCTCGGTTTGGTCTCTCTCTGTAGGGGGGAAGACATAAAGTATTGTTACCTTGGGGATCAGATATAAAGACAGAATATCGGCTGAAAGCTTTAAAAAAGGAGCTTACGCGAATCACAACGAGGGCAGCACTCTCCGTCGGGCACGGTGGCATTGGCACATGGGATCAGAGGGCAGGAGATTTTGCGACACACAGTAGCAGAGTTCTGGATGGAGAAATTAGTACAAGAATAATGAGTGAGCTGACCGGTTGACTGGCTACTGGTGCTGCTCCAAGCCTAATTGGTGTGTTTTTACAATGGAGTGATCTTTATCAGGGACATGACACTCCGGCTGTGTTGCTAGAAAAGATAATCCTCACTAACACCTAACTAATTATTCAGCACATAAAAAACCTTCACTAGACATTTCTGGAGGGGCAGAAGGCCACATGCTGCTTTGTTGTAGCTGGGAAGAAGTGTTGATGGCTTTGAGACAGAAGCAGTGTGATTATGAAGGGAGGTGCTAACATAAACACTGTTATCACTTCATCGCAGCGGGATACAGGAAGCAGATCTACATCTTCCTCAGCTGATTTGTTTAAAGGGTAAGTGTTGAGTTGCTGAATTCCAGCAGGTGTGGTGACACTTACCTGGCAGGTGCACTCTGTGCAGCCGTCCACGGTCCATTCATCTTTGTCCTTATACACCATGCCGTTGTGGATGCAAATGCCACTGTGGATGTTTATTTGATTTTTCAGGAGAGCGCTGTCCTCCGACTGGGGGAAAAGAGAAAGAGAGGTTAGGCTTAGGGAAAGAGGGAGAAGGGGGTTGCTCAGGATGGAGGATGGAAAACTTTCACTTTGCCAAGGTTCCAATACAAATGAATCACTGACCGACACCATGATTAAGACATTGCTTGACTCTAGCGGAGCAGTGCAAATGCAACCGACAGCCAAACATATTTGTGTATTCACATGGGTCTCATTAAGAACTTGGCCAGGCACTGCCATTACAGCGACAAGTGGCTACGTACTGGGAATGCATTAACTGGGAGCACAGGGAGAGGAGGAGGAGGAGGAGGAGGAGAGGAAAAGAGGGAGTGAATGATGACAAAGAGCAGACCGTGATGGCCCCTTGGAGCTTACCACTTTGCGGAGCTCGTTCGACAGCTGTTTAACAACCACGCCGAGTCCCTTGAGCTCCTTAAACATGCTGGCGATGTCCTCGCAAGAGAAGCCGCAGACAGACTGCAGATCTGGATATAGGAGAGAAGAGTGTCATAAATTATTTCAGCTCTTAAAGTTTACAATTGGCCAGCAGAACACACGTGTCTCTTTGGAGGGGAGAGGTCGCACCTTTGGCTTTGTGGCCGGTGTAATCAGTCCTAATGGCGGGGCTGGAGCCGTTGACTGGGTTGTCCAGGGTCATGACATCAGTTAAGGCAGCTGCAGGGGGGAAAGAAAAGGGATGGCAAATTAATTTCTGCTCACTGGTGCACAATGTGGTGGTCTATTTGTCTATTTAAACACAATATCCACTCATTTAAAGGCAAATGATACATCTTATCTGTTTCCAGACTTACCTCCACTCTGGCATCCCTTATTTCTCAGTATGGCATCAAGAGTGGTCCCGAAGACAAAGCGCACATTCTGAAGCACTCCCTGAGACACAATAAGTTCAAGTTAGGACACACTTAAATGTATTTAATCTTAATTTTCTTCCATTAAATATAATTTTTCATCATTAGATTTGAGCTTACATGGAATTTGTCTGTCACAGCTCCCTTTCCAATCCTGAGCCTGGCGATGTCAGCCACCTCCTGGGACAGCACCTTCTGGATGGGAAAGTCCATCTCCGACACATTGATCTCCTCACAGCCGACAAAAAGCTGCACCCGGTCATCCTGAACGAACAGTGTGATGTTCTTCCAGTGTCCCGTGGCCAAATCTGCCTCCTCGATGCACACGACGTGCTGCTTGTCCATGGTGGAGTAGACCACATCCAGAGTCTTCGCCTTCCCATTGGAGATGATTTCGAAAATGGGTCCAGATCCGTCTGTCTTCTCGATGGTCAAAAGGCTGCCACGGGTTTTCCTGAACTGCTTCAGGTTGACTAGGAGGAGGAAGCCCCTCTCAGCCTGGATGGAGTCGAGGAGGTCCCTGAGGGCGCTGTCGGGGACTTGGGGGATCAGGTCTGCGTTCAGGACCTTGTATGCAGGGCTGTAGGGATCTTCACCTCTGACCAAACTCACTCCGTTGTTTCTCTTGCTCACCCGGGCGAGGTCAAATAAGTCGTACACACTGTTATCATCTCGACTCTCTGTGGTCAAAGAAAAGAGGAGCATTGTTCAGTTTTTGTCTCCCATAATGACAGTGTGTGTGAAAACACAAAGACAGCCTAAATTAGATGAAGTACACATTCACTAGGACTGTAGCAGCAAAATATCATAAGAATATACCTGTTTTTATATAATATTCTTCAAATATTACAGGCTAGAGACAAATAAGAACACTATAACTTGAATTATTCAATTATATATGTTAACACACTTTTTCTGCGGCTTAAAACACTATTTACAAACTCTTACCTGCCAGTCTTGCGCCTTCACAACTCCAAAGCATCAACAGCAAAAAGATGCCACACAGCATCATCTTGAAACCTCAAGTGATCCCTATTTGAACCAAGAACAACAAACACAAAGTTATGGGACACATCCAGGCTACAGTACGTCGTTTATAAATAATGTATGATAATAAAAATCAGTCCACAAACCTTTGAAATGAAAATTCCCTCTGAAAATAGATTTTAAAAAAAGAAGAAAAAAGTCCTCTCTCCTCCGATTATGTATCCCGTTTCTCTTCTTAGAAGCGCGTTAGTGTAAAGCAGACAGTTAAAGTCTCTTTGCGCTCCTCTCCGGTCTTTATTCCGGTGCTTGGACTTATTCTACTGACTTATCCTACCGATACAAGTGCTATTTAAACAGTTTAAGGACATTCCTGAGGTCTCCTCCGGACCAATGGGGTGGCAGCAGCGGATGGGGGACGGACTTGTTTTCTTACCTCACAGCCAGTCACAGTAATATCCGCGACGCACACACTGAGGAGGGAAAAATGCATTCCTGAGCTGAATTTCCATCACCGGACAAATATTTCATCCACGCACCCGAGCCAAGACTTGGTCGTTTCCGGTCAAATAAAAAGTTCAATTATTCGCCAAATGGTCTTAATTTCATTGAACTGGCCTTTTCTGAAAATATAAAGATTTATTTAAAACAGTACACGAGCAATTAATCCAGTAGACTGGTAACAGAAAACCAGCTATGAGTAGATTTAAAAGTCACATAAAACATTCAATTATATTCCATAACCCAGACTCGTGTATTCATTTCATCTCATATTTATGACATGCAGAAGCTGGTATATTGGTTATACTGTGTGTGACATGTTGCAGTTCATAGTCTGGCCGCCAGGGGACTCATTGAGTAATGAATGGAAGTGTGAAGAGGGTCTGATGCTTCTCTTTGGGTTTGTTTATGCCTACAGTGTTCAAAAGTGGCATGTTTTTAAGCTTGAAAGGTATGAATTAAGTCAAAATACTAATATATAAAATACATTTCATTTCAGTATTGTAAGTGCTTAAGTTCCAAAGGCTGACTTCAATAAGATGGATTCAATTTAAAGAGTTTTGAGTTTGAAACAGAAAATATATCTACATTGTGAAAGATAAGGGAATTAACTGGCATGCGCATCACACAGATTAAATACATATATGTTAATGTAAGAATAAGAAAAACATAAACAAGGTGCCTTTCTGAGGAATAATTTGGTTTTGTTTAAATGGTTTGTAGAGTTGTTTGAGATTCTGCAATATTTTATCGGCTTAGAGAGCTTTTTCTCCGGGGATATGAAGGACTAAAACTGCCCAAATCAAACTTAAATATAGAAATAGATAAACGGCTCAATAAATAATTGCATATGTTAATAAATGCCATTTCCAGTGGTGGTAGAAGTATAATCCTTTATTTAAAAATAGAAATCCTGCATTCAGATGTATTTTCTTTAAAACATAAAAAAAACAAAATGGGAGTAATGGCTCCTGTGCCTGATTTATTATTATATATTACATTATAATATTGTTGATGCATCAATCTGTTTGCACCATTTTACTGGTTGTAGCTGGTCATGTTGGACTTATTTTTTAAGAACTATATAAAGTTAGAAGTCTGGCCCCCTCCAAAGGGCCACATAAAACTTAAGACTTTTTAAATTAAATACTGGATAAGTTTAAACCCTCTGAAAAGTTTAGAGGTTTTTGATGTAACTGCTAACAACATATAAAAACAAGATTACCCTACTGACTTATTTTTGTAAGGGGACACAAGCTAAAACGATTTGGAAACACTAGTTTAATCTTTATAACATACAATATATTTCTCTGAAGTGAAGTAGGAGTATAAAGTGGGAGAAAATGGAAATACTCAGGAACTGTAAACTATGGTTAAGTGTAGCACTCCAAAGCATTTGATCAATACCAGTGTATTTAATAGCAGTTTGAAATTCGTACGAACTGCACAGATTCCTTCCAAATAACAACACCAGCATGCCGATGAAGTTTGAGGTTTATGGCAGAGTATTTAACTTATGAACCCTTTTTCTCTCGCTCTTCTTGTCACCGCCAAAGAGACAGAATCCTCATGAACGACTTGTTTAAAGTCACTTCTGAAGAAACATTTGTTTTTTTCCACTGAAATTCAGGGTTTTTCTAACTCTGTGAATCAGGCCAGCATGCAGACTTGTAAATACAGAGGAAAGTTGAGGAAGGAGAGCGAGTGTGTGACGGAGATGAAAGCCCTCCGGAAAAACATGGACGCCTACATGCTGTGATGACTTACGCTCTGAAATAGTAGGACTGTCTAAAAATAGGTTTGATATGGACCTCTGATTGTGATGAAACACAACACCTGGATTCCTGCTCTTCAGCCAGTCTAAACATCCAACATGAACTTGGATTTAGTTTACGATGTCTGTGACATACAGAATTTACAACATGTAGTTTTCCCCTCAATGAAACTTGAGCCGCCAGGAAGTGATAAGGCGGCGATGCTTCAGCGGTCAAACTGTCTTTCGAATGGAAAATGGCTTCAAGGCTGTGAAATGGAATGAAGGTGGGATAAGAGCCTCTGCTTTCATGGGAACGTATTTTGGAGATATCATAGGCAGGTGTGACTGGACACATCCTTGTGGGCGTGACTGTGAGCGTGGGAGGTGTGACTGACAGGACAGTGTTGGGAAGGTGAAGGTGAGGAGACTTGCCAACCTGCTCAAGTGTGCCAAAAGTACAGCGGAGACAGCTCATAGATAGATAGTGTTTACTCAGAGTGTGTTAGGGTTTATTTCCAACTGGGGGAGCTTGTGTTGAGTGGAAAGTTCATTTATGTTTAGAGTAAATGCAAAATGTTTTTGCTGTTTTCTGCGTGAGGTCTTGATAAAACACCTGATACTAACAGGAAATATTTACCACAGTTTGTGTACCTTACTGGATAAGTATTTCCCCAGAATATAATAATTTCTAACAACCACACAGATGTATTTCTGTTTGGCAACTTTGTTTTGCAGCATGGTAGAACATGACATTATAGGCAAGCCAGTTCACAAAAGCTTTTACTTTTATGATTTAAAACCCAGTACCAGCCACTACCATGGCCTTCAGACAAATACCATAGTGCTGCCTATAAAACAAAGAGGTCATGTACATGCAGCTTGCATAGACTGTGCTTAAAGGAGTAGTTCTTTAAGCACCATATGCACGATAGATCGACTGTGAAAGTAGCTTATTACAAACCATAATTACAAACCGTATTTACTCCAAGCACCATATCTTGGGATGATCTTGAGCGTACTCTGGCACTGTTTCTGTTTTGAAAAGAGTAGTCAAGAGGCTTAAAACTGGCAACGTGTAGCTATGCAGTCAAAACAGACGAACAAATCCAAAGGATTGACGCAGGCTGTCAGAATATCAATGAAGGAAGGACTCCATGGCAGCACAGACAATCTTACAAACAAAAGTGAGAGCTACACCCTTATATACAATACATTTGTGAAGTGATGACTAATGGCATTAAATGGTATTACTGCACTGTATTTACAGTTGCTACTTTACTTTGCCTCGGGCTTCAGCTGGTTAAACCAGCTACATGAGAGACAATCCAAAAGTCTAAATGATATATCTGTGCTGTTTGTTGGTCTATTGAAAACTTGACTTTGTTATTCACCTTGAGCAAATCAAGCCAATCGCTGTGGGTTTTTTCCATCCTTACAGCTGCATCACTTCTGTGTTTATGACTGCATGGGAACAGCCCCCTGGAGCTGGACCAACATTAGAGGATGGGCAGTTTATGGGAATAATATCAGGTAAGGTATGACGCAGAGAATTGCCCCCACAGGTTAAGATTTTCTCCTGAAATTTACTATCATTTGCAGTGACTAAGCAATCAAACATTTCAAGTCAGTGCCCCCTTTAATCTGGAGACATTCCTCTGTCCCCTGCAGCTGTAGTTTCAGCAGTATAGCATTTACAAAGAAAGGTGTGTTTGAATGACTTGCGTGTATTAACAACTTTTATTTGGCCTTGCTTGAACGCATCGTTCTTCCATTTATCTGTCACAAAACATGCCCCGAGGGAGCGAGCGTGTGCAAATCATGTTTGATCGGCTTGAAAGTGAGTAAGAGGCCCATATGGGTACTAGTCACACAGAGAACAACGTGAGTCAGTGACGAACTATAAGAAAGTGTGGTCTGCAGCAAATTGATCATTGACCACTGGTCATGTTTTTAATTCAGGAGCAATTAGTCTTCCAGCTTCCATTGAATCCTGTCTGATCAGGTTTACATTGAACTTTGTATGCGGCATACTTTAGTAACAGTAACCAATCATCTTATCTCGAGAGGCTGTATGCTCATCCAAGGAAATCTGGGAATCAAAAGATGTCGGGAATTGGGGGCAGTAGTGCGTTGCCAGAGCTAAACTAATTTTTTTATGCATTCAGCTGTTTTGTCTGCGACACATGCCAGAACACTAAAATGACTTGGACCCATTGGCTGCTGTAAATCATTGATCGTAATCCATGCTTGGCCTCCGCGGGATAAAAGAGGGAAATATGGATATTACCGGTGGCTTTGGAGCTGGCGTACAGCAACTTGGTGAAAATGATGTTCTGTGAAACAGCATTACGAGAACCTGCTCTGTCTGTAAAATACAATCTTGTTTTCCAATGTTTAGCACTTATCCATCAATCAATCATGTTTGATGTTTACGTTTAGCTGCATATGCAAAAATGAATTGGATTGAAGTTTCAGGGAGTCTGTTGTGCCAAACACCGCCACTGTAAAGAACCAGACGAGGATTAGATCTTCTTGTGTTGGCATTAAGCGAGCTCATCCTTGGATGTATCCGTGGAAGAAAATGATTAATCGGTTGCAGTGAGTCCACTTGATTCCGGCAAGTGATGTCAGGGTCTGATTATGTTGGACGGACGCTCTGAAAGCTGGCCTTCATTCACTGTTTACTGACCGACACCAAGTCATCCGTGGCGCTCCTCGCATGCCAGTTGTACAAGCACGGAGGGCTTTAGGTTGAGAGAGTGAATGATGGCGGTAAACACTCGCTGCTCTTCTGTGGCTTGCCTCCCGCTTAATGCACACCTTTGACTAATGAGCTGACAGACCACACGCCACTCAGCTGTAGGAAGAAAACTGTACGCAGGAATGTTAAAGGCCTTTTGAAAGAGGCAGGAGAGTGTTGTGTTTGTGAAAGAACCGAGGCTCGTCACACTGGAGCTCCTGATGACCACACAAGTGGATAATGGCTTTTTGAAAAGTGTATGAAAATGGTTCAACAAACACTCTTCTGACCTAATTTTTAAGGTCCATTGTAAGACAACACAGGTCGGACAGCTAATATTAGAGCGTGAAAATGGGGAAATGTAAAAATAGAGCGAAAACTTATTATTAACACAGCAGCTGTGTTGTCTGAGATTACTTCAGACGACTTAAAGGGTTTTTACCAGCTCATAAAGTACAACATCTTTGTTGTTGTCATCTTTTTTTTTAATAAAATACCCATCCAGCATATATGTATAAGGCTAACTTTAGCTGTAGCATGGTTTGGACTTCTGTGTCTGAGCAAAAAGTACAATATGTACTGTCCTTTAAGCTCTGCTTTGGTCTCCTCCAAGTGTAAACCCACTGGGATGTCAGCCTTGGTTTGTGGGCTACCTTTTGAGAGTTTGACACAACAGCCATCCCAGTTATTTGAGACAGAAGTGACCACATTTGGACAAGACGGTGGATCTGGGTCACAAAAGCGACTTGTTAATCCTAAAATAGCCACGCCCTAAAGCATACCCTGCTTTATTGTCCATTTTACACTAAATGGGAACATAATATACAACATGTACATCGTGCTCTATTGAAGAAGGCTTTAAACTCATCAAGAAACTGTTCACTGAGGTAATAAATCAAGAGAGAAGAAGGGTCATTTTCTCATAAGCTTACACACATATAGACTTTTTGAAACCGCTAATGAAAATAAAAAAATAAAAAAGATATCTGGTCGTAAAATGTGCAATATGCAAAAGAACAAGTCGAGAAGCTCACTGTTTTCTATGGAAAGATTTCACAGGCTTGCTTCGTCTTTAATCAGGGAGAGATGCTAACAGTCACAAGCAGCTGCTGATGTTACATTTAATTCAGTGTCAAACGTTAAATATTCTGATGCAAAAATGGAAACACTGAGTTGTCAGTCGTCATGTCCCCTACTTGAGCTCAGTACAGTTTGTGCAAGTTTGGCTGCTGAGATTCTTTCAGCTGGAATCATCAATCATCAGCTCTTTGGAGGACATCCTGTTATATTGCAAAACATAAGATTTCACTGAAAATGATGGTTACTTTTTATTCTTGTTTTGGGAGGGCTGTGAGAGGATTTCAGCTGAGTTTAGTGTAATCCAAACCCGCCTACCATGGAAATGGGTTCGTTGACACTGTGGTGATGTTAGAGAGAAGAGATCCCAGGCAAACCCTTCTAACAGAGCACCACTGGAGCCCGTCTCTCCCACAATTCCTCAGTAGGAAATAGTAGCTTTATAAAGAAAATAGCTCACTGATGATATTGTGCATTGGGCTGTGGAGAACAAACTAAAAATTAATGGCACTATTTCATCCTCCCACACACACACTTAAAGCCCAGTTTGCTACGCGACCCTGCTTTTCTTGGCCTTCTATTAAAATTCCACACCGACTTTAGGAAGTGTGCTCTCGCCGTGCCGGCCCTGAAGGATATTAAACTCATAGCGAAACAACCTTCAGCAATGGCAGCCAGGTAAAGCCAAACTTCCACCTACTCAGACACTAAACAGCCATTTAAAGGGCTCAGTGAATACAGTATGCCACTTTGCATCTTTCCCATGACATCATAGGTCTGCGATGATGCACATGGTCTGATTCTGTCAAAATAACTTAATGGAGTTAGATACAAGCCCACAGGGAGCCGTGCTGCTCAGTGCTGCCACGCTGTAACTTTAAACACCACCAATGCTTTTTGTTTGGCTCTTTACAGGAGCACTGAGCTAACACAGACTAAACCAAGTGACCCCTTGACCCATTGCTAATATGCAAAAGAGAAATAGACATAACATAATCATAAACAAGATATAGTCTTCTTCAATGCCATGGAAAAAATGGTGTCAGTACAAAGTCATGCAGTGCAGGCAAACTTTTTAAATCGTAGTGGAGTGAAGATCCCAAAGTTTCGAAACAAAATACGGTAAAATATATTGAAATTGTGTATATTAAATCTCAAAGCGTCAGTATTACTCGTTTACCAACAAGAACTTCAAAGTATGTCGACATCTAGATCATTTCCATTGGATGGGTGCAGCAAAGCGGTGCGCAAGGTGTCATTGCTGGTTTTTCACGCCCAGCGCCCACTGTGTGTAATCAGGAAATGTACTTGTGCCTACCTGTGCGCCTCTGGCCCTGCAGGTCTTAAAATCGGGCCTGGTCAGGCGCACTGATGGTGCATCACTATCTTGAAGCGACCGAGTCATAGTCCAACAAAAGTCTAGTCTAAAGTCAAAGGCGCCATATTATTCCTGCTATTTAAAGGGCACCTTATTCAGACAGTAAGATCCTGTTGCTAGAAATGGTGCTGAAAGTAGTGGGAATGAATCAAAACAGTAACATTTACAGGCCGTAAAACCAAAGTGTAGCGCTGAGGGGAACTGCAGGGAGGTCATCATCGCAAACCACCTCGTTCCCTTTAGCCTACATGTAGGTATTTTGTTATTGTTAATACAAACATATGAATCAATGCAGCTTTTAATTTATCTCTGTTTGCATACTTTTTCTTCTGTGGGAAAGAAACTTTATGGTATGTGGAGTATCTGTATATACATTCCTGGGCACTACTTGCACTTTTCATCCCTGACTTGCTCACGTGTGCTCGGAGATAACAGGGTGTGAAAATTAAGCTGAAAACATCACTTTTTATATATCAGACGAACATTCTTTGTCATTTCCGTGAGAAGATCAGAGATGAGGGGCAGGTTCGGGACATGACTCTACTCCCCCCCTCAGCTCACTGGGGGACCTCTGCAAGTAAATGTGTCACTCATGTTCCTTTGATCCACGGCACATGTCTGACCTACTTTGTAGATAACTGAAAAGAAGCAACAGTACAGCTTGAAAGCATATTCACTTTCATTTTTGACCTGAATAAATAAAACTAATGCCTGCCGATTTCTGGGGGTGCTCTGCATGAGTCACGCTGCAGGTAAACACTGTGTGTGTATCCTAGCTACTGATTAAAATCTTTTTTACGATGCAAAATCGGGGTAAAAGCAGCCCTATCTTTGGGATTCTTTACATTCTTGCAGATGCTTTTGCTGAGAAGAACCAGGTGGGATGCTAATGTTTTCCAGTAGCTTTATTGCACAGGTTTGCCTTAAGCTATAGGTTATACACTTCTGCACAAGTTTGCCCTGGAATTCCCAGCTCAGACGGCACATGATCAAGTTCGTCTCTCCTGACCTGATGTGTACAACCTTAAGACCCTCTGGGAATATATGTATTCCCTCATATGTAGACATAATGCAAACCTTTCTTGCTTGTTTACACATCCCTGTCCATACATTCACATGTGAATATTGATTGCATGCACTTCCCTTTTTTCCCTGGAGGTTTCTTCCTAATTGACTTTACCTTTTTAAGGTCTGTAAATGTACCATGTAGTATCTACCGCTGATTCAAAACAGTTGGCTGTATAGAGTAAGTGTCCACTGCGTTCTGGATAGCGTGCCATCTAAAGCCATTCCACCGCTCTTCTCCTGGAAACTAATCAACAGAGTCTGTCAAGGTCACAATGAAGAAGCGAATTAATGGCAGCGCTTACTTTTATTATCTTCTTTGTGCTTGATAAAGACCTTTTTTATTTACTGCCGCTTGTGCTGCTTCTTCCAGTCAGCGGCACGATTATCTGCCAAGTCTCACAGGAAAGGAATCAGAAGACAGCGATTTTAAGTCAAAAAGCTTTCTTCTGCCATTTGGCATCATACACACACGTGGATTTCTCTCAGCACCTTCATCGGCGGCGTGCATGACATGATTTCTTCATCAAAAAAATGTCCTTACCTTCCCTCATCTACTCCATTTACCACTCATCCTTTCCATCAATCACCTACTTGGACAATCCTTCAGTTGTCCCTGTATTCTGAATAAACTTGGCAAAGCCGGCACAGCCTCGGAGCCCCACTGAAGCCGCTGTCGGTGTCTGGGAATGCTGCCTAAGAATGTACCCAAACACAGATATTGTCTTGGCTTTTTTTCACCCGATTGAATCTGTTACCATTCGGCCTGCGAGGGCCTCAAACAGCTTGGAGAGTACTTTCAGGGAGTGCTGACTACCGTTTGTAGTCCCGACATCTTGAAAATCTATCAGTGCACCTCCCTGAGTGTTCTTCCTGCAGCTGCAGCTGCAGGGGGTCGTTGAGAGCTGAAGGTTCTCATCCACAGGCGTAACATATACATTGAGATGAGTTATTACAGCTCTCTGAGAGGTATACTTTCAGTAATTATAGTTTGGGACTGAAAGACTGGTGTGATTTAACTCGTTTTACTGTAGAAACGTGATGAGAGAGAAATACTTTGCAGCACAGCACACTGACTGCTGAGCCAGACGGATTAAACAAATGCTGTAAATGACCGGCCTTACACCTCTCACATTGTTACATCCAACATTACAGCATTGTTATGAAAGCCCAAGTCAATATGTGGAAGATTTACTGTAATGCCAGGTACAACTGCTGAACAGCTCACCTACAATAACTCAACCAAGCATGAGTCCTGTTCAGCAGCAGGCCGGGGCACGAGCTCAGCCTCGTGTTGTCTTGGTTGCTCTGGAGGGCACTAAAACAGACCACGTCTGATTATTTTTCTTGTGGTTCAACAGCAGTGAACCAACGCACGGTGTTTAAAATACAGCAGTGCCATAAATACAGAGCTGAGCGTGACTATTGGGTAATCAGTCAAGTTAAAATGAAAAATAAGGTGTAGCAGGTCGTACATCTTCACGTGCACTTTAAACAAAGTTTCAGACACATCCGGAGAATATAAAATAAGATTTCTTTGAGGTCGTTGAAGAGATTTCCTTCAGTGCCATAGTGGCCGACGCTGCCAAAATATTTATCATGGTTTTATTTGAAATCCTGGCATGCAATAAATCCATTTAGCAGGGTAAATATTTTCAGCGATTCCCGACACAAACGACAGGTGCTACCTGTGACGGGAGTTTGTATTACTTTTCCCGACAAAGCGTCTCATCGGACCGATGTTTTTAACGCCACGTCCATAAAAGCACATTGTGAGTCGAATTGTGGGTATTAGTTGTTGATGACTCGTGCACTGGCTGCAATCTTGGCAACAAGCATGTTGTGAAAACATATTAATTCCAAAGTCCAGCAGTTGTTGCAAGTCTCGGAGGGCGTGTGCATCACTTCCAGTCATTCGTAATGTGGGACACGCCAGAACAGGCAGATGTTCGCTGGACTGCTGTCAGCTATAAATGATTCACGACATTTACTAAATAGCACAGCTTAATATGTTTTTTTTTAGCGCAAATAAAAGATATTCTTTCACTTTTATTGGCACAGGTCAGTATAGACACATCAACACCACCCACTTACAGGCTGATTGCAATACTTTAGGGATAATTTTATTTTAAGACACTGCTTAATCACAACTACAAAGCATTTATTTATAAGGTGATTAATAAACAAACAAACATTTGCAGAATGAGTCTGTGGAGGTGATAAGTTCTGACTCCATGTGTTTGCCACATGTGTCCTAAATTTACCAGATAATCAGTCAATAAATACCTTCCAGTGATTTCTCCAGCATTTGGATCATAATTGTTTTGGGTGAGAGGGGGGAGGTTTGGAAACAGACGTGACGCCAATGTGTGCTATAAAAAGAGAAGAAAATAGGAGAACATGCTGAACACCCTACTAGAGTTACTCGAAAAAGCAAGAATCTGAGGAATTTGGGGGCTTCTTCCCTCTCTCACAGAAAAAAAGTTGATTTCCAAGAAAAGGTGGATGATATATCGCGTCATCTCCCTTTAAGAGTACCGGGAACCCCTTTCCCCCCTTCCCCCTTGTTCAGAACTTTCCATAGCCCCGCAAAATCGGAGGTTCCCTCCACTGTTGGAGCTATAACTCTTGCTGTCATGTCCGAGCATTTACGGTAAAGCTGAGGCATGCTCGAGCTATGTCTCTGGGGACCAAATGGAGACTTCATGTTTTTGTGTGGCTCCTCTGAAGTGAGGTGAGGGGTGGGCACCCGTCTGGATGTGTCGGCACAAAAAGACTTTCCCCACAAAAAAGATGGGGGGCTTATTGACCAAATAAGGAAAAATGTTATCACTGCAGTGATGTTGCAGCTGAACAAGATTATTGTAGATATCATACCATAAAATAGGAGAGCTTTAAAGTCACTGCTTCTGTACAGTATGTAAGTGCTACAATTGTTTTTAAGCTAAAAGTAGACATCAGGGCTTTTAAAGATTTCAGTGATGTCAGTTTAAGACTTTTTAAGACCTTTTTAAAAAGTGCAAAATGTAAGACTTTTACTTTAAAACATAAAAAAAATATATGTTCATACTAGTCTTGATGTCATGTCAAAGACGTCTACTGTCTGTATTGTGTTGCAGAGATACCTACTGAAGTTAGCATGCTAACCAGCTAGCCCTGGTGGTCTAAGGCTCCTGTGCTAGGGGTGTTAACTAGGCTGCAGTTAACAGCAGTTAGCAGTTACTCCAGTGACGTGCTTCCCCTCTTTGTTTTGAATATGAAATCCACAGGTGGCCAATTTTTACATACTGCACCTTTAAGACCATTAATTAATTCAAGACCTATTTCCCATCCATACTGGCACAAACAAAAACCCTAACCGTAACTCCCTGCCTCCAGGTCGCTTAACAGAGTTGCAGGATTAAAGCTGGGGCCGGACTTTGGTGATGCTCCAGATGTAAATACAAGACAATATTGGGTTATCGGAGGCTTTTGCTGGTGGCTATTTACACTGATTTCACTCATCTCCTATGTGGCCTCGATGCTTCTATACCCTCATTTGAACATTTTCTTTTAGGAGATGCACTTACCTGAAGCTTACTTGAAGCAACGGTCACATATTACATCTATACGTCTTCTTTTGATAAGATTTGATAACACACTTCATTGCAACACACAAGCAGGGTGTGCTCCAATAGATTTGTGGTAATTTGTTCCATGTTGGTTTTGTTTTACAGTTTTGTTTCAGGGTGATCAAAACAGATTGCTTGAAAAAACACATCGAGACTGAAGTTAGTGCGACTGTATTAAAGTAATGTTAATTTCGTAATCCAATCAATTTTAAGACCTGTCAAAATTGTAATAAAATCATTAAGGGCCTGCAGAAACCCTGGAAAATGATCACACAATTATTTTTCCTTATGACAATCGATTTAAGATCTCAACTTCAAGCACTGCAGTCACAAAGGCAATTAAATACTCTCTGAAGACTTGCCAGCAATGTTAGATACCGAGATAAAAAAGGCCCAGCGGCGACTTATTCTGCTCCGTTCAATATCAAGAATGAGATAGTGAGCAGTTTCTACACAGCCCTGATTGAAAGTGCATAAACCTTCATTATTGTGTCCTGGTTTGGTCACTTGCATGTGAGAAATAAAGCCCAACTCTCCAGAGTCAGCCAGGGAACTTAAGTCACAGGGTTCACACAGACCTAGCTCTCAGAACATGATGCAAAAGCAATAAACAGACGGGTCCACAAAATCCTCTTAGGCACATCCCACCCCTGACATGGAAGTGCTGCTTTAAAAAAATAATTTATCCCCACTGCAGAGTCTTTCTCCTGTTCGTGACAGCATTTTACTTGTTTTACTGCATGAATTTTTACTGTGTTGCCTCTTTATATACAGTATGCATCTTTACATTGTATGAGCCATGCACCAGCAAAAGACAGATTTCTGTTTTCGCTTGCATTAATTGACAATAAAGTTTTTGAATCTTGAATATGTAGCTGTGTGATTTGTTTTGCACATGTTGAAACACTACGACCGCTCACCTGACAGCTGCATGCAACTTTTTCCGATCGGGAGCTTCAGCTGCTTGAACAAAACAAACACGAGCTGCATGTGCATTTATTCCATTACATCTTGATTCAGGCTGACATCGGATGAATCTGTGGAGCAGAACAGGAATCAGTGTAATCCCTGTCTTCCTTTATGAAAGGTAACAGAGCCACTAAACAAAAACACATGCTGGGACACATTCCTGCATTTGCCCCTTGACATCATGCTGGTTTTAAAGGCTTATTCCACATGATTATTTGGGCTTATTAGACTAGCTACAGTTTGATTTACTGTACCTTTTTGGTTTATAGCTCATGCCAGATCACTGCTAGCAAATACATAATGTTTTCTGTCTCAGTAAAGGCCCTCTCTGACAGAGCTTTATTCTTAACCGTAGTGCAGGTCCTTGGTGCAGCTTCATGGACCCAAATCTTGTCCAAAAAGTGAGATTTATTCAACAGATGATCTTGGATGGAAGAGGAAAAGTCATGTTCCAAATCAGCAGAGAGGTCAAACCCTCTTTCATCGAACTCCTCTACATGCTGATGAAGACGAACTGGTAGATCAGTCAGAGATTGCCCCACGCTGCACTTCTGCACCGAAGCCCTTTTTTTCCCCCTGACAACTTTACTCCGACAGCTCTGATTGGACCAGAAGTGCGCCAGGAAACATCTCAACCCCTGTGTCACTTATATTAAGGAATATTTCCTCTGAAATGTCTGTTTAATTTTGATATTCACATCAAAAGGCTCAGAGGTTTTCCACACTATGCACCAGAACCAACATCACCGCTCCGGAGGTATGCGGTACCAAGCTCTGTGCGGCTCAAGGAAGCACTTCACTTGACATTCAATGGTGCCAATGTTGTGAGTATGTTGTGAGAGTATTTGCTGAGAAGAAATGTAGGCTGCTGATAGATGAGACTCTCAATATGATGTGACGCAGAGCAGTTTCTCTAAGTCCAGCTACCATTTCCCTGCCCCCTGCATCGTGTGTTCCACCCCAACGGAGGTCCTGCGCAGTGGCCATGTGCCCTCGGCAATGTGCTGTGTCAGGGAAAGTGAAGAAACAGAAGCTAAGTGTTTTGCTTCCCTCACGTTGCACATGCCAAAAGTCTTGTGACTGACACTTTCCGGTGGTGCTCCCATTGGGAGGCATAATACAGGGGTGCGCTGCCTGCTGCGCCGCAGCAATGAAGCAGCAGCATCCACTGGAGCCCCTCGCATGGATATATGTTTTCCAGACCCCATCAGGAGGGAGAAACTCAGCCAAGAAAAGCTGCTGGTAGAGCTCGGATGCCCTGCAGAAGAATCCAAAATCCCCATGTTATTCACTTTTCACGAATTAGCTTCCAATTCTTCTGTACCTATGGATAAAAATAACATGAGTGATATAATTTTCAGTTCAACAGGGCATTTCCAAAGTGGGAAGGTAATGCAAGTATTTTCGTTCTACGTGCTCCTTTTTCGATCATGAAACGTGTCTAAGTACTTTGGGTTACAGTGTATTATTTGTTTTGCAAAACTGGCTCTGGAAATTAAAGATGAAATTACCTAAATAAACCGAATATGGAATTAAAGTGCCTATATGTAAGAATTCTAGTTGAAAACATTCAAAAATTAACTAAAAGTATCAACAGAATATGAATGAATAGCAGTTTTGACAGTATGATGATATGTATTGCGTTGCAGAGATATCTACTGAAGTGAGCATGCCAACGAAATAGCCACAGCCCGTCCAGGTCTAAAGCGGCTGTACTAGAGGTGTAAACACTAACACTCCCTTGGTCCCCGACCTCGCAGTCCGGACCGCTAGCTGCACGGCTAACTGAGCTAACTAGCTAAGGGCAGCTACAGTTTATTGATCGGCGAAGTCTCATAGTCCGATTACAAGATTATGTAACTAGCATACAGAAAAAGCTAACTGAATTCTGCCAAATTTCGAGAGAATGAGTATATTTGCATTCGTCTGGTATTAAGGTAATCCAAAATAACATTACTTAAATATTGTGAATCTTGGATCAGGTTACTAATAACATATTTTAACAGCTAATTAATAATTGTATCAAAATACATTTTAAAAGGATTCCTCCCAACCCTGCTCATAAAGCCTCCATTCTCACGTCTGGGTTCTGACACATAAGCCCACTGACCAAGTTAAGCACACGTCAAGGAGTCAGCGTATCATGACGAATTAACCCCTAATCCAAACAATGACAACAGAGTCCAATTAGTTCCCATTAATCACGGTAATCTCATTACAGCTTTTCATAATATTTTACTAAAGCTTGCTGTCTCCGCTGATGTATCCCAGAAAGCCTCTAATTGAATCTGACCTTTTCAGTGCCACTGGGGAATGTGAAACTGATGAATTAATGGGTTACCATGGAAACAACTGTGTCCAAAATAAATGGTAACTAAGACCAGACTTTGGACAGGGCCATGTGGTCACTCTCCTGCCACTGAAGGTCATGGTGGCATTATGTGATAACTACTAACACAGCAATTCAGAAAATGGGGAAAGGACAAAAAGAGATGACAATCAACACAAGAGCAGGTTTGTATTCTCAGGAAACAGCACCAGAGAGGAGGGAGGAAGAGGACATTTTCCTATGGTGGAATAAAGGTTGTGATGTAGGAATTTGATCTTCGCACTTTCAAAATGTGACATTGACATTTGAAGTGTTGGAAAACCCAAAACAGCTAAAGCTCTAAATCCTGGTGCCTGAAACAAAAAGCAGGCCCAGAGTGTTTGAGACAACAAAAGGATTATGTAAGCTTTGACAGCAGCCTCAAGACAAGTTGGAAGATAACTGCTTAATGGTGTGTACATGTTCCACTCGTTGCTTTTTCTAAACAAAGATTATATCACTCGCATCTTAATCTGCCCTCACGACTCTGTTTGTTGTACAAAAGACAAAGAGAGTGAATGCCCGTCGGCCACAGCAGCCTTTATAATGGCAAAAAAAAATTCTCAGGGAAATAAATCCATTGAAATGTGATCAGTGGATGAAATTCATCCGTTCTTTATGCAGGGTTAGACTTGTTGTTGCACTTTAACACGCAAGTTGATGAATAGTTTGTGGTTGAAGCTGTTTCAGGCTCCCCTGGTTCTGGAGGTAGCAAAAGTCCCGTTTATTTTACCAATAGACAATGTTATGTAACTCACAGCTGGAACATTTCAACGCATTGGATGGACAGGAAACTTTCTGGGCTGGATTACCAGTTTAATAAAAAATAACAAAAACAAACCAAAAAAAAAAAAAAAATCAAAGAAAATGTTCTTTTGGAAAGAAAAAAAGAAAATCAAGGGTACTGGCCTGTGTACAGTATGTATTAGCTCCTCTGTCTGAAACACTCAGACAGAGGCCTTTTGGCCTGCCTCCCAAAAACCCAGTCTCTTCTGATTGGTCAGCTCATACACGCCTGACCCAGCATCGCTAACAACAACAGAGCAGCTGCGCTAAATCACTTCTTACGTGCCAAACTAGCTGCGAGGCGTGGATTATGCAAAGGTGTGACATGGTGACATAGTGTTGTCACAAAGTCACAGCACTGACGAGATGTTTCAGGAGCAGTGTTTTCTGTGGGAGCTTCTGTTGGTGCGGACTTTGACATTTTTAACTTTCAGGACCTTTTATATGCACATGAACCTTTATAAAACACTGAAGGAAGGGAAAATAAAGAGCATAATTGGTGTTGTTTAATCAAACAAGTCAGATATAATTATAGTAATTATGATAAACAGTGAAAATGTTCATAAATCATAATCAAATACATAGTAGTGAGTAGTTTTTGAGCAGGACATTGCCATTGATACAGCTATACTGCTAGCACAGCTAAAAAGTTTAATTTTAAGTATGTGCATGTCTCTCATTCATTTAACATGCAAATGCTTTACTGCATACGACAACAAAACTTCCCAGATGTTATCATATGGAGTTATATAACTGTCCTCTTTGCCAAAACTGTGCGTTGTAGTGCCTAAACAAACAGCAACTTTAATTACCTGCTCACTTTTGCCAGCAGTTAAGAGGTCGACACTGAAATCACTCTCAGTTTCGAGTGAAGAGACGAGCCATGACAGCTGAGTGGTTTTAATGGAGGGCAGTTTTTATAGAGCTCCGTCTCCCCCGGCTGAAGGATTTATTACAATCCCTTTTTTCCTCCTGAGGGGCTCTCATGTCTCGCAGCCAGCGCCGCAGCTTCTGTTGTCTGCACCGGATCGCTGCTACTGTACAAACCAGCAACTCAAACAATCACAGCCTCAAGGAGTGTGTGTGTGTCTGTGTGTTATATATGTGTCTGCTGGGGTTTTTCTGAGTTGTGGGGCCACAGTTGTGTGGTAGGTGAGGATTCAGAACAGCCAGTCCGAAGTACAAGGTACAAGGAGTTATTTATCATTCTGCAACACAGGGCTGTACAACATAATGCACGTTTTAGTCCTTTCATGCAACTTACAAAACAACAATTATATAAATAGATGAATGTTAAGTCATTAAAAGAAACTATTTTTTATGGTGAAGTGTGGACAAACTCACAACCCGAGGAAAAAAAACGCTCTGTAGTCTGGTTGTAAAACGTTAACCTGTTGTTTGAACTGTTAGGTTTAACTAGTCAATAAAGTTTGACCTTTTGAATGAAAGGTCCCATCAAATACACCATATCTGTCAGAAGGCTACACCTGCCTGTTACGCCTGCCTGAGTGTAGTGACGGTTTATAGACACTAGACACTATATTGAACATTTATGCTAAAAAATAAATATATAATATGTGCATTATTACAAGATACATTATTATTTGGTAATTGTTTTTGTTTTAAACTTGACAAGCTTGGATCGGAGGATGAAGATTAATTTGAGCAGCTGTGGTCTGAGTCACTCACTGAGTAGTCTCGCAGACTTGGCTCCAACACGTCCTTTGTAGCAAACTTTCACTGAGTCATCTCTGTGTAATGCTGTCAGAATGATTGCAAAAGGGAATTTGTGTAAAGGTACACTTATCTGTCTCACTCCTTTGTTGACTGGTCATATGGCGTGCAGTCTGTCTCAGGCTGTGTTGTAGCAAAGTGCATGCTTGACTTGACTGGATGTCTGATGGGCGTAGTAGATAAGAGGTGAGGTCTCCCAGTGCGGGCCACCGTGTAGACTGAAGGTTTACATACAAATCCCAGGCTTTGAGTGTATTTAGCAAAGGTTTTGCTTCTTATATTTCTGTGTGTTCAGGCCATTGTGATACCTCGATCGCAAGATTACTGTATTTGTTTGTCTAATCTTGCCTGTACTGACAGACACATGAAAACAGACACATTGGTAGGAATGCAAGAAAGAAGCCCTAAAAAAGTGTTGATTATTCACTCCTGATTGCTTCGGCTTTATGAACATCATTGTTAACTTTCATCTTGAGAATAAAATCCATTTTGTCTTACCATTCAGTACAAGTTTGAGGTTGCAAAAATGCAAAAATGAAACAGAAAAGCGGACTGCAATCCGGACATACAGCAGCTTGAACTGGAGGAGAGCCAGGTGCATACAGGATTGTGTCATCTGCATAAATAATCTACAGCTTGGAGGATTTACAAAATTCTGCAACATTAAAACAGCAACAAACTTGATTTTTTGTTGTTGTTTCTGGCGCTCCCTGTGGACAAATTCGGAATGAGCACCACTGCCTCCTGTAATAAAGATCTTGTTCTGGCTAGCACACTAGGCATGAGCTTAGTACACAATGATCTACTGTATATCTGTATCTGTTCGACCACTTAAATGATCTGTATCCATATACGTGCTTGGAACAGGCAGGGCTTAAACAGGAAGTTGTGAAGAAGTTGCTATATTTATTATAAAATACTCCTTGGAGTACGGTAAAGAACAATCCAGCTTTCCAGTTTATGAGAGAGGTTTTACTCTCAAACTTAATTTTGTTAACTTGAGCAAACAGTTAAGTATATCTCAAATATAACCATCTATAACAGTTCTCTAGTGGCAGTCAGGTGCAACAGAACTATCTAATGCTCTTTTGGCTTTAAATTCCAAGCAAGGTATTGCATCGTTGAGAAGGTCAGGAGAGAGGAAACCTCCATAACCATGAAATAAAAGGGACCTTAACACAAATAGCCGTTCGGTATTCCTAAGGGATAGAGATGGCGTGTGTGTCCTGTGTGTGCAGATCATGTCTGACTGATCCTAGGTCTAAGAGGCAGTCAGGAATGTCAGCTATCCGGCAGGAGAATGCAGACAGTTAGAAAAGGACAAATAAAAGTCTCACATCCCTGATCAACACATGAATCACTGCAGCATCTGTTGGTATTACCTCTCAGACAGGAAGTGCTGTTTTAACCTGGCCTTACTCCACTGTCTGACTAGGTTTCTTTTAATATAGACAACACATCCAACAGATGTGTGATGCTTTAATTTGTTTACTATCCTAGATGAGTTTGTTGAGGTTTACTTAGACAAACAAAACTGATTTAGATATCTGCCAAAATAAAATAGTATCAACACAACTGCTGAAAGTGGTTTGAAACGTGAGGCTATGTGCAAAGAAAATAAGTCGTGTTGTAATCTGTGACTAAAAAGACCCTCGAGTGAGTGTAACTGGAAAATGTCATCTTAAAATGCATAGCTTTGAAGTCTCACATTTAGACGGGGCAGTATTGCTCAGTTTCCATCATAATATTGTTTTAAGCCCATCTAGGGATTGTGGTCAGGAGTGAGTGATATTTTTATGCAACTGCAGAAATATGGGGATGTGATTTTATGTGGCTTCTAGTCCTTAAATTTTCCAAAGTAGGAATTATTGAAGTTATGGACATTCCAGTTTTGATGACGGTAAATGATGGCTGGACAAGCTCCTGCTTAAGTGCCACTCAGGATAGCAATCACAAAATGATGGATTACAAACAGTTCTCGAAACACGATATTGTGCTGACAGAAAAGATGGGACAGATTGTTGACTTCAGCCTCAGAGGAGCTCTTTGTTTGAAGCACGTGGCTAAAGATATTAAGTATTTTTCTTATTGTTAAAAAATCCAATGAAAAGACCAAAACCAACACTAACTTAATCCTACAAACATATATTGTCTGTGTAGCCAAAAAAAATCAGTGAGTCACATCGTTCCAGTTCCAGCACGTTCCAGTCCCAATCTAATACATTTCTGCAAACCACGTAATGTATTAGAAACTTTATTTTTTTGTTATGTTGCAACTTTATGTTTCATCAGGTTCAATTTTCAGTTTTTGTTGGGACAACCCTTTGCTTATGTCTGGTTTGGTTTAGACAGAAAAACCAGTTGGTGAAGGTTAGGAGAAGATCATGTTTTGGCTTAAAAACCCATTTTTTGTTGCCACAATAGCTAGAATTGTCCTGACCACTCCTTAAAGTCAGCCGGTTTTGTTACAGCAAGCAACTGGGAATTGTCCCTAACCCTAACCCCGACCCTAACCCTAACCCATTTTTAGCCAAAATATGATTTTTTCCTAATCCTAGCCAAGTTGTCTTTGTGCCTAAACCTAACCAGACCGTAAGCACAGCATTGTAACAAGACAAAAATTGAAAATTAAACTCACATACTTTTACCAATACTTTTACTCACCAACATTTATTCTGGCAGCTGTGCTGTCCAGTTCAGTACAATGAACATAGTTTATAACTATTATAAGCAAATCCCAAATCCCAAATCCCAAAAAAAAAAACACTCACTAGTCCAGCAACTGTATGTTAATCCACAGCTGAATATAGTATGAAAAAGTACTATTACTATTTGCTTCCGTTCAAGTAACTTTAGCTTAAAACTACAGTGCCCAGCTGATTTAGGAAATGTTTTAGCGTCATTTAAAAATGAATCTATAGAGATGGACTAACACATTGTGTGGTTGCGTGTTGGATCAAAAGAAGGTTGTGTCTTTGCTCCTCTCCTTGACGTCACAGATACTTGAGAAATGCACATAAATTGAGCTGTAGAAAGTACTTATGACAGTATTTTGGAGTGACAGACTTCAGAAATATCATCATGCCAACTTGTTAAGCTACATGACGAGAGCCTGGATGGCATGTCTGGGGCATGAATTGAAAGAATGCCGGTAAACCTATAATTTAGTAAATATTCTGGTCATGGCATATGGAAGTGTTAACCAGTCAGTCATTTTCCGCCATTATTGCCAAGCACCACCTTATGTATAGCTTTTCTTTGATTTACACTTCGCACTCTGTTATGCAAGCTCACGATGTATGGAAGTAGTTTGTATCTGTGCACTGCAGTAACCTAGAGGAATGAAAAACATCGATGCTGTACATCTTCCTAGATTTACAAGCAATTCGAGGAGTCAAAAACAAGTAGTTTTCAAGATGGAAATTCCCTCCCCTATGGGAGCGCTCTTTATCTGGAATTCAGCTTTTAAACTGCTGACACAGCAACAGTTTTACAGTTCCTCATAGTTGTGTTTTATTTTGAAAGGCCTTTCCTGAGTGGAAAATGTAAATCTATTGTCCACCTGACATTCATACAAGCTCAAGTTTGAACAGAGAAGAGATGTAGTGGCCAATGCAACATTTTTCTTTTTTTAATCTGATTGAGTTTTAGCTGAAAGTGTGTTTCCTCTTGGCTGAAAAACATCAGATTCCATGGCGTGACTCCCCACCATCTGCACTGACCAGTGGAAGCTGCGGCATGCTTCTGGCCTGAGGGATCAGAGAGGAGACTGGCCCCTTTGATTGAACAGGACTTTTTAAACACACAAGAGAACTTGACCTGTGAGCATCAGCTGTCACCTTAAAAATGCTGACACTGCTTCAGGGGGTAAATTTATCTGCTAAGAAATAGCATTGTGCTGCTCATCTGTAAAACAGTTTAGCATTGGGGAGGCTGTGCTGGATGCAGATCAAGGCAGTATTGACTTTAGCAGTTGGATGTATACTTGCATAGCTTGCCTACTACTGTAAATCAGGACTGGGGCCCCTGCACTGAGACTTGTGTGATTCAGTTTGACCACCATATAATGAAAAGCAGCCGTTTGTCCAGCAGGCAGGAAAATCTAATAATTAGTCTTATCATAAATGCAACAAACATGGGAAAAGTGGAGGAATGTGTAAAGGATTGCTTGGGAAAAGACAAATAAACAGCTACAGAACAATTGGCTGCAGTCCCTCCGCGGCACCCCAGGAAAGGTTCTTTCCAGTCTGACCAGTTCCCCTCCAGGGCAGCTTGACTAAGTTCCAAAGTCCAGATGAGAACCAGGGTCAGACGAGTCCAGGCTCTATCACCACATGGCCTCTCAAGTCGGTGATGGCGAGTTGATGGCAAAGGGCTATTTTGGGCTGATGAGGGGAGGGAATAGCTGCTTGACAGCCTGTGTAAAGATAAAGGTGCTAATGGACTCATTACATGAAGGTACACATTAACCAGCCAGCCAAGTAAGTGAAATGGAGGATAAAAGAGGCAAATGAGTCATTTATTTTTATTTTTAGATGTACCGTGTTATGGATTTGGTGCTGAAAATAGCGTTTGTGGTTACGGTGTTTGTCTTCAGCAAACAACTGGCATGTTCAGTGTGTGAGCAATCATTAGAGGTGTTCCTCTGGGGTTCTGCCAGAAGGTTGGTGATGAGAGACTGAAACGAGAGTCTGGCGCACTGATCTCATGTGTTACACCAAATCCATTCATGAAGTACCTGAAAGAAGCTTCATTCTTGAGAAATCTCGAAAAATGAATCATAAAATGATTATATTCCAGTCAGACCTGCTGAGAAACACACACACTGCGAGTAAACTATGAAAGATTCCTTCCATACATGTTTTATAAATACTCTATGATTGTGTTTTTTTCCACAGAATATTTGATTACATATTAAAAATTCTTAAAATTATGTTCAGTCTTTCTCTAGAATCTATGAATATGCCAGTATTAATTTTGTTTTTGTTTTCACAAATCTACGGTTTTTGTTCACAGCTCTCAGTGTTTTTTCGGGCGGCAGCAATCAAGGCAGGGAGGAGCTCTGGCTGTAAACTTTTTTTTAAATGTATTTATCTTCAAATCTTTTAACTGTAACACCTGATAACTATATGAGGTTATGACGTTTATTTAATAAAGAACAACAAAAAGCACCAAAGCCCTTAAGTCATTCTTGGTGATTAATTGTGTCACATCAATTTAGATATTTCATGGGATTTTTTGGTTCTGTGTGTTGGATTATAAGTTATTTGCGACAAATATGTATTTTGAGCCACATAAAGTCTTAGATCAAGGGCCTGTGCAACAAAGCCAGTCATCAAATACATTTCTGTACCATGACTGTCTTCCAAACTGGTTGTTAAGTCACAAAATGATGCATGTACAGTCCAGTCTAAGAGTTAAGGTGAGCATAGCCCCATTTGGGACCGTGTCATCATTGGGTTTTAGCGCTGCATCTTCTTCACCTCATTGTGGTGCACCGAGCCAATCTCATCACTGCCTCCAGAGGCCGGAGAACGGAAACCACCCACTGGAACTCGCTGGTAAGTGAGAAACCACCATTTATGGTAGGTTTTTCAATCCACAAAAGGCAACTTTGAGCTAGATTTATGGCTTGTTAGAATAGTGTTTTTAGGTTTTACAAAAGAGGCTTCAGGAATGATGACTAACTAGTTGGTTTGGCGAATGTTGTGAATGTGGTTAACTTCCACACCTCATAAAGAGCAGAAACCTTCCCAGAGCTTTTCTATGGGAACCATCCGGGACTGTCTCCCACGCGGTTGACAAGTTAGTCCCAAACAGAGCTAATGTGAGCACAGAGAAACTTTCCCCCTTCGGCAGATGAATGTGAAAACAGCCTCCTGGTGTAAAACTCTGCACATACATCATTCTGCACAGTGAGGTCAAACATCCAAATGAAGTGCAGGAACAATAAGCCAAACACATTTTTGAGCTAAGAGGGACTTTGAATTAATCTGCTGGGGGTCTATATAGATCTATAAGACATCTTGTCTACATTAAGGCATGAAAATATTCCCCTGTGGTCAGCCAGGAGCGTTCACTCTATACATTCTTGTCTCGTCTCCATCTAGCTTAGCTCTGGGCTGAGGCCAGGCGGTAGCTGCTGATATCTGATGCAGATTTTATCAGCTTCTCACAACACTGTCCCATGCGGTTACAGTGCACGTGTGGAAGAGATGAAGGAAATAACACATTGAGGGGATGTGAGGCTCATCAGGTGGCCGTGGTGAGACCAGCAAAGGCATGCTTGTTTTCTTTTGATTTAAAATGTACGTCAGAAGCAGATGTCTCACTAAGATGCATGCTCACTTCCTTCCACATAGAACTTCTTTTATCATCTAAAAGCCAGTGAGAACCCTCTGGGCGCTCTAATATTAAATGTGATTATGGTGTCATGAAATGTGTGAAAAACTGCAATTAAAGGTGCAGTATGTAAGAAATGGACACCTTTTGAATTCATGCTCCAAACAAATAGAGGGCAGCATATCACCAGAGGGTGGGCTCGGAGCTCAGAGCAGCGAGGAAGTGTCGGTGTTGTTTACACCACCGGCACAGGACCTTTGAACCCAGAATGGGCCGGGGTTAGCTGGTCAGCATGCTTAACATTGCAACACAATACTCTGCATTTTGTTGATCATTTTAATAAAGTTGAATTTTTTCAACCTAAATTCTTACACTCTGCACCTTTAACCCTCTATGGTACGCATTATGATGCGAGTTAGGAAAAAAATGTTTGGAGTGTTTTTTTGTCCTAAAATAGACTAAATAAACATAATCTAAAGAAATTTTATAATTATTTAATTTTTTTGGAAGTTTTTGGGGTTCGTTGCCTGAAGGCAACATTGTACCATAATGGTGCATAAATAATTTTTTTAAAAGAGTTTTATTTTCAATTTCATCATCATTTATTTCATTAACATGTGTAAAATATAAAAAAACTTAATTAATTTTTCATTTTAAATGTAAAAGAAACCAAAAAATAACTCTTTTAAATGGTTTCTGGTCTAAATGTTGCCTGTAGGCATTGTGGAACAACCCATATCCTCACAGGGGCATAGAATAATGCTGAATTCATTCTGTAAATGGAGGAAAATATAACACATAATAATAATATTATAATATAATAATATATAAAATATAAAGATTATGATGAATGGCATTCTTTTGAATATTATATGTACCTAAACACATACTACCAACATTTCATGCTGCCATGGTGATTCCATAATGGTTCACTGTTGCCTCAAGGCAACATAGACAATTTTCCATAATGGTACGTTGTTGCCTCAAGGCAACAGTTGGATTTTAACAAGTTTCCACTATTTAATGAGCAATTAAATTGCATTTAACAATAAAAAGTTAAAGTTTACTCATCTATGAGTGTGCATATATTTTTTTCACGACCTAAAAGGGCCCGAAAATTATGTTTTCAGCCACTTTTTAAGGAGCAAAATGGCTAACCTGTTTTCTTTGAAAAAGTCTGGGAAAATGGGTTTCAAGATGGCTTCCTGAAGGTCATGTGACAAATTAAAGCATTGTTATTGGTTCCTTGTGGTCTTCCCATTCTTTTAAAGTATAGCATCATTCAAAGGGATGTATGGTGGAGATGTGACGGGCCAAAAATGGGTATGTTGCCTGAAGGCAACACGGTACCATAGAGGGTTAAAGGTCATATTGATGACATTTTTATGTAGACAATCCATTTCAAAAAAATAATACATCTGCAGAGCTGGTAGAAAGGTGCAGAATACATTGTTAAACATTATCATGACTAGGAAATAATCATTTTAAAATGTTTGTTGGGTCCAAAATGATTGTTTTGCTAATGTCTGTTTCAGAATTTATGAAATATATGTCCCTTCCAGGCTCTACCAAGGTTTGTCAACCAAAAGTAAGATGCTGTTGGTATCGTGTTTCATCAGCGATCAACAGTTTTGGTAGTTGCCGGTTTGTAGGAAAAAAATGTTTAACTGGCTGAGTTAGCGAGCGTTTACACCATTAAGGTTGGCTAGTTAGCATTAGAAGTGGGGAGATGGGATGCCACATTTAATGTCATCAATAATACCTTTAAATAAATCCTTTACTTGCTGCTGTCTTGAATCATATTTCAATCTTGCAGGTTAAGATTTGTAAATCTTTAAGCATAATCTTGTGCTTGCAATAAAATACCGTTTTTCTCATTAACTTGAACAGGTATGCTGCTGTATGTGCCCAAACAAAATCATTAGCAGCACCTCATTGTCTTGTCTCATTCTCAATGACAGCACAGCACTGCATGGATTTGTACAATCTTGGTGCCACTTGCATTTATAGCTTGACTGACTGGGGAAAAGACTGGTAGCCTATAGGTCTGAAACAGCTGGACATGTGGCTATATTGAAACCAGATGTGGGCTGGAATGTCCACCACATGGAAAAGCTGATTGTGCCTATACCTCTACAGTAATAGGGGACCTAACAGCCAAAAGTCTACTCAACCAGGCAGAAAAAAACCTTGTGGAAAGTTGTGGGATTAACACGCTGAGAGCAGCCTCCTGCGTCGAGCTCTTTTCTGTGGCTGTGCGTCGACCTCAAGGGTCTTAGGACACAATTTTTAAAATTGAGGCAAAGATAATTTTTTCAGATATCCGTGTTAAACACAGAGTCAGAACATGAAACAGCAAGAATATACGGTCACGTTTTTTTTCTGCTGTTGCTGTGTTGGGATTAGAGCCCCACAAATACAATCCCATATGGTGTCTGCACTGCAAATTATCTACAGCAAAAAGAATTTCAGGACTGCTACGAGCCGGTTTTATACCTCGTTTCTGTCTTTATTCCGATGATATCATTTACCGTACGGCTGAGTTTATGACACAGTTCTTAAATGGTGAGGAAAATCTTCGCAGGCAGCAGGGGCAATAAATAGAAATGTAAACTCAAGAAGTATTCACCTATTTTCTCCAAGAGGCCAAAAAGTTCCCTTTACTGTAGATTCTAGGAAACGTGAACTTTCCTGCAGACGGGATATACTGTGAACACGCATGTGGAGGGCATGTGTGTCAAGGAGATGCGCACGCTTTCAATGAAGGCTTAACACCTAGCGTATATGATCAGCTATGATACATATTGAATCTCTCAGCTCTGCAGCCAGACGACCCAGATCGGAGCCTCAAGTGGTGCGAGTGGTGAGCACCACTGCAGGTATTTTACACTGTTAGCACCTCACCAGGCTCTCTAAATTGCAATTGCAGCTGGCAGGGCAACAGAACATTCGACCTCGGGCTCGGTGTAGCTCAGCAGAGAGGGATATTTATTGTGATTTGAACATGCAATCATGGAAAACTTGCGAGCATACCTCCGTGCAAACCTCTCTGTAGACATTAGACAACCAATTTCCTTCTGCCGAATCACTTAGTGCTTCGATAGCTTCGCTGCCTTTGTGTTGATCTCACTCTCGAGACGCAGAGAAAGAGATATCTGCACCACAAATGCCGGGTATCGGACCGTTAATGATTTTGACTTGCTTTTGGCCTCGTGTTAATATTTCCGACACGACTTCCTCAGCACGCTCAAGAAACTCCGCGAATGCGACCGCTGACTCGCTCCCAAATCCTCTCGACCTATCATGATGATGAACATCTGTGACAGAACCATCTTAGATGACATTACAAAGTGATCCGCAGGCTGCACAGCAAAGAGCAAAAGCTGTAATCTGACGACTCGAGAAGGTTACAGAATTAGATCATGTCTTTATGAGCATCCAGCAACATAACTGTGGTGAGTCTGAGGAGCTCATTAATAAACATTCGAAGCCTGCTAAGCGGCCAGGTTGTCTCCGACACGTCATGTCTGAGGCTCAAAGATTGCTTCACAGTGGCTGTTTGTGAGTTTGCATCAAGTCACCGTTCAGCCTCGTTCAATGCAGGCCTGCTGCTTTTTTCATTGTGTGGTTTCCTCGGTATAACAGGATCTTGATAAAAGACACCACATGTGGATTACATGTGCACCGCAACCAGAACAGTGAAGGCTGTGGATTGTTCTGCATCTGTAGTCTCAATAACATCACATGAGACACAAGGGAAAAACATTTAATACATGTACAGCTTCGGATCACAGAGTGATGGCTCCTTATCGGTTATTCCATCCCTCACTTAAAAAAACAACACATGCTTTATTGATCAGCCCATTCTCACAGGACAGCGTGCTGCCTTTTTGGTTCTATGTCTAGCAGAAACACTTTTAGCTCAACTATCAGGGTGGTCCATTAGGGATGCCTGAGATAAATTCACACATTAAGATCATTCACAAGTACTATTACACACCAACAATACATGATAAAATGGACTTGATGCAGAGCAACTTGTGTTGGAAGTGCAATGTAGCAGCAGGTACTTTCTTACGTGAAACCAAAGTTTAAATACAATATTTCCACAGACGCCACACACAACCGCAGTAAATGTATGTTCAAGCGAAGAAGAGCAGACCGGAGCAGTCTGTGGAAATATTAAATTTAAACATTGGTTTCGCCCTGTGAAAATATTTTATCATTCCAGGCAGAGAATAGACTTATATGAGATCATAAAAATACCTTTGAAGACACAGTCCCCTGTGGGATAAGGGTCATGTTTTTACTTTGAAGATTGGGGGCAAAGTACACAGTTTGACTGAGTTTGAGGGTGTGCTAAGGTCACAAATAAGGCTAATGTTAAAGGTGTTGCTCAAAGTGACAAACACACATATTATCACCTGATTCTTCTGTTTCCATCAGCCCTGTGGAGTATTTGTATTTTGTATTTCAACATCTTGATCCTGATCTGATCTGATCTGATCTGATCATAACCCTGTTTGCAGCTGCAGCAGATGAAAAATGAAAAACAATTTGTGCTGCCCAGCACAAATTGGGAAATTGGCAAATGCATCAAGCAGCGAAAGAAGACAGGAGTCCTTGAAGGCCGAAACAAAGCTAGAAGAAATGCAAATACTGGTCCAGTGTGTAGGATTTAGAAATATCTAGTGGTCCAACCAACTGAATACCCCTCACCTCTTCCTTTCCCTGCGTGTAGGAAGGATGTTGCCCCAAATCTGCTGGATGTAAACAGTCAGCTGTTTGCTGACAAGTTAGCCTTACAATGCCATAATATGTGGTTGTGATGTTAAGCTTTTTGAAAAGTTGCACCCAAGTAGCCAGTAAAGAGGTTTTTGGTTATTTTTTGACTTATTTGTGTGTGCTCCTGAAAGAGAAGTAGAAAACATTTGACGGATAGCATTTTGGCACTGTAACAGACAGATATTGCTCTTCGTCATAATTATGTAATGTTTATTAATTAAAACCTCAAATTGTTCAGGACATTTGATAGGCCCGAGTGTTTCATGAGTGGAGCCAGAGGGGTTTGAGTATGTGCATGAGCAGGCCCCGCGGTCTGGCCTTTTTCCCTCAGAGGATGACTACATTCATTATATGAACAATAGGAGGAAGAGAGGACAAGCCATAAACACATCACGATTTGATAAAATGTTCCACTCATCAACACCCACATTATTCGCTGTCTACTAAGAAGGCCTCATTGTAAACAGACACAACAGGGGGAAGCAAATATGAGACGACCACAGAAGCTCAATTATCCTGCTTAATAAGGAGACTTTCCATGGCTTTTCCCCATGAAATTATACTCTGTTGTATCATGTAAATGCTCCTGGCACACATTTCACTTCTCAAGACAGAGGACTCACTCACAGAACGGCTTCTGAAATTGGTCTAATTAGATGTCCTGAGCAACTCTTACCAAAGAATTACTATGGACTTGGGGTATTTTAATTATTATGAACTGGTAAAGAGTGACTAGTGATGACTGCATTATTAAAAGAGCCATGGCAGGAAACGATAAATATCTATTTTTAAAACACTTTCACTTGTGCATGAATTTTTCTCCTGTGTTGAATTGAAACCCCCAAGTTTACACTGTTTTTTGTCCCCATTAAACAAATGAGATAATGCAGCAATTAGCCAATTTTAGTGGTGTTATCCTTGGACAGATCTAGGCTTGTTGTTCTCCCCTCTGGTCCTTGTGCGAAGCTAAGCTAACCAAGAATATGTTAAAGATGCCATATGCTTCTATATATATGTTTCTGCTTTTATAATACAGTGTGTCTTTGCTCTCTGTATGTTAAAGTGCAATCGCCCTTAAATGCTTCAGTACTCTGTGAGAGAAGATGTTTAAACTGCCATTAGTAAAAAATGACAAACTCCAAGACGTCAGATCAAAATGATGAAAAGCAGACCTGTATAACAGCAGCTCCTTACTGAAGGGACCACTGTTATATCTTTATATTGCCTAGCGACACAAGCACAACACTGCGTGTCTGCGAGAAGGAGTGCATTTATTTCAAATATCCACATTCATCACACATAAAATCGGCGCATGTGGTCGCAAGGCTGCAGTAATGAATCTTGTCTCTGCCCTCATGTGAAGGACGTGAGTGAAAGGAAGAAATGAAAACGCTCTATTCAATTCTGAATTTGTAAGTCGTGGTGATTTTCCTGGAAAAAATTTTTTGCACATAAAATAAAAGTGTTGTATTACAGAAATAAAAATGTCAGAGTGGCACGTGTTACTCAATACTCCGCATGACATATTGACCTTTCAAAGCCAAAACAAAGTCTGTAATACTTCTTGAAATAACAGTCTATTCAGTAGCAGAGGACCTGATCCCCACAGGACCACAAGCTGAATTTTGATACTAATCACAGATACTGATTCACCTTCTTCAATAGGTTTTCCAGGTTGTTAAATAGCTTGAAAAGTATTAGGTCATTACCTCATTTGTGTGATATTCAGAACAACCTGTGTTCTGTGAAAAAAAGGAAAAGACTTCAGCTGTGAAGGTGAATGCTGCCACCCAAAGGGACAAATGACTCATGCAAAGCTGAGCTGTATCAGAGCACAGAAGCAAGCTTTTGGCAACTTAAGGGATGGAAATGTTGGCCTGTTGGTCAGTTGGCCATTTCACTTTGTTCCAGACTGAAATGTCCCAGCAACTCCTAGATGGATTGTTATTTAAATCCGGTAGAGATATCCATGGTGCCCAAATAATGAATTCTACTGACTTTTCATATAGTGCCACAAGGATGTTCACATTTTTAGTTCAAAGGGAAATATCTGGACCAATATTACATTTTATTCATTTATTTACAAGGACAAAGCATGTGAATCACCATTTCAGGAAAGACATTCACATTCCCTTTTCGTGCACAACACAGAACTAATGGTATTCCCATCAGCTTGAGCTGTTTGTGCTTAGCTCTAATTAGCACATTTTAGCACACAAAGAAGCTAAAATGTGTATAAATATAACCACTATATAGTACCCTCAAAAAATCCACAAGGGAACAAAAAAAGCAGTGTCCCCAACATGTATGGACAAAAATTTGGACACAAACTCAGTGCTTCAGCTTACCTTAACTATGTCGCGTTCGAGTCGGATCAGACGTGCAGTAAAAACATGTGCCTGTCGAGTTCAGGTAGGGCTCAGTTACTACTTTCTTGGACTCAGTTGGGCTTTCTGCCACATTTTATAGATAAGAAAATAGACCGTTTTTGACACACAGTTGTGTCAGTGATGACACAAAGTGATGATGATGTGAAGATATCTGAGTTTACTGCTCACTGTAAACTAGTGTCCATTATTTAGGGAGTACCGAATAATCAAACAAGTGAGTTATTCTTGGCAGCCTTAGTCTTATCAGGTAGTCACTCATTCAGTCTGGACTTCTTAGTACTTAACTTTATTTTTAGAAAAGAAAGGAGAAGGAATGTTTTCAGACTTATAAATTGTCTGACATAATTTGATAATCAGTTTAATTTGCCCACAAATAGCATATTGGCTCTCAGATAGCATATCCTCTTTGACATTTAAAAGCGTGCCACACACCAGGAATTAAAAACCGCACCATCTTTAAAGTCAAGGCGTATCACACCGCCAGGATTTATTTTTCCCCAAATGCTCCCTTTATGGAGCTATAATTATAGAATTCTCATTTCCATAAATCCGTCGTAAAACCAAGTGAAACTTCCATGTGGGACAAAGGCATTGTATTCTGATCGTCGCTGTGACTAATCAGTGCTGCATCTCTTACTAAGAGTTCATTGGCCTTTGAGTTATTCATTGGGATTAAGAATTCTGACTTTCCCTCAGTTAAATATAAGCAGTTTTCAACTTTGCGCCATTTCTTGGGTGGCTGAATGGTATAGTCATCTGGACAAATGGAATAATTATTTGGGTGTCTGTCTGCTCCTGCGGCTTGTTCATATAAGCAGGTATGAGTCAAACGCTATCTGTGGCAGGAATGTTGTGGCTAACCACAGCTATGGATGGAGAGAAGCTTCACATAAACACGGCTGCCGTGTTTTAATCCAGCTTTATATAATTTAAACAAGACAGCTTTAACACTGTATATATCATGTCAGGTTTCTCACTGGGCTTTGAGTCAACTGTCTGACTTTCCAGAGTTTATGTGCGGACCGTCAACTGATGCAAAAACAGCAACCTGTCAGTGTTTTCAGCCTCTAACTTCATATTTCTTTGGATTTAACTTTAATTTTTTAAATGATTTTTTCACTTGATCATCATTTGCCGAACTCAATGTTAAGAACACTTTGAGACAACATCATCTACCAGGCGAATCGTCTGGGTGAAAATAGTACCACCAGCCTTTAAGGACCCACCAGAGAGTTGCAGTGAATTACAGCACTTCTCGCTCATTTATCACGGCCCGGGGTTCAAACTTCAGCTGGAGGGACCGTTTAGATCGCGGCCAGGACTCCTCTCAAGAAGAAAACACTCTGCCAACAAGAACAGCCACAGCTGGAGAGGAAAATAAAGCCTCTTTCTTCAACATGAAATTTGCTGCCTGGACTTGGTGTAACATTTTGCTGCACCTAGCTCAGCAGTTACCTCTCCAGACTGAATGCACAAAGTCACGTCCCACATTGAGAGCTTTACTTTAACAGCATGAACGGGCAATTTACACCAAATTGATTCCAGTTTACAAACCTGCTAAATAAACTGTATGTCAAACCATATTTGTAACAAGTGAAGGCTGATTTGAACTCTGTTCTTCATTATCCCTAATGAAGATGAATAGTACCAACAGAATATTATGTTATTACCTATAAGGTAAATTACCCATGCATAAAAAGTACCGAGTGTAGTATGGCTGCTCATTGTTTGACTTTGACAAACATTGACTATACTCACAGAAAATAGATTGTCTTTTGTTCTTTCTGTAAGAGGACAGATACATTTGAGTTTGCATTAAAGTATAATCAAAAGTATGGTGCACATGGATTACTATCTGGTTAACACCAGAATCTTGTGGAGAAAAAGCAGTATCCTTTGTGCATCAGATAGTTTCATGGTTTCTTACAACACTGATATATTGTGAACTTTTGAAGCTGATATGGCAGACATGGTTGATGACGTACTGTATCTACTGATGTTGGTGTAAAGGGGAGAGGTGGCTTCTTTTTTATCGGGTGGAGAGCAATACTGAGGAGACCAAAGAGCCAAAGTTCAAGGTAAAAAATGGTCCCAAAAATATTAAAAATTAAAAATTAAGAGTCTCTAAAAAACCTGCCATCCAGTGTAGTAGAGGAAAGGTGGCGGCTCATCAGTCTCCCTCTCGCCACCTGCCTGGTATACCACCGTCCATGCTATGCACATCTCTCTCTTTGTCCCTCCACACTTGGTACACCACCGTCATGGTTCTGCAGGTCTCTTTGTCCCTCCAAGCCTCTGCCTTCTTCTCCCTCTTCTTCTTCTCTTTTCCCTCTGCCGTTCTGTGTCAGTCTCCTCATCTTTAACCTTTCGGCCAGGTGGTAGGTCCCACCGGTCGTACCACGCCATCGGTCCCTCGTGCCATTCTCAGAAACCCAACTGGTGGTTGCCTGTGCCTGTTACAAAATCAAGCAGGTCTCCAGGTGCAGGTTATCAAGCAATCAGGTGAGTTAAAGGGGAGTGCAGACATCAAGCACTGACAAGTGCAGACAAACCAATTTGTAACAATAAAGCCATGCAATAAAAACAAACCCGTGCAAATATAAAACACAGCATGCATTATATTGTTGCATGCTGTGTTACTATACTACTTAATACTTAAAAACAGTCATTTCAGCCCTTTGACATTAGCATTCTGAAAAAACACGCTAAACACCAACACTCCCCTGGTAGTTCGACTAGCTCCATGGCTAACTGAGCTTGTGAGCACAGGTACAGTGGGTTTTAAGAGCTTTTTTGCTGGAAACAATGCTGATGAGAGCTGCAAGAGTGAACCAAAACCAAAACAATGAGCTAAAATACACTAAAATAGTCAGTAGAGCAGAGGCAAACTGTACAGTCAGGGGATAATTCTCTGTGGGATTATCACTAAAAGTGACAACTTTAAAATCTGATAAATTCTCTTTTTTCCTGGTAGTGGGTTAGGGGTTACAAATTGTTGGATGCAAATTGATGGAGGAACATCTGTTGTTCAGTTGTCATATCTAGCATGCAAATTCGATTTTTTTTTCAAGCTTTTCATCAAACTCTTGACTGTTCATTCAACCACGCAACGATAATATTCCTGTTCTGTAGAAGAACACTCTGAACTTTTAGTGATCCCTCACGCAGTGGTTTTAGTTAAAGTTACTGGACTTGAAGACAGGCACTTCCAGTAATCGATAAAGTAATGACAAATGGCCGGCCACGCTCTCCCTTTCATCAAACATTTGCACTTCCTGCGGCAAATTCCAGCACTGTGACTTGTCCAATAAAAAGATGGAACATGTTTTTACTGAAACATGCTGTTTTGAAACACTGCATCCTGAGTGGGAAGGTTGACTTTCCATTACTTCTCTGGAGTTTAATGTAGTTCTTATCGCATGTCCAGTCATTGTTGGACAGGCTTAAGTTTGTTCTGCGGTGGATTTTTTGTGTTGTGTCATTTACTGTTCTTTCCACTGGCGGTCTTCATAAAATTTCTTGTAACTTGGATGTTTAGTTTCTTTTCTGATGAACTATAAAATCAAGATTTTGTTGGTAATCGGAGACTGTAGGTCATTGTATGATGTTAACAAATTGAATCTGATGTGACTCTTTATTTATAAAGTGTACATATATACCTGAATAGCTGGAAGCAGCTGCAGCATTTTCCTTAATTGCTTAGCAACCGTGTTTACTCATGCCTTTCAACACGGACTCCCGAGGCCTTTCAGCACTGTTACAAGGAATCTGTATTACTCTATTTGGCTGTGGATTCATACAGCTAACTAGATGCAGATGTGTGATAAGAAATGTAATTTTATAGCAACAAAATCACACATTCTTGTGTCTGGTGCTGTACAATAAAATTTACAAGAGACGAAAGTAACCGTGTCATAATCTCTCATTTTTGGAATCGACGTCAGTGTTGTTTTTACATCACTTATCATGAAATGAGGAATCGCTCTGTCATTGCGGATATGTTGTTCCGAGGAGTATACTAGTCTGGCACAAAGGATTGACGAGCACCAAATTATATATAAACATAATGAAAACCGGCCGTTCATTTTTGAAATCCTCTGACTCATGGCGATTTCGGTAAAAGAAAATCAGATAATGAAGGCTTAAAGGGCCTCTTCAGACATTACAGGCAGAGTGGAAAAGTTTGATTTGTCGTATTTTTGAGAAGTCAATCCACTGACGACTGCAGACGCCACGTCTTTACAGACTGGCTATTGGTATCTGTGTCACATCTGGCATGTTCATTTTTCTGTTTGTCTTTTTGTTTGATTTGGTTACACAACCTTCGTAATTCACACTGGGCAACAAACGGAGCATTTTGTTCTTTTCTGGATTAACAAACAACAGATTGTTCTCATTTGTGTGCTGGTGGTACCACCAGTCATACCAGACATTCCAGCCACCTCCGTTGACAAATCCTGTGCAGCTCAAGGTTTTAGCCCTTAGCATACATACTTCGTCACTGCCAAGTCTGTTATGTAATTGAAGTCTCCTGTTTCTGAGACTTCAACAGTGGCTGTCCCTCTCAGCGGGGCACAGTACGAGCGAGGACATCGGCCACCTTATAAGGGCAAGGCTACCGTGGCATCGCAGAGCTTCCCAAAATCTCCTGAAAACACACTCCCAGACAGAAATGGTATGTACTTAGAAAAAATGACAACTCCCAATTTGCAGCTGTCTTTCATCCGCTGTGTTGTTGTTTGTCCGTTTCGCATCTAGTTTATTTAGTTTCCTGGAGGTGTTTGTCTGAGACTGTGAGACCTGCGAGCTGTTTATCTTAAGAGGTTCTTTCCAGTGCAGTCACTGCTGATGTCATGAGAGTTTCCCTTCCTGAATGCACTGATTGACTGCTGCTCAGGTTGAGTCACAGTCACTGTGGCAGCTGAAGACGAGCTAATGAGCCGCAGCAACATGTCATTGTTTTATCTAACGATGATTAAGGCAGACATGCAGTGGGAAGCGTTTAATCAAAAACTATTTTTTACTTGGGAAACAGTGCGTAGGGGCCATGAAGTCAAGGCCTTTATCAGTTGGAATAATCTCCAAAGACACCCACACACACACTCACCCACCTCCCAGACTCCCTGCGGAGAGGAGTTGCCACTTTGGAGTAGTTACATAAAACATCTGGAACAAGCAGCATTAGAATGGATTGCACAATCGGCTACCAACGCTGTGTGATACTCCAATAATCTGAAGGTTTAGAGGAGCGTTTGCTCTTTTCCCGGATTTAAAAGGGACAGAAATCTGTGGTAAATTTGTCTGACAATGTGTGTTTGTGTGTGGGCTCTCGGGGTGTGCCAGAGTTCATGCACTAGATTGGGTTCAGCTGCTGTCAACAAAGCCGTTGTACCAGTGGATTTCATGCTAACTATCTAAACTGGAAACTCAGTTGCCTTAGAAAGCAGAGGTAAATCTGGGATGGCATGCCTACAATGCCAGTTAATTAAAATTGTGTTTGTTGCTGTTGCATTGTGTAACTTCTCCAAGGTACTCGTTGGTTTAATTAAGAACGTCGGTGATGGCTGCATTCCATTTAAGTGAGCCAGCCGGTTCCTGGTATTGTTTGTGCTCGTCCAATGGAATGACTTAGTAGGAGACCTTTGGAAAAAAAATAAAAAATCATTATTGTTTGAAGTTACACCTGCACTTTCTGGCTATGAGAGGTCAAATTTAGCCATCTGTTCTCTTTAAACTTTGCTTTAAACTGTTGAGTGATTCTAGTAGAAGACTTTCTTACACAGCAGAGTTAACATTTGAAAGCATCGAAATGTATAGAGACCTGTTGGTAGAGTGTTCTGATCTTATTAAATCTGCAATAATTAATGTTTGGCCACTTGAGGGCCGCAAAATAAGATGCAACTATAATTTTTATCAGCTCATATGTAGCTAACAACATTAACATTCATCCTAAGTCTTGTTTGTGTCCACCTGGCGTCTGTAAGTCCAATTTTTCACTCTCTTTTAGCTCTGTTTTTGGTCTTTACCAACTCCTGAGGGAAATATTTAACTATTTAGCTGCTAAATGCTCCATCGCTGGTGCCCCCTGTTAAAAAAAAACGCAGCAAAGTGCCCACTTGGATGCCGCTATGGTAGATAAAACATGATAAGGTGCCCACTAGGTTGCCCTTCCAGTGGACAAAGCATGGTGAAGTGCCCTCTCTTCACTACATATAGTATATGACAACTTTCTGCGCCCTGGTGCCCACCACACATACATGTAATGCCCTTTTTATTTTCTTCCTCCTTGCCCCTCAAACATCCTGAGGGCGCCACTGTGTTCACCAGCTAGTTACTAACTGGTTTGTCAGGGGTTTTTTTCTGCTAAAACAGCTGATTGTTGCATCTGGAAACTGGAAACCTAATCAAAATGGTGAGAGTAAATCAAAGCTGCAGGGCATCAAAACCAAAACAATAAGCTGAAAGATGCTACAAAGTTCCATATAGCTAGGACTGCATCAGTAGATATGATCCATTATACACAAATATTGATTAATGCAGCTTTAGGGCAATGTAATGTTAGTCACAAGCAAGCTTTCAAACTTGCAGGACTGTTCAAAATCAGTTAAAAAGCATGCAAAATAACCTGGCAGCTACAATATTCCTCACTGTTATTAAAGGGGCTCTGTGGAAATTCCGTGCTGTGCTGGAAGCCCTTAGTTTAGTAACATTAGCTACTATGGTGGATAAAAAAAGTGATTAATACATGTACGTTTCAACACATTTTTACATAAAGCCCCTTGAAAGGATTTATTTCACAGCTAACTGCAAAAGAGCTGCAATGAACTTTGTTTCAACAATATTCCAATAAATGTAAGTTAATCTTTTCTCTCTTAAAGTAATTAACATTCACTGAAATAGTCTTTCCACCCCTGAATCTAAAACCTGACTGCCAGGAGAGAAAACCACTGATCCATTTTCATCTGTCAGAGCCTAAAATTACTGCTAATGCCAATATTCAGACACAACGCAGGCTACCACACATCATTTGTAGAGTGAAACAAGGACAGCGAGAGGGAAGAAAGAGAAACAGATATTTGGGTCACTGTCATTTAGCGACAAAGGTAAAGCAACTTTCTGCTTCCATTCTCCCTCTAATTACTGCGATGACCAAAAGATGAATACTTGTACCGTGACCTTTTCCATCATATCTTGTTTATAAACCGAGTGAATGCATTGCAACATGATCCGAGCGCGGTGCCAAAGGAAAAGGAAAGGTACAAACCGATATAGCAGATCTAATAACTGTTTGGTTGGCTGTATCTGTTCTTTGTCCAGGCGAGAGCTGCTGCTCTCCCATTTCCTTCTCTCCTACCCTCCTTCTCCCTGCTGAGGTAAAAATGAGTCACTGAGTCAGCAGCTGGTCTCCGTCATCCCCAGTATCGCCCAGGATTCCACAGGAGACCAGCTGCCGGATCGCTGCTCTCTGACGACATCACTTCCCCTTTACCCTTTTATAGACATGTTCACTGCCGGCAAAAAGGCCTGTAATGATAAAAATCGACGATTATTAGATTTCTGTTCATGTAAATCAATCTTTGATTTACATATTTTATTTAAAGTGTTTTTGTTTAAACAAACCCTGTGTGGGACCTCGGGGAGCACGATGCTACAAATTCACTTTACGGCCTCCTTTCAGGAGTCTGTTTTCCCTGTCGAAGCACTTGAAGGTGTACTGTACATAATATACTGTAGATCGGTGCAGTTCTTCTCTCAGAGGCCACCTCTGTACATCAGCAGGAAACAGGCCCCGACAGCAGGGCAGGGGTTTAAATAACACGCTCTGTTGGGATCCCCATTCATTACGCCATCTCTTGTGACTTTGCTTCTAATTAGCTGTGACGTGTCAGCATCACACTCCAATATCATGAAACACAAAGGCAAGCGTTACTTTCATCTGAGATCGTGGGTGTTTTTTAATCACATAAAGAGGAAGAATTGCAGAATTAAACAAGACTGAGAGTCTCCAGTTATCCCAGCTGATGCCCTGTGAGGCTGCACTTAGGCCCGGGGGAGCTTGGAGCTAGATGCTAATGCTAGCGTGGAAACGCGGCCACGGCGACAGAACATGTTACTGTTTAGCTGGCATGGTGTAATGTTTACCATGTTCAGCAACTTACAGTGTGCATGCTAGCACGTTAACAGCATGTTTGAAGGTACTTCATCATAAACTAAATTAATGGATAGATCAAAGTTTTGGCCTGATGATAGGAAACATTTGAATTTGAAGTTTCTTTACTATTCCTTGATATATATATAATGATATATACTCTCCAATTCTGATATAACTGATGCTAAAGCAGCAGCTATGCTAACGTCATGGCCGCCATTGTTGTTTTCAAACGAACAGTCACTTCTTTCGCCCGCCGTCACATCTCAACCACGCCTGTAGCTGCCAGTAATTCTTAGCAAAGTAATCCTGGAACGGAGGATGTGGACAACCAGTGACTGGTCAGGTTTATTTTGCCGCTTCATCCTAAGAGTTGGAACACAATGCGAACACTTGTACTTTTTATTACGTTACCGCACAGAACAAAAATGAATCATAAAAACAAAAGGGAGGTCTCCGTTTTTGTAAGGGCTGTTGATTACGCTCGAGTGGACTCCATCGCTGAATGTTTGGGCCGAGGTGTTTAGCTTTCCCATTCCGCTGGCTGAAAGGACAGGCAGGTCTCTGTCTCGCTCCATCTCATCTTCCTTCCCGTTTTTTCCTGTGAAGGGAGGTGTCGTGCCGCGTGCTGCTTATTTGAGGAGGCACTGTGGAATCTCCTGTCCCTCCTATTTTGACCGTGCAGACGGTGGATAGGAGAGCTGGATCTGTCACTGCCCACTGACAGCTCACTCTCAGACACCCTGTGTCTTGCCTGATGTTTATGCACGCTGGACTTAGTGGAAAATACATGCCTGAATTTCTTGGAGACAGGCGAATCTCTCGCCATCCTTTCACCTGTTTTGTTTTCCAGGTGGAGTAGTGTTGGACCTACCTGATGCCCTTTCCTCACTTCTTCTTGGGTAGTTTATCACTACTCTGCATCTGTCCTCAAGAGAAAAGCAAAATCCAGTGGTTTAAACCAAATGTGCTTCTTCTTCAGGACAGAGGGAGATAAAATCTTTAGATTGCATTTTAATTGTGGCCTGGAACAGATCAACTAGCTTTTAAAAAATCCAGCTTTATTGACTTTGGCAGGCTGAAGATGTTTAAGCATCAGAGCACAGTGCACCATTGTTTTCCAGCTCAATTGTGGGCGATGTTGCTTGAAGCAAAGAAGCTCACTGATCCAAATGATTAACTCTGGATGACTGGGCACAGTTTTCTTCCCAAGATCATTCCTTTCTCATTGGAAGTAGTCTGTAATGACCAAAAGAAAACACAAGTAAATACAGCAATTAGTTGTAGTCCCTTCCAAAGAGGCTACATTGTTCTTTATAATGCAAATGTGAATATTTACACTAGTGACCGTAATTAAAGTCATAACCGTTCAGACAAGAGTTGTTTCGACTGGCACTGCAGCCGAATAAGCAAAGTAGGTACTGGCACCCTGCGACTTTTGTTGCCCCTTACCAGATTCAAAATAATAAAAATAAATGAAATAACATCAGATTAACACGTAGCCTGTAAAAGTTAAGATATCAGAATAAGCTTTACAGTACATTGATGCGACAACAACAGACACGTGATGCATGTAGGTCTTAATGATAGCTCGGCCAATTTATGGATAAATAAATGAGTAAAATGAATGCTCTGATATAGAGACAGCATTGAGCAGTTTAGCTAAAAAGGGCGTTAACGTCACCTGACTTCCCATCGGCATGGGCGTGAGTAGATGCTGACTGAATTTTTATATAATATATTTGGATGAACACATCCTTTCACGCTAGGCCAGAGAGCAAATCATCATTTTTTCCCCCATAATGTCAAACTATTCCTTTAATCCCATGCAATATTGATATTGAATTGTTTCCAGAGAAGGATATTCAGCCATCTTCCACATTAAAACACATCTTTCCTTGATTGTAAATTGATTATTTATACTCTCTTGCCAGAAACTCAGTCACTCCTATCAGTGGCTCTTTGGGTTTCAGCGAGCCGAGCCCAGAAGAATCTGTGCCGACAGTTACTTAATAGTAGCAGTTTGACCTCAGCATGTATTTAATGATGTCTGGCTCTAACTGAATGCAGATTACTCTCAAATGTAATTGCTGATCCATTAACACAAATGTTCACTCGTGTAATTCTTGACTCTGGATGGTTGGGTGTGTTGAGCCCTTCATTAACAACAGTAAGTGAAAATCAAGATATTGTTGGGTGTTTACTGGTATTACACTGTATATATACAGTATGAAGTGGGCTATTACAAATGTTCAAGGGGACTTTTCTGGTTCTTGTGGGACATACAGAGTCTGGACGCCCTTCCCTGTGTGCGAGCAGCACTGTGGTGTTTGGCTCCCAGGCCAACATGACACCATGCCTCTGCAGACTGGCCAGACTGACTTTCCCTCTCATTTGACTTCAGTGACTGCTTTTATTATAGTCTTACATTCAATTTTCTACAGCTCTGGTGAGAAAGTGGAGAAAATAAGTTCAAAGCTCACGAGGAGAGGAACAGGAAAGCTTTTTACAGCGTCCTCAGGAGAGAAAGTTTTTCATTGGAAACTATCCGATTAAACTCTCGGTCTCTGGGTTCTGAGGTCATTTGGTTTCAACCTCATCTCACCCTGGGTCCGCTCCGTCCAAGGGATCACTTCACACCCCATTTCAAATCTGCCGCAGTGGCAAGTCCCCTGAGATCAGTAAATAAAGGAAACCGACAAAGCTCCGAGCCGTGGAGTCAATCTTTCGTAATCACCTTCGGTTAGTCGTCAATCCAGATTGAGGAGCAACGCAAATTGGCCCTCAGGGCAGCAGAACAAGACTAAACATCTGCAGCTCTGCTCCTCTCTTCCCATCCTCTCAGAAAATTTCGGAAACCCCACGGCTGAAAACACCTTCGGCCCCATCATCTGGTCCTCTTTAACACCCGGCAGTAGATCCGCCTGCTTGGGCTCAGTCGTCGTGTGATACTTCAGCTGGACCAGGCAACTTGTGGGTTTTATTCATTGTTGGACCAATTTGAAGGAATTTTTTTTTTTTATTCAACTGCCACCTCATGAAAGAGTCAGTTCTTCACTTTCCAAAGGCAACAATCTGCACGTGTTGATTCTGACCAGAGCTGACAGCGCTGAGCCTGTATCAGATTGATTTAGAGCCTCTCTTGGTTCAATATTGATTGAGAGTATATGGAGTCAGTATGTTGAAAACGGGGACCAATCCTTTTATTTGGAAAAATGCAAATCACTCCACTTCCACAGCCATCTGTTTGTCATTTTTGCATGTGTACGCCTCAGAGTGGATGTCCACAAACTGTTGCTATGCAGAAATGTCGTATACGAGCCTGCAGCTGACCATTTAGGGGAGCATGTCCAAGTTGGAGGAGGGTCAGATGGCAAGCCCAAGTCCAGGGAGGACAGTGGGAGTGAGAGGAGGACATGAGGAGGCAGGGAAGAGGGCTTTGAGTCACGCAGCACAAAGGAGTGAATCACGCAGGGTGACTGACTGACTGGTGTTTGGATCGGTCACAGCCGTGGAAATGGCTGGAGTCTAAGCCACGGCTGGAAAGGCGCTCCACATGTGTATGCTTGACAGGCGTGTGTGCTGATGAGCCCACACACTCGTTAAGTCAAAAGTCGCACATGTGCTTACACACAAATATGGAGACACAAGCACATCATAAAAGGTCATGATAATCTTTTTGAAATGTAAAAAATTGTGCAAGAGCATCGTGCAAGTAAAATCTTTTGTATCTGGAAATGTTTATTCACACTCAATACTTAGAGATGAACATTTGAAGCTCTGCTCAGGAGCTATTTGTAAATAACTGTTTATTTAAAGGGGCACTATGTAGTTTTGGAGAAGAAATTCAAACTCAGAAATAGTTACATGTTCCTTCCTTGGATAAACAAGCTGTTTGAAGCTAGAAAGGTGGCAGGGTCCGCCACATATAAACAAAGTAGACAGTATGAAATTGTGTTGTCCTTTAAAGTCAGTGTGTTTATTCAGTTCATTCAGTCATGAAAACTGAAAAATGAGAGTTTGTTTAGTCCAGTGAAGATCTTTCTCTTCGGATTAAAATTTGGGAAAAGAGCAAAAAACTGGCTCAGTCAGTGATAGTTTACATACCACAGGGGAGACAAATTATGTGGACGCACAGAGAAAAGACAGGAAGTACTAAACCAAACACAAGAGGAATATCCCACCTTCATGTTAAACCGTAGTTGACCCCATGCCCGTGCTTCAGGTTGGGACAGACGAAGCTAAAGTTAGAAACTGAGGGGATATGAGAGAACTGTGTGAGACGAGCTGCTGACACTGTTTATTTCTCCCATCACTTCCTGTAGCCTGGGGAAAGTCAGCCCTTTCAGATACACATTGTGTGTTTCACTTTAGCTGCGTAATGCTGTCTGACGCAGTTGCTTTCTGCGAACTGCTCCTCGTCATGTCTGATCCATCATGAGCATCTCAAATGATATACCGTACCCCTGTTGCTTAAAGGCAGCTGAAGATTCAACCTGTGTCTTCCTTCACAATAACCAGATGCCCAGAAGTGAAGACAGACATCATATTATTAAACTTCTCGTAAGAAGACATTTTCTGCCGAAGCGGGGGTCATGCTGGAGCAGACTGCTGAGTCTGGGAGAAATGCTCATTGACCTTTGGGATAAAGCGAAACAGATTTCCACAAGCATAGAGAAAGAGTTTCATCACAATAACCCTTGTGACTTTCTTTTGAAGGGGATCGCACAAACCACAGCAGAAGGACAGCCAGCGCCTCTCTCCAAAAGTATTTAATCTTGTTCTCTTATAGGCTGGAATGTGGAGGATAGCCATGATTATCCAGACTCGGATGTCTTAAATCACCAACAGAAGCTTGCTTCTTTTCTGCAGACTCACTGTTTCTCCCCTCTCTCCCATTTGTTGGCCCTATGTTGCACTGTTGCAAAAAGCAGCCATGTGGATGCATCAGATTATACATATGTAAAGTGCAATTACATTGTGGGCCTTAGAGAGAGCGGGCCTGCCAACAATGTACTGGGCAGAGAAGAGGGCCTGCGAATGATTCAAATATACCGTGGAAATACCTACCTGTGTTCATGGTTCACAGAAATGCTAAATTAGCTTTATATACCCCCGAAAATCCGTAACTGCAAATCAATAAGGGGAAGCATATCACCAGAGTAACTTGTGAGCCTAAAAGTGTGTTTATGTGTGTGTGTGTGTGTGTGTGTGTGTGTGTGTATGTGTGTGTGCACTCAGTAACTAGCTACTAGCATGCCCGTAGTAACTACCCTACACCGTGTTAAAGTTGTTGCTCTCAGTGATGAACCCCCAGAGAATTATTATCAAACTCTGTGGCGCCTTTCAGCTCATTGTTTTGGTTTTATGTTTTGGTCCAGTCTAACCGCTGCCATCAGGAGACAGCATTTTATGGTACAAATGCTCTGGTAACCCAATGAATGCCACCTGCCCGACACCAAACAGCAGACAAACAAAGTTAGTGACTCACTAGTGAACACGTTTTTAACATTAAGCATTGTAGTAGAGACATAAACAAAGCTAAGGGAAGTAAATATTGGACTTTTGGACTTAGCCACATCTTCCAGTGAGTGCAAATGGTTCTCTGTATCTACTGGATGTGTAAATAGGCAACTGTAACCACATCAACTGAAAAGGTGAACATTTGCCAATGTTTTGTTTTCATAGGCATCGTGTTTAAGTTTTCTTTATCATGAGTTTTAAGATATTGCCACAACACAGTCATTCATCTATCAGTGAGGTCTACTGTATGTGGCAGATTACATTTAAACCGACTAGAGAGAAGAAAATATCTTCAATCATGAAAGTACTTTGTTTCATAATATACTGTGACCCTGTCTACAGAGTACAAAATACAGATGATGAGGATCTTCAGAGCTTTTGGTATCTGGATCCTCTTCTTTGCTTTGGCATGGTCCAAGTTAGGGGGATCAAAACGTAGCAGCAGCCCAAGTCTCTATCAGATAAAAAGGCCTAAAGGCCTGAGGACATTTCATGCACATGTGGTCTCTGCAGTGCTAAACCCTGGGGAATGGCGTGGTTGAAGATAAGAATAACTCAGTGGATCATAGGTGAAGAACAATGTATGAGATTCTGATTTGAAGATATTTAAAGATATTTTGTGGGATATCATGAAGTGAAAATATCAATTTGATTGCAACACTGTCATCTTTGTATTTCACAAAATGGACAGCTCTTTCAGTTCTTGAGATTACTTGAAGAAAATGTCCAGGAGTTGCTTCTTTGTAACTGCACCGTCTCCCCTGCTACTGTTTTCTCTACATATGCACATCCACTGCTGGACAGCACGTGTGAAGCACGTGTACATACCTCATGGGTTTCTGGGAATCAATCAAATCAGCAGAATTTATTCCAAAATATGTGCGACTATATTTAGGATGCAATCCAAACTCACCACTACCTTTGAAAAACACAAACCCACTTTTAAGTCTGAGCTGTTCTCCGTCCACATGGTGAGCTTTAATTGAGATGACATTGGGGCAAATGGCAGAACACATCTGAGGTGGCAGGAAAAACACAGCAGGCTGCCATGGGACTGTATATCCTATATTCTGTTGGTTTAGGTTTGGTGGGAGAACAAATATTGAAGTCAGATTTAAAAATGAATCCCGTGCACCTCTTTTCTCTGGAGCATACTTAAAGAGACGGTGACCACAGCATCCCTCCCTTTTTCTCTGCAGCTGTTAGACTCTCTCCCTTTCAGCCAAAGCGCTCCAGCCTCACTAGACATCTCGAATGACTGCTGTCAGCATGGTCATTAAGTCTTTCAGTCTGGGTATGTTTAAACAAGCTCCTCTGGTGGCCAGTGGCCGCACAAAACCAATTCCCAGCCACGGGATGATTTGCTTCTCCCTGCCCAAATTCATGCCTCGGTCCACTGAATGGCTGGTCAAACATACTTATTGTAAAGTTAGAACAAACACTCCGAGTCATGGTTTCGTTAGCTTCCTTGGTTGCTTGCGATGAAAGGGTACAAAAACTGCAACCACCTGTTTCTGTTATCACCTATGCACAATGCAATACTGTCAATGTGTGGCTTACATGTCTTTCATGGATTCAGAGAGAAATTCAAATTCTTATATCATTTCTAAGTCTTCGAATTTGAAGCTATGCTGGGCACAGTAATGATTTGAGCTAATTGCTAATGTGCTTACAATCCCAACAGGTAGCAGGTTTAGGCTATGTCATTTTTGCAGGTATTATAGTATGGTCATGAACTATGTTGGACAAATTATATTTTTTCTCTTGGTGGTGGCCCTACAGGAAAGGTCAGGAAATCACCAAAGTCAGTAGTGGTCATCTCCTGATGGCCGTGCACATCACGAGCCCCGTCACCCGTCAACTCTAGGGCCACTGCCTTCACGGCTAAATGAGCCATGGGCTAATCAGCGAATGGTAACTAGCTACAGTCAAGGATAGCGAGCAAAGAGAAGCAGTTGTTGGTGATGTGTATTTGGAGCTACCTTTGAATTCTGGCCATATTCAGATTCATCTGGATGATATAGGTAACAAAGCGTAAGATATCTTTCCAGGTCTAGACAAGGTACATACCTGTCTGAGTCCAGCGGTCATCAGGCCAAGGACATGAATGTCCTCTAATGACAAAACCGCCTGCTATATATCTGGACAGATGCTCTGAATACTTTGTACTCTGTGATCTGAGACATCTGTATTTTTGTAGTGAGCCAGTCACTCAGTTCCTAACCAACAGGCTGGTGAGGAGAGGAGGGTTTTTTTCAGGGTACATTGGAGATCTACATTGCCCATTCATTTGGATTGCTCCATAAACATTGAAAACCGCTTCACCGTCAATAAGACAGTCTAGTATGATCGCACTCTTTCAAAAACAACACTGGATACCATCTCCCTGGGATGATTACCTTTACAGCCCGAACTGTGGCTTTTAGGACAGAGACAGCTTTCAGTGCTGCCCGTAAACTTTGCCTTTTTGATCCCTTGCTCAGTTACAAGAGACAATCCTCCCAATGCACACACACACACACACACACACGTTCCTGACCCGTTTTTGGCCATCACCAGGGGCCACGTAGGGCACTCCTGAGTGCTTATGTGTTCACTGCTGCCCTCCAACCCAGGGGAGGTCTACTTTGTTGACACATGAACAGTGTTTAACACCAGACTTACCTCAGGTGAAGAAAAAGCAGCTTTGACATTTCTGTCTTTTTGCTGAGTGCTGAAAGATCCATCAGTGCTCGCCAACACACCAGTAGCAATGTGGATACTGCTGGAGTTCAGAAAGATCCTGCATCAACTCCCCATGGGAAATAAGGTGTTGAAATATTGTCTTATGTCTAGAGCTAGGTTATGCCCTTGTCATAACATTCTTACAGAGCTAAATGATTTCCTTTGGGCACTGCTGGGATTGCTTAACACTGGGTGATTGTCATGTCAAATAGTAGTAGCAGGCATGCTCAAAAGGGCTTGTGGTTTCAACCCTTCTATTTGTTTCCTGATGTCAGGCGTGTGAAGTTCGGCCTCTGCACGTGCCTGGAAGGTTGAGAACACTTGAGGAGTCCTCAGGCTCTCTCTGTGACGGTTTTAAGAGGGGAAGAGTTTAGAGTGCAAAAACCATTACTGTTAATCACCATTCCTGTACCATTCTGGACATTGTAAACCTCTCACTGACCTTTCCTTTGCAAGAGATCGGATCTCAAGTGATGATAAAGTGATGGCTTTGTTCCCCGAAAACAACAAAGGTGGGTTATTCACCTCAACAGTACTGCGTATCAGACAGTGGATATGGATCAACAAGAACATTACATTGTCAGCAAAACTTCCAACAATGCCAGGCCTTGCTGATATTTGTCTGAGAACGTAACAGTAACCAAAATTAAAGGAGAGACAGGCTGCCTGGCATGCGCAACATTTAGGACACAGGATAGGCAATAATGAGCCTGGCATTGTTTTCAACAGCGTGCTGCATTCTGTGAGAGCATTTGGTCAGCAGTGCCAGCCTGTGAGAGAAAACAGCTCTGCCATGCAATTTGTCTTAACCAGGCAGGCATGACAAGCCTCGAGAGCATGTGCAGTAGCTAAATGAGTTAGATCCTTGTGGCTAGTGGGTATGGGTAATTGTCAGTGGTGGCCCTCGACAATAGGTTAGGTGTGATCACAAAACAGGTTGATGTTGTGACAGCTTGGGAATAAGGAAGTCCAAAACAAGACATGTTTCCATTCCAAAAAAAGACCTCTTTGGAAATTATACGAATGCATGCCACAATGCATAATCTTGCTCATTTCAGCATAGCAAGGCTTTCTTCAAAGTCAGTCACTGGCACGCATTCCGACGTCATATTGTCAACAGTCCAGGCTTAACAAATTTAGTCTTCCCACACAAGGCTGCTGAATGAGAATTTTTTGTCGACTTAGCAGACCCGAACATGGACTTCTTGAACCGAGTGACATGCCCCAGCTCTGCCTGCCAACAGCAGCCGATGTGGTAGCATACCCCTGTTGTCGCTCAGCTCTCAAGGCCCCTCGAGTGTTGAGGCTCAAAGTTAATGAGTTGAATCTCTGCCCTCTGGCATGAGGAAGCACTTCCTGCAGACTGAGAGGAGTCTCAGGTTGGCCCGCTGCAGCTTTCAAGAACAACCTTGTCAGTATGTGGAACAACATGACCTCTGTGTCCTGAGGTTCTTCTGCTCGGCGGGGAAGATTGATGACTTGAAAATGAGCAGATAGGAGGACACAAAAAATTAGGGGCCCTTTCACTGTTAAATTGTAGGATGATGATGTCCTTTAATGAGTTCTTCTTGCTTGACCCAAGGAGAGTAGTTGACCTAATGTCTTCTTGAGAAATTGCAGCATTACTAATCAGGATGGATGACTGCAGAAGTACTGCCACTGATGTGCGCTCCATTGCTGGGTTACCTGTTCAGTGCTTGTAGTCAGAGCTGCATGGAAACTTTTCCATCTGCAAATTATAGACATTTTATTTTGAGGCGGAAGGTTGAATCACAATCAGGACTGTACAGACTGATCCTTTACGTCAGTGGTCCCCAACCTTCTTTGTCTGATGTTGCCCTACAACGCAAATGAGCTCAGTTTCTTCAAAACTGATTTTAAACAGGATGTCATGGATGAATGCATATTGTTCATATGTTTTCATACAAATGAACTGAAGTATACTTCAACTTGACTATCATCTATTTCAACCGTTTATCTATTATTTCACTATTTCAACAATTTTTGCCATTATTAATGCTTTATATTAAGGTCCCTGTAATAAGCGTCAGTTAATAGGTAATAAGGCCCTCATGTGCTTATAAGCCGCTAACATTAGTGAGACAATTTAAGTGTTTATAATAGCATCATAAACACATTCATTGTTAGGTTATAAGACATTTATAAGCACTTGAAATAAATTTAACAGTTTAGAGACTGCTTAAGAACGTTTTATAAAACCTCAGGAGTTTCATATAATTGTTGATAATAGCATTGCAAACAGCCTTATTATGTTTAAGTAACTAACCTATTGCGTCATTGTTAAATTTTACAATACTTTTATGTTGCTTTATTAAGATTAATATGTACTTTATTATGCATAATGGCTATTATTAACTATGCACTTACAGTTAACTACGCTCTCTGCAGCAATTGGAGCTAAAGTGAGAACAAGACAATTAAGATTAATATATATTCTTTATATTCAAAACATGTTGGCTACTGTTCATGTCTTACAACTTTGTTTTATTAACTTCCAGTTCTCCAAATGAATTAAAGTTACTCTACACTATTTCACTCTGCACTATAAGTAGAGCTTGACAGATATATCAGCAGGCTGATATTAACGACTGATACTGGCCTATCACAGATATATTGGTGTCTGTGAACGTGTTGTCAATATCGGGCAATATATAAACTTTTTGGTTTTAAAGAAGAAAATGCAGAAAGTACACCTGGTTGGTAATTATTATCTGAAGCTGAAGGTTAACAGGAGAGGCTGTAGGATTCAGCTAACATAGAAATCTGAAGATCATCTGCCATGGCTTACTAATTGTTACTATGGTAATCAATGAAAATGAAACTGCACATTTTGAAGTTGGACATGTGCTTTCTTATATAAATGTGCTGTGTGGAGGCAGTACACGTGCTGTCTGACTCCCGACAGTGGTTTATCGTTGAGGATTCTTCGACTTCACTTTAGTGTTATTTCGACCCAGGCGGTCTGTCTCCCATATCTCCAGAAATAATATACTGCTTTCATCAAACCCCAGTCTGATCTATGTTGGTTTACGTTTTTCTAATAGAGAAAACCTGTTTTCTATTTCCCTTATGCTTTGTGCGAGTACAAAAACAAAAACCCAGTTTCACTGTGGGCCCTATCATGTTTACCTCAGATTTACTGTGGCAATATAGTGTGTTCCCAGCGTTTACAGTTCACATGCTGTGTTCCTGTTGATGGCATATTCAGAAGCCCTGTAAGTCATTGTGGTGTTGATGTTGAGAGTGGAATTATGGCAAGAATGTGCAGAGATGTGCCTGGGCAGACTGAAGTTGGCTGTTTGTCTCGGTGTTGGTCTGAGGCTGCCTAATAGTGGCGCTTTGGTTATGGAAGAACACTGAGTTTTCTGGATTGATGAAATATCCCTGAGACCCAGCATCTGAGGGCCTTGAATTCATTACACATGTCCCCAGTCTCCACAGTTTAACCCTCTGATCAAGTGCCGGCTCTTGATCACCCATGAAGAGAAATACCACACAGAAGCCGAATCCTGTCTTTAGAGGGAGTTTGTTGTCGAGTGTGAGAGCTACTAGAAACTCTTGAAAATAGATAAATAACATTGGTAAGCCGCAGAGTTGAACTGAAGGGCGCTCTGCGAGGTCTTATAGAGAGGCTTCACTGCTGGTTGGTGCTGAGAAAGAGACATCTGCTTCCCAATTTCGCATGTGGTCTGAAGAGAGTTCATTACTTTAATGGTTTATTGAGCCATAAGCTTGGGAAGAAGAAATAGCTGTTGATGTGTGATTAGAAATTAGCCCGCTGCAATGAAGCTAACTGAAGTGGGGAAGCTGCGTGTTCATGTAAAGGTCTTAATTTTAAGTCTAAGCAGACACCAGCTCCTGTTCATCAGCTGGCAATGAATTACAGTGGCTAACTACCCGGATGAGGACTAACAGGGCAAATTACAGTCAAACAGCAGATTAAACTGCCAACACCACCGTTTGCAATAAATACTGTTGTGCATGATCAGTGGAGAAGCGGGGTATTTAAAATGTCCGACAGCATGAGGACAGACTTCCCCAAAATACGTTTTGTTAAAACAAGCAAACAAATCTGACTTCTGACCTGCCAAAGCCTGCAAAGCTTAAGAGGCATAAATTGGCGAACGCAGAGTAGACGAGGAAGTGCTAGAAAATCTGTTGCCCCGTTAAAGGCAGGGATCCATTTCTGTCAACAAAACTCCCATAACCACACCACCACGAACCTGCTGTTCCTCAATTATAGCCGTAATAAGCACATCGTATTTCAGCATCGGCCGTGCGATCTGAAGTGACATGTTATTTTCTCCTTGCTCTTTTTTTCCTGGATTGTGATCAATGTTTTTTTCTTCTTTCTAGATTTTAGGCAATCACACGAACTAAATGATGAGGAACGTGCACGCCATGTGACGCGCTTATTATAACATTGTACATAGATGACTAACTGGAAAACAACCAACTTTTATTGGACTATAAATGTGGTCGTTCACAATTGTGAACAAATTGCAATGATTCAATCTAGGCTACGTTCTGGCAGCGAATGCTCTCCTGTCCGGCCCCCCTCTGCTCTCTGTGGTCCACACAGTGTCCCCCACTCAGTGGGATGCACAATATGCAGAGTACAGTACGGTCAAAGGTTAGGAACTCAGCGGAGCGGGGCCTTCTCTGCAAAGATACTTTTACAGCCGTAAGTCAGTGTGTGACTGACAGTTAGCGGTGGGTAGGCACACCGAGAGCATGTGAGTGTGAGGTGTGATCACTGTACGCATGTGTGTCTCTCTCCTGCCAGACACCACTGAACAGCAGGGTATCGACATCAGAGAGAAGTTCAACAAATCCTCGGTCAGATTTAAAAACATGCCACTGACGCCTGACTACATTTGTACTTTCTACAAGAACTCTCAGCTTCTTATGGCTAACTTGTTGTGACACATCCCAACGGAGCGTAGCGTTAACGTTTCTCCAGCAAAAAACGATGCTGCTTTCCCTGCAGTGTTTCCATCACCGATTAACATACGCATGTACTCGCTAAATAACGTGCTGTATGTTAACTCATGTGTGCAGTGTCGACACATCATTGATTTTGTACATGTCGACTATGTTGTGTCAACAGAATTATGCAGACATGATTACACTGTGGCGCTAACACACTGCTTGACAACTCAAAACACAGACCCGTGCAGATCCGCGCTGGTTGTCAGCCAGTATTCATCAGAAGCAGCACGCTGTTATTAGGGACTAATGCCAACATAGTGGTGAGAGTCATGGCGCGAGCGAAACCCCTCTGGGGAAAGAGCCTTCTCCCTCTCTGCATGCGCCAAAGCCACAAGTATCCCTGAGTTACATAACAGTGCTCTCGTGTAGGGGTAGACTTCCATGTGTCTTTTTGTCTCGGGTCCCAACGGCCACACATACGGACAATGAAACGGGGTTCCAATATCCTGATAGGATGAGCCAAGGGAGAATCTGTCGTCTAGATAGAGTGATAGAAAGGAGATGTGATCTGTGTAAGTGCATTTCCAGGTATTTGAAACTAAATATGCTCAGAAGGGAACGAGGCCTGGTGTCTGCCAGACTGTCAGCTGACAGCTGTCTATGTCTGTTGTCAATGGATTATTCATGCAGAGAGGAATGTACCTTAATCTACCTGTAGATGAAAAGTAAAACTAAACAAACTGAAGTCAAACTTCAGTGATGAACTGCAGTGATGGTTTTGGAAGAAGGGCCAATCCAGAGATCCAAGTAAAAAGCTGAATTTATTCAAATATAAAACAATTTTTGATGCCCTGTTTACAAAACGTTGTCGAGTAGAGCACCTCACAGCTAATCACAGCTGCATTATATACATTCACAGTAGACGATCGTTATAAAGAGGTCGTCTTATTGGATAAAACAAAGCGGAAAAAGTTTGAAATTATTGATTCGCTTAATTTTAAAGGCTGAGTGGCCAGGAAGGAAACTTGTGAAGTTTTTATCATCGGTCCATAGCTGAAAATGAGCTTGTTTTTAAGTTTAAAGTGCATTCCCTGAGCAGTATTTTTGAAGGATGGCAGTCTTCAGAACCAGGCAGCGAAGCCATGCTTATCCTTCACCACCCATATGCTGTCAATCACCTTGCCGTACTGCAACACACAGAAAAGTATTCATCAGTCAAGCAATACTCTCAAATGTGTCTTTTCACCTTTGCTGTGCTTGTGCATGATCTTCCATGTGTCCTTACCTGGTCATCAGAGACCTGCTCCAAGTAAAGATGGCTGGCGTTGACCACTTGCATGCGGGTGTAGCCGTAGTCTGTGCTGCGGAAGGCGCTCCAGTCTTTGGGGTTTGGATTGAACCTGTCAGTCCTCTCTCTGCAGCCCTGTGGAGGAGTCAACAGCGATTTAACCGAACCTGTTAGTGATGAGCCACATGCCTTTCTCCAGCTCCGTCCACAAAGCCCTGTGTGACATTTACAACTGTGGCTGCGCCTCGGTGTGAGTCTGGCCACATTTTGATATGCCAGTGACTAACCCCTCTGTGGTCGGATGACGAAGCATGCCCTGCGCTGCTCGCCACCACATCAGAAAACACTTAACCAGAGGAACAGCTGGTGCTAAACTCATGCGGCAGAGCAACTGCTGCACGGGCAGGACAGTGAACAAAGGCTAACATTGTTTTTGTTGATGCTGCTGTCAGTTTGTGGAATGATCCATTATGGAAAAATGCTTGCAGTGATGTGAAAGTACTTACAGCAGAGCCTGTGATAATGTGTACAGGAGCTTTTGGGTTCACATAAGGCTGCTCTTTGCTCCCGTTGCACACCTGAAGAGAAAAACACAAAAAGTCTCTTTCACTGACTATAAAACACTATAGATGTAAGAACTTGGTGAATTGATAATGCAGGCGCTGACCTTGTCACCGTACACGGGCCAAAGCCTCTCATACGTGTGCTCATGCGCCCACAACTCCAAATCCACTCCTGTGAAAGACATCTGATGATAGTCAGCAACTTTCCACAAAAAACATAACTTCACAAACAGCCCAATTAAAAACATTTTGCTGTGTAATCTGAATGTCTCTCAGATCGTCTGCCCATTTAATTTAGAGATTTCTCGGCAATCAACAAAAGCTTAACATCAGAGCAACCAAAACTTTCAAAAGTTCCACCACAAGTTAAATAATTAAATGCAACAAACAACCGTCTGAGAAATGTAATACAGGAAAAACATTTACAAATGGGCTGTCGGGATGTCAGCCAGACCAAACGCCTGCTTTTTTAATAAAGGATGTTTGGATTGCTCTGCTCTCTGCAACTGTGAGGACATTAGTCTGTCTGAGCGTGCAAATTTGTGATCTTAAACACCCATTAGCAGCATACAGCTGGTTGTCAAATAGAGTTCATACCATAGCGGTAAAATAGATCCTCTAGACCAGGAGCTGGAGGTTTGGTGTAGTTCCATCCCAGTCGGACCTGAGATATAACAGAGAGGAATAATGACAGCATGAACCAACAGTCACGTCCGAAACACTACCTGCTGCACGAAACACTACCTGGTGGAGCCCCATCGTGCCAGCCTCACTCCAAACAGAGCCAAGTGCTGACAGAAGTCAGACTAAGTGGAAACTATTTGGTTCCAAATTACAGTGATTATGACAGCAGACTGTACTGAATGTGCTTATGGGCTGCGATGTGGACGGGCCAACTTGCAACCAGCGTGACACGTCTGCTACCAGGAGTAATTAAAGTGTCGGGCAACACGGCGGAGAATGAACCCCACAAATACTTTCATGTGATGAACCTAAAACAATACAGATGTCCGCACGCTGCAACATAAACAATGAGCCCTTTGTAGGATATTTAGAAAATGTTATAAGGTAACGATAATAATTTCTTTTGCTTAGCAGAATCAAATAGAATGAATCACTAAAGCGTTACGAAAGCACTGATAATTATGCTTTGCTATTAAAATGGCTGCCATCAGGAGAGCAGCTAAGCCATCACAACAGGACTTTCCACACTTGAGACTAAACAGATGTGTGAGTGGCATTATCCTCCTTTACTGAGCCAGACTTTAAAGCTTCTCTTGACTTCTTGTTCTGTGCACATTCGGCCTTTTATTCAACTGGCGGTCTGTACTCCACATCCGGCCCAGAACGACCTCCGAGTGGCCCAACACACATAAATCTGATCAATGACAAGACATATGAACTAAATATATAATGAATACGTCAGGTATGTCTCACAAACATATGCTTGTGATGGTGTGATGTACATAGTCACCATATATCTATATCATACACCTCAGACTGCATCCATTTTTTTCTTAACCAATAACATTCAGAATTTTAGGCTTTAAATAGGCTGCTGGAAATGTCTGTACCATCAACATTTCCTGGTTTTAAACTCTGGTCCAATGGTCACTGGTCGTTCGTATGAGTTTGGTGCTTGATCACCAGTGCTCTCTATCGCAGTGTAGTTTAGGGCGCTGTGTGCATTAGATAAAGTGTATGAATGAATGGATGGGATTCTGTGGTTTACACACAAGGGAGTCAAACTTGGTGCAGTCGTCCTGGTCGTCATCGGAGCAGTACATGGGTCTGTGTCCCATAGTGATGATCCAGGGTCGCACTGCTCGGTTCTCTGGCTTGTTGGCCTCCTGGTTTAGGAGAGAGAGAGAGAGAGAGAGATTTTATTTCTAACAGAATGAGAAATCTGTAGATTGTACAAGGAGAAAATTGGACGACTTTGAAAGTGCTAAAGTGGAAAAAAGAGCGTGCAAGTGTGGGAACAAAGGAGAGCACTTAGCCATCATCAACACATGTAACCGGTGCAGTCATTAACCTCCAGGTCTTTCCTCAGCCACTCGTACTGCTTGAAGAGGAGGTCCAGGCCGAATTCAAGGTAGAAATAAACCTCAGTGGAGAGGGAGATGATGTGCGCTGACCCCAGGTTCCAGCTGCGGACACACATCGTTAAAATGATACACGGCTCTGACCCAGTAGAGGAAGCATGCTGAAAGCCAGCAGAAAAGCAACAACAGGCCTCTCTTTAAATCCCACATCGTTTGAGAAATACTCCAACATCCAGGCGATTTTGTAGTCCCTGACAGTTTGCTGTTGAATGCGGGGCCAGGTCCACTTAAGTGAATCAACTCTGCAGGGTTAATGGAAAAGCATGTGTTCTGTACATGTGTACTGCATGTTCTGAACACTTTCCAGTAGCAGTTGCGCGATTTCAGTTGCCTCTCCAGTGTCAGCCCCCTCTTGTTCCTAACAGTGCACATAAGAAAAGGGCTCTCAGCCAGCAGGCCTGTCTGCGTCTCGGCCTGAGAAGTGGGCAGCTGGCCTGTGGTCTAGCAAGGTATTATCTTACTGTCTGAGAGGAGGAGGTCTGTAATGGGCGATGAGTCACCCCATCAGATGTATAGCTCCTTTGTGTAGTCACCATGTCCCTTAGATAGCAGTCAAACCAAACTAAGAGAAGGGAGCTCATTAATGCTCACTGAAATACAGTAGGAGGTTTAGGAAAACCTGCACATGATACTTCACATGGGGCTCCTTGTTGGAAAAGAGATGATTTCTTTTCCTGGCTCTGTGTGTGTGTGTGTAGCTAGCACCCACTTTGGATTCACCAAAACCGCTTGTGGTTCTTTCACCAGCTTAAGCACGTCATAACTAAAGCAACAACTTTCTAACTTATTCATGGAAACTGACATATTTTCTCCTCCCTTTCTCACCTGTACCAAAGGCTCTCAGTGTTGCCCGGCATGCTGAAGCGATTCCTGTAGTTTGAGAAGTTACTGTGCACAAACAAGAAGAGAAAGGGTAGTTAGACACACACATCATACAATCTACGTTCTTTGAATGTCTAAGAAACAGCATTTAACTCTTCAAGCTTCTGCCCTCTCTTATTTTGTGGTGTCTACACCAGATCTCAAACAACAGCTCAACTGCAGTCTTTTCACAATATGCTGAAGACAATTCTCAGCTAAGCTACAAACCAGCAATCTCAAAATAACTGCCTAGTTTCGGTGGATTTCTTTTGTTTTAGGTCACTATTCGGGTCTTATTTTAACTTGGCAGGAAACTCCGGGTGGTATATCATCGGATAAAGATGACCATCAAACTGTGGTGGTGACATCTGCCCCGAAGTTTAGAAAGAGAGAAAGAGAGAGCGCCAGTTTTAGATGTTCTGAGAAACCGTACACTTTGCTCCAGCCAGGCTATCAGAGGCTGCATCTCCAAATTAAAGGCTGCAGAAAAACATGGACGTAGCCTCGGTGACATCGCCCTTTCTGATGGGATGTTTTGAAGCTTTACATCATGGTCAGTTTCTGGAGCTGCATAATCAAAAAATTTGGGCCGGTGCGGGGGAGCCTGGGTGGAGCCGAGACGGGGTGAGCGAGTAGGAGCCACTGAGGCTGTGAGCACTACACCTGTCAATCAAGAAAACAGGCAGCTAAATATACCCCTCTCAAAACCATGACATCTTTAAAGAGCACTGTAATTTTACATCCAACGACCAGTTGCATCACATTAGAGGCTATTCCACAACCGTTTCAGCACCGAGTTGTGGTGGTTCCTACTTGATTCAGATATAGCAGGTTGCTTGTAGTGATCAATCCACTGCTACCGCAATGACTGCCACAAATTTCTTTACTCTTTGCAATGCATCAAACTATACAATCAATCACTAGAGCCGCTGTGTTTAAAGAAAATTAGTTGCAAACTATCTTGATATCTATTATTTTGAAATTAAGTCATTTTTCAAGCAAAAATGTCAACATTTATTGGTTCCGGTGGCTTAAATGTAATCTTTGCTGCTTTTTTATGTTATTTATGAAAGTAAATGAAGAGTCTTTGGGTTTTGGACTATATGCTGCTGCAGGAATGAGTCCCAAAACCCCAAAAATGCACGTCTTTCTCCCGAGTTCAATGGGTTTTCTGAATGGGTTTTGGGTTTGATGCCTGAAATAAATGTTCATGTTTTGTTCTATGACATAAAACGGGGTCAGTAAATACCCGACTTGTTTACTGAGAAGCTTTTACGTGTCTTAAAAAGGCAGTTGCTAAGAAGTGGCTGACAGAGGTTGTTGGGGAGATTTAATGTCATCGGAGACTCATCCACTCACTCGTCCATCTTTAGAGGTGGACTTCAAATGCAAACTTTTATAATTCAAACTTTCCAACTCGTAGGATTTTTCGGCATTGATTCATTGTGTAAAATAAGAAGGGAAAGACTGTTAAGACACTCACCTACCCTCCCTTCCTTTCTGCTCAGTGCATAGTATTAAATAAAAAAGGTTGCGGTGGAAAATAATGAAAACAAAGGATGAAAAGTAATAACGGACAGTCACTACACAAAGTGCATCCAAGTAACAGCAGCCGGGTCTTGTTAAATTGTGACTCTCTACTCTTCAGAGAGAATCATATTTTCTCGAGGTGAAGGGTATCGGTCATTTTATTGAGCCACATTTTAAAAGTTGGAACATCGTTCTTCTACCATCATCCATCTTAAACCAGTGCACCTCAAATATTACAATGGGTGCACCATGCAGAAGGGAAAAACCCTTTCATGGAAAGCTCTCGCTGACGCCAACCCGCCAGTCTCTTTTCACAGTTTTTCATTCCAGCATGAAGGCAGGAGCCAATCTTCTCAACGGGCCATTAACTAAGTGAGGTGATTGGGACGACTGTTTTCTTATCTGACATAAAGAAGAGAAAAAAGGCTAAATTCTTTACATATATTCTGCACCGACTGGGTTAATGTAGGGTTAGGGAGAACTAGAGACCGGAGGGTCAGAGGTCAAAGTGAGGGGCTGGGACAGAAAAGGAGGATCACAGAGATGTTTGTTAATGCTGAATACATCTAAGAGTTTAATGAGACTCGTTGACTTGAGTGTTGTCATCACTCAGCATGAAGAAGAATCCTTTGTTTAGGGGTTTTTATGACTATTATCCCCCAAAAATACTTCTTGACAATCAAATATTGAAATACTTAACTCCTGATTTTTAGGAAATATATTTTATACAAGAACCACATCATTTATTAAAATGCATCAACTGAAAATTTCAGTATATCCTGAACCAACCATACAATAAATGTAAGCTCAAAGGTCACATCTGCTCCTGTGGAAATCAGTTACGATCTGGAGTCATCAGTCATGGCACTGAACCAGGAACAGTCATGAGATGAGTTCATACTCCCATCTTGTGGCTAGGAATGGTACCAGCAAACATGCAGAGGGATCTGGGAAGGCACCATCCACTTAGTAGCAATAAACAATCAATTTTCTATGCCCTGAAATAATACACATGCTCTCAACACAGCCAAACAGAGTAATATAACTGGGCATGCCCTCGGGGAAAGGATTAGCCTGGAGAAATAAAGCCAACAGTGGGCTTCTCCTTTTGTGGTGCAAAGACGATAAGCTTATATTTGTTTCATTAATCTGTACGCTGGGAGACCAACATGTGATTCATCCTCTGCAACCCAAAGCACACTTGTTTCCATGGGTGTTTGCTTTCCATTAAAAGAAGACAGAGATAAAAATCTTGTGGCTGTCAAATCCAATGTGAACAACCCGACTCTTAAACTGACCCAACAAAACTTTCCTTCCTCATCATGTCTTCCCCTTTCATCATCTGATGAGCTTAATCCAGTCATCACGAACCAGTTGTAGTCTTCAGGAAGCATGTCACAGACTCCCATCACAAGACTTTGTTTCAAACAGCAACGGTTACTTCGCTGTCCCTCCAAGGGCCTGATGTGCCATATTGTGCATGGTGAACAAAGACAGTCTTGATTGGGGCATCTTCATTGGATCCACTGTTCTCATCCTGCTGGAATGCTGACTGAAAACGTTTGTGGTCGGCCCCGTTTCGATTGCCTTTCACCCATTAGGTTTTGCGGTTGGAAAGAGAGGGGAACAGAGAAGTGTAGTGGGAGGAGAGGACAACAGAGCGCAAGGCAGAAAAAGCAGAGGCCAGATGCTGGGAATATCACCGCAGAACAAAATACACATTTAGGTATAGAAGAGGGAGAGCGGAGCAGGGCTTCTGGTTATGTAATGCAGCGAGCAAAATGGTTCTTGATATCAGGTTCTTATGTCAGGATGCGGCGCCAAGAAAAAGAGACTACTGTGAGCAGCTCCTTAATAGAGACCAGGCTGTAGTCGCGTTGCACATGGCAAGGCCAGGCGAGAGATGTCCCAGTCAGTTTAGCGGCGGCAAGTAAATATTATGGTGCAAGATCAGGCTTCTCTAAATGTTACAACCAACTCCAGCGAATGTGCTTGAACTTTAGGTAAACATTAGCTGCTGATCTGATGAATTTAAGGCATCTGTCTTTAATCATCATCCACAAAATACTATTGAACTTAACCCAAAAATTAACAGGGAAATGGACTGAAAGGATTTGACTCACAAGGTAGAGTATTATATGTTATCAAACTACATCAGTGGTGGTGTATTTTCATTGATCAAAACCACTCGAATTACATTAAAAACTTGTCAAAAGCGCAATATCAATGTGTCAGAATATCAGTGTACAACTCGCTACATGAACAGAAGCACTGAAGGCTGCTACCCTGTTTATATTAGGGTTGCAACAAATGACTATGATCAACTAGGGCTGTACTGAACAGGTTTAAGCTTCGAAGCTTCATTCATCACACTGAGATTTAAATTCTACATCATTCAGATGCTGGCATTTCTGCACTGTTGCAGATGCAGATTTCAGGGGTGGCTGCGGAGGATCATTTCCAGCTCATTTATTTAAAAAGAGATAGATGTATTCATTTCCAAAACTAACAACATGTTTTTATCTAACAAAATGTTCTGCTTTATTACCCCGGCCAAGGAGGTTATGTTTTCACCTGTGTCCGTTTGTTTGCTGGTTTGTCAGCACGATTACACAAAAACTACTAACGCATTTCCATGAAACTTGGATGGAAGAAGGGTCTCGGGACAGAATAAACCCCTTAACTTTTGGTGCGTATCCAGATAAAGGGACGGATCCAGGAATGTTTTCTCACTTTCGTTAACATTTTGGGCATTTTCGGATCCTATATTTGTTGGCATTTATCCTTTCAAAAACAACATTTTCACTGTGATCAAAAACTGTTTCCTTTTCTGCTTGCCACTTACAAAACAAAAAGGCACACACTTATACTTTATGAGGCAGTCTAACAGCAACATAAATACATTTATATTACCATAATGACAATAAATCTAATTCAGCTCAAATACTATTACAGTAATTACTCAAGGTCTTATTATGTATTCTGTTAGTGCTCCATCAAGACAACATCCCTTTCATACCAACAACTGTAGAAAAACCCCAGTTTGGTTCAGAAATACTCATTAAAGAACGTTGATTTAACTAAAAAGACTCAATCAAAGTGCTTCATTTGAACTGAAGCTTTCGTTTGAGGATTAAAATATGACTACAGACATTCAAAGCTTTATTCGCAAACCTCAGTAGAAGCTTTGAATGTAAAAAATGACATAAGGTACAGCTCTATTATCTACTAATATGCAGATAATTTTCCCATTAATCAATTCAACATTTTTTCTTGCGCCATAATTTCTCAGATACCAAGCTCAAATTATGTGTTCTGACCAACAGTCCGAAACTAACAGAAATTCAATGTTCTGGCATGTTAGACAAAGAAAAGCATCTAATCCTCACATTTGAGATGCTGGAACCAGCAGATTTTTGGGATTTTTGCTTGAAAAATGACAAATTAATCAATGAGTCGCAACATTGTTCCTTCCTGCCCTGTGCCTTAGACCAGGACATTTCCCAGACTTAATGTGAACAACACATTCAGTGGAGATGAGTCAAAACACAGACAGACTTCCCACCACCACCACGGGCTGTCTGTGGGAACTGAAAAACAGATAGTGAGAGCTGATGATTCCCAGTCAGATAAATGTTTGTTTTGGAGAGTGTTGCCTTGTTTAGATGTTGGTGGTTCCTGACGCCGCTCCAGCCTTTGGAGACCCAAATAGCTCCCATATGTTCTGACGGCACAGTGAAGAGTTTTCGGCAGACCGAAGATTGTTCTTTACAGCGGAAAAACTGCGGCTGACCCCCCAAAAAACACATGCGTGCACACACACTTTACATTTACAGTAGTCAGTTCTGAATGCAATTTGTCAGGGGTTGTCTGGCACGTCTTGCTCCCCAATATGGAAAACAGAATGTACTGCTGTTTTTGTCCAAAACCCATTGATTATAACTCTGCCCCAGAACAGAATGTGGCATAAAATGTAAATAAAAAAGAAAACAGTCAGGCAGCTTCCATGTTGACTCACTGGCTATGAATTTCTCTTGAAGCGGTCGCTGGTAAGAAACAATTTTTCACCAAATATGAAGGCAACCACGTGTTGATGCCTTCGAATCCACACACCTTCACAAACGTGAATCCGTCTAGAAGTTATACTTCTTCCTGCTATAGGCCACACTCACTGCCACAGCCCCTTTAAGCCAATTGAACAGTTAATCAATTGTCCTTTAGTTTGTGATCAACCTTTCCACACAATCTTGTGCAAGTCTGTTAATCAATATAAAGGATATGCGCCTTTTTGCAACAGGCCCCCTCCCAGGCAAGTTTTCTCTTCCTAGGATGAAAACTTTTGCCGCCAAAGGGAGTGGAAACTTTTGCTGCCCGTCCGACTGACTAAGCAACCTATATAGCTGCTGAACAAATGTCAAATAAAGTGAGAGGAAATGAAAATCCACCTACTATGTGGCCTCGTGGTTGCCTGGACAGGTCATGTAGGGCACATAGGCTGCAATGGACTGGATCTGCCTCATGAACTCATCACCAATCCTGGCATTGTCCTGGAATAATTTCATTCAGCTGTTAAACACGAAGCCAAAATTTCCCGCTAGACAACAATGTTTCATTTTTCTCCATCTGCCAATATTCAGCCAAATTAGTTTTGAGAACTATGCTAGTCCATTTTCCAGACAGTTTGAGGAATGCATCATCAGCCTACCAAACAAACCTCACTGAAACCAGAGGAGAGTTTTTTTCCTTTTTTCTACACGGCTTTTAAAAACACTGCGGTTCATGTCTGCACTGATGGCTTTTACCTGCCACAGCCATTTATGACCTTTCAGACAAAATGTTCTGTTTTTCTATTTATAATATCAGTGAAGCCGCAGGATGTACTAGCACATTCCAGCAAAAGACGCAGCCCAGAAAAATTATGGTTATTAATTTTCGCAGTAGTCTGCTGATTGCATTTAGCATTTCTCTTCATTTAGAAAAAAAGTTTGAATAATAAAAGGACCTCTATTCAGGAGAAATGATATTAGCAACCAAGACAAGGTCACCAGTATGTCCGCTAGGTATCAAAAATGACAGCTGGGAGGTTTTCAGATGAGCGAAAATGTTATTGGGACTCATGATTTGTGGTTATAAATGGTGCTTTTTTATTCAAGAAATACTTGAGCGACATGAGCCCAACTCTCGTCTTTCACCGCAGGATTAAGGCATTTCACAGTAATGCTAATCATAAGCTGTGTGTCTCAACCACAGCTGAGAGCCTTTTTATGCACTGATAATAAATAGTGGTGAGTCTGAGGGCAAGCGCAGTGGAGAAAGGTAGAGTGGCTTTTCTCATCTGTCACTGTGGAATTAGTGGAATATTTCAGAGGCTTTAAGAATATATGCTATTGATGAAAGAAATGTGCCGTCAGTGACCTTAACTGAGCACAAGTGTGATCACAGTTCATTATATTGTAAAGAAAGAAGAGTAAAGTACCTCATGCATATCGTAGGCAAAGTCCCCTGCAAAACAACAAGAACATCTCCAGATTAGAACAGATATGTGTTTTTTATTTAGATTGTTACTATCCCACAGCATAGGGTAACAACAATATATCTTTGGTGCACTGTGCCAATATATCCCAAATAAATTGTGTTTACTTGAAAGTTTGTTTCTCAGTTTGTTAATCATTTTGTCATTCAGCTCAGATTGTATTATAGTGATAAGGCTTAATGTAATGGTCAAACATTTTGGGAAATACGTTTAATCGCTTTCTTACTAAGAGTTAGATGCATTTACATATTTAGCATGCAGTCAGGAGATTAGTATCGATCTTGTCATCTACCTCTCAGCATGGAAGGCAATTAAGTATATTTCCAAACATGTCAAACTAGTCCTTTAATAAATGACGAATGCAGGCCTGGTGAACTACTTTTTCCGAAGGGCCATATTTGAAAGAAATAAAGTGCCAAGGGGTGAGACTTTTTCATTCCCTGCGTCTGACCTGGAAAACTCAAAATTAAAATTTGTGGAAACAAGTTTTTTCCTCTGCTTGTTTTCATCACTTTTCACCATTTTTAATCTTACAAGTAGGATGTCAGTTTGATTCCCATAACTTCTCTCTGCTTAAACAGCCTGGGTTTAAACTGAAATAAGAGTATGTTTGTGCTTAGCGACAGACAGAACTAATAAATGGGCTAATAAGCCCACTGACAAAATGATCCAAGGGCCAGAATGAGGTTGTTAAAGGGGCTGCGTCCGGCCAACCGTTCCAGTTGAATAGGTCTGGACTAGTGGACTATGAAAGTTTCATCTTGCTTTATGAGGCAAACAAGTAATTTTATTCTCCCTAAACTTGTAAATTAGCTGTAAAATAGCATTTAAGTCTGTGTTTCATTTGACAAGCCACTAAAAGGGGAAGAAACGTTTCTTATTATTCCCTGGCAGGAAATTGCGACATGAGACGAAAGCAAGAGAGTCAGAGATTGAGTCTGATTTTTTTACCCATATTTTGTTTCGATTCTACTGCCCACCTATTCATTGACATTATTTTGTCAACTGTTAAGTGATGGAGCGAGCAGGTGACCGGTATCTAACCCACAACGTCCAAAAGCAAAACATACAAATGATAAATAGGTATCATTATGCTGATTACAGTTATTACCATCATGATATATTACCTCTTCAGTACACATTTGCATTGTGCCAGGTATCTGTGGATGACTAACGCCTTAGACAACAGCTGATAACGCTTAATGCCTCTTTACTGCTTTTAGAGTAAAAATGATTGTTACATTTCTATTGATGTGGAGCTCACCTATGTGCAGGATGACGTCATACATGCCAAGCTGCGTCTCCTTTTGCAGCCGAGCCAGAGACTGAGGGTTCTCGTTGCCCAGGTCTCCGTAGAGTGCAAACCTGGGACTGAAACTAGTGCTGTCATTCAGGGCAGTGAAGAAGAACACATCGCTCCAGCCCTCATCACTCCCACAGTGGTACGCTGAAATTAGAAAAACATGTTTATATGGAGAAACAATCTGACAAAGTGGAAGTAATATCAAAGCTCCACTCACTATAAGAAACAGCCGGTTTGAGGCCTGTGAGAGCAACTCTGTGGATAAACATCTTCCTCTTCTCCTTTCCTGAGTCCACAAACAGAGTGGCGTCACCTTTGGCGCTCATCTCAAAGAGCCGACCGCCCAGAAGGCCATACTCCACTTTGCTCTCTGTCTTATTGAAGGTGGTCCAGGTCACAACCATGGAACCTGGCACTCCTGTGAAGAAAAGCCCACTTATTGAGATCGTGATGCGGATTGATCTGACAGAACAACTGGATTCACTTATTGATGCGTTTATCAAAGCCAAGAGATGCTTATGAAAAGGCTGACGTTGCACAAGAGTGGTGCTTTTGATCTTGCTGCTGGCAAGATAAGCTGACGACTGGCCAGGTACTCATTTCACCGAGACATCAACTCATTTAATGACTACCATGTTTCACCTTCGCGAGGAATGAACGAAAAAACGTTTATGCTGCACAGACTCTGTGTGAACTGAGGGTACAGTAACATCAGCAAAATGTATGGAAGTTGAGGCAATTATCTGGTGTATTTAACCTGACTTACAGCGTGCAGTGTCTCACATGAAACACAAGATAACTGAAAGTGATTCTGAGCTTCAGTGAGACTTATTGCAGAGCTTCAGAAGAGTAACAAAAAGTTCAGCTTTCTAAATACACCAGTGCTTTCAATCATTATACTATTGAGTTATTTGTACAAAACATCTGTGAATCTGCAAATCGCATGACCTGGATACTGGTTTGTATTACAGAGAGAGACGGGGGGGTCAATAAATTGAAACACATGAGGCAGAGGGAGAAGGTTCAAACACTTACCTGGATAAGAGAGGTGCACCTGCTCTGGCTGGGTCCAGATGGGAGGAACACCAAGCACCAACAGGGGTGCGAGGCTTAACAAAGCACAGGCAGCATGAACAGGCACCATTTTAACACTGAGCTGCAGGTGCAGAAGCAACACACACACACACACAGAAAATAAAACAATTTAGTCACATGATGTTCAGAGCTTTCATGCAAAACATCACATGACTGAGTCTGTTGATATTAAACCAAGGGCCTATTTAGAAATGATTAAACAGTACAACCTTAAAATCTCCTACCTGACCTCAACGCCAGTTTATGCAGTCAAACACGCAGACCGTGCCTCGGCCTCTGATGAGGACCTCTACATCGGATGAAAGTGCAGAACCAAAAACAGCAGAGTCAGCGAAAGCAAAACAGAAAGAGATGATGTGTCGATAAAAGCAGCTGATGTTGTTTTTCATTGTGCATTCAGGGAAGTTGCTGCTGTCAAAGTGAGCCCAAGTGCAGCAGGGATTAGCCAACACAAGCCACAGCCTGCCTCAGGTCAATAAAGTGCAAAGGCAAACAGCTGATATGCCTCAGTGGCCAGGATAAAGGCACTGTCAGGGTCAGGGCTCATGAAGTGCAAAGAGCAAAGATTGATTAGAGTCAAAACAGGAAACCAGCTGATCCATCAGTTCTGGTAACTGCCTCTCTAGTTAAATGTGTCTGGATCAGCTGACTGGGAGCATGTTTAAAACCACACATGTCGCCCACTGCTCTAACGAGGTGTTTGGTTTGAAATGTGCACCGTTTAATATCTCAAGAGTCGCTAGAGGTCGCACACTACACAGACCGGGTTATGAATAGGATGCTTTATTCTCTCACACTGGGCGGTATTATCAGTTTAAATTGGACGTAAGCTTGTTAGCAGCCGCCTGACAGAATCACAGAGAAGGTTGAACTTTATTGTCGCTCATTAGGAATGGTAAACAAGGTGAGTACACCACTTAGGATATCTTATTTGCTTCACCTTAAGTGTGGCCACGCAGTTATAAACTGCTGCGACTTGCTAGAGAAATGGTTTTAACTGTAAACGCAGCTAACGTGCTACGCACAATAAAAAAACCTCTCTCGTTTTGTCTCCGAGCGAAACTTAACAGTTCAAAGAAAACGAATAAAGCTGTCCAAAAGCTTCAAACACATTCTGGCCCGAATAAGTTCGCCACATTTTTAAATTAGTCGCTGAAAACACTCACAACAACACTCAGCTGTGGGTCCGGGAGCAGTTCCTGGCTACGTCATGCCGAGAGGATGCCCACGTGGATTGTGGGAAATTGTGTTTTAGTATGTTAAGCCTGGAAAGCCTGTCAGACTGGAGGATTACAACTTTATTCTTTTTTAAACAACCTCTCCCATTATTTCCTACTATACTGGCTTAACATATTTCTGCCACCTAAAGACATAATAAATGTTGCTGAATGCTGTGAATAATAAGTATATTGCGATACATAAACCATATTGTAATCATCTTATTGTGCAGACTTGACTTGAACTGACTGTGTGTGTTTGAATGTATTTAATTAGGTATAAATATGCACTATAACTGATGAAAAGGGGCTTCTCTGTCTCTAGGTGTAATGGACTCCAACAGTGAAGACGGTGACTACCCAAATCTTGCAAATGCCTTTCAGCAGGATGCATCCCAGTACAGGGTGACCTATACTCATGGAAACACAAAAGAGGTGAGATGGGTGACACCTTCTCACACACACATTTCTATATGCTACACCTCCTAATTGTTTGATTAATCACCATGCAAAATGTATTTTTAAATGCAGGTGGAGGACTTCAACAAAAAGAGGTAGGCCTTTCAATTTTGTTGTCACATGACAGCCAGTGCATAATGTGTTTTGGCTTTCAAACGTAATGCTTGAACGTTGCACACTGCCCAGGTTTCCAGTGAGTCGCTCTAGCCACAACCCAGGCAGAGTGAAGCGGGTTGTGTCATGTAAGAGGAAGACCCACCATCTGGCTGTGGCTCGGAGGAAGCAGCTCGGGACCGGGAGGGCTTGTGATGCTACGAACAAGGAGAACGAGATGAAGTGCGTGCAGGACATGCAACAGGAGATATTTGACATGGACCCTTGGGAGTTTCCGCTAAATGTCAATAACAACCACAGGACTGGTAGAACTGGTTCTGAACAAGCCGACTACTGTACGCTCACTGAGGTCAGACATACTGTCCCAGCTCAGACTGTATTTCTAGTAATACTTTGTTATTAATATGCAGATAAGATATGAGCCTAACAATGTTTTTCAGCTCACAAGGGATCACAGCACAATGACTGATGTGCTGTTTGGAAGAAATCTGAGACTGAAAGTGTCTTTAACACTCTGGCAGAGAAATGTAGGAGAGCTGTTGACATACTTCCTGAGGTATGTATACTGTATGTAGTGTGTAGTTGGTTTTCAAAGATTTATCACACAATATGTTCACTGGAATTTGAAATATTGTTACTTCACTGTCTTGTACAGGATCCAAGATATTGGTGTGTTTGTTGATTTTCTCCCACTGATAAGCAGAAGGTGAGTGTCCTAAATTTTGCCCTATAGTTTGAGCAGCACAGGCTACAAGTGGACTAAATGTTAATTGAATCAACTTTTCTCTGCAGTATTGATGAAGATTCTTCCAGGATCACCATTGGCTGTTGTGTTGACCTCTTTCCTTTAGTGAAGAAAGTCCTCACAAATCCATATGAAGAGTGAGTATTCCTGCTCTAACTGTTTTGTTTTTGCCAAAGAATCAAATATATGATGGACATATGTGTACGCAGAGTAGCAGAATAGTTACTGTACAGATCTGCAAATTACTTAAGGTTGTCTTTGTTTCTCACAGATATCTTACTGTTGGTTTAAAGTGGATAAATTCAGTTTTGAAAAACTGGGGCGAGGAGCTGAGAGCAAGTGGCTATCGTGGATCGACTAAACTTCCATCGGATAAGTAAGTGTTGCTGTGTTTTATGAAATGTGAGATACTTTAAAGGTGCAAAATGTAAGAATTTAAGTTGACAACATTCAAACATTAACTTAGATTATCAACAGAATATGAAACAATAACATGTATTTATTTTTTACCTATTGCCTGTTACCACTCCAATATCCATGTCCGAATCGGTAGCTGCATGGCTAACTGGTGATATACTGCCCCTTATTTGTTTTGAGTATGAATTGACAATTCTTACATATTGCACCTTTTAAAGAATGGAAAAAAGCTGTGTATATTAATCTTATTCGTAGGACACTGTAGACAAAATAACATAAAACTGCATAAATAGACAAATAGCTGTAATCACCCCCACCCTCTGTCCCTCGAACTTTTGAATACAGTATATACATAATAGGAACTAAACCACCTATGCATCACCACCTGAAAACAGTGACAATTTGCCACTTTGTTGCAGAAATTTCCAGGTCTTTAATCAGCAGTTATTGGAGTTATGGCATCAGGAACCTTTGCTGAAATCCCTACCAGGGACTGCTGGAGACATGGCAAAGGTCAGTGCTGCACGTAAAATCAAATCATCACCCCTGTCAGTAACTAATGGCTTTGAATTTTCTTATACAAAATAAAATTATCTTTTTCCTCAGGTCATTGATTCCTTCCTGTCTCAACTTACTTGATGGCAAAGAAGAACCACAACACATTCATTGGTAGCAGCCCCGATAAAAAAACTCAAGAATCTTTAGTCGAATCATTAGACCGGAGCTGCTGTTGTTTCCACAGAAAAGTGCCTTTTAGCTTATAAGGTGATGCCTGTCGAGCTTTATGTATTTATTACCATACAGGACAACTTGAACAGAAGTACAGAGACTGTGCAATATACTGTAAATTGAATCATTGTCTTTTCATTGACCAAGTATGTTGTAATTATGATCGAGATCATTTTTCTTTTAGGAAAATGTAAGAATGAATCCTAGAATTTAGTTTGACTGATATATTGTGAGTGTCTATTCCCTTTGATTGCTCAATCTGTGATGAATAAAGTTTGTATTTAAGATTTTAAACAATGTGTTGAAATAAACATTATTTGGATCCAAAACAAAGGGCGCAACCACCTTCTGTGGAAGAAAACAGCACTGATATGTCTCTGTTTTATTAATGCAAATGCAAATCACACACTTCTGTGGAAATGTACCGACTGTACTTTACTTCAGGTTAAAGTACAGTTGGGTGAAACAACTGGTGGAAATATAAATCTCCAGCAACACATTCCAGTAAACAATTCAGTCTCATGTGGACTTCAACCTCATTCAGTCCTGAAGTGATTTAAGTAAGTCAGAGATTCTGGTTTTGCCTAGAGCTCATATCTCTCCATTTATCTCACTTGACACAGATAAGTGGAGGGTTGGTGTCATTGTGATGTGAACCTGAGGTTGAAGTCCAGCTGTGACTGGGACACAGAGAGGATTTAAGTGAACTTTGAATGTGAACTCAGCAGTCGATCGCTTGTGCTTTTCATTCAGTCAGTGGCAACTAATACAGCAGGAGTGTGGGGAAAGATTTGGGTACAGAGAACAACATATTTCTGTCACCGTATACATGTGGCTGTACTGACGGTAAGCACGTTGCTTTACATTTCAAGATATCTTCCATTTATGTTCTTCAGCAGAGGTTTGTGGTGTGTTCTTTATTAAGTTCACTGAATTTCATAAGAAGCTTGGCACACTGTTGACTAAACACTGTTGGTTTGGCAGCTGGCAAACGTGAAGGATGAAGTGTTTGAGTGACTGGCTGCCAGCAGTGGCCCTGCTGCTGCTCAGCGTGGCTGCAGTTGACATGAAGCATCTCCAGGCTGAGAACCTGAATATGATTCCTCCAGATGAACATCACTTGGTCCTGAACCGAGGAATGAGAGGTATTAATTTGTGTGCCCTTTCACTTTCAGTTTGACTTCTCTTTTCGCTTTGCTCACAGTTCTTGAGGAATGAAATGCACATGACTTGTGTTGAATCCTCCAACCTCAGCCCTGTGATTGCTTTAAAATGCCGAATTGTCTTCATCTTAGATAATCAAATTCTCCTGTGGGTGTGGGTCAGATTCCAGGCTGTAGACCCAAATTGCTCAGTGACTCATCAGTGATAAGGGCTTTGAATGAGGTGATTTGTGTATCTTAGTGAGATCTTGTCAGACAAACAGTTGTAAACGTTTGGAAGTTGATCAGGGTTTTACGATGTTTATCTGAGGCATTGAGAAACACTTGCACACCAACACGCTAATTCTGATTAAATTCAATTGACAAACAAATTGATCAACAAACACAATTTAATTTCTTATTCAAATTTGGACATTGTAAGGCTGGATAGATCCATTTTTCCAGTCTTGTGCTAAGCTGTCAGTAAAGCAGTAGCAAGCAGTAAACTGTCTCCTGGTTGTTCATATTTAACAGACACACAGAAGAGTAGTATCAGTCAGAGCTGCACAATTATTTGCAATATTATCAAAATCAGACTATGGCTAAGTGCAATAGCCAAATCGCAGGAGCTGCAGGTTTTTGATTTTGGTAAAATATGTCACAGCACAACATTATAAGTGAAGCATTGTGGATCTACGAAGATGCCGTGACCTACAAATCTCATTCTTCCGACCTAAGGGCATGCTTGTTGGGCACCGGCTAAAAATCAAGCCATAATTTTTATTCATTTATTTCAATATCTGTCGAAAACACAATGGTATGTAAACCCTCATTTTACTGCTATGTGAAGTTTTCTAAGTTTTCTCCCAGCCCACCAATCTCTTACTCACCAACAGTCTTTTTATGTTTGGAGGGTAAAGACAAGCTAAAGGAAGTCAGTGTAATTAACCTTTACTTATTGAAAGCTAATATATTAATGTGATCAACAGTGCTGCCCAGAGACTGCCATGAAATGCTGATGACGTCTTCAGGCCAGGCCAGAGACGGGGTGTACCTGATCCAACCGCGCGACTCCGCCATCGTGGCCTACTGTGCCATGCAGGAGGGAGGCTGGACCGTGGTGCAGCACATCACCGTCAACAGCAGCGTGAATTTCGATCGTACCTGGGTGGAGTACAAGCTCGGTTTCGGGCATGTAACCAGCGATCACTGGCTTGGGAATGAATACCTTCATCAGCTCACCCGCGGCCCTGGGCGCTATAAACTTGGAGTGAAACTGGTGGACCGAGACGCCATCACCAAGATGGGGGAGTATGATCCAGTCCTGGTGGAGGATGAATCATCAGCATACAGACTGAGGCTGGGGTTGTTCCAGGGCACGGCTGTAGACGCTCTGACACTGGACACAGAGAACTACCTGCATGACAACCAGAGATTCACCACTAAAGACAGAGACAACGACAACTACTTCCAAAACTGTGCGAAGCTGGAGTTTCAAGGGGTGCCGGGAGGGGGTTGGTGGTACGACGCCTGCGCTGGCGCCAACCTCAATCGCAGAAACGTCATCTACTGGCAGAAGGACTGCAACAAGGAGCGGCTGTGCAAGTATGCATGGATGATGGTGAGACCTGCAGACACATTCAAACTGATTCAGAGTGGAGACTGCAAGAAGGATGAGCTATGAGGAGGACAATCTCGGGATTGGTGATAATGAATGACACTGGATTTGGCAGCTATTGAGGGCCAAGAGTTTAGTTTCTTTAGATTTTCTTTGCAACAAACTGGACATCAAATTCACCACGTTTTATTCAGAAATGCATGGACATGATCACAAAATACTGAAAAGAACAAAAAATGAATCACAAACTTGGAACACAGTATAAAAATGCAGTAAGGTTTTAGCTCTAGCTTTGTTTCCATCACACACTAACATGAAGCAAAGCGTCTCTTTCATTCCCCAAGTTGCAAGTGCAGATTTCTGGTTCATCACAGTTACAAAAAACAGTGTTTCATGATGTTTTAGCTCGTGACACATGTAAAATATCTTTTGCATGTCATCTCCCATCCACTGTTCACAACATTGCACAAACAACATTTTATTTTTGCCACAGTACATTACAAGTTTGCCAGAAATACAATGAAGACATGATGATATATTGATCTAGTAACAGTAATTCAGAGAAAACAAATACTGTATATCAATACTCGAAGAAAACAAAATATCCTGAGGATGACGAGTAATAAACAGATGAATAATAAACCATGTGTGCTCTTGAATCCTCCACACTTTTCCTATTGTAAACATTGTTTAGCAAGTTTGTCATGTAGTATTAATAAAATGGCTAAGCTTAATTTCTGTAATTAATGGTGTCATTACTCTGGGCAGAAAATGTATAATGTGTGATGTGAAAAACAATGAAGCTGAATTGATATTCACTCATCTGACAAATGACATTGGCACATGTGAAAAGGCTTTGATTATCATCGAGTTACAATCTTGACTTAGCAAGCAGATTCTGACATCAGGACGACACGTATTAGCCCTTTAAAATAAAATAGCAGTTCCAAAGTGTGCATCCTCAACACAAACACAACACCTACATTTTGGGTGTAAGAGCATCAAGTTGGGGAGGATACTGGTGTTTTTTTAAAGGTCCCATATTGTAGAAAGTGAGATTTCCTGTCTCTTTTGATTGTAAAGCAGGTGTTATAGAAAAATGGTGAAAGCACCAAAAGACACAGCCCATATTCAGAAATTGTGCCTTTAAACTAGCCGACGGGACTTCCATAAGATTGTAATGTCATAACTATACAGACACCGCTCTCAACAATAGACCACAATCACACTGTGGCCATTTCCCTCCAACATCACACTCCCAAGCTCAAAGCTCAAATGTTTTACAACTGTGTTTCAAGTTGCAAGTGTTATAAACATAGACAATCTGACAATACTGTAAACGGTAATGTTAGCTAAGAAGTGATTGAATGCTAATGTTAGTTGAAATATGGCTCAGCGTTTCAGTATCCATTCTCTGGTACAGTTGCTGATCAAAGGACATCGCGAAGCAGTGAAATGATATTGATTTACCAGATTCCCTACATTTATACAACTTGCAACATGGAAAAAAAGCAGCGTAGCATTATCCCAGCATATGCTACCCTGACCATGACATCAGAGCAAAATGGACACCGTATGAATATGGTCTATGTCCTTAGCACAGCCTGGGTTGCAAAAACACCAGCAGAGCTGATGCAAAAACATGGTGGGCGGTGCCTGCTCAGGCATGTTCAGGCCTGTGAGCGCTGACGAATCGGAGAAGACATGTATTTTTGGCCTTAAAGAGACAGGCACTGAAACATACCCTTCAGGCAGAGGGCGAATGGAGATGGTGCAATGGGCAGTTTGAGGAAAATGTTGTTTTTTATCCATTAAAGTATGTAACATTTATTAGTAGACACCAAAAATTAATGTATGAACCTGGAAATCAGCATAATATGGGACCTTTAATACTATTCAACCAATATACAGTGTTAAGTATTAGATGAGGGCAATTTTATCATGGCATCAGAAATATCAAATTGTGTGTCTTGAATACAAATACAGTACAATATGAAATACTCTGTGTTTATTAATGGCATCTCCTGCATAAGAGCATCAGGGAAAAATACAGGTATTTTAATGTTCAATAATCTATTTACAGTGTCACTGATTTGTATTGGGACAGTTTTATAATGTTGTTTCATTTCCAAAGTTGGAGCAGTAATTAACATACACTATAGCAGAACTACTGATTAATGAGCAACACTAGAAATCGTACCAGTTCCTTGATATAGTATTTTTTCTATTTTGATATCATCTAATATGTAGAGTTCAGGTTCATAAAGCCAAGATCAATAATACAAACATATAATTTACAGCCATAATCATACACCATCTTAAAAAAAAACAATAGTTCATGTCAGTTTGGAGCTGACCACTGGGTTTTGTCCGTACCAGTATAGTTTCTCCTCGATCCTTTTCTTCTTCCACTGGCAAAGTAAGAGCATACGGAAGGTCTTCTGGAAAGTCTTGTTACAAAGGGCGTAGCACATGGGATTGACGGTGCTGTTGACGTAGCACAGCCAGTAACCTAGATGCCAGAGTGAGAGGGGAATGCAGTCTGAGCAGAAAGTGGAAATGAGCACCATGATGTTATAAGGCGTCCATGTCAGGATGAAGGCCAGCAAGATGGCGCTGAGAGTCTGAGCTGCCTTCCTCTCCTTGATCAGCACCATCCTCTTCCTCTTGGTGATCTGGTTCTTCAGCGTGGCGTCTATGGGCTTGGACGTCGACGAGGCGGACGGAACGCTCATGGACTCGGCCGAGGAGAACGTCGAGGACGCCATTTTGGTGTCTCCGTTTTTGCTGTGGTGCTCCACGTGAGCGTCTTTGGCCACAGGCTTGAACTTGTAGGACACACACTTGCTGCTCTTCTGGGAGCTGCTCTTCGGTGGCGTCTGGAAGAAGCTATCCTCGTCATAGCTGCTGAGCTGCTCACTCTCACTGCCCACTCCACTCTTGATGGTCTCACAGGCCTGGTTCCTGAAGGAGGGCTGGAAGCCTCCCGGAGACACGGGTCTGTCCTCATCCTCGGAGGAGGCATAACTGTTGAAAGTGGTCAGCTGACCAGCTTTGGACCACTCGTCATTGGTGGTGACTGCTGATTTGGCAGCGTTGCTTCTGCTGGAGGAGGACCAAGAGGCTTGATTCCTGTCATGTGAAGTTGACCTTAATTTACAGCTAAAACAGGATCTGATAATGGTCTTCTGAGGCTGGGTGACCCCAGTGTCTGTGGGATAGTTAATCCCCTGCAACTCGGCCAGATCTTTGGTCCTCTTCTCCGTCTCCTTGTAGATCCGACAGTACAGGATTGTCATGACTGACACAGGGATGTAAAAGGCAGCAATCGCTGTCCCAAATGTTATCACAGGCTCAGAGAAAAACTGGATCTGGCATTGTCTCTCAGGGACAGTCCTTTTCCCTACAAAGTACTGCCAGCAGAGAATAGGTGGGGCCCACAGGATGAGTGACACCAGCCAGGCCAAACCTATCATGATCCCAGCTCGTTTGGGAGTCCGTTTGGCCCTGTAGGTGAGAGGTCTGGTGATGGAAAAATATCTGTCAAAACTGATCACCAGCAGGTTCATGACGGAGGCGTTACTGGCAACATAGTCCACCGCCAGCCACAGGTCACAGGCGAGGTTCCCTAAGGCCCAGTAGCCCATCAGAATATAAGAGGTATACAGGTTCATGGAGAAAACACCGATGATGAGGTCAGCAGCTGCCAGACTCAGAAGGTAGTAATTATTCACTGTCTTTAGCTGGCTGTTAACTTTGAAGGAGAGCATCACCAGGACATTCCCCACAATGGTGATGAGGCTGACGATAGCCGACACAGTCGCAATGGTGATCACCTCCCAGAGACTGTGAGTGACCAGGTGGACGTCCTTTGTAGTGTTCACAGTGGAGTTCAATATGCTGTCTCCTTCCATGGTCGTCTTGCGTTTAGTGTCCAACCATGATGAGAGTGTTCAGGTTTGTCATTTTCAGGATGATCTCCTGGGAAAAAAGAAAGAAAATATTATTCCAGTTCCATTTATAGCCACTAGATGGCATCAATTCGGCATGTTGAGCATCACACTTGGCTCCACACAGAGGGGGAAAACAAACAAGCTTATTGTTTTGCTCTCTAAAACTAAATGTAAAACCTGTCCTGGTCAGACATCCTTAACACCTTTATTCACTTGAGCAAATTCTATGTGAAGCTGGTATTGAAGGCATTGTTTTTTTCAATAATTTGTCAGTTGTATCCACTGGGAAAATGCCATTAAGTCCTTTTCTTCATGCAGTTCACACAATTAGATCAAGCTCATGTGAGTGTACCCATATGGAGTGGTTTAGGCAATCTCTGCAAACATCTGTGGCACATTTCAAAAATCCAGGTCATTACATCATTCTATTCCTTGCTCTAAATCCATGCTGTCGTATTAATAGCACATGAACTCAGTTTATAATTCACAAGGATGGCCATTTCTCTGTGAACATATGAACGAGAAACTATGGTAAGTAATTCTGGTTTGTGACAAATATAAAATCCCTAAGGTGCTGTGGTCGTACTGCTTTAGGTTCTTCGTGCTTAATGGCTTTACACCTTTTGGGGTTCTAGAAACTCAGTGTGTGGGGTTAGGGTTGTGACTGATGGTAAGAAACGGGCACCTTGTGATGGTGATGCGTAACATTTATGCGGTAGATTTGATGTGCATCTGCTTAAATGTATTACTCTGTTCAGAAATAGTTCAACTTTGAGGGTGCTTTTCCAGCTGTTCTCTGAGCAAACTTGTCACTGTACAGAATTATTGGGAGCCTTTCCCAGCATGCACTGGACAAAAATGGGAAATACCCTGAAAAAGCAGCCAGCCTTTAGCAGGGTTGACACAAAGACAGAGAAGCACAGTCACCCCTACAGCGAAGGGGCAACATCCAGTTAACCTGAACCTTGAGGACTGTGGGAAGGAAATGAATACCTTGGAGGATGAGTAAATCAAAGTGAGTATCCATGAGAGGTCATTATAGTCACTATATCATTTTAAACAGTTGCACCCAACCAGTCAATCAATCTCCTTTGCTAAGCATCAAGTCAATCTATGCAAACATTTGCATCACCTGATCACTCAAATCTCAACCTTGGTGCACTCTAAGGGAGCCATACTGCACATTCAAATGATGAAATTTGTTGAAAGTGTATAAAGTGATAGATGCAGTCTAAAGGTTGCTGAAACATACAAATGTGCCCACATGTCAGATTCACTGCCAGCTAATTTGTCAGCCCTGCATCAAATCACCATTTCTGCAGAGTGATGGCGCTAAAATAATCAAATAAACAAACGTTTTCTGTGTGGATGGTCTGTGTAGTTCCCTAGTCCTGCAATATTCTACTTCTCAGCAGCACTTTAGTCCAGGGCCATCGGCCTGTTGGCCGTTCAATTTGGCCTGCCAGATGTTCAGAGTACAAAAAAAAAAACATTTGAAAATAATTATATTGTTTATGCTGATTTATTTTTTTACTAGTTAAAATGCTCTTTGAATATGAAGGAGCCCTAATTATTTAATCTGAATCAGAATCAGAAATACTATATTGATCCCCGAGGGGAAATTGCTTGCATTACAACTGCTTCCATTCTTAGAAAATATGCAGAAAAATAAACAGAAAAATAAACACTTTAAATAAGCAAGAATAATAAAAATAGAATGAAAATATAAGAAATGTACATTCTTCTAGAAATATATCTATATATACAGTGTAATAAATAATGTTACAGTTGAAATATGGGTTATTGCACATTACTTATTGTAATTATTGCACATTATTTGAGAAACAAAGCATCCAGAGTCCTCCTAATGACTCAGAGTGTCTGACACTCAGAGCGAGGAGTTGAACAGTTTGATGGCCACAGGCAGGAATGATTTCCTGTGGCGCTCTGTGGTGCATCATTGTGGGATCAGTCTAGTGCTGAATGTGCTCCTGTGGCTGACCACCACGTCATGGAGTGGATGGGAGCCATTGTCCAAGATGACATGCAACTTATTATTTCTTCCCAATCAAATCAGTCAATTAAGAGAACTTTTGATCCCATTTCAGTCAGTTAAAGATGAAAAAATGTAAAATATTCCCATGATAAGTCATAATTATGAGATAAGAGGTCATAATTATTAGATAAAAAGTCAACAATTACCTCACAATCATGACTTACCATGGAAACTGTTTTCTTTTGCGCGTCATTCTATTTATTTTCTTCATCTGGTGGAAATGGGCTTCCATATGTTTGCTTTTGGCCCGTGGCCCACCATTAAGTTTCAGTAGGCAACCCTTCTTTCACTCATAGAATGAGGTCAGTAAGCAGAAGTGGTTGTGTGGTCATTTACCGGCTGAACATCTCTCAGGTTGCCCTCTGTCTCCAAAGCATAGCACCAAAGCATATGTATAAAGTACATGTAGTCATGTTTTCAGTTTTTTTTCTTCATAAGGTTTGGACTTGTGTACTATCAGTGAGATACAGTAATCACACATAACTACACACAGTTCACCAGCAGAGGGCAGCATACATCCTTCTTCACACATCGTTCCTTCACTCTCAGGTTAGAGCAGTGGTGTGCGTGCACATTTCATCTCTGGGTGCTGCTGGAAACACGGATCGATCGAGGCCATGGGGCTACTCATGCCAACCTGGATGTGTGCATTCGAAAAGAGCCCACTGGGAATCTCTATGGTTTGATGCCTCGGCTTTCATGACCTACAAATGCATAACAGTGCCATGTGGTCTTGCTCGTTCTTGCCTTGAAGGTTTGCATGAAGTGTGTTGTAGCAGCATTCAATCCCATGGGTTTAGGTACATTTGTATATGCAGATGGATGATCATACTCTGTGGGGAAAGCACAGATTTGGACCGATTTAAACTATACAGTATTCCAGCGTGAGGCTAATTGAGATAATAAGTTCTCTGTAGCTCTCTCCAGCTTTCCAGGCGCTCCAGTCTGAGTCAACTGGACCCTGTGGCATCAGTACTTTCAGCCATGCCACTTGCTCTGCTTAAAATGAGGGAATTTTAGTGCCATAGCATCTGCGTCCTGTGTTCGACCTTCCAAGTTCTGAATGTCCATGTCCTTCAGAATCATAACTTATTGAAAATGTCCCAAACAGCAGCAGTGACATAAATCCACCATCAGGGAAGCACAGATGTCTGAGGCTCTCAGTGTGGACAAACCAAAAAAAACCCAAAACTCCATGTGGGTATCAGCAAGAGTCGGATAAAGGGTGTGGATGCGATAGCACACATTTAGGCAGAGAAACAGCTTTTATCTGTCCTCACCTCATCAGTCTAATCCCTCAAAACATGCCCAAAGAGAAGCGAGCAGTCAACACATTTAAGAGCACCATGTTGGGGGGTGCATAGGCTCTCAAAGACACATTAATTCAGATCCTAGCTGCCGCTCCCACGTAAAGTGGGGACCTGGAGTGGCATCGAAGGACAGCAAAGGGGACATTGTTGTGTGTATCTGGACAGCACAGTTAGCTTCAGAAAACTTGAGTGCAATCACAGAAAGATGGATAAACTCTTTCTTTGATTGCTGAGATACCAAACAAGAACTTAAGGTTACCAAGTGTAACCCTGGCTCTGCGAGAGGGCGATTAAAGTATTTCATCCTGCAGTTTCCTCGCTGCACCGGGCATGAAATGAATTTGGCTGAAGATGAACGCACTCTTTTAGTCGCTTTATTTTATCCAAGCCCAAACTGCTGGATTTGTCAATAAATGTTTTTCCCAACCATGATGAGTTTTGTATTCTGCTCCTTTCTTTCACATGATCTCTCTTGTGTCTCATGTGAAAAGAAGATCTAGATCCTCCTAAGATGTATTGCAATTTCTGACCACAATGCAATGCTTTGAACGCAATCACTTCCCCATACTTGAGAAATAACTTCCTCACTCATTGGCATTCTTTTGACATTGCCAGGTTAGCAGGAGTGCCAGCAGCAGCCTGAGGCCCTCACAAATAACATTCCAGTCACTGCGGGGGTCCTCCTGCAGGACTCGGATTGTCCCTCATCTTGTTATAGAATGGCATTTCATATCACATCACTCAAATCCCCACATCATTAAATTCTTTAGCATGGGAGGTGCCATGAATCTTACCACACTGTCTGCTGTTTCCTGGTGTGCACAAACTGAGCAATGTGCCATTTATTGTTTACCTTACCTTCATGAGTTAAAAAAAAGAAATGGCACACTGGTTTCTGAACCTAACTTCTCCCTCCTGAATGATCTCGCTAAGTCAAAGCCTTTAAAACACTTTCAGCCTCATAGCCTAGCAGCATGACTTTAGGAATGGTAATATTGGTTGTTTGGAGGGTCATGAGTTTACCGTCTGAACAAGGACTGGATGGATTGCCATCAATATTTGGTCCAGAGATCCATGTCACCCTGAATTTTAATACACTTGGTGATACCTTGTCTTATCATCTTGCACCATCATCAGGTCACAACTTTAATTTGTCAAATACTTTAGCTAATGACCAAATACCTGCAAACCTAGAATGGCTCAGTACCGCGCATACCTCCACCACGGCCCAACAGTCTTGATACAGGCACCTTAATACACCAGATTTTTTTTCATCAAGGTCCACACATCATTCCTGAGAAATTGAAAAAAATGTGGAAAAACATCCTATTTCACAATGTTGAAGAAACTGCGAAAAAATTCCTGAATCCGTCCCTTTATCCGAATAAAGGTTTGTGAAGGTCCAGTCAGTAGTTTTCTGCAAACAAACCAGCCAACCAACAAACAGATATGGGTGAAAACACGACCCTGTTGGGGCAGGTAACTAATGACACCACCATTAGTCTAAGCTGTACTTTGTGTTCAGCGTGTCAGCCACAATGGCATAGGCTGTTATTGTATTCACCTTGTAAGTCTTTGTGTGTCATCACGGTGATGAATGGCTTGGAGACACCTATTGTAGCTTGAAGTAGCTAGCAGTTTGGAGTATTTTCTCACCTAAATGGAATGCAGCCATCATTAATGGTATAAATTCCACCTTTGCTTTTCCTGCTTTAACAAGTCAATGGTCTATTCAACCCTAAATATACCAGCTGTTATAAAAAGAGTCTTCGGAGCATTTTGTTTTCCATTTTCAGAGCAGAAAGCGGACAGGCTGAGCCGTCAGTGATTATGTTCACAAAAAGAATTAATTAATGATGACAGGTATGGTGTTCGAGAAATGAGGATATTCCTGACTCAGTGATGACTGGCATGTCGGTGAGTTTACACACACACACACACACACACACGAAGAAAGATGGACTCGTTCTACCTCTTGACCTAAACCGGTGGGACAAGTCAAGCCTGCTAATAGCTTCTAAATCGAAGCAGGAAGCCTTTTTAATGGTACACTCAGAGCCCAGAGTGAGGGCTAAACATGGACTCTGCATCACTATAAATAGTGAATACGGTCTGTTGTGGCCTGTTTTCGGACTTTTTTATGGATGCAGTTTGGTATCAAATGTGACGCACGGTGAGGGAGAGCTTAGTGACGCTGAAAAACAAACATGCTGCCAAATTTCTTGTAGCATACTGTATTCGTGACTTGGTCATACAGCGCATGAGAATAAAAGTATTATAGCCTACGCAGAGGCAATTAGTATGAATCAGTGCCAAGATGTCTTTGCTCTCACTCTTGCCAAAAAAACTTCCTCATTACAAATACATCTGAAGAGTATCCGACTGGCTCCTGAAATATCGTGTTCAGCTCAGTATGCATAAATAATGGTCATTGATCCAGTGATTAACAGTGCCCAGTCTCTGATGAGGACAGACTAGGTCGCACAAATCCGTCCTGAGCCCCCGTGCTGAGGGCAGAGGCGGACATGTTGAAGGGTGGCTTCCTGCAGGTCCTCTGGCACCTGGCCATCAGAACTCCTGTGCAGTGGCTCCATGCACTGGCCCCCAACGGGCCTCGCAGTCATGCATAACCTTTCTCTACACACTCCTTTGGCTGCAGCAGCTGCTCTGTACAGCAGAAACATAAAAAGCAAATGGTGCATGCGTGTGTGTGTGTGAGCGAAAGCATGTGTGTGTGTGGCATTTGAGAAAGAAAGGGAAAGAAGATGAGAGAGACCGAAAGAAGAAGAAGAAGAAGAAGGCAAAACAGAGGCGAGTCAAAGCAAAGGAGGCAAAGGACACCAAGTGTGTGTGCGTGGTGAGTATGTATGATGTGCAAATCAGCCCAGAGCTTTTTGGCACAATGGTTCGTGCATCCTGTAGTCAGCCCACTGACCCATGGTTAAGATTCCTGCATATGTGAGGACCTAAGAACTGCTTGAATCATTCTGTTTATCAGGCTTTGATGGAGAGAGAAAGAGGATTAAAAATGTTTTCATGTAAGGTCTGACTATGTAACATGCAATCTGAAATATTTATCAGTGTGTCAGTGTTGGAATACAGCCCCATCAATCAAAGAGGCATGCATTAGGATGGGTAGTGCCAGGTGTAAAACACATAGCCTGTCATGCAAAGTGTAGCTCTCTGCTTTTTTGTTTATTCACTGCCTAAATCTCATCTCCCCTGTGGTTTTAAAACAAGTACAAACTTGAATAACATCTCTCCTCCAATGAGAAATGATGAATATGATCATTAGATGAATATTACGAGCTGTTTATGGACACCCCAGTGGTTTTGGCAGCTGCTGAAGGGAATAAAACCATAACGCTTAATGCCTCTGGGCGTTCGTTTTTATGAGCGACAACAACATTTCATTAATGCCCCATCATTTGGATAACGATCTCGCTTTAAAGTCATTTGTGTTCTTGTATGAAGAGTTTTCTGAGCCTGTGTCTGACGCTGTTTGTGACTCGCCTGATGTTCATAACACGGCCAATTTTCTCTGTGCTGATATTAAATTTGTCTGCAAAAGCAAAGGTGTTCTGCTGTTCAAATATCATTCTTTAGCTTGAGATTTCAAAAAAGCATGAATGGTAAAACATCTGCATTTATCTCCTTCTAAAGCAAATATTTCAGTTTGTTAATCAGCTTAAAATTGAGCTCCCTGGCATACTATATATGAAATTAGAGCCAAATGAGTGCAGGTCCGATGCTGGAAAACTCTGCAACCACAATTTACAATCACAAAGAATGCAACTTAAAGTCAAAATCGCTGCACAAAAACAGTCCAGTGTGGTCTACAAGCTGGTCACGATTTCTCCTCACCCACCAAGCCATTATTGTTTCATAGCAGCTACTTCCAGCAGTCGTACCAGCACCTTTTCTGCAATCGTCGAAACACCTCACAAGATCTGTGGGGACTGGATGCACTCGTTAAAATCACGCTTCGCTGCTTAATCCTTTCTTGTTTTGTCATTTTCACTTAATCAGAGAAGGAATGGGGGAGAGTCGGTGAGAGCAGCCTGCTGGAGCTTTTGAAGAAAAATATTGATTGGTCTTTCGGGTGAGAAATGAAAAAAACATTTTGAGAGAGGAATTCCAAATTTTAGAACCAGGCAGCTGAAATAAGGATACCATACTGTTAATTTAAAGACAAGTCTAAAAGGAGACAGGAGGGGAGAAATATATGATGATGTGCCGTAGAATTGGGTGTATGTGGAACGTGCATAAGGGGTTTTAGACAAAGACTCACGAGAGACGGAGAATCAGGTGTTTGAAACAGATATGACACTATGTGAGAGGCAAGAGGTTTACTGACTTTCAGCCTTTCAGAAACTCAAGGCATTCAACAACAACTGTTAGGCTATATCCAATACGTGACCAAATAAAAACATATCCAGTCCAATATATTCTCTTTTCTATACGTTAAGTCTTCCAAAGGAATCACTCACATCTTTCCGGCAGCACATCCTCCGCTGCTCTCATTAAAGTAAAAGGCTACATTAAAAATACATGCTGAGACCTCTCAGACATGCACTTGTGCACACATGACTCTATTTCCCCTTAAATCCAGGTCATGCCTTCAAAAAGTGCTCATTCAATCACTCATGATTCTCTAGAGACTGTGAAAACGCAAGCCACTTATGTAAAAGAGAGAAGAAAAAAAAGAAAAAGCCAAACATACTCACAGTTGACTTTCATCAGATCTCACGGTCCTCTGTTTAATGGCAGAATGTGTCTCCTGGCGAGAGCAAAGTTCATAGTTAATCCCTTTGTTTTGCCTGGGAAGCCTTCGGGTCAAGTGCGGCGCTGAGGAACAGGATCACAACACAGTTGGAGGGAGGATGGTGGTGGATGAGAAATCCTGCTGACTTTGACCCTCGCATGCCAGAGGGGAGCACAGAGGCAGAGGGGAAAGAGGACGAAGAGTAGGAGACGTGGACACCAGAAGGCTGCGGTCATCCCTGCTCAAGAGGCGCAGAGCACAGCATCACGTCCCCCATCAGCTGCTCAGTGCGTCCACCTTGTGTCCAGATGAGAAAAGTATCCTCAAGTTGCAGGGCATCCTTCCTCAGTCATTCATAAATTAGTAGAATCTGCTCAAGAGCTAAAGAAAGAGAGAGAACTTTTCCTCCCACTGTGAGCTGAGCTGGAGGAAGTGTGCCGCCTCTCAGCCAAGTTGAAGCAGAATGTCACTGAGAGGCTGCCTGACGCCTGAGCCAAGTCACAGCTACTGCCACTCTGCTGCTGCCGCTGCTGCCGTTGCATCTACTCTGGCTGACAGACACAGATGTAGCTGACGCTAGCTTGCTGGGAGGAGAAATTCCCATAGGGCTGAATGGTTCATCATGTTTCGGGACAGTGAGCATGCAGCTCAGACCACAGAGTGTGAGAGGGAGGAAGGAGAGGTTTAAGGGGGAGGAAAGGAGGTGGCCGGGTGGCTTCCAAGGGGTGTATTTTGGAAGGTGTGGGGGCAGGAGGGTGTGTGTGTAGTCAGACCAGTGAATCCAAATCCTGCTTTTGTGTGTGTCACATAAACTATTAATTACCTCCAATAGCATGTCTTTTGTCTGTGTTTTAGAGAAAAGCAAGAGGAGCTATCACCACTCCCGGCTCTCTCGCTGTTTGAACTGAAGCAGCTCGGCTATCAGCAAACCCATCTGCAGCGCATAAAACACCACCGCTGCCTTTGTGCCCACACGGGAGAGCGCTGACATGGCTTGGCCAGATAAGCAGACCACTGAAGTGACAGATGTTTTTCACGGGGCCCTTTGTATGTGCGTGCATGCGCATATACAACATGCATGCCATTGTGCTGATTGGGGAATTATTTTCTGGGCATTAGGCGGCTGCCCTGGATGGATGGGTGTAAGGTCCTTATATGTTTTAATCCGGATGATGGGCGCTGATCTGTCCCATGAGCTCCCATCAAATCAGCAGTCAGATACGCTAATAGATCCAGTTGCTGCCAATATATTGCTTTGTACTGGAGGTATTTTCCTCTCATTACCATCCTGATGGTCCTGACCCCACTAAAGGATTGCAAGAAAATTCCTGAACCAGGAAATAAGAATTTAAAACATGTCTGCTACACGTTCTCTATTTTATCTAATTTCTCTTATTTTTTTCACGTGAAATACTGGATAGTTTCACATCTTCAGGCCTCTTAAAAACAATTTGAGGTTAAATGGCTTGTATCTCACATACAGTAGGTAAGCCAGCACCTGAAATATCTGATACATGTACACATTGCTTTGCTTTAAAGGGTCACGAGCCAAAAAGGTTGGGAACCACTGTTCTAATACATTAAAAGCTAAATAAAAAATGGTGTGTGTGTGTGTGTGTGTGTGTGTGTTTACATGAATCCACATAGAAGTTAGGCGCCTCTTTGTTGGAAGCCACTCCCACACCCCCTTTGAGCCACTTCGGCTCATGACCAACCTTTCCTCAAAATCTTGTGAAAAATGCATTTTTTGGCAATAGGCCCCTCCCATTGCCACGCCCCCTTTTATCAAATTGGCATGAACACAAAAACACACACACACACACACACACACACACACACACTTGATGTCAGGGCCAGTTTTCTGCCAAAGGGTGTGGACATTTTTGATGACTGACTGACCCTGGACAGAGCAACCTACAAAGAAGTCACCGCAAACACAGATCTTCACAGGGGGGCACCATGAACACATAAATACACTCCGTAACTGTACAATTCAAGTAAGGTAATTGTTTCCGTTTAGTAGAACAAATTATGAAGAGAGAAGTCGGTGGCAGAATTCATTTTTGTTGTCACTTTTGCAGATCAGACATCACAAAGTGCTTCACAATAAAAGAAAAAGGAAAAATGCAAAATAGAAAAAAAAATGAAGAAGTAATGAATAAATTAAAGATAGATCAAATTGAAATTTTAAGCTGGAGTTGCAGTGATAATAAGATCGGATGTGTGGGAAATAAGCTGCTCGTTGCCCTGTGGAGCAGAGGGGCTGGTTAGTAAACGACAGATAGAGGACACTCTCTCCTATACTTCATATTGACATTTGTCATAATGCAGCTCCTCACGCCGAGATGATTTTGCGAATGGGTCAGGGCTATATGCTGATGCCATCATGATTGATGCGTTTCATGAAAATCCAACCACATCTGTTTCACAAAGCGCACCGTATATTCCCACCCGCTCGCCCCTCCACCTTCCACATCGCCTGACAGTCTAATCTAATGCCATTTCCAGGCAGCAGGCCAAAGGACAGACACCTGGCTCATCATTACAGCTGAATTGCTGACCGACACAAAGTTTAGAGCGTGGTCATAATTTATTTTATCTGCTACATTCACATATCAACACAAAGGTGTGCTCGCCAATGTGCGACTGCCTTACAAGCCAATTCGTATTGATTATATTTGCAGGATATGTCTTATTGATTAAATCGCAAAAGTCTATTAGTAGAAATGTCAAACCTATGCATTATTAACTTTCTAATTAAATGTGCAGCTAAAAACTGATAATAGCTGAGTAGCTGAAATGAAGGATGTGACCTTCAACACTTAAGACAAAAAATTATGGTTTTCCAATACGCCTCACTGAACCAGAAGTGCCTATTTTCCAGACATCTTTTAGATTTTTATAATCCCTGCTTCAACCGTTTAAATACAAAGCAATATCCAAGGCAATATCTGATGACAGCAAATGATGGCAGGTGTCAGGGATCATTCAGGTATCTCCTCTCTGCTCATCTGCATCGTAAAGGCATGGCTGTTTTTTTCCACAGGTCACTGTCTGATCCCCACATGCCTGTGAGAGAGGCGAGATGGGGGAGGACATCAACACAGCCAGAGATAGATTACATCTGTCCACAGTCCACAGGGGCTTGCTTATCTCCTGACCCAATTGTGCACCCATATGCTGGCAATAATAAAAAAAAAAAAAAAAAGATCAGCCTCTACATGATGCATTTCTATTATCTTTCTCCTCTCTGTTTTCCCTGTCGGTCCATGCTCAATCTGAAACAATCTCTGGTTGGAGTGCAGGTTCGTTCCTGCTAAATCAGCTTCATTTACGCTTTGTCAATCAGCAGCCCATTCATTCCTATGAGAATTTCCTTTACTGGATTTCTGATGTGTCCATTTTTTTTTTAAATCCGGAATATGCCTAAATGCATTCAACTTTTTCTATGTTTTTAATTTAAGGCAGACCAGGAAGTTAGCGTCAACACAAACTAGCTAATAGGGGTGTAAATCGAAAGTCTGTTATCACAAAGTCTGCCACGATTTTGATTCCATCCGATACAGGGACCTGCGATTGATCACATTTTTATTAACTCACAAAAACCAACTAAAATATGGAAATGGAAAACAATCTGTTCTTTTTCATAAAAAGAAAGCACTGTTTCGAAAGGAGTTGCACATGGACGGAAACGGTGACACAGACGTGCTGCTGGAATTTCAAAATAAAGGCGACGCTATTTTGAACTGAATCGATATATCGATCCAGATCAATGTATCGTTTCACCCCTACTACCTGACTGAGAGATGAAACAAGACGGCTCTATTTATACTTTTGTGTATACATAACGTTCATTCGTCTTTTAAAATAATATTTCACAAAACTGGTTACACACCTGGCAAGCCAACCAGTTGGACAGAACTAAGTGGAAACGAGGCGTTAGATGACCACTGCTCTTACACTTTGTTGTTGTTGTCATTATCTTAATTAGATCCCCAACCACTATGAAAATCCAGCAGAATGACCAGGCTGACATGATCAATGGCGCACTTCAGAGCCCCTTTTAATCTAGTTGATCCCGGGCGTACGCGTCTCTCCACGCTGGCTGACAGAATCGACTTCTGTGATGTCCCTCTCCCTTCAAGGCTTTCATGTGCAACAAATGTTTATCCTCAGTCCTTTTTTCCCCCCAGTTCCCCTCCGGCCCTGAGCAACAACTCCCGTTTGACATAATGATTTGCCAATACCTTGTACTGTTTCAGTAGATTTACAAGTCCCCCTAATGTGGAGCTCGCTGTTATCCCCGTGCAGAGAAGACTGGTTTGTTTTGAGCCCTTAGATGACAGAAGACACAGAGTTTTCCCCGCCTCAGGCAATTTGCTGCACAAATACCTTGTTTGTTTTGATAATGGTGTGATTTTTAAGAAACTTATCCAATATTTGATCTAAGCTACAAATTGAAAGCCATGTTTAGGCTCATGAATATATAAGCGCTTACCGGAATTAGAATCGAGCAGCAGGATCCATGTCACTAACGAACAGTAAGCGAGTGAACCGCCAGCTCCGTACACCTACTCCATGTACCAATCAGCTGTGTCTGGGTGGCACATGAGCTCTCCCTCTCTACAATGCAACTTTAATGTTGCCTTGACAGAGGAGATTAGGTGGTGGGCAGCTTTGATTGAGCTGCTATTGTGGACCCGTGGTTTGCACTCCCTTAAGGACACCCAACACCGACTGCTCAGACACTCCTGCGTCAACAATGCTGACCTTGTATGGACGAGACCTGGGCTAACCTGTGCACGTGTGGGATGTATACCTGTGCGAGTGTGTGTCAGGAATAAGGAATAACCCCTATCAGTAAAGCTTTGGACAGACACAGCACATGACAGTTTAATTACTTTGTACATAATACATGCCCTCTCATATAATCAGATTACAATTAAGGAGCCAAATACATTTTCATATGTTGTCTGTTAAAGGAGGTGGTCCAAAATGTGGTCAAGTATGCTTATTATCTCATGCTGTGAATTAGATGAACAGACTGATGCCACTTTTATGCAAATGCAAGAAGTTAGTTAGTTTAGTTTAGCATAAAGACTGGCGACAAGGGGATCAGCTGACCTGGCTCTGTTTGAAGGTAACAATCGAAAACCAACACCTCTTAAACTCAAGAATTCAATCCCTATAAAAACTGAAGTGTAAAAATGACATTTTTTGGTTTTACAGGGGATTATGTGCAGGACTACTTCTTGACCGGGCACAGTGAGTTCCTGGAGTCTTATCGTCCCAGGAAGCTGCCAAGCAATTCATTAATTGGTGAGCTTTTGAAGTGCCATTTTTTTTTTGTGTACCTATGGACAGGGCCAGGCTAGCTGTTTCCATTTGTTCCCGGTCTTTATGCTCAGATAACAGCTATGGCTCCAGCTGCATATGATTAACTTGAATGCTAGCTGTCAGGAATAATACAATATCCTGTGGTAGCTGCCATGAAATTAAAGTTAGAAGCCACAATCTAAAGATTGTTTGGGTAAATGTCACAGTAATTACATTTTATTTACAGGGTACAAGGTGTAAAACAAAGCAGTCCCTTGCTCATCCTTCACAAAGCATATATTTAGTGTGTGGTCTGTAATATTTAACATTATTATTATTATTTCTATATAATTACACAGTGCCGTCATTCACATGCTAAACAGAAAAAAATGAAGACCAAGTGTAAACATTAAGAGTGTAAGTAAACAGGTGTAGGATTTAATTTTTGCTAGAAGACGCTCTGACCTGAAGCTGGAGACCTCTGCATAAAGCCAAATAAGCCTGGCTACCATGTTAGGGTTAATTTATAAGTTACTTTACGGGCTAACTCCTGCACACAAACAGTACAATGATTCTGGCACCTTACCTCTCCACATGCACTTTAAATCTATGGCAAATAGTCACTAACCCAAGCTCAGTAGTATGGTCCCTACAAGCAGCTACAGTAGCATGCCCAAACACAGAATGCAATGCTGGCCATGAAGACTCTCCCCGTCTACCGATTTGACAGGTATCCATTAGTATGTACAAGATAATTACAGTGTCATTTGTGGGCTGCAACGCCATGTTTATCTCCATCTGAAGAATTTAATTAAAGAACAAAAAGAAGCGACAGGAAAAGACAATAGACGAGGAAATTAACATTCAGCACAGGTGAACACGCACACTCACAGGTGCATATCTGCGGAAAGAAAATATTAAATTTTCCCTTCCATTTCCCATTAGTGACGTCACTGAGTCACCCTTGTCCTTGTTTATATAGATGTGTAATATGCGAATGCGGCGCTCATGTGCATGCTGACGCAGATCCTGTTGTGGACACAAGATGTCCAGACTCCCTGCCTATCAGGTCGTCCAGTCACCGTCCGTCTGAATTATTGGTCGCCTAAAAAGGCTGTCAAGGCTTCAAATGAGCTCGGCCGATGCCGCGGGGAATCTTATCAGGAGCAGCCAAATTTTCACTGTGAGAGGAGGGAAAGAAGATCAAATACCTTTTTAACAAAGCTTGCCCCAGTCTGACCCCAAAGAGAAAGAGTGGGAGAGAAAAAGCGACTGATAATGATTGATAAAAATGCGTCCAATATCTGCTCACTCACGCCTTCTGAGTCTGCTTGTCTGTCTGGGCACTGCCCTGCTCTCATGTTGGGCTGGCTCTGCAGGGCTGTCTGTGTCTTTTTAATTACTGTAATTCAGGACCACCTGCAGAATGCCTCCATCTGCCTCTGTCTGAGGTGAGAGGTGGAAAAATCCTCAAAGAGACAAGGTCCTACCTCCCTAACCGCAGTGAGACAGATCCATACTGTTATAAATCACCCTCTGTGGACAAGGAGAAGCCTAGTACTTTCAAATCTCCTTCATTTTCTATTCTGCAGAGAAAACTTGTACTCACAGTTCATCCCAGTAACTCCAAGATGACAAAGCTCGTTGATGAGATGGTGTTCATCCCCAGGACATTGTTCTAATCTGCTTTACTCCCATGCAATGTTAACCCTAATAACAGGGATATTCTCATGCAATATCCTGAGGTATAGTATTTTTCAGTGAAACACGCTAGGGTGGATGAATCCAGTGTTTCTCAATGTGGAAAATCTATAAGCCACAAGCCACAGTTTCTGCTAATGCTGCTTTATGGGAGCTGACGGTTTACTCCACGAGGGAAAAATCATGTCTTCTGCTCGGTCAGTGGCGAAGAAAAAGATGTATCGTTTACATCATTTAGACGAAGAGAATGCATACAATCATAACAATCTTTTATTAATCCATACTTACATACAACATACATTCCTTAATATTAAATATATGTATACTGTGTACTGTATATGCATGTATAAACAGTATATATAAATATAGATTCCTTGCAAATGTATTTTAGACAAAACACGATGTATACTAGTCTTGCACTATGACCATGTACAGCATATTACCAGGCTATTATCATTGTGTATATTTAGAGTATGGTCTAATTAAAACAGAATTGCTATAAAAAATTTCTTATTTTAGTCTTATTATCTACGTCATACGTTGTTTGTTTTGTGATTTATGTGCTGCTGTAACGCCGCAATTTCCCTTTTATTAATAAAGTACTCCATCTCTATCTCTGGTATTTTGACATTTTGGTAAATATGCTTATTCATTTTTCATTTATTTTTTACGAGAGTGAGATGAGAAGATGAAGATACCACCCTCAATCTTGTTCATGTAATATGAGGCTACAGTTAGCCTAGCTTTCTCTAAAGGTACAATTGAATTAAGCTCGCTATTTACTGCTTGAAAACTTCACTGTGACAACAAAACTCCTCGAGGTCACTGCGTCCGACCAGTAAATAGTCCAGCACATAACCCCCTTGTAAAACCATAACTTGTTGATTTAACAGTGTGGTTTTTTTTGGACATAGCTATGATGTGATTATCAGTGAGCTTTACAGGTATTAGTATGGATTTTGTTACCTTTTCGTAGAGCTGTTTCCAGGATTAATGCAAAATTAAGCTAACTATCTTCCTGCTTCAGATTTATTTTGAAAGGGCTGGTGTGGTGGGGTATCAGATCACATTTTGGCTAAAAATGCCCAAATTTTTGTTTGCGACTGGGCTGTAATACACCCATCCTATGTGTTTTTTCACTGTTATTTTTCACCCACAATTTGATGTATTAATCATATAATTCATTCATCTTCTAACCCAGACATAAACACAACTTTTCTGCTCCTGTTTTAACAGTGTCTATCCTCTTCCTTTTTTTTTCTTTTTCTTTTTTTACTCACAACAGCGTAAGCAAAACCTTACATGTCTACTTCAAAAAGAAGCTGCACTCCAAACAAACACAAATGGTCCGCCAATGTTTTCGTTTACAATTGTATAAATTATTGCTTCAAAGACGGAGCCCATTCTGGCTCTGAAATAAGAGGACACACGTCACATCAAAGCACCTCTACATTTGCAACTTGTTACTGAATCAAAGACTTCTTTTCAACTGATGTTAAACAGAGAGATTTTTCACACAGCAGTGTCTTGTGTCTCGTAGATAAAACTTTTTTAAATCGAAACGTTCGCCCGCAAAATTGTGTACGGGGCCGAGAAGACGCTATTAGATCTTGCTACAAAAAACGGCCTGCCCCAGTTTAAGTGAGTGGGTTTAAACAACTGACACTGAGTTTTCTGCCTCTAACAATGAGAGTGCCTGCTGACCCACAGGCCAAGTTAAGTACAAAGACACTTAACATCGCTCTGATGCTTCCACACAGTCATTCACATGAGAAATCTGCCAATATAACCCACTGGTACATGAGCTGTGAGGTAGACCTGTAATGGTTTTGTGTCGCCTGGTGTGAGAATCAAGGAAAAACGAGTAAAAGGAGATCATTTGGCTTCACAGATGAATGGTGTTACTCCATTAACCTGCCATTATTTTTGTTTCGACACAGCTCCGACATAAAGAAGGATGCTCGCCTCATACGTGTTCGCCATGATGCGCTGACGGACTGCTGCGCCAGCTGAATTCACAATGACGAGTCAGATGAAGGGCAGGCAGTAAGTGCATGACAATCAGATGTCTGACTGACACCTGAATGAGAATGTGCGAGTACGTTTAGAAGACAAAAGATGATGGGGCAGGGTGTGACATAAACTAAGAATTAGGAATGTTTTTACTTCATGAGGAGTTATGAATGACCAGAGAGGATGGTTGGATGGAGGATGGATGGAGGATAGTTGCATGGCAGTGCTGCCTACAACATTTGAATTTTTTTTTTTTTTTTATCAGCACCCATTTATCGGAGGATCTTCCCACATTTTTTTTCCTTAACGCCTCACACTGTTCCCTAATTTGAATTAGGTATTGTTCATCCTATATATTTTAGTTTTAACACATCATTGCTGTTATCCCCCTCATCTAAGTCCACCCACCGCCAGCTGGTGTTTGCACTGGGACTGTCCTCTCTACATAAACAGACTGTCACTGACACAGTGCTGCAGACCAATCACTGTCACACACAGATGAGAAACAATGAGTGCAGCAAGTGAGTCACCGGCCTATTAATTTATGCAAACAATATTGACTTGATCATGGTATGTTGAATTAAAACATTAAACCTCTTCCCTTTAGTCTACTGAATTTGAAACTTTTTTAAGGACACCTGTTATGCTTTTTTTCTGTGCTATAAAGGTTCTTGTGCATATAAAATCTTAAAAGTTAAAAAGTCAAAGTCTGCACCAACAGAAGCTCCTCTCTCCCACAGGAAACACTGCTCACTGAAACGCCTCGTCAGTAGTCCCGCCTTTAACTCTGTGACTTTGTCACATCACACTACGTCAACTTGTCTTACATTTGTATAATTAATACCTCGGGGGTAGTTTGGCACATAAAAATTAATTTAGCACAGCTGCTCTGTTGTTGACAGCAGTGCTGGCTCAGGTGTGTGTGAGGTGACCAATCAGAGCAGACTGGGTATTCGGGAGGGGGGGCCTTAAAGAGACAGGAGCAAAAACAGAGCATTTCAGACAGAGGGGGGAATACGGTAACCCAAAATAAACTTGATCTTGAAAATAAGCATATGTCTCCTTTAAATCTTATAAGTGACATCAGCTTAAAAACAGGAATATTTAGCTATAGAGGATCAATGCCACTCTCATGTGTCCCTTAAATAAGAAGCTACCGTCAGCAGCTGTTTAGCTTTGCTTAGCATACAGACAGGAAACGGGGGAAAACAGCTATCCTGGTTCTAGATAAAAAATAAAGTGTGTGAAAAGAGGTAGTTAAAGTGGATATTAAAGCATATAAAGCATTTACTGCAACAAATGGTTGAACACATTTATTTGGTGGAATTGCTTTTTCTCTTACACACTCTGAGCATTTAATAGACTGAGGTGTCAACCCTCCACATAAAGGGCTATACAGAACAGACCCCAACTGACTCATAAGCTATGACATAAACATCACACATATGAACAGGAAATGCCCTCACCAGGTACGGTTATAAGATGGAGGTTGATAGAGGGAGTAATAAATGATAACAGTAACACTAAAGTGTAGCAGGTAAAGCAACAAGCAGCAGAAATATAATGACCAGGGTGGTGGTGAGAGGTTGTCGAGTTGCAAAGAACTATTCCATTATCTTGATTTAATGTGATTGGGGAGTGTTTAAATGTGACCGGTAATCAAAGAGTCAGCTGAGACTGACCCACACTGCAAGAGCTAATGTGATTCTTCATTCATCAGTTGTCATTAGAAATCAGTGGTGTCTATTTGAAGGCCCTTTAACGCAGGTCAAATCTATTGCATAAATCCCTCACAGTTGAATCAGAGTTTAGTCCTTCTGGCATATTTCTATCACATGTATTGTGTTGTAGCTCATAGCAAACATCTCACAACAACAACAAAGATGCAAAAGAGGAGCAGCCAAATGCATCAGATGTTTAAAAGTTTAAAAGTGAATACCTTTTATGGTAAATGCATCTTTGAATTTCTTTTGGAATCGCTGCAGTGGATTGGAGCCAGGATTGCTTTTTGCTGAGAGTACAGCACTCAGGAGGTTCCAGTTGTTTCAAATGGCCTGCCAGAGGATTTAAATAAGAGGCTGTTTCACGGTAAAATATTTTTCACTCGGAGCAAATGCATATCGATCAACGGAGAAGAAGGTTCATTTCTCTAGATCACCGTGTTGTTGCCATACATTGCCACTGAGTGTACTGACTTTAAACAATGTTTAAATTGATATTTTGTGCTGGATCCAAAGAGTTACTTTCACAAAAACCCTGCTGGCTCTTATTGACTCCAATTAATGTTGTTATACATTGTAATTCTTCTTATTATTTTTTTTCATCCGTCAAATTATTCTTCTAATTCAATTCCCCCTGCTACTGCGGGTCTTGGAAACACAAACTCTTGTTTTTTCCTCCCTAACTTTCTTTTAAATTAACAGTTGAATTCAGTATATTTAAATGTATTAAAATCATTTAATGCTTAATAGGTGAGATGTTCATACCCAAGACGTGTGTTTCTAAGACTGCTAGTGGAATTATTGTAGATGTGTTGTGTTACATGTTATAAGCATTTTCCCAAAATGTAATATTTGTCCCAACAGCAGGTTAAACTCAGCACACCTGGTTTGCAGACACATGCCAGACTGATAAATGATACCACCTAATCATCAGCCCCATCATATGCTATGCACCATATTGACATTTCAACAATGCGTGCCATATCACGTTCACATGACATGTTTATGACCTGACTTTCATATCATCAGGTGGAGTGGGTGTTGGTGGTGTTACGGATGAGAAGGTGCCAAGCCAGTAACAGCATTTCAAGCCTCCGTTTCAAAGATTGTAAATGTGACACCAGTGGATATTTTTAAGACCTTGCTTGGAGGACAAAAAATGTATATCCTTGACAGGAATATTGGACCTCTTCAGCCATGTTTGAGGCAACAAAAGCAGGTAGTTTAAGACCAAAAATGTTCCTATACCCTGCCTCTTGAAATCAGTATACTCACAAGCCTAAAGCTGACTCAAACATAAGCAAGTCCTAACTGAAGATAATTTTTGGCTCATAAATCTGGGTTGTTGTTTTTTAAAGGGGTAAAAACTGAAAATGATTAACCTAATACAGAGTCATTAACTAATTTACCTTTAAACCAGCAAGAATATTAACATTTTTGCATTTAAAACACTTTTCAGGCCTGAATGCCGCATGGAAATGCTAATTGCTAATCCATATTTGCTAACATCATAAGGTATTTGTGAATGCTGTGGCTCTGAGCAGAACAGTCATGTAGGAAAAGGAAAAATATATGTAGAAAATGGTAACACAGTATTTTGGCCAATGAACTGAAACTAGAGTGTAGAAATGTACAGTGACTTATGGCTATGCTTCACACCCTGCTGGGCACTGTGAGGCTGTGTTTGTTTTCTGTGTTTATTAGGTAACAAAAAAGTAGCATGAAATAAGGCACTCTTCTATATTTTAGTTGAGGCTCCTTGTTTGTGCTTTAACCAAAAGGCAAAACAAGGACATACTTGATTTCAGCTTACTGAACGAGAGGAAAGGACCATAAAGAACAGCCACTGAGCTCAGCGTGCAGCAGCTGAGGAAAATTGCGGGGCATGGTCAACCATGACTGCTTTAAAGGCTCAGCTCCACCTTCAGGCAATGGGTTTTCCCCCCCACAGCTGAACATCGTTATTCATTCAACCTGTGGAGACAACACAACAGCAAGGGAAAGAAGAGAGGAGAAAAAGTACTGTACAAAAAATACGTGGGCCCGTAGGCATCATAACATGAGTGTCTGAATCATATTGGATATTTGTTCATTGTGTTTTGACAAGATAATTACACTACACATTCAAAGGAAAACCAAAAGACAATTAATCACATTGTATTATTGCAGACAGGATCTTGTTTGGAGCCAGACCAGCCTGCTTGTTGTAATTTTGTGTTTTTGTGGGGTTTTTTTTAGGTTTAAATTGTCAAAAACAGCAAAGAAACTAGATGGATCCTTTTATTTACCAAGAGAAAAAGGTAACGTTGTTGGTAAGCCAGAAATTGGCCCAGAGCAAACGGCTGCGATGCCAAATCCTGTCACAGTGGTGGATATTGAGCTAAGGCAGCAGTCAGCCGAATAGTCCGCCATGCTTTTGCTGAATACCTCACCACAAGCCACAGGGAGGCTTATCATACTGCTGCACCGAGGGCTCTGACAAAGCTCTCTTGGGCTCACCAGATCAGAAATTTTGTAAAGAAGTCAAGTTCAGATTTGCAAATGAATTGAAATTTTCAAAATGTGGCTTTTACAGGAGAATATCTGACCTGTCTCAGGGCAAACCTCATACGACATTGTGACAAAAGGAAAAACGTCAAAAACAGCGTTGTACATTAATCCACTGTGACTCATCCCCGCGAGAACAAAAGAATATGTTTTGTGTTCTGCGTGGTGACTCATTCACTTTTCCCGCCTCCTCTCCTCCGTTCTGTCACTTTGGTTCTGCATCTTTCTCCCTCTCTCCATATCTCTGTCCACATTCCCTGGAAAGCATTTCATGCCTGAGCAAAGTGCATCTGCTTATCTCCATCCATACCCCATTGCCCTCCTTATGGCCTCAGGTCCACAAGCTTTGAATTTTTCCAGTGACAGACCCACTAAGGCTTACCTCGGTTCACACTGATGCACCTGGGGACTCATGTGTTGATGGTTGGACGCTTAAAGCACCTCTGTACAGAGACAGTGCAGCAGTGCAGAGAAACTTCCAGCTCCCCTGAAGCCCTGAATATCCGCTGATATTCCAACATGCTATTTATACTGTTAAAAATGTACACAACTGTCAAAACCAAAGACAGATGACGGACATGTGTATGCTCTCAAACCCATTCCACGCAACCCAGACAGATTCCTGCTCTTGTCACTTTGTACATATGCTGTCTGGCTCCTGACATTTGCTGTCCAGCAGTGGTGGAGCGGAGCTGTCAGAGCGCATCTCATCTGCTTCCTGTCGCACTCGCACAGCATCAATCCTCCTGCGACTCTGCTCAGCTCAATGGCAAAATGCCTGCGGAGGAAGGGCACGGCGAGTAATTCTTTAATGGCTTAGTCAAAGGCAGCGTGATTTTTATTTTATTTTTTTGCTTGAAGATTTAAATGAACGATGGGGAATTTAAAGCAATGTAACCCACTGTATGATTGATCTGATCCACTGAGAGAAGGACATCGCATGTCCCTGACCCTAAACCACCAAATGACATGGCATGCTTTCACGTGATTGGTGGTGATGTTGCATCTCCTGATCCATTCATGGCAACTCTCTATTATAGAAAACATGAAAGTTCCTCGCCAACATATGTGAATTCGGTGTTTATTAAAGAAAGACAACTTTATAGCGGGTTCCTTACCATGAAGAAGTTCTCTTAAAGTAAGATTTAAGGGGATTTAGGGGCAGAGATGGAATATAATATTCATAATTATGTTTTCATTATTGTATAATTACCTTAATCTATGAATGGTACTGTTTTTTTTTACCTTGGTATTAAAATGGTATTTTTGTATTTGGTAGCCTTTATGTTGGAATGCTATATTTGCATCTACAGTCGGGCTACATTTTTATGTCCGAATCCAACTGAGAGAGTATTTTACAGAGCCCGACCCGAACTCAACAGGTGTTCTGGTGTTTTACTTCTGAACCTGACTCCAGCCCGACACAGTTAATGTAAGATGAAGCACTGAGTTTGTGTTACCCTGTCACACAGTTGTGTCACAGTAGCCCAAAACAAGTAAACCAAAAACTGGGTTTTTACATTTTTAACAGCCACCATCAGGGAGGGTGAGATGAGGGTCGTTCAGTCTGTTGCAATCTGCAACTACACCACAAGATGCTTCTGAATCCTAGACCTTAATGTTAACCGGAAATGTGATTTATGTTCTCAAGTCTAGAACATAACAGATCTTAAGACATTTTATTGAGTACAAAAAAACATTTGACAACTTACCTGTACGGTATTAGAAAAAATTCCTACACTGATGGCTGGCAAGTGCCAACCTGCTCATCAGGAGAGATGCAGCGTTTCATTTCCAAAGCATTCCACGATATATCAATGCACAGCCATTCACTCGTACACTACTACACAGATGGAACAGCCATTCAGGGGCAATTTAAGGTTCAGTATCTTGCCCAAGGACACTTCAACAATGAGGAAGAGCCGGGGATCGAATCACAGACGCTTTGATTTGTGGACAACCTGCTCTACCTCCTGAGCCACAGCCGCCCTTACTTACAGGCCTGTATTTTACTGTAAATTTCTCAGGAAATATCCTGGAAAGAAGTGTGTAATTTGCCAGTAATTCCAAAAAAAGAAGAAAAAAAAGATATTTTTTTTACAAGGTATGATCCATGATCCCAACTTAATATTCATTACTTTTTGATTCAATTATTGGCAGTGAAATTTCACATTTTTTCGTAGTCAGCTGACCTGCTGACTAAGAGACTATTAGTTAGGCTAGCAGTTAATTCAAATGACATAATTGACGTTTACTAAATGAACACTACTTTATTCTCTTTGGTAGAAAGGTTCGTAGTTCTCTGCAGGATGAATCTGTGCTGTAGGGTTGAAGATGTCTGTGAAACAACCACGATTTAGGATTAGTGGTCGATCAGAATTAACTTAACTGGCCAAGCATGTGACACATACAAGGGATGCGACCGTGTTTTTGGTTCACTCAGTTTATTTACCAGACATACAGCAGCAGGCCACCGCAGGCTCATTGCTGATATTGATCTTCAGGCGATTGCACCATGTGAAGAAGCTGTCTATCGTCCCTCTGCAATCCTTTGTGAAAAATAGTCTCCAAGCTAAGACAGCATGTTTCTCACTTACTGGACATACATGTTCATATAATGACGACCTCCACTTACTACCTTTCATTAAATTCCTTCACGACATATATTACATGAGTCTGAACACGTGGATTTAAACTGCAACTCGACTTGTGTGCGGAGGCGTACAACCGTGAGGCAGAGATTCTAGGTTTTTTTCGAAAATATGAAAGAATGATTAATTATTTCCAGAAGGAAACGCACAGCAGCCTTTAGGTGCCAGACGACAGCGAAAGAGAGCGGGTGCAGCAGCAGAGAGGTCTTTTGTGTGGCTTTAATACTGTGGTCAAAAGCATGTGTGCAGAGGCAAAGTAAAGGCAGCGTGGAGGCTTTTGATGTCAGGGTTCTTTTGTGTGCAAGCCTCATGGCTTTTAATGAGGCAACCTGCCTCATTATCAGAGCTCTACGAAGCCCTGACACAGCCACATGGTGGGACCGCCTCTTGTCACTGTTCCGAAGCCACAAATTGCAGCAGCTTAGCCCCTCACTGGGACCAGAGGCCAAGCAAGCCGCCCTTTCTAATGGCACCCATGGGACACAGAATTGTACATACACATGAGTTTGACCAAAACTATAGCTTCATGGGCGATTCCTTTGTCAGTCCAGTTAGAGGGAAACTTTGAGATGTGAGGCGTGAATCTGGGATGTTGTCCCCATCAATGGAGTGGAAATATGAAGTATGCTGTGGCTCAAAAGGCAGCAGTTTCTTCTTTCAGCTCAGCCTCTGTTGTGACTTGTCTCTCATTTTGTTTGGCAGTAATTTGCCGGCACAGTTAGCTGGAAATAAAGGTTTCCCGAGTCATGCCAAGACTGTGTCCGAACTTTAATTTCACCTGGGGGACAGTGTAAAAACAGCACAGCCCAGCAGGGATGGAAATATCATCAGCAGAATCAAATTAATATGCTTCACACTGTGTTAAATTCAGATTAACAATATTTCATTACCCGTTCTGCAGCTTTTCTTCAATTGCTTTAATTTACGTTTTTTAGAATTTGGATGACCTTTAATATGTTAATATTAGCATTGTTCCTCAAACCAGATTATTTCCCTAAGCTCTTCACGCAGACACCTTAATTAACCTCGCCATTATTTTGTTTCCAATAATGAATTCAGTTGGAATTTAATTTTTTCAAACAAAACCTGTAAATTAAGGAACTATGCGTGTTTTTTTAACAATCCAGCACCCCTCTTTTATGTGTTCTTTTTCATTTTCACTCCCTATTTCTTATGAACATTCATGCTCTTACAGTATTTAATAGAATGAGAACAAAAAATAAACTCAATGATGGAAGAAACAGATTAAATAGTTTCCGTGTTTGGGGACATCGAGCCGGGGAAATTGGAGGAGATTTGTGAACAATATAAACAGAGCTGTACTGCTTGTGTTACAGCAAATATTAGTTGATACTTTGGGAGATGCTACTGACACATTTTCCAACATTCTCATTTCCTGACTTACTTAGACTTTGCCTTTGATCCGACCATTAACAGTACACAGCAACTTCCAAAAACCTCAGACTATATCAGTGGTGATACATGTTTTATTCATTTATCAACAAACTGCATATCATACTAAAACACAAGCTTATAGTCAATATGGCAGACTTCATTAATGTAAGTCCAACATCTATTCTCTCTTTCTTTTTTTTTCAGCTCTGTTTTGTTTTTCATTGACCTCCTGAGGGAAATATCCGACTGTTAGCAGTTAAAGCCTCCTCTGTTTTCACCAGCCAGTCACTAACTATGTCTGTCTGTCTGTTTGATGTTGGGCATGTAGCATACAGTAGGCTTTTCAGAGCTTATTAGCTGAAAAAAAAAAGAAAAGCTGAGTGCATCTGGAAAAAAAAAAGTTAATGACAGTGAACCAAAGACAAAAGTGAAAGACGCTATAAAGCTCTGTGAAACTGAGGGGAGCTGCAGAGTCAGGTGATCACAGTCTAAAGGTTGGTCACACCTTTCAAATGATACATACTGTAGCCATATGGATCTACATCAACTGTCACTGTAGCTGTTCACTGGATTCCAGGAAGATAGGTAATCAAACCAAAAACTTGTGTAAGATATGTATGCTTTGACTGAAGACTGAAGTATAACAGTAAAGTCGCCATAATGATCCACAGCAGTGAAATTAACCCATATAGATCACTGTCGAAACTTATTTGACTTTTAACCTTCCTAAACAGATGGTTTTGTCACGCGTGGGCACCACCACCATTGCCTGTGAATGGCTGTAGTGGAGGGGTGACGCATGCATCTTTTCATAGCCTTCAGAAGCTTGAAAGCTGTGAGGACTGCTGCCAGGCACACCTGAGGAGACCTGTCCTTGACACTTTGGCCGTGGCCCGTCAAAAGCTCCTGTCCTCCTCCTCACACACCAACAGACCATTGAAAGTCTTTGACAAGACTTTAGCCACCTTGGATTTAATCCATCTTCAATATTGGCATTGTTAGTCTAATCAATTGTACCAGAGACGACAACATTTTGGCTCCATCCCATTTCCAATTTTTACCCTTTGTTTTTGAGTGCCCCCTTGTCCCCGAGATCAGAGTTGGAGGGGTGGTGGTTGAAATCTCCCCAAATGAAATGGGACAACCCTTCAAGTCCCTCGTACATCATCCGTGGTTGTTGATGGCGTTTTGCGTAACATTTTCAAGATGACTTCTTCAGCTGTGGTGATTTATCTTGCGTTACTGTGGCAATCCTGGTATTATTTATCACATTGCCATTTGGTATTTATCTAATGGACACAGAAAAGCATAAACACCTGGAATTCCTTCATAACTTCATGCTATGAGTCAAATAACAAAGAACAACATCATTACATGGCCACTAGCGGTGCTTTATTGGCTAATATTTTGCAACCTGTGCTCATACCCTGCCAGGCTGCACTGACACAGAGGAGCAGAAACAACATCATTGCTGGACTTAAATTTCCGGCATCATGTGCCATCAAAGGGGGAAACGCAATACTGAAATACGTCAACGTGCAAAATAGAGGTGTAGGGCTCAGTGGTAGGGTCACATCAAGGGATGTAATGTGATTGGACCTTTGTCTGTGTTCTCATTACATTCAAATTCCCCAGACTGTCAATGAGATTCACCCAAAATATCTCCACACTGTGAGTGTTTGTGTGCTTGTGTGTGTGTGTGTGTGTTTTTCGGAGGGCATGCCTCGACGTGCTTGAATAGACAATAGTCACCCTGCTTGTTCTTGACAAAAATTGTGCTACATTAAAATAGTGCTTGTTGCCCAAAGCAGAAGGGAAGGTGCCGGATGCTAATTGGGTGAGATGTCTGTCAGGAGCGCCTGCGGGCCGTTTACCCAGCAACACCCCGACTCTCTGTAAAGGTGTGTATTTTGGGCGTGCAGCCAGGGCCCATCATGTGGTCCTGCATCCTCCGCACACACAGTTTAGCATCCCACCATACACCAGCAAATGAGCTGCTCTCACATACACACCTTATCTTATGAATTTGGCATTAAATCACACAAGCTCTGCTGAATTCCCCGTTCGGGTAACTCATGCTGTGTTGTGCCCGAAGCAACTATTTCCATATTGGTTGAGCGTTACCAGTTTGTTTAGATGATGCGAGCAGTTATGAATCAGAAGCGCTGCTCGGCTTTGTTGCGGATATGTGTATGGGAATGCTGGTATAAATCAGAGAGTACAGTGAGGTCCCTTGCTGTTCATCAGTGAGATGGTCCCATTTCAATATATGAATAATAAATTGATACATATAACGTAAAGTGTATCCTTAATGAAGAGAGAGATGAGAGAGGAGAGATGAGAGAGGCACTCCTAATGGAAAATAAACACAGATGGCCTCCCCGACTGCTGAGAACTCCTGATGCACTGGCTGTCAGAAGCGTGGCCTCACACAGCTGGGCCATTGAGTAAATATTAAAAGTGACATCTCTTCAAAAGTTTGAGGATGAACCAAGTCTAATTCATAAAGTGCACTTTGATGGTGCCATACTTGTCTTTTCAGGAGTCTCAAGCATGAATATTTAATTTCCATCCTAAATAATGTGCAATGGTTTATTGATGAGATTCACTTTCCTGCGGTGCTGTGTGCTAATTGGTCGAAGTTGCAGGAAGCTCCCGAGCTGAGCGATCAGAGAATAAAGCCAAGGTAGCTCCTTGGGATAACTTACACAGGTTGGGCTTCTGAAGGTCTTGCATAGTGTTGCATGGTTTCAAGTGTTGAAAGCTTTGTCAGGTGTCTTTAGACTTCATTTACACATCGCCGCTGATACGCGGTGCATATTTTACTGCCAGTGGAACATACGACATGACCTTTAAAAGTGCCCGGCGTACATTATTTATATACAGTACCAAGTATCTCTCCCGGTTGATTTTCTCTTTTTCAGAATTAGGCATGCTGTTTCTGTCCTGGGATGCCCCCTCGACCAAGTGAAGGTGAAAGTAAATGACAACGATGGCTAAGCTATAGGGGTGTGCATCCAGATACAAACCTCTTGCTTATTTATTTTGCTGATTGTTGCATTTGCTTTGTCCCAGCTGTGACAGCATCTCTAGTTTACTGATGTTTCTTATTATTGCACTATACCCTTTGCTGATGTAACACTGTAAATTTCCCTGCTGTGGGATTAATAAAAGATTATCTCAACTTATCTTATCAAGTGGTCCTTCACCTTAAGTGTGCCCTTGTGCTTACCCCATCTGTTTTATTTATTGCAGCGCTTTTATGTGGAATAAGTAGGCCATTTGCATGAACACCCCACCCCCTTTTGCATTGAGCTGTTGCACCCCTCAAGTCTAGTATTAGTCTTTTCATTCAGATATTTATTCTGTTGGGGTAATTTCTTGTTATTTTGTATTATTATTTCATCGCATTTGTATTAAAAGTGTTATGTAATTTAATATTGGATAAGGAATCTGTGATTCTTCATTTCAAACATTTTTACTGACTCACAAATAACTTGTTAACAGCTCTCCCTTCAGCCAGGGATGTTACAGTACACATCATCTCTGATCTAAGTCGTATTTCAGGTGTGACTGTTTGTTTTCAACCATCGTGGAAGAAATGAGACTCATGGCAACCCTCGTGTCCCTGCGTGCCCCGGTCCTGCAGAGGGGAGGTCAAAATCAGAAGCAGCAGCAGCAGACCCAGAATAGCCGTTATTATAAGCTTAATCACTGCTGGTCATTTATCAGCTGAAGAGATGTAGGTACTGGCCATCTCTAACAATGATTGCAGCCTCATGGTCGCTGTCGTATTACAATCCCAATGTTTCATCTGCAGTCAAAAATAACAGGATTAAAAGACTCAGTAATATAGCTGTGCTTGTATCTCTGTTCAATAAATTCTTGTTCCATTTATCTCAGTTAAGACAACTGTGGCAACATAAAACCCATTTCAGATAACGACAAACTCTAATATGTGCTTTGTACTCTGGTGACAACTTCCTGCATTGTTTTTATGTGCACAATAACCTAAAGCTGTCTAAGCTAACAGCCAAGTCCTGGGACACAAAACTTAATAAAGCTGAGTGAAAAACAACAGTAAATTGCCTTTATAAGCTCGTGTCATGTTGAAATTACCCGTGGAAGGCACTTGAGGCTTCCACACAGGATCAAATGACATTATGAGGTCTGTTTTCCCTTTTCAGTGCTGCCTAGAGTAAAAGTCTATAATCGCACACCTCGGTGTAACCTTAAGGTAGCAAGGAGATAGACTTCTATGTGCTGGAGCTGTTCCACTCAGCAGTCGTGCCTCAGGCAGTGAAGTCACCACAACTCCTTTACAAAATCATTTTTCCAGATGTCCAAGTTTGAAATCATAGAAGATTTATTGTTAAATTTGCTTTCAGATAGTGAGTGATTGCTGCCCGCCCAACATCAGTATTTTGAATTGTGGCAGAGGGGTGCAACTCGCCATCGCCATGGCCACCATCTACCTCTGATACCAGCCTGTACTGTGCATCACAGGATGCTGCCATCCTTTATCCACCTCGTATAATCTCATCATACAGCTAAACAGAGCAGGCTGTAGCTTGAAATAGCAGAAATGGTCTCTCTTTAGCAGGCTGAAGAAGTTGAATCATCATAAACTCCAAATGCAAAGAGCAGATCACAGCAGTGCATGGCAGCCCACCCCTGCTTCTGTGCCACAACCACTCAACATCATAAGCCTACAGTATTTGTATATAGTATTTGTATAATAAGTGGTGAATAAGCTAAATACCACTGTGTATGTGCCTATATTTTGATTGGTCATACAAGCACTGGAATGATTAGCAAAACATTTTGTGCAGACAGACAGACATTTTGTTGTAATGATCAGCAGAGGATGAACCCTGACTTTGGTCAACTGTTATTCAACGCCACCGTGAGGCCGATATTTGTTGTTTTGAGTAGTAATGTTTTTCACATCCCCGTCCATATGAATTTGAAAAAAATATGATCCTTTGACTTTTCATCAAATACAACGAAAATACTGTTCAGTCCAATACTTTGTTTTTTGACCAAATACCTGCAGAACTAATAACAATCCCATCATCCTCATGCACTTTAGCATCAATTAGCAAGTGTGTGTGCATGGTGGTGGACATTATAGGCTACCTGTACCAATACATCAGTACCTTAGCATTGTCATTCTGAATATGTTAGCGTGCATCTTAGCATGCCTCATAAAGCTGCTAGCATGACTGCTAGACTTGTTGTTATTACCAGTCATAACAGTGTGGCTGGTAGTGTTTTCACCTTGTGAGTCTGTGTGTGTCATCATGGCAACATGTGATCATGGAAATGACTAAAGCAGTGGGAACTACCAGAGAAGAGTTTGGGGTTACTTTGCCAGGTGTTTATATGTCTGTCCATGGATGTGATAGCAATAGCATTACAACAGCGCAAGGCACAGTCACAAAACTTTACAGGTGTGTAGTTGCAATCGAAATAAAGGCCCAGTTGAAGGTGGGTGTGGTCCAAGCAAGGGCACTTGTTTGGACCACATCCGTATTTGCCTCTCTTGTAACGCACATTCATTTTATCAAATGAGGAAATATTTCTGCAAAATGTATGTATATGTTGTCCATCACAAGATGGTCTTCAGTTTAACTTGGTGTGTCTATAAGTAATGCTCTTAGTTCAGAGCTACCAAACTTTCTCTGCTATGGTCATGACCCGTACAACCATTTCAAGAACAAGCAACCAAAGGGCAGATATTTTTATTCACTGCTATGCACAGGCCTGTAGCTATGACAGAAGGTCCACTGGGACTCCCATTTCCCTTATTCAATACACCCACTGCTCTGATGCTCCAAATGACACGAGCTGATTCTGGCTCACATCCAGGGAAGAGTAAATGGGCCGTGAAGTGGAAATCCAAAACCGCTCAGAAGAAAGGAGGGTGATGTCGCAAAGCTTTTGAGAGACTTACCTCTGCGCCCTTCCCTGACTCGCATTAGTCAGCATCGGTGTCAACCCCATTCATTCTCTGCGTCGATAATAACATGTATTATTCATCGATAGGAGGAGCAAGCTAGATTGGATTATACAATCACTGTCATCATCATCATCATCATCATGATGATTCTGCTTATGCTTATGCTAAGCACTATTGCAAATGTTCTTAGTTTTTCATTGCCACTCAGTGTGAATCACATGGTGCGATCGAACGGCAATTATTTCATCTTTGTGTAGAGGTTGCATCCTGCTCTGAAGAACTCTTTTCAGGAAGCTTGTGGCGCTTGAAATGACGACCTGGTGATTGGAAACAAATGGCTAATTACTGTCGACTACAACCTGCAGCACGATTACCATGATTAGAGCCATCCATTTGTGTCTGTGCCAGGCTGAGGATGACTCTGCCATGTTTCTCGTGCCTCAGTTTAGGAACTGGAACAGCATCTCTGTGCAGCAGAAATTTCTTCTGCAGAAAACAGCTGGTGGAGTTGGTGTGAAGTGAGATTAAAGGATAGATGGTGATATCCTTGACATGTTTCAGCACTTTGTCACTTTCTCTGCCTCACACACTTGTTCTTTCTTCCTCGTAGTCTGTCTGATCCTCTGTGTGATGCTCTCATCTCCTCTCCTCTGTGCTCCAATTCGTCTGCAGGCTTAAACCCATCTATCTTTGGATCATATCTGAGAGTGTGTAGCCTGCAGAAAACTTAAGCAGTGCCAGGATCAGGGTTTGGAGTAGCCTAAAATGTGTCTTATAAGATATATTAGGAGTAGCTCTTTCAAACTTGCAATATTTTTGTTTTAATCTCTTGTTTTTCAGCTTTATTGCTAAAGCACATATTACCTATGAGAGAACTACTCTCATCGGCACTACAGAAGGGGAGGCAGGGTTCGGATTAAGAGCAGTAGATTTTTTGGGACGATCACTGCCCACGGCACCTTTCGGCCGTTCAGCCAGACCACCCGGACCGCCCCAGGAGGAGAGGACAGATATCCAGAAGGGGAGCCATGCTAGCCAATGTTGGACTTCAGGCTGCTTCTGGCTAATGTCTGGTCGAAGGAAAATAAAATGCATGAAATAAGAGTCAGGCAAGAGAAAATCAGAAAATGTCTCCACCACAACATCCTGGATCAAGCCGTTGCAGTCGACAGCAGAACTGTGTTTTGAGCCGACAGAGCGCAGGACTCCCACAGGATGAGGGGAGGTGGACGTCATTGGTGCTCGGTGGTCACAGGCAGTCAAAGTTTATGGACAGTGTTGAACAGGCGCAACTTTAAAGACACTAGAAAATTATTTCCCAGGTATATAGCAGCAGCCAGTTAGCTCAGCAGAAAGACTCAAAACAGTGGGGAATATAGCTTGCTTGACCTCAGCAGAAACTAATGTTCATCACGTTTTTTTGCATCCTAGAGATAACTAGTTGTTAACCGCAATGACGTGTTCAGATTTCGGTAGTTTATGTGCCCCAAATAGAGAATGTACTGACATTAGCTGGAGGATAGCTATCAACGAATGATTCAGATTCATTTGAAGGTGTTGGGAGTCTTTTGCTTCCTTTGGACAAAGTCAGTCTTGGCTAAACTAACTGGCTGCTATTTACAGCATCAAATATTAATGGATAGACATGAAAGAGGTATTAATTTTCTCATCTGACTCTTAACGAAAAAAAAGTGTGTTTCCCAAAATAAGGGCTCTGTCATCAAACATGGATCTCTGTCATCAAACATGGATCTGTACACATACGATACAAGCCTGCCCGATACAGTCACAATCCTCTCTCATCCTCTCCAGGTACTGTATGTCTGGCCCGCTGTCAGAACTGGATCTGCACTTGACTTGTCCCCTGCCGTATCAGCGCAATAGAACACCCGTGGAGTACGAAGCAGCCTGTTCAGCTCACTTCAACCCTCGCTCAGCAGCGTTCACCTCGCATCACTGTCCGTCTGCACTGCTGGCCCCGCAGCATTCGGTTACTCAACAGCCACGGGCTAAAGTGCCTCTGTCTGACCTTGGGTGTGTAACAGATCCCCACGACAAGAACGTAAAACCTAGTTCTCTGCAAGAATCCAAGGACAGGACAGTCCATTAAACCAGAGATGATGTTCAGGTACTTGTATAGGTGCTAGAAATATAAATGGATTGTTTAATCTGTCAGGATTTGAGTTCAACAAGATGCTTTGTGGTTTCATTTTCATGTAGAGACGTTTTGGCAGCATCCACGTTAAAAGAAATGTCCACAAATAAAACGCGTCAGTTCTTGTAAGAAGTCTGTCTGAATCAGTCTGAGGAAGATGAATGAAATATGAGATGACAGAAGAAGCTCTTTTCTCTCACAGACAATAGTGAGTGAAGGGTTTTCCCACTCACGCTTTCCCACTCTTCACTCGGAAAAGTGCCTCAGTCCAGCGTGCATGTCCTAGAAAAACAACAGAGGAAACTTCACCAACTGTGTTCTTGCGCCTTCAGACTTCGTCGATTTCCATAACCCAGATCTATCAAGTCAAACGTTTCACAGCGAGAGGAAAGCCTTAGATGTCGAAGATATGAAACATTGTGCTTTAAGTGTCATTTAAATGGGCTATGAAGGGAACTGCGGTCCTTTCACAATAAAGGCCACATCACACTTGGCCTCAAGCCCCCCAATAAGGGTCAGTGACACTGACAGATCTTAAGACTAAGCCCAATCCCACCGACTTCCTCGAGGCTGCAATCCAGTTCAATAATGTCTTATGAGCTCACTGACAGATGTCACGATTTGCAGTTTTCGCGAGCGAAAAAACGAGGTTGTGAAGTACAGACTTTAAAGGGTTTCATCTTTTATCACTCTCTGACACACACATACACACTTAAAATCGCACATAAAGTCCATTGATGTACTGTAGAGTGTGCTTCAGGGAGGAGCACATCTGTCAAAGAAGTGGATGCCAGTACTGCAGTGTGAACTGAGGACAGAGGGGTTTAATGTTCGCATAGAGAGCGCTTACTGCATTCAGACACACTCACCCGCACACACGGCCACAGACCACTTTTCAGGTGAAAGTGCTCCCCTATTCAGCGTATAACTGCTGAGCATCTTTATCTTTGTGCTGCTGTTTCCATCTGTTCATAGTTTGCTCTGGACAGATTTAGCTCTCTGTGAAGAGAGGTCACTACCCTCACGATGCTGAATCGGTAAACACTCATTTGTTACTATTTTCAGACAGCTGCACCTTCTGAATACAAGAACTCTCCTGTATTTTCATCTGCGTCACATCGTTGTTTTAAAGATATGATATGTAACATTTTCTCATTAAAATGTCTTAAAACGACCGTACCTTTGTTAGTTAGTCTGTCGAGTTGTGTACCTACATTCTCTCAAATGTTTCGAACAATGTTCAAATTCAGGGAAATCCATATTTTTACTCCGTTACACAGTTACTTTAATGTAACGGTGCATTTCATTTGGCCCCCTGTAACTATAACTTCTGGGGGAACGTCAGATGATGTGTCAGAGAGTTGAGGAAGGAAGTCTGCAAAGGTGACTAAATGAAGCTTGAATAAAACTTTAAAACCTCGTCTATGAACATTTTCTGCTGGGTAGATATATTGTCATTGACCCTATTCACACCGCTTTCCTCTGACCTGTGCTCAGAGTGGGGCGCTTAAATACTAGGATAATGTTATGCTGCTGTGTTCCAGTTTGCAGGTTATATAAACCTGCAACCTGGAACATAAACATAAACCTATAAAATAGGGAATCTGACAAAAAAGTCATTTAATCGCTTACTGGTTGAGTAGAAACTGAAAAGTTATGGGACAATGACATCTGAAGCTGGGCTCACACATTATCCCTCTCACATAATCTCATGGGGAAGTAGACATAAACAAAATGGAAAATCAACAATTTTGTAACATTGGGCCATATTTTGAGGTGAGCTATATGTTTGATGACTCATTAGCTAATGTTAGTATTGAACCCCTATTACAGTTTTGTTACATCCAGTGTGTTTCACTTCCAGTTTGCTGCTTTTCTCTTAATAAAACTTGATGTGTCTGGGTTTTGAAGTAAGAGTCAGATAAAATGAGCGATTTAAAGGCATCACCTCGGACTCTGGGGAATCATCAGGGTCATCTTCACCCATTTAACAATAATTGTTATACCATTTGACAGGTCAAGAATGAACTGTCATGCTTAACTCAGAGGGTCCCAAAATTGTTAAATCGCAACCGCTTCTGAGCTTGCATGTAAACAGATTCATCCCCTGATGCGTGAAACAGTACGGTTGAAAGCTCATGAAGGAGCAACAGTAGTAAGTGGACCTTGAGTTGAGAATGTTCTAAAAAGTTCATGCTGAACTTTAACTTCCTCGAGTTGTTTCTCATATAATTTTAGTGCCTAAAATTGAGTAAAAATAATTTGGGTGTAGTCATGAAATTAACTAATTATGTTTAATATTTAGCAAATGACACACAATATGTGGTATTTCTTAAATGACACGGAGGCAGGTTATCAATTTTCATGACAATTAAGCTATCAGCTGGAGGTAAGCGGCACGCGGTCCAACACATCTGTAGGACAAAGAGGAATTCAGTTATCCATTATCGGCTCCATCAGATTTGATTAATCTTGTTCAATGAAGAGGGAAATTACCCAAACTGCCCCTCTTCCTCCTCCCCCTGCATACTTGGTTTGGCTGTTTTGTGTTTTGTTTGTTGTGCGATGTTGCTTGAAAGGCTCAGTGAAACACTGACATCGACGGGACCATATGCAGTGACTTGTCACCAGTTGGAGGTTTCTCTGCAGGTCGCCAGCTGCAGGTGACAGCGCGGATTGTGACTCAAGCTGCTCGCTTTTTTCTCTAGATGTATCTGTCACTCCGCAGCGCCGTGCACCATGCGGGGTCCAGGATGACAGGCCGGATACGACTTTCAGCTGCGTTACATCAGACATAGGTTATTTGCGTGGATCATAGAGAGAGGGGAATGGCTGGCATTTCTCGGGAGATTGCAAAAAAAGATATTAGCTGCTACATTTCACACAGATGGGGGAAATATCTTGAGATTAGCAGCGTAAATTCAATTTTATAGTCATATAGAAGTGCTATATGTTGTTTTAAAAAAGCTGTACCTGCAGACAGTGGTTGAATGGAGTGTAAAATGTCCCCTGAGTTGTGTCAATCTACCTTAAGACTTTGGCAATGTGTCCTGTGTTATTATGGCTGTACATGGATGATCAGGGCCCCTGGAGTCTGTGTGAAGAGCTGTCACCCACAAGCTGCCCTCTAAACGACCCCCTCTCCTTACCTTGTCCCATTTAGTTTACAAAAAGGTAACATAATGGAGGAACTGTGTAAAGGCAGTTTAACACGTCAGTTCTTCTCAGGAGTTTGTTGTTTTTACCCTGTTCTTGTTTTCTGCCCATCCCAGATTCCTGAATTTAACAAGGAGTAAGCAAGCTGTTGATAAAGCAGAAAGCTCTCTATATTATATAAAACGCATAACAAAATTATGTGTGAGCTATTTGTGCATTTTATCAACATATTTCAGGCTTGTTTGGTTTGTTGAAAACAGAATCGAAGGTCGATATGATTCTACTCATATTTGCTGAAACACGACTACTGGTAAATGTGCTTAATTTCCCTCCATAAGCCATTTGAGAGAACAATTAAAGGCCTAACCTCATTTTGAAGCAGAAATTGAATAGGTATATTATGTGCCAGTGATTTGATGGCTTAATTGTTGCTATTTCATGTTGAGAATGGCTTCCAACAGCTTTCATTATGTCAAATTATTATCAAATGATCATATCAGTGATTTCACACATTACCGTTTCCTCAGTTGCCATAATGGCAACATAATACGCTAAATAAAATCGGAGCCCCTTTGCTTATTAGAGCATGGAATGTGATATGAAACTTTAAATTGACTTTGCTCTGATATTGCCTTTGCTTTACACAGTGCGCACACAACTGTATTTAGTACTAAACTATGACAAGTCACAGCTTTTTTAAAAACATTAGTGATGAATGTGGCTTTTTAACTATTCATTGTTTGGAGGAGTTATGTCATCTTGTCGCTTTTTAATAAAATATAATTTCCTCACAGTGCGCTGGAGCCATAAAAACCAGTCAACATGTTAAAGCTGTTAGTGGCACAAGTTGAGGAGGCAGAGCTGCTCTCAGCGGCAGGCTGCAGCCCTGTGTGGTGCCTGAGGTGTGGTGACGTGATGCGAGCTGACAGGTGGCACCATGGGTAACAGGGCTAAAAACTGCTGAGGCCCCGTCCTACCTCTCTGACCAGCCAGGAGTACACATCTTCTCAGCCAACGCTTCTTACCACACTGCAATTAAAGAGTGCTGCTGGATGGTCACAGTTATGATATAGCTTTGAGGTTTGGGGTGAGTCATATTAAGTTAGAACTAAAGCCAAGGGCTGTTTGAGCACAGTAGGTATCTTATTTTGAAAAGATCTGAATCCGCTGCAGGGACAGATGTTGCATCTTGTTGATTTTGGGACTGAAGTGACTCACTGTCTCAGAGACAGAGCTTTTAGACTTGAAACAACTTGTCCTGTTATGATGCAGGTGTGAAAAGGTTTAGGAACAGTTTTAAAGGTCCAGTGTGTAGGGTTTCGGGGGATCTATTGGCAGAAATGTAATCTAATCTAATTGTAAAGCAAGGAATCTCTATCTGTCAGTATGTCATTCGTATAGCTCGAGAACCGTCCATCCAAACAACTTCACACTTGGCAGGTTTATTGACAAGTACCTCAGGAAGTGCAGTGTTGCATTTGGTGCAATTGGGACACACGACTCGTTTAATTTGAATACATTTTGAACAAAGAGTGAACACCGCTCTGTGTTGCAGCGGGGGCGTGGCTTCAGTGCTCTGGTTTCATGGCTTTACAGACTGAAGTTTGGCTCACATGTGATCCCTCTCACATGATCTCATGGGGAAGTAGACATAAACAAATGGACATGCAGCAACTTTGTGACTTTTTTTTTTTTTTGCGGAGAATGTCAAATACGAGTGATTACAATTTCTTGCATTGATTTCTTTATTTTTTCCCATCAAAAGAAATGCACAGATCAGCAAAGCTACTACATACAAATGGCCATACAATAGCAATTGAATTTTTGTTCTCGTCTTTGAAGGTGTTCAGTAAATTCTGATGTGTCATTTTTACAGTTTGTACCTTGAACATTTTGCAGTTATGCTGCATTCAGCAAAAAAGAATCCGTCCAGTCAAACCAATGCTGTTCTTCCATGTTGAAATGAAAAAGTCCAGCCACAATCTACACGCCTGGACAGCTACTTGTTACTGCTCCAGAAAAATTACTGTACTTACATACAATAAAGAAAAAACAAAAGTTTTGCATAGCTTCATTGTAATGTAGTTACAGTACTGTAAGGCACTTCATGAAAAAAATTAGGCATTTTTTTTTAAATCTTATATAATAAACCTTTTTGCCACTTCATTCTAAAACATCATCTCAATATGCAAGATTACAACATCTGAAAAAAACAAAAAACTTTCCCCATACCACATATTTGCGCACTATGTAAATCTACTGTACTCCCCCTCTTTTATTTTGGCATTAAGTCTCAGGTTCAACATTCTTAAAATATTGAATTTGGGTTCTTGTGCATAATATGACTGACACATTGTCCCATAACCCCACACAACCCAGTGTTTCTCAAAAAGACCAAAAAAAAAATTGTGCAATGATTTGGGGTTATGTGGAGTAAAAGGCAACACGCTGTCAAAAAACGAGTCCCAGAACTAAAGAACCAAAATGTCCGGACAAGTTACAGGTCATCTCCCCGTAGACTGGCACTGTACCGACGGTGACACGGGTACACCTGACGTGAGAAGCAGACGTTTCTCTTTTTAAGATAAAAAAGTAGTTCTGTTTTGTCTCTCCTCAGGCCAGTCTGAAACAATTGTGGGGTGACTGTGTGGTGTTGTAGTCCTGCAGCTGTGTGTAGGACTACATGTTCCAGCAGCCCACTTATTAGGGATAGAGGTAAAGAGGATGCATCTGCTCTATCCAAGCTGATCTTCATATTGTTTGCGGAAGCAGTCTCCAGCTGGGAAGAAATCCCAGCAGCGCTCTTGGTACATCTTCCACACATAGGACTCCTGGAGGCAGACACACATGGATGGACATTGATGTGTTAATCAAAATGACATAATAATTTACAAAATGAACATCATGCTGGATTGAAGACTTGAAACTAGCGGTTGATACGATAAACTCATTAGGAAACTGTTTACTGAGGTAATAACTCAAGTGAGAAGTTTATTATTTGAGAAGTTAATTTTCTCGTAAGCTTACATACAATTGGATTTCTTTTTGCAACCAGTAGAGTTGCCCCCTGCTGGCCATTAGAAATAATGCAGGTCTTTGATATGGACATTTATACAAAAATACGCTGAGACTGGGGCTGAACAACTAATCATTTATATATAAAAATATATAAACATCACAATTACAGACAAGTCAAATTTTGAAGTACTTGTACTTTATCTGAGTATTTCCATTTTTTGCTACTTTATACTTACACTCCACCAATTTTTACTCACTACATTAATTTAATAACGTCACTACTTATGTCATTTTTAAATTAACTTATTTTATCGACAATCGATTGACAAAAAACACTGATTGCAGTAATCAGAAAAATGCTGAATATCTGATCTTTTTTAACTGGCCAGGCCAATAATCGACCGACCAATAGTATATAGAACTAAATACATGTAAATATATGTATAATTTACTTTCACTTGTACTTTTGATACTTAAGTACATTTAACATCAGACACTTTAAGACTTTTACTCCAGTACTATTTGTATAAGTGACTTTCACTTTTACCAAAGTAATATTTTAACACAATATCTTTACTGTGACTCAAGTATGTATTTTGGGTACTTTATACAACACTGCTATTTCCTTAGTTGTAGATAAGGATAAGCAATATGTCAATATTATGTTGTGATATGAAACTATATATCATCCTGTATTATGGTTTCATTATATTGTGATTTGGCATAAGTGTTGTCTTTTCCTGTTTTGAAAGGCTCTATTAAAGTAAAGTGATGTCATTTTCTGAACTTCCCAGACTGTGCTACTTGTTCTAGTACTTGCTCCTGCCTCATTATATCTACATGACAAGTGATTACTGATCAAAAATCTCATTGTGTTAATACAAATGGTCATCTCTACAATACTGTCACAATATCGATATTGAGGTCTTTGATTTTGTTACCCAGTCTTGCATTTATGAAGTGCTTTTTCACAACATGTTTGTAATAATGCTTGATACAATCATATCTTATTTAATATTGAGTAGACAATGAAAACAGGTCTGTAGTTTATAAACAAAGGAAACACAGCAACAACAGCAATATTGCTCAGGCAAATTGCAATTAGATATTCCCCTTGAGTCATTCACACACTATCTCTGTCAGTGACAGTATAGTAATTGCTTCCTTGTTTTTGATTGGCTGTAGACTCCTCAGAGAAAGGTCATTAGTGTAGAGTAATGCTGTACCTGGCCAGTGTGCTCTGTCTCATCCTTGTTGATAAGGTACATCAGGAAAAACCTTTTGAAAAAAAAGGCCAGTGAGACAAAAGAAAAATGTCAGACCAAAAATCTTTCACATTCTGCTGCCTGATCATCTGATCACAGTTAAAACACAGAACAGAAAGGAGAGAAAACAGGAAATGTCACAGTCTGTGTTACCAGGAGACAATTTATGACGCAAGCGTCAAACAAAGTAACACTACCCAATCTCCATCTCCATCACCGAATCACCTGTTGTTTCCCAAATCAAGTGTAAATGGCAGCGTGCCGCTGTATCTCCGTGGGCATCGCAGCTTGCCAAATCATGATGAATACTGTATGAGAGCACGCTATCACAAACCTATTTTCCAATAAAGTTCATGGCATTAAATAGTAATGAAGCAACATAATGAGGTCGCTCTCATATCCTCAGGCCAGCTGACTGAGAGCGCAAATTGACTGCGACTTTCTATTGTCACGGGCATGATACAGCAACGCTGGATAAGCAGGGAGTGCACGGGAAACACAGGGACAGATGGAAAGAATACCTGAAGGGAGCTCATGTTCTGGATCGCTGGGGCTATTAGTGACTTTGGCCCTGATGCTGTGGATATGTGCTACAGCCATCAATCACGTGGTTAAATTACAGAAGAAGAGGCAAAACATGCTGGTGAGACATGACGATAAAATGAAATAAATCAAGTCTATAATAAGTAAGTAATATAAAATGCTGGAAAGTGGAATACTCACAGGTAGTTTGCCAGATTGTGCTCTTGTAAGGTGTGAGTTTCAAAGCCGTGAGGTGTTGTGTCAAAGTAGTCGTTACCGATCCCACAGATGAAACATTTGGTCTAAGAACAGAAAATGAAAATATAATTAGAGCACTAAATGATAAATAAATAAAGAAATAGCAGCCAGTAAAAAAATAGGTTTGTGGAAATAAAGAGGGGGACAATACAAATGGTAAATAATATGCAAATACATACAGAAATAAATGTATATATAAAAAATTATTAATTAATAAATAAAATTGAAAATGAAATGGGAAGGTAAAAAAAAGTTGAATGCAAAGCTGAATAAAGACATATCTATTACAGTAATTCACATTTTTTTATTAAATAATGCCTACTGTACATCTATTTAAAAATATTTTTGGTGCATTTAATGACATATTTATTTATTTATTGAATCATTTATTTATTTATTTCTGATTTTGGCAGGTTCAGTCCTCCACAGAGCATCTGCTCCACATTTATGCAATACAATAATGAAAAGGACATTTTATAGTTGTTAGTACTACTCAGCCTGAGGACCATCGTTTAATGTCTTCTAAGCTTTCTGAAAAAAAGTTAAGGTTAAGTGAGACTCAGGTCTTCACCTAAATTAGACTTTAATTCACTAATATTTGAAACTAAATACTGCTTCACCCCTGTCAATGCAATCTCTTCAGGACCAAAATAAAATAAATCACCAAAAGTACACTCTGACCTTCATCTTGCCTGACTGACTGCTCCTTAAATGAGAGATGGAGGGCTCAAAAAACAAAAAAGTAGGCCACATGTCTAAACATAAAATGTCCTGAAAGGAAAGGAATTAATTTTTTTTAACATACATGTTAAAGTTAAGGGCCTTACAGTCTGTAAAATATACCAGACTGAGTATGATCATATGGAGATTTAAGAAAATTGTTCAATTAATTTCTTACATGTCTTTGTTATAGTACTGTGGTGGTTTTAGTCAAATGCTCAATTACAACTTAGATCGATATTTATATATACATATACATACAGTATAGCACTTAATACAATGTGATAGTAATATGGTTTTATTTTTAGTTAACTTTTTAACTTATACAGTAGCTAAAATATTGTAGATGCTTTATTATTGTAGCTTTTAGCTTCATACGGATATACATAGAAATAAAGTCACTAGATCGTATTATGTTCCTTCAGAGGATAAAACCCCCATCCTCAATCCCACCTGACCTCCTTGGCACTCCATGGATTAACAACTACAATATAGGTGGGAATGAAATCCACTCTCACCTCCATGTCCTCTTTGACTTGTTCCTGCTGGTCTCTCAGCTCTCCAAAGGCATCGATGATCAAACCTGTAACCACAAAGAAATTGCTCTGAGTATATTACATATTCTGTGTCTGTGTAATCAATACGAGCACAATCTTACACCTTTCACTTCCTCAAATTACAGCATGGAGCGTAATGTAGACATACTACTGTGATGGGGAGTATTACAAAGTCTGTGAGGAATATTATTCAGTATATATATTATATGCATGTACAGTAGGGTTTAGAAAGTCTGTGACCACTAGTCAAAATACTTTCATTTTGAATTTGTTCAAAAAGTAATGATATATATGTATTTAAATAATACATCTACAGAGCTTGTAGAAAAGTGCAGAATCTTTTCCTTAAAATAAATATTATAAAATATTGTTAAGTGTCAAAGTCATTTGAAAAACATTCTTCACCAATGGGCTTTAATTATGAAAATCATCAGATATTTAATAGGAGTTATTTAAGTCTGAGCCTGATGGGAAATTCTAGTAGACAGCACGTGTCTGTCTGTCACTAATAGAGAAAAAATGGTTGATTGTTTTGTTTATATCTGTGTAAGAATTCTGAGTTGGTTTGTCAGCCAATAGTATAACGCCACTGGTATCACGTGGTGTCCGTGCTTGGTCACCATGAAGAGTCTTGGTAGTTGCCCGCTTATGGAAAAAAAATGTAAAAACGGCTGATTCCTACAGGTTGCACCTTGCATACTGTACTGCCCTAACATCAGCTAGCTAGTGTTAGCGACGAAAGTTGAATCTTTGAAAAATGTCCATGAATTTCAGAATATCTCAGTATTTGGTATGTCCCCCTTTTGCTCTAATGACACCATGCACTCGAGCTGGCATGGACCCCACTAGTTTGAGCAAAACCTGATGACTCATGTTATCCCAGCTTGATTTGAAAGTGTTCCACAAAGCTTCTTGTGTTGTCACCGAAAGGCTTGGCTCTCTATGTCTCTAAGTGTCTGCATAAATGTTCAGTGGGGTTGTCTACACACTTGTAGGGTCCATGCCAGCTCAAGTGAATGCTGTCATTACAGAAAAAGGGGTAAAACCAAAGATGACTAGATTGACTGGTGGTCTCAGACTTTTTGACTCTACTCTAAATAAACCAATCAAATATTCATTCAGAAACCTTTACTGAAGTGGTCTTACCCTGGATGATGGCCAGGAGGATGACGATGACGAAGAAGAAGAAGGTGATGTCAAAAAGGATTCGGTAGAGCTCGTACGGGTCACCAGCTGGGTCCTCAATCTCGTCCCCGATGCCCCCTCCTGCTCTCACCCCAACGTACATGTGGAATAGGTAACACTGTGCAGACACAGAGGGAGGGTTAGTTCAGACCCCTTTAAAGCAAGGTTTTAGTGTCTGGGGTGTGTTTATGATTAAAAATAAATGTAATGTACACCTACAGTCATCATGTCATCACACTTCATGTCTGGCTCATCCTCATCCTCGCTCTTGTTGTAGAACTTCCTGAAGAAGTTGAAGGCCACCACAGTGTAGAGATAGACCACAACTGCCAGCAGGCCCACTGTCAACACCAGCTGAGGAGAAACACAGGCAGCAGTCAGTAAAATGTCATTAATAACTTCCTGTCTATTTATATACTTGGGGTGCAAACAACACACTCGACGCAGCGGGGGCAAAGCCACCAGCTCCCATTCGTTTTCTATAAAAAGCGGTGTAACCCTCATGAGGAACACGATGGGATTGCTGGTGGCGAGAAAAGAGCACAGAAGGGAAACACGCACATCGGTTTCATCAGTTTTAACTCCTGATTTGCGTGTGAACCTAAACAGCAACAACAGTGGAAGGATCAGTAAACCACATCGGGATCGACAGCGCGATTGATCTGCCCACAGGCAGCCGAGCGTGAGAGGTGTCGGCGATTCCTTGCGGCCTCGCCATTTAGGTGTAGTTCCACCCTTGGAGATTGACATTAAATTTTGATTGGTGCCTCTGGTCAGTTGACATGAGAATCCCTGCAAGAACTGACAGTCAGAATTGACGACTGAAATGAAGGCAATTGAGCCATTTGAACTCAAATGTCAGAGGATACTGTGTGCATCTAAATTCTCATTTATGCATCCCCGCTTCCTTTACTTGCATCCATTCCATCAAGGTCTATATTATGCTCATTTTCAGTTTAATACTTTTTACATCCTTTAATGTTCAATAAACACATTATTTTTCTCATACAATCCATTGTAGCACCTCTATTCACCCTTTCGTCTGATGTCCCCCCTCCCGAAAAGCCCTGTCTGCTCTCATTGGTCAGCTCTCACAAGCCCGAGCAGGTACTGCCCATGATTTTTTTGCAACCACTACCGTGCATGCCCTAAGTATTTAACTAGCCCCTAGATCCCTATGAGACCTTTAAATCTTAGAATGATTGCATGGGGAACAGATTCAAAATTTTGATGTAAAGATACAAGAACTGACGACATACAATATTTACTAGATGACAGGTTCTTGCTCAACCAAGCATCATTTTAACTCACATTATCCATAACAACATGTCGCACAGACAGCGAAACAAGCCACACATGTACAGAAAGTGTAGAGAAACAGAGAATTCTCCCAGGAGTTAAACAGTGAGTACCCTGGTGGTCAAAAATGCTTGAAGCATCTTTAGGTAATCTTTTGTGATGCCATCTAAAGCAAAATCAGACATAATTGATGGTTAACACATTATTTCTACAGCATTTGGCATAGCTGACACAGGCTGGACACTTGTGTTACCCAAGATGCCATCAGTGGGGCAGGAGGATGGAAGCTGTGATAAAACGGGCCTGTGGTTGCACATGAGAGAATAAACAGGCAGGGGTAACTCTGCAGTGACCCCTGCTGCTTGGAAAAAGACCTGCATCCTCCTCGCCCTCACCTGTTTGCCGTTATGTGTGACAGAGGAGAGGATGGTGCGGAGGGTTTTGAACCCCATGGCGATGTCCAGCAGATGAGCAGCAAAGAAGAAGTTGTTGTAGTGGCCCAGGATGGACATGGTGGTGTACCACACCAGATACAGGAAGGACTGTTGAAGAAACAAAATGAGAATCCATCTGTCCGGTGATAATATCATCAAACAACACATTTATCTATCCAGCCATGAAATCATCACTTAACCGTACATAAAACCACAAAACAAAGTAATTAATCCCCCCAAACTGTACTCAAACTCACATTATCTGTAAACACCACTCCCAGTTTCCAGACGTGGTACTTTGTATCAATTGAGCTCAACCTGGGAAAAAAAGAAATGTCGATATGATGAGCTCATATTTTCTACTTTTGCCTCTAATGGGTTCCAGCCTGTCTGCTCGTTATCAGTCCAGTCTCTCACCATGACACCAGTGAAGCCTCCTTGGCGACAGCTTCCTCTGTCGGGTTGAAATCCAGGGCGCTCTTATCCAGCCCCAGCAGCTCTGCTATCCTCTCTGCTCCATACAGGTCTCCATACTTTTTGATCACCTACAAACAGCAGCAAAACAAAAGCAGAGGAGAGAATGACACTGCGGCTGACATTTAGTAAATATCATCAGATTGGGTTTGTGTGCATAACAGGTTACATGCAAATTACGAGGACATGAGTCACTTACTTTACGTTTGACAAATTTATCCCAGTAGTTGTTGGGGAAGGAGCTGGTGAAAACAGAAAAAACAACAGCATTAAACTCTTGTTTGTAAAAGACTTAGAGGTTAATGACCGTACAGTGAATGACTTACGGCGTATTGATGACCAGTCTGTCCCACTGTCCTTTGATGTCATCATCCGACGGCTGCTCTGTGATGTAAAGGCCAGCAAACTCCAGCTTCCTCGCTATCTCCTTCTCACGTTTGAACACTACCAGGGGCACCTTGGACATAAAGGGAATTCGGCTGCATCATTAGTGCAGTAAAGGAAAGAACATACAGTTACGGATGGTTATTGATGTGTGTGTATGTGTGTATGACGGTGTGTGTTTGTATGCAATCACAACATACAAGTGTTCCTTCTGAAAAATAAAACTTAAAGATGCAATATGCAAGAATTCGCCACTTGTCGAATTTATTCTCCAAACAACTAGAGGGCAGCATATCACCAGAGTAGTGGCTTCCAACTAGCTAGTAAGCTCAGTTAACGGAGCACCTGACTCTGCCCCGACTGGCAGCTCAGAGCACCGGGGGAGTGTTGGTGTTGTTTACTATCAGACTATCACCTCTTGAGGTATAAAGTGACTAGTGGCTAGCATGCTAACTTCATTAAATACCCCTGCAACACAATACATAAACATCTTTGACATAACGTTGAAAATGTTATTACTTCACATTCTAATTTCTTTTAGTTAAATCTTTAATGTTTTAAACTACAATTCTTACATATTGCACCTTTGAAACAAGCGTTAAAAAGCATTGTTAAGATATATTTTAAAAAATGTAAAAAAAAAACAATATTTTAAAATATGTCAATATTTTATATATATATACACACAAACAATAACAAACAATAAGCCCCATTTGTGGCAATGCTTCGAATATAAGAAAAGAAAAACATTTTAAAAGGTGCAATATGTAACAATTTTAATTTAAAACATTCAAAAATGAACAAAAAATATCAACAGAATGTGAAGAAATAATAGCTTTAACGTGTATGTATTGTGTTGAAGTTGAGTTAGCATGCTAACCAGCTAGCCCAATCCAGTCCCGGTTCAAAGCTCCCTCGCTAGCGGTGTAAACACCAACACTCCTCCAGTTGCACTAGTTGCACTGCTAACTTTCACATATTGCACCTTTTACACCTTTGAAAGTCTAAATGTTGAGTGTAAACATATCCAAACTAAAGTGTATTTTCTTGTCAGTTGGTGTTACTGTACCTTCAGGTAGTAGTATCCCACTACACACAGGAAAGATATGATAGTGTGCAGTATAGCCAGACAGCGAAGCGCCGGTGCCATGTAGCCTGTGCTCTCCTGCAGGACGAAGTACTCAAGCGCACCCTCATCTTCCTCTTCTCCTACTCTACCGCGACCATTCCAGGGGTCTTCATCGTCTGAGTAATCACCAGTCACCTGAAAGACAATGAGACATTTACAGGTATTAACAAAAAGCAGTAACAACAGTGTTCAATCCGTACATACTGTACATATCATGCCTTTATTTCAAGCTTACTTTGTAGAAGAGCAGAATGAAGTTGATCGCAAAGGCAACAAAAAGCGCCAGGAAGCGGAGGTTGTAGAAGTTTCTGGCCAGGTAATTCTGTGAAAAAATCATTTCTGTATAAGTTGTATGTATACAACAAGCTGATTTATGCTATCTTAAGACAACTGTGAGGGAAATATCTGACCAGCATCTTGGTCTGGTAGACCTCCAAGCCAGCAAAGAAGCTGGCCATGAAGGCCTCCGGTGGCTCTTTCTTCTGGCCGAGCCTCTTCTTCCTTGCTTTCTTCTCCACTGAAGACTCTGGAGGGGATTCGTCTTTGGCTTTGTCGTGGTCCTTTTTCTCACCATCTTCCGAACTGCAACAATATTTTCTCTATTAGTGACAGACAGACACGTGCTGTCTAATAGAATTTCCCATCAGGCTCAGACTTAAACAACTCCTATTAAATATCTGATGATTTTCATAATTAAAGCCTGTTGGTGAAGAAAGTTTTTCAAATGACTTTGTCACTTAACAAGAAAGACACGCTGATGCACTCTGTGACCCTCAGAAAATGTCTAAAGATGCTGAAAAAATATATGAAAAGAATTTTATCAAGAGAAATTCCACTGAGGATGAATGATGAATAAAATTAAGGACACTCACTCTCCTTTCTCTGAATCCGACTTGTAGTCTCCATTTGAAGCCTTCTTCTTTGCAGCCAGCTGCAACAAACACGTTGTTTTGACCATCAGTCACTTGACAGTTTCTACAGCAATTTCTTTTGTTTTTCTACCTCTTACAAAAGAAAATCTGTGGGGCTTTTCCTTAACATGCCAAATATAGTCATCTGTCATGATTAGGAATAGAAGTACCCTTGTTCAATTGGATTAAACATGACTACTGACCTGTGCCTTTTTCTGCTTGACTGCGCTGGCGATGGATGGAGCGTCTCCCACCACCACCTCAGACACATCCCCCAAACCGGGCTCAGTCCCATGCTTCCCCTCCTTCTTGGGCTGAATGTTCAGCAGTTCAGCCATCAGGTCTGCCTCTGCTGATTCTCCCTGAGCCATCTGACCCATCTCCGCCAGCGCTGATGCTTCGTTCGCCTCCATCTTCTCTATCTCCAACACGTCACCGTGGATCCCGAACTGGGTGGGGTCTGGCATGTTGCCCAAAATGTCCGTCACCTTCATGTTCTTGGCCCCTTCAACAAGGCCGCCCCCGAACATAGTGGTCCACAAGATGTGGAAGAAACCCCAAACCAGGCTGTAGACGAAGTGGAAGAGGCCTGTGATGATCATCCAGAAGAAGGAGAAGAAGCCTCGCACCATCTCCCTCACACTCATCTTCCTGAATTTTCTGTACTGCCGCCTCATGCTCCTGAGAGTGAGCATCTGGCGGAAGTGGCAGAGGCTTTTTCTCATGGAGATGCAGGCGACTGTAAAGGCCGAGGAGGACTCCAACATCACACTCTCCTCCTCTTCCTCTTCCTGGTTCTCCGCCACACTCTGGTTGTCGTCTTCATCTTCCTCTGGGCGCTCCACCGCATCTGGCTCTGAGATCTGGGAGGCGAGCTGCATCTCAAAGATGGTGTCCTCGCAGAAGTTGACAAACAGTTCCATCTTCTCGCTCTCCCCGCCTTCATTGACGACATCGAAGATGAACTGCCGCTTTGACTCTTTCACCTGAGGCTTTTCCCACTGGGTACGACTCGACTCGCTGATCTCAAAGTAGACTCTTTCGATGCGCTTGGCACCACCCATGATCTCGATACGACCCAGGAAAGGCTCGAAATAACTGAGGACGCTCTCGGCCAGGTCGAGGAACGTTGAGAGGCGAGCGTCGTGAGGCATGTGCTCCGAGAGATTGGTCAGCAACACAGCTACATTAAAGCCAATGTCCTTGGCGGGCTCGTGAAATCTCTCCACAAACTGCTCGTAGTTGAACATGTCGTTCTCATCCGCCTCGGCACAGGAGAGAAGAAACTCAATCTCGGACTGGGAATACTGCTTCTGGTTCTCCATGGACTTCTGGAAATCCTTCTTTGAGATGACCCCTTTGCTCTCAGGATCATACTCCTTGAAGCTGTCTGAGGTAGTCAGGTCCTTCAACTTGAGGAACATGTCGAAGAATTTTAGGATCATCTCCACGTTGCTAGAAGATTCAACCAAAGTGTCCACCATCTGTTTGCCAATAGTACCATTGACAACATTACCTGTGACATAATGGAAAAGGAGACCAAAGACAAGTTTGTCAGTCTACGCAGTACCAAGCAACACTCTCCATGCAGATTGAACAAGGCTGCTTTAGGAAATATTTGATTACGTCCCAAGCTAACAAATCTGTTTAATGAAAGTCATTAAAGAAACAATATCCTGCAAACTAGTCCCGCTGGTGCAGCTCTTATGGTGTCAGCAAGTATTCAAAGAGTAAACCTTCAAGAAGAGAGAGCATCATGACGATCATGTCCTTCTGCAGATCCAGTAGCTCCTTCAATAAATCAATCTGACTGGAGTCCTGTTAGGAGAAGACAAAAAACTGAAACCTTGTGACTAACACTATATCACACAGACTCCCTGTAAGGATACAACCACCCTGTCTAATATCCCTGAGAGATCAAGGCTGCCTCAGATAGTTGGGACCCACAACGGCCCTGCCGGGGGCCCAGAAGGGCCTTCTAGGTAACATCCATCCATCAGCACCAGGGTTAATGTTATTTTACTGTCTCGGAGCAGATGGCTAGGTCAGTCTGACTCATTTAGGATCTCTGGAGCCTGTATGCAGCATGCCATAAATCTGCGGCGTACCTCGATGTGCTAAATTCAAACCTCTCCACCTGTGCTCTCCTTCATCCTGGCTTCTACCGTCAGACAGAGCCTTTTCCTGATGACCATGAGATAAGGTTAGGCAGCTGGATTTTATCCCATTTCTGGATTACTGGGCATGCAGGAAATATCATAGATGGGAGTCATACATCATATAGCTGAGTAGAATGTTGAATGTTGTTGTACTGCAGTAGCCTGAGGTTATCTTTGAGCCTGGAGAGACCTCTAGTGGCTACAGATATTTTAGTCTGTGCCTGACAAAGAGAAATACCACTGGTGGATGTTTTAAATGTAACTTGAGTAGAGGAAGATAAGTTTTGTCAGGAGAATGAAAATAGGTATTAAAAGTAAAAATTATATTGTAATTATAGTTTATTATAAATTTTAAATAGTAGTGGATTATTATCAATGATGTATTGATGTATAAGCATAATTTAGGGACATCTGGGAGCCAAATAATTAAGAGGCAGACCATAAAATCACTTTTATGGTCTGTGTATTAACTTGGCTACAAGACGTCCTCAAGATTACATTTCTCCCTCGTTCTCTCCCCACAATCCCTGCCTACATCTTCACTGTAAAACTGTCCAATAAAGACAAAAAGACAAAAGATAGCATTTAATCTAGTAGCTGATTTAGTGGAGCTAATTTTAACCACTTTATACACTGAATCTACAATACAGCATCATTCTTCTATGTGTAAAATCTTATTCTAAAGTAACGACACTATACAGTAGCTGTAGTACAAATAGATCAAAACTGTAATCAAGCACAGTACAACTACACAGCAGCAACACCACTTTATTGCAGACAAAAGAACGTGCCTGAGATAACTTCATCTGCATGTTGGCAAAAACATGCAGGAAGCCCACCACCGCGTCCCACAGCCTGCTGTGAGCCAGACTCTGCTGGTTCCCGACACATGGACCCTGCAGACAATCACACAGCATCAAAATCAGTCTTTTCTTAAGCTCAAGATTTTAATCAGCACTTGTTGTGGTGCAGTGTGTTGTGATGTGGTACCTGTATATACTCAGTTAAGGAGTTGAAGACCTGCTTGGCCACTGCCAGCGCTCTGGAGAAGTTCCTCTGACCTGCCTCGTCTATAATGTCCTTACCAGAGTAGTACCAGTAGAAATCACTGATGGATTCCTAACAGAAGGGAGGACACAGTTTTTTAAACATTTAATGTAGAGATCTGTTGCTTTTATTTGTAACTTTTGAAAGGTGATGAAGAGTCTTTGGGTTTTGGAAAAAAGCGATTTTTGTAGATTTGAAGATTTAACTTTTGGCTCTGGAAAATTGTGATGGGCATTTATTAAAAATTTTAATGTATATGTAAGAATTTAAGTTTAAAACATTCAAAAATGTCCTAAAATGATCAACAGACTGCGTTAAAAATAACAGATTTGATGTTATGTCAAAGATGTCTATGTATTGTGTTGCTGACTGAAGTTAGCATGCTAACCAGCTAGCACCGGCCCATCCTGTCTCCTCACAACATCATATCATACCTGGAGTCTTAGCAGGTAGTCTACAGTACTAATGATGATGTTGACTGTTGTCGTGTTCCCTGTCTGAGTCCTCAGGAAGTTCTGAAAATCTAAAACAGATGTTAAAATGAGATCACTGATTGCAGACGTACATCGACACCACCCGGCCTGCTCTCAAACTGTCTTGTTTAGAGTCGTGCATCTCCTTTAATTCTGGTTATGGAAATGTGTCCACCTACCATTGTTGTGGCCCTCACAGAGAAGCTGCAGAAACCTAAAGAGATCCTTAGTGAACTCATCATCCTGCAGTACCTTGGAACCTGAGGACAGGAAATAAGATTAACTGTCCCTTTCAGTGGCAAGAAGGTCAGAGACCCATCATTTTAATGTCAGTACAGGCATCAGGGCTTGCATAGCTTTCACTTCCTCATAAAGCTGCTGTCTAGTCGTCAAAGGGCATTAAATTATGTGCACTATAGTCGGGGCTCAGAACACACAGACAAGGTATAATGCATCATTTCACAAATTAAAAAAGGGTTTATAATAGGAATAAAACTGAGCTTTATCTTTTAACGCCAGCAAAGCTTTGTTGGATCGTACAATCAAAGCTTTGGGAGATTTATTTGTTATTACACGCTGGTTAGTATTGTTAAAATTAACTAAAATAAAAAGGGTCCCACACAAATGACAAGCACTGACTTCTTACAAAAGAAGTGTAAGGAAAGCGGAGAGATTTGAGTCAGTTTGGGGTACCTGACCCTGGACTGAACAATCTATCCAGATGTCAGAAGAGCATGCATGCGTTCCTTCAGTCCAAGGTACAAAAGAAAGTGGTTGTATTGCATTCAGGGCGAGGGAGGAGGAGGAGGAGGGGGAGGAGGATGGTGGGGGATGGGGGAGAGGGGGGGAAGGGGCTGAACGGAGAGCAATCAAGATGTCAGCATTGCATAGAATGAGTAGAATCTAAACCATGTATTTACCCCGCTCACTCACGTTGACTGCGACCGATGAGATAAAAAACATGATCAGAGGGAAAACAAACAAACAAACAAAACAAAAAGCAGACATAAGCAAAGGAGAAGACATTGATATTCAATCAGAAGAAGTAGGAACAGGAGAGAATGATAGCGCTATAGAAATATCTTTACATACTCACATTGATTTGCGACATTGACATGCGGCTACCATTGAACAAAGTCTTAAGAGTACAGTCTGCTCGCTAGGGCAGGTGTTTAGACTACAGAGTACCAGACTACCAGTTACCATCACTTATGCCTGAGCTTATGAAGTGGCAATGGGCTGGAATATGCATGAGAAAAATATATTTTTATACTGTATGCTACCCATCAGATCAAATAGAGAGCTCTGATTAAATGTGGATTTTCATGTGGATATATGACTGTGAGTGCTTTTTACGTGGCAGACAAGGCCGAGACAGGACTTAGACATACAGTAGCACAGGTTTACCTGCATGACGATGACGTACAACATGACACATGAGACACACACGTGACGTGGAGATGGGCTCGTAGAACAGACTAGAGAGTAGATTTTTTTTCGTCGAGCTAATGCTGCGTCGTTTGTCCGGCAGCCTGACTAAAAAACAATGGCGCCATGAGGCTGAATGAGACACATCATGTCACGGTAAAGCTTGCACTTTGATTTGGGCTGTGGTGAAGAAGAAGGTCCATCTGCTGCACAAATAAAGCTAAAGATTTCATATAAGCCGTTTTATTTTATTTCTGAGGTACTCTCAGATCAGCAGCAGATCAGCATTTGGCAACAACACAGTATAACTGTAAAATCGAGGTTCAGTCTGTACTGCGCTTTTTATTACAAAGCATAAAATAATACTGTGGCGCAGATATTGACTTGTATGTTTTTAATTCATTGCCACAAGTAATATACCATGTATTGCTTTGCATCAGCGTGATTTAAAGCCTCCTGGAAGAGGACGAATCAATCACTTATATTGTTGACTGTTTACCATGTTTATTATCCTCACTTACTTGATCCTTCTTCAGTAACCATCCCCAGACCTTCAGCTTTATTTTGCCTTTCAAAAGCATTCAAGTCGAGGACACTGGGGGAGAGAAAAGACAATGGTTCATTTATGTTCTATATTCTGTATTTCTGCACATTTAAAGGGGCACTACAGCTAATCTAGTACTACACTTCCACTAAAGGTACCCTGTGGGAGTTTCTGATCACTAGCAGCACACGCAAGCAATATTTTACATATGAGCTTGTGCATTCAAGTCATATAATACTTAATACACCAAGAAACGCAGCCAGTAATGCAGAAGAATGCTTGCGAATAAACACAAATGTAAAAAATGCAAGAAGCAAACTTTGAAGAAAAATCCTTTTTTAAGAGAAAGTAAATGCATTAATCATGTTTGTCAGACCTAAAGGATACACGCAATGCATTTTTGGTAAGAAACACTGAATGTAAATAGAACAGAGCTCCAAAGAGCACCTCTAAGTTGGGGGATTCACAAGAGACACTTTAAAATAAAATGGTCACAAATTGACTGCAATATTCTGACTTCTGGTTCCTAATATAGGTCAAGCTCTAAAAACACTGGATCCTATACTTCCCATAATGCAACCAAGAGTTTATTTTCATCAGCGCTTCTCTCACTGGTAAACACAAAGGTCTTTCAAGCTTCAAAGCTCCAGTTTAAGATGCTTTCTGTTCTATATTATTGTAGCCCAACCTCAGATAAAATAAATATTACATATAGTACAACCTGTATTCACAGGCTGGGAGGTTCTTCTTCTTGTGACTAGTCAAATTGACCTTTCTGTATATAATTGGTGGAGTTCACCTTTAAATAGCAGTTAAGAAATAAAAACATAGTAAATCTGGTTCTGGCTTCATTACCTGCAAGACATCATCAGTCCAGACAAACTTTTGAAAAAGCCAACGTCTCTTTTTTCCTTCAGGTAGTCCAGCATTTTCTGCATGAAGATAAAAGCACAGTAAATACTAGCCTGATGCTGTTGACGATACAAATTCTGCATGCTGATTGAAGCGTACCTGCTGGACCAGTATGTTTCCCCCGTTGAGGATGGAGATGCCTAGCTTGAGGGTAAAAGTAACGATAGCACCGAGTCGACCTGATGAGCACAGAATCCAATATTTAACATCTGCTCTACCAGGTGGAAGATATAAGAAGGCAGACAGATGAGTGTGTGTTTTCTTACCTTTGCTGGCACTGATCATCTGAAGCACCATCTCTGCAGCACCTCGATCATGTAGTCTGGCTTGCTGATACAGCATCTTTTGCTTCTCCATTTCCTTTTCCTGAATTCAATATGAAAGGCAAACAGATTTGTCTGGGTTTGAACATTGTAGGGAACATTTGGCATAGTTTAGGTTCACAACTCAACAGAATATATAAAAAAGGTCTCATCGTTTTTAGACGTTTTAATGCATATTTCCTACATACTATATCTTTAAACATGAATACAAACAATGTAGGTTTCAAACTTGAAACATCTGAATGTGAACCAACAACATAAGTGAAATGCAGATCAGTCGTCCTGAGAAACCAACAGCACCTCAAACGTTTTCTCCTTTCCTTCCTCTTCTTCCTCTTCTTCACCTTCAGCACAGCTCTGAAAGAGAAAACAGGATGTCAAACCCGCAAGATTTTGCTGTACGGTATACACTTAAGTGAAAGCAATGTTGAGAATGAGAATGGAGTACCTTTGCCATCATATCTGCATATGCAATGTACAAGGGATCCTCTTCTATAGAACTAACAAGAAAGAAGATACATGGTGGTTAAACCTTGTAATGCAGCAAGACAACAACAAAAAAACTGCTTGTGTTTCTCTCCTAGTTTGAAATATTTGCTGATGATTTAGCTTAATGCAGCTCTTTATTGGCTGAGACGCAGGCCAAAACCATTATGGAGCACAGATGGAGCAAAGCATTGGTGCCAGGTGGCCAGGTGTGTGTGACGCTGAGTGCGTGTTCACCTGCACTCAGTCAGAGCGTTGTGGCTGAAGTGTAGAATGAGCTGGTGAAGCGGGTCCGGCTGCTTTCTGATCTCCTCCTCCTCCTCTTCCTCCACTTTGGGCTGCGTTTTCTGGACAAAGTCGCGCAAGTAAATCCAGGAGCTCGGGCGTGTCGCAGCAATATCAACTACAAAGTGCAGTTACTGTACATCACTTACCTTCAGAGAATCAGGCTGTATCAGAAAACAGGCAGTAACAGGATACACTGACAACATGCAGACTAGAAACCACGAGCACAAACATGGACACGCACATGCTGGCACACACACCTACAGCGGATGATGTTCAGCAGTGTTAAAAGGTGGCGAATGGAGTTAAGCATGACTCTCCATGAGCACTTTTCAGACGTTATCATAGACTTCCTATGATAAACCACTCATGACAGCGGACACAGTGGAACTATTTTTCTGTGGGGTTTGCTGCGAGTGTGTGTGTTTGCTAAAAGTTCTCCATCTGTCACAGCCTTAACTTTTTATGTGGTGCCCTGTGGCTTTCATTTCAAGTAATGGGGAGAAGATATGACTGTTATAAGGACCTAAGGAAGATTAGATTTTCAAAAAAATTGTATTAATTCAAATTTTTATCTCCATTTCATTATTGAAAAAGAGAAAGAAAAAAAAAAACACACCCACTGGCACAGTGGGGTTTGTTGAGTTCCAGCGTGCCTTCGTGATTGTCTCCAGATAAGAAAACTTAATTTGTTGAACTATTCCATGAATCCTTCAAGCATTTTTAATCAAGCTATGCATATTGTGCTCTAAATCATCGTGGGCTGTGAAGTGCAAAATATTTCTGAAGCACTTTTGGGAAGTTGTAAAGAAAGCTGTGTTTCTTTTACTTTCCCTACACACTCAATGCATGGTTTTGATTAATTTATGACATCACAACTTTCAGAAATGCCATTGGTAAGTCGAAGCATCGTGGCAGGATGCCAACTTACCGAATGTTGGATGGGACACAGTGGTCAAAATACACCAGCTGGCTCTGACATCAGCGGTGATGTCATGCTTGCCACAAAAATGGGTATCAAGTTGAAAAAACATCATGTGGATGACTGAGTGCGAACCCGGTGGTAACGTGGTGGGGTCGGGACGCTTTCAAGCACTTTAAACAATGACACATCGGAGGAAAGCGGTGCTGTCGGGGGCGACGCTTTGCTTCCCACAGCACATGGGTACCAACAAGAGGGCACGGCTGGGACGACACAAGTACTTACTGCAAGATCCTGCACTAGCTTCTCCTCAAAGGAGTACTCCTCTGTTTCTATCCATATTCTCTGATAGGCCAGGAGGAAGAGGTTAATAGAGCGATGCCTAAGGAAGGGTGAGAGGAGACCAGCCTGGGTTAGATAGGAGCAGAGCAAAGGAGGGGAGAAGTGTCTTTAGGAGATAGGAGGTTAATACTGGTTAGTTTTGGGTGCTGGCACATCCAACTGGTCACCTGAGAGGAAATGTTGTTCAGAGTCTAATCCTAAACTCTCATTAGCAGGCAGAAAATGCAATTCCAGACGAGATTAATGAGCTGATCTAAGTACCCATGTATCTGCACATCAACAACAGTTAAAGGGATATTTTGACATTGAAGGAAATGTACTTATTTGCCCTCTTGCAGAGAGTTAGATGAGAGTGTGAATGCAAATCTCCTGCCTGTAAACTACATATAAAGCTACAGCCAGGAGACAATTAGCTTAGCACAAAGATTGAAAGCAGGTGGAAACAAATAAAAAATCTACTTATAAGCACCTCTAAAGCTCATCTGTTTTAGTACAGACTAAACAAACAAAATTACTGCTGCTTCCGCCTGTTTCCAGCCTATAAGCTACGCTGTTTGCTCTTGCTTCATATTTAGCATACGGAATAAGGGCAAAAACCTCAATATTTTGTGCATGTAAATGAAATCAATCTTCTCGTCTAACTTCCAGCAAGAAAGCAATTCACAAAAATTCCCCAAATTCCTTCAAAGCACCTCATCTGCCTAACTGTACCGATGTGGACCAGTGGAAAAACCAGCGGGAAAATCTGAATGGGAGTTAAATCTGTGGCATACGCCGTGCCTGGAGGAGAAGGAGGGGTAGTTAAGAGAGATATGCAAAGTCATACAGTAGCAACAGTGGGTCAGCACTACGTTACCGTCAGCATGGAGAGCAGACTGTCATAGTCTGTGTTCTCATGCATTATCTCCAGCCAAATATGTCGGTAGGCATTCAGGAAGTAATTATTATTTTTGTGCCTGAGGGAAGGAGGTACAATAGAGTGTGACACTGAGGAGAGAACAAAGGCTGAATAGAGAAACAACAGAGAAGAGATGACATCTGAATGCGTGAAACTCGACATTTATCCAGGAGCTCAAACACAAATCTATTACCCAAAACAAAAACAATCAATTGTGCGCACACTGTAAATACTGTCTAATAATAATTAACTCTGATGTGTCATATTTCACTGTCAACAACTCTGAATAAATGAGTCATGCTGTCAGGGAGGCGGGCGGTATCGTCTGAGCACATATTGAAGATGGCCACCTCCAGGTTGGGCCTCATAATTGTTTTCCTCCCTACTGTAGCTCTCTGCCTGACTTCCTGTGATTGAGTTACAGAGCAGCAGGGCATGAAATTGCTAGTGTCCCTTTTTTTTCTCTCCTCCTTGATAACAGCTGCGGGCCAGACATTTGTCCTACAAATGCAGGGAGGGAGGCTGTGCATTAATGCAGGGTCAGAACCCAGGAAGAGAAAAAATAAGAGTTGTGAGTCAGACAGAAGAAGAAGAAAGTGTGGCGGTATTTGGCCAGCAAACACAGAGGTGATGTTAGAACACTCGCCACACAATCTCCCATCTGCTGGTTGTACCACGGGGAGCCTCTCTGATGCTGAATGTGTGGTGTCATCCTGGAATCATCATTATGCGGCATGATTTTAGGCTAAAAACAGCACAACAAGGACGTAGAGGCTGTAGGTGTTGTGTATACCGTCGTACCTCGGCAGATTATAAAGTGGAGCCATGCGGAAGCAGGCGACGACCGCTCGCTTCCTCTGCTTTGAAAGCAACTTCTGCCACACACACTTCTTGGATCTCAGGGGCTGCTCCACCTGATGACAATAAGAGAAGATTACGTGATTAATCAACACATTTTCTGTCAGGTAAACCTCAGAAAAAAAAAGCTGTCGTTTTCATGGGATTATTTTTGCTCAGTGCCAGTGGGTTGGTTTTTTTTTCTTTTCGAATTTGGTGACTCATCGGGAACCTGACTGTGCAAGGAGAAAGGAGATGTGCAGGAGAAAGCCCAGTGCAACTTTGCTGTGGAGGATCACTGCAATTTGTTTCAACACCGATGTCAAGCGCAAGGTGCACGCCTGCTTTTCATTTTGGAAAAGAGAAGAAAAGAGGAAAAGATAGCTTCCATGAATTGCATGAGCTTTCATTATGTGCTGTGATGAATGAAATAAATGTGTCTTTCCCAGCGATGGCCCAAACAGCCCACTCACACTCGGCCCAAATGCAGCAATAAATCGCGGTCCACATGTCGCCCAGATCTGGTAGCCACAACATGGGTACTACTGTAATGACACTGGGACCTGGGCCAGAATAGGGACAGCTATAGTCAGCTAAAATATTGCACCCATGTTCTGACTACCAGGTCCAGGCCACCTGTGGACCGTAATTCATTGCTGTATTTGGGCTGAGTGTACAGAAGTGGGCTGTAGTGAACAATTTCTGGGAGTGTTAACATTACATTGGGCAATAAATATAACATCACTGGTCTTTGTCGGCATATTTAAAGCATTGAGCGGTATGTTTGGTGACGCTGCACCTTCACAAGTGTTGAATGAAACAATCGCCCCTGAGTTTCACTCACAGCTCACAATATGTTTGAGTATATACAGTATAAATGTTTGAGGCCGACCTGCTCCAGGTTGAAGACAGCAGCAGAGATCCTCTGGATACGGTCCACCACCCTGTCAGGGTCTGGAGGCCCCTCACTTCGCATCGCTATGTCCTTGTACAGGTTTAGCTGCCACCTCACTGCAGGGTCCTCCGACTGAATAGGTGTCACAAAGAAGCATGTTAAATACAGTTTATTAGAGCCCAACCAATACTTGATTTTTCAGAGCCGATGCCGATGATAGGAAGTAGAAATTTCCAATAGATATATCGGCCAATATACGCACACTTTTTGCAATGATTCCTCAAACACTTGGGACAAAGGTATGTAGCAGAGGCAGGATATTTTAGACTCTAACAGTAACCTTTATTGTCTAAAATGACTGCACTGAAACAGTAAACTTCACTGGGGATTTAATAATTAATAAATTACCCCCACCATTATAATCTCCCTTAGAAAAAAGAAGAAAACGTTTTCAAATCAGTGCATATCAGACAAAATACACGCAAATACAATATATCTGTGCTAGACAAATATCAGCTGATAGTATTGATCAGGCTCTATAATATATACAGCCTTTGGAAGCTTGTAACCCCTTATAGTCTTTTTTTAAAATGCTCACCTTTACTCGAAGATGCAGATTCTGCCGAATATGATCTTTGACCTCCTCGTCTGTGTCTCTCTATTAAACAATAGCAAGAATAGGGACACAAACATGTATGTAGCTATTTGAAATGAGTGTTCCTGTTTGAGTGTAAGGATACATTATATTCACATAAAGAGTTGTCTCACCAGGAGGTAGCGAGTCTTGGCTAGAGAGATGAGCTCCTGGTCTCCCGGGGTACACATGTTGAGGCCGATCGGCAGCATCTTCTTCAGAGCGGCCACAATCAGCGACGTCTGGATAGAGTAGAACTCGCCACGTCTTTTCTTGTGTCTCCTCTCCTGATCTTGTCCCCCAGACTGACAAAAAATCATGATATTAACCTTGAGACAACACGAAGTGGTGAATAAAAAAAAAGCTTTGTCGGCTTAATAAGCTGCTTTTGAGGTAATTCATTATATTGTCGCCTTTTTGCTTCCTTTCAACTTCTGACTTGATACCTTACCAGTATTTTATTGGAGCATACTTCACAGTGGGAGCACTCACGCTGTATTTGAACAAAAGCCAGAGGCAACCGTGGCAAAATCTGTGACCAGGCTGAATCTGTGCCACTGAAGCATTAAAAAGTTTCACACCTCAGCTGAAAAGTAGAGCTAGCAGACTGCCTCTGTTAGGAAAGCGAGATGTTACCAGTGACTCGCACTCTGGAGCCAAATTGAAGCAGCTGGCTCGGTGAAAACACTCATTTCCATATTGATATATACATATACAGTACATACACTGACACACACACAAACATACACACACTTACCACACATCAACCACAACATGGTACACACAGCTCGAGCTAACTGTTGGCCAAACACACCAGGGTATCACAATCCATCAACGGCAAACACACCAGAGATCACATGATTTGTTACAGGAGGGTTGAGCCTCATTACTCCAGATGAGACGTGTTCCGCCCATAAGGGAATGAGCAATGACCAAAGTTACCATGTCACACATGGTGATGAATGGAGGCCACAAATAATCAGGTGACACGATACTGTATATAACTACACTATAGACTATATAGCACAGCGGCACAAGCTATTGGCTTTTCTGCATGGCGACTGCAGCACGTAAGCCAATAAGCTGGCAGGTAAACAGCTCATGCACTGCATCACTCTACCTTCTCCTTAAACGACTGTTTGAGACAGAGAGAGAGAGAGAGAGACAGAAAGAGAAAGACAGATAGAGAGGAAACGATGAGAGGAGGGTTAATGGGCGCGCACAGTCCTCACGTGGACGTGCACTGCAATGAAAAGCATTTGTTTGCCTTCAGACAGCTAAACCAGGCAGACAAGAAATCAAATGTTATGACCCTCGTACATCTGAGAAGGGCTGAAGGTATGGAGGAATATTTGTCTACTGAGGGATGAATGTTAGTTTCTGTCATTTAGCATAACAAGCATGCATGAATAAATTCATACACGCACACAAACACACAGTCATAAGTCAGAGTCAGTCATGATCCTGCTTATTTCTGGAACTTTGTCAATTGAAAGGTAAAGGTGCTTTGACACGCGACTAAAAAGGTTTTAACCTGCTGCCGGAATAAAGACGTAAAGTTGACGTTGTGGAAAAATACAAAGCCTACCTTAGACATCTTTGTTTTGTTATCTCCAGTCAGGAAGGAGAGGTTGTTGATTTCATTCTGCACCACAAAGTTCTGCTCCTCTCTTTTGAAATTCTGGTGAAAAATGTCAAAGAAAGATCGCTGTGATTCATCGGTGTTCAAATTCATTAAGCTTGCCTGTTTTTGTAGCTAATGGAGATGAGAGAACTTACATGTGACTTGCACCAGAGGATAAATATCTCAGCGACCATTCTGAAGAGCTCGTTGGAGTCAGCGTCTGGTTCTTTCAGCCACCTGGATCTGCAGTGAAAGAGATGAATGCGTCCTCACTAACACCTGCACCATTTCTTCCTAAATGCCCCTTAAAAACAACTCCACTCAGTGAGCTCACCTGTTGTTGTCCACGTAGCGGATAAGCATGGGGTAAAAGGCATACAGGTCCCTGCAGAGCACGGCGAACTCATCAAGGATGAGCAGCTCAGCCTCCTGAGTGTCTCCTTTACTGTCTGCCTTCAACAGCTCCTCTTCAGAAACCACCTTCACCGTCTTCTTCTTCAGTTTCTCCAGCGTAGGCAGGAAGTGGCTCTTGAGGAGGTCTGCACGGGCTTTGCTAATGATGGGTTGCACGTATACTGAAACATTTAAGAGAGAAAATGTTATTTCATTACAGTTGTTCAATGTGAAATGTGTAGGTATACTGGGAAATATTTTTCATTTTCAGCAACGTTTTCACAAGAATAATACATCATTTTTAACTTGTTCCAAACATTAGTTTACTTCATGAGCATTTAACCATAAAAGCTTTTACATTTGCCAAATTTCCTTTCCTAAACTCAAATACGCAGCCCTTCTAATTCATCTTTTTCAAGTGGGAGCGCTTGCATTTTTTGGAATGATTCAAATAAAACAGGGTAGTTTGCATGAACAGTGAAAGCCTTCAAGGCAATATTTAAAACACTGTCATCTCGAAAATAAAAACATAAGGCTCATCACAGTGCAACCAGTGCCCACCCGCAATCCTCTTCATCCACGAGGCCTCATCGATGCCCAGGTTGTTGTTGAGGATCTTGAGGATGTTGCCCAGGATGAGGCTGAGGTGCTCTGAGGTGACGGTGGTGCAGCAGACGCTGCCCCCGCTGGCTGGCTGGTTCTCAGGCCCCCTCTCCCACCAGTAGGACAGGTAGTTACACAGCATGGGCAGCACCACCTCGATGACGTGAGGCATCTCCGTGTACCGCGCTCCAGACTCAGCCATGTCATTGATGTCCTTTGTCAGACCGTCCAGGCGCGGCATCCCAGGACACATCTCCTCGACTGAGTCTGGTATGCCTAAGACTGAACGCAGCACGAGGGGATTCACATGTGATTACAACAATGTTTACATTATCAAATTATGTTTTTCTTACAATGTATCATCGAAAGGGAGGGGTGTTTTCTCAATCTGAACACTGACATGTGAGAAGATTTTACACATACACAGTACAGACTTGCACATAAAGTACAAAGTATGATTAAATGCAGGAAAAATATACATCATCCTTTTCTTATACTTTAGAACATCTAAAAATGTAAAGAAGGTTGTAAAGCAGGACAAGCTCATTATCCATAATAATAGCTGTTTGATTTGCCACATCTGGTAATAAACCCTTCTATTTTAGAATAATTACACATGACTCACTGGCTCGATCTCTGGCACTCTTAGTATTAAAGACGGAGCAGGGGTTGAACGTGTTGAGCAGCGGCTCCAGGAAGGCTACAGGCATGGCTCCAGCCAGGGTGGCCAGACAATGACCGAGGGCTGGTAGCTGTCTGAGGGACACAGGAAAAGCGGACAGTTGGTGAAAGCTGCATCAAATATCAGTACGTTTCTTCACTGAGGTTTTAAACAATTAGCACAATGTGATGATGACAATGAAATACCTTTCTACGTAGATGTTTTTCCCAGTGCCCAGTGCGTAGAGACTGGTCAGGATTCGATAGCAGGATACTTGGACATCATCCACTGGAAAAATACAAAGAAAAGAAAGATTAAAAAAGATTAGCTGTGCTAATTGTATAGCAATGCTCTGAACTAAATGCCAATATGATATCAGCATGTTAACATTCTAGCAGAGAGAGAGAGATGTTAGCATGTGGATGTTAAAAAGACCAATGTTTACCATGTTCATCATCTTCGTTTAATGTGTTAGCATGCTACCTGATTATGAAACTAATTTGTTTTAGTTATCTTGAGGAAGTACAGCTGAGGATCATGGGAACTCAGTACTGGGCAAAGTGAGATTTAACCTGACAATGGTGCTAGATGAAAAACCAGAGTGTCACCAAATTTATTTCAGTTTATCCTGAGTGGGACATGAAAATCTGGACCACAACATATGGTAATCCATCCAATAGTTGTTGAGACATTTCACTAACAGCCAGAAGGGACTACATTTTGGTGGTGTTACAAGGAAAGTCAAAGGCTCACTAAAGTACTGTAACAGGGATACATCTTCTGGGAACCATGAATGTCAAACAAAATATTGTACCAATCTATTTCATAGAGCTTGAAATACCTCAGTGGATCACAATGACCTGCTGGTAGCACTAAAAAAAAGTTAGGGGATCTAATATCCTGTATAAAGATTGATCATCTAGAGATCATGAATATCTGTATCAAAGTTCATGGCGATCTATGCAACAGGTGTTGAGATACTTTAGTCTGGACCAAAGGTGGTGGACTGACCAATCTGAAATGTGGATGTCCTACAACAGCCATAAAAGCCAATGATTATGGACTAAGCATTGTGAAAAGTTATTTTGCTGTTCCATGGTGTCAGGACGTAAGAAGCATGTAATCACTGCTTTAAAATAAACTTAACACTGACACTTGACACCAGTTTTTTAGCAGCCTCTCCCACAACATGTTTGATCATTCTTTTGCCGTCAGGACTCACAAAGCAGGTCGACTCCAAAGTGGTGTTGAGTGATGTGCTCAAACAGAGCGGTTAAAATGGGGAGCAGAGCCACAGTGGTGTAGTTGATATTCTGAGACACCCCTTTCATCTGCGAGCGGGAGTGAGTGAACTTCCCCAGCTTCAGGTTCTCGAACGTCTTCTCCAGGTCCTCTGCGGCGTTCTCAAAGAACGTCCTGAGCCCCACCCTCACCAGCTCCGAGCCCGACTTCATCACCGTTCTGTTGGAGTGAAAGGGAGCGTGATTAACGACTGAAAACCAAACGAGGAGATATGCAAGGGCAGAGCTATAATAAACCACTGGATACCCTTTGGTATGCAAAGGACAACACTGTTTACCGACAGCGGGACACACTCACCATGAAAATACATCATTCTCGCGGTCTGTGAAGGTTTCAGTCATGAAATACGAGACATGAGCATCAACCTTACACTGAAACATCAATGATTCATTTAAGGAATTAGGTGGATATTTAAATCCAAGGTGAGTTTGCCAATGTTGGAGCTTAGACACATATGACACTCTGAAGTCACACAATGCATTAATATGATTAGTCTGTCCATTTTCAGCATTTCACAGTTCATAACATTGCTAAATGAATTACCCATTGTTAAGCCTTGATGTGTCCCAGTAGGAAGGAGAAATGAAAGACAGAGTCTGTGGGCTTCGACTGTAGCTCTTCAGCACAAACGAGACACAGTAATAACACACTGTCGATTTAGCCTCATTATGCCTGAGCTGCATTAACAAACAGTACATTGTGTCTAAAGAACGCTATAAGCCTCGGGCAACGCATGGCGTATGAAATTTGTTTTGCTTATTTAAATGCCAGAGGATGCTCTTTGTTAATGCCAGTGCCTCCCAAAAGACAGCGGAGTAATAACTGTTCAAAGACAATGCTCATGACAAATATGCTCCTCTTCAGGGTCCAACAGAGGTTAGACTCACAGGAAACATGTGATTGGTTTCTCAAACAATATTTGTTTAAAGGGGCACAATGCAGTTTTGGAGAACACGTTCAAACTCAGAATTGTAATATTTACAATATCAATGAGGTGATAATACAAACTCGGAGATACTTATTTTTTCCATAACTGAATAAACAAGCTGTTCTCAGTGGAGAATCCCAGAATGCTGTTTGAAGCTAGAAAGGTGGCAGGGTCCGCCACATATAAACAAAGTAAGACAGTTTGAAATTGTGTTGTCCTTCAAGGTCAGTTTGTTTATTCAGTTTATTCAGTCATGAATATAAAGAGAGATTGCATTATTACAAATAGTTATTAATTTTTATTTATCAATATCACGTTGAGGACGTTTGCTGATTTAATAACAGTTGTTTTTTTTTTTTTTTTACTTTTCCTTTCAAGGAGAAAACTTAAAGCTGCTGTAAGCGCTGATGATGTTTAAGCTAACTTCCTGTCCATTTTGCAGTTTTCTGTCCCCTCCCTCGTCTCTTCGTCACCACACTAGCTCCCATTTTTCTTTGCTTTTCCTCGTGTTTGGTAGCTGTCCCTGTTCAGCCATAGCCAGCAAACAGGAGGGTCCTGCTCTCTGCGCCCTCCCTGAGCAGAAACAAACAAATCTCTGTCCTGATTGGACAAAGTGAGCAGGGACACCAGAAAATGTTCTCTTTTACTGCATCAGCAGAAGGAGGAGGAGAGACATGGGTTACTGACCAGACTCTCTATAACAGTGATTACTGTTGGAATATAGAGCTATTTAACACTTATTTAATAAAAAAGATAATGCTTACAGCAGCTTTAAAGGTGCCAGGTTCCTTGTTAGTCTTGAGTGCTGACATATTTGTACTCACCTGGTGTCCAGCGTGTGTGCCAGGATATGCAGACAGCTCACAATGGTGGTGGAGTCACTGCCTACAAGAAAACACAAAAACAATCAATGTGATGTGAGCACACACTGTGAACCTTGTCGAGTTGACTATCTGGACCTGAACTGAGCCTCTTACGGAAACAATGAGTTCCGGTCTGTGTTTGCAAACCCCGCAGCCTCCAGTCAAATAGGTTACAAGCTCGTTTGGATAAGGTTAGTGGAACATTATCTAGTTCACCACCTCAGTTGGATGTGGCATATCCAATATGGCTAAAGGCACCATGACATAATGAATTCAGTGGTTTAGTTGAATGAAGCCTGAGAATCTAAATAATCAATCATCATTTGAGTGGCAGGGCCAAAAAGTTGAAACCACTCTCATGTCTGTCAAGTACACATAAAGCTACAGCAAGCGGCCAGTTAGCTTATCTTTATCATAAAGACTTGAAACGGGGAAACAGCTAGTTAGGATCTGAACAAAGGCAACAAAATCAGCCTAACAGCACCTCAAAAGCACAGTGATTATCACATTATATCATGTTTATTTTAATACATAATTAATACAAAAAGGTGGCATTTTACAGATAAATGCTCCAGTATTTGGTGTCTCATATTTTGCACAAAAAGCTGACTGTGATAACACAAGACAGTTCAGTTCATGAGAACTCAAAACTCATCAACTGAAGACATGATTAAAGGAGAAGCACATACACACACACACACACACATACACCCCTATATTGCCAACAGTGGACTATCACTCTCACAGACCACTGAAGTGTGGACCTCTGTTTCTGGTCATTTTGATAAAACAAAAATAGAATGAAAATGTACTTTTAAGGTTTATTTCCATAATATTACTGCAAATGTATTTTTTGTATTTATTCAAACTGCCAGTATGGGACTATGGGCTTCCATATACTGCAGTGGAGCTGTATGTACCCATTATTTCACCTAATGAGAAATGGTTTACTAAAAAGTTGATCATTTACACACACACACACACACACACACACACACACACACACACACACACACACACACACACACACACACACACAGAGAGACATCAGCTTACCAAAGAGAGAAATCCTATGTCTGACAAGAGCTGCCAGTTTACAAAACAGGCTGGAGGTGTGAAGGATAGACAAAGGAAGGAAATCAGTTAGTCGTTAAGATTATATGAGTTTAGGATTTTAAGTAAAGAGTTATAGTCATGCTGTAATGCTGTAGGTAAATGAAATTGTTTTGATTTTGTACCTGGTGACCATCTCTTTCTCCTTGTTGGAGGCGTAACCGCTGCTGCTCAGGTTCTTATTGGGGGAGGAGAGGAAGTAGAGAGAGTGGTTCTTGAAGTACTGGTCGATGAGAGGAAGGAGAACCTGAAAGAGGACATTGATAATGACAACATGAGATCCGGTTGATGAAAATGTATTGTAAAATAGCTATCTATATATGTAGATCATCCTTATTTAGATTACACCCTTACTTTGGCAAAAAACTTGATTTCTTGTTCATGAGGGGACCTGTCTGTTTTGCCACTCGCAGCCATAGACTCTGGATTGAAAGCATAAAAATCCATATTTAATAGTCAGTAACAAGTCTACTTAAGTCTCTTATAGATCGGTCCTATGTAATATTTGCGTACCCAGGTGAGCGATGAACTCCTGAGCTGAGTCAACATACTTGAGCAGCTTCTTTAGGAATTTGTAAGCAAACCTCTTCTCCATGGAAGAAGAATCTTGCTCTAAGTCCTTCAAACCTCTGCAACACAAGAAGATATTAGCTTTAAATCAACACTTAATTACCACGAGATTTTCTTTTTACAGCATTTCATAAAGAACTCCGGTGACAGTGCTGACGATCGAAAGGAAAAGTTATGAAGTCGTGTAAAGTTCCTGCAAGAAATCAACAAGAGAATATCAATAACTGACCTTGTGATGCTGTAGCCGTTGATCTGCAGGAAGCGGAAAAGGTCCTGGGCCTTCTCTCGATCACGGGCCTTCTCCTTGGCTGTCAGAGTGTCATAGGGCACCAACAGAGGGTGTGTTCCCCCCCCTGAAACCACAGACAACCCAGTTGTTAAGTAAGATTCATCAGCCATGGCACTTGTCCGTGTCTGTGTGCAGGCAGATGGCGACATGAATTGGATGTACCACTCAGCTGAACCTATTTAGTCAAGACCGGCGAGGCAGACACATGCATATGCTCACAGACACACATAAACACAGCAACAACCGAGAGGCACTTCCACATCCACCCACACCACATATTGTCCATTCCTTCATGTTTGCAGGTATCTCTCTGTAATATGCACTGATTATGAGCGACTTCATCGGCGAATCACCTCTGCTTCCAAGGTCACTCTTTTTCTTCTTGGCCCAGATGTTATGGTAATTTTCAGCCACCACCTCCACCATCCCCTTGGACCAAAGACAAACAGTACATCTGAGTGAGGAGCACGTCTCGCCCACGCTACTCATTCGCATTCAGGAAATATTGCCTTTCATCTCGTATTCAGCCTGAGAGATCATTTGATGTTAACAAGAAAAAGAGTACGAGGGAACAAACGTGAGGTCACCCACCTGCAATTCTCTGGATAGAACCACGCTGCTCGTGTCTATCGGGCTCGGATTGAAGCCATTTGCCTGGAGATGTTCAGAAAGACAGTGAGACACAGTGTGTTATTAGTTATAAATCAACACTTTGATAACACGAGATTTCAGCTTTAATAGCATTTGTTAAAGGATTAGTCTGTGTCTGTAGGCTTTCAGTCCATTATGCGAGGAGATTAGCAGCAAAATCAGCTTTGTGTTCACAGTAAATAACTGTGTGTCTGAATGTTTACAACTGCAAACAATAAGTGCTGACAAGTGGTACTTTCCTAAAAATAAGAAGAAAATTAAATGATAGCAGCTGAAAGCCTAGAGCAGTGATTTCCAACTCAACTGAAAGATATTGTGATAAGTTAAAAACACAAAACATATCTACAGGTTTGTGTCAAGGAATAAAGTAAAAGGCCAAATAGGATTACAAACTGGTGCACTGTTTATCTTTACTATATCTACAACAACCAGCTAGTTAGTGCTAGGTCAACCTAAGTTAGTGGTAACAAATAGGGAAGGCCACACCAAATAATGAGCTCGAGGTAACTCAAATGGTTCAAACAATTTTAGATTGCTAGAAGTAAGGAAAAACTGTTGAAATTGTTAGCTTAAACTAAAATATGATATAACTGTAATAGTTAACGTAGCGCAGTAGTGCAAATTAACAGTAACAGAAATAGTTGGCTAAGAGGATAGATGAACATTTGAAATAGTTAGCTAAGTTGGCAGTAATTAAGGCAAAAAACAAACAAACCGAAATAATAAGCTAACAATACAGTAAATAAACATTTGCTCATTTTGCTCAAAAATATACTGATTTTGAATTTATCATCATACTTCAAACCAAAGCAAGATGATTTTTAGGGCAAATTGATTTATTCTACCCATTACATTAGCAACAACCTAAACGGTCTGGTGATTTTTTAGAAAACAAGCACATTTAATGTTGGCGTTTGTCTCTGCCATATTCTTTGCACTGCACCTGTGAAGTCTGGGAGATTTTTCGCATTTTCTCACTCTCCCTCTGTTGTGACATGCTTTCTCCATCTTTGGTCCTGTCGATGCTCCAGCCCATTGCCAGAATGCTCTTCAGGGACTCTCTAATTGGCCATCTGTAAATCTCTTTTTCCTGAAGCACAAAGACAGAAATAGGGTACAGGGACCAGGCCCAGAAGCCTCAATCTTTCAGTTATCTCTTCAATGCTAATCTTCCTCACAAATCTCACATTCAGATTCCCCTACCTTCTCTGTCAGGCCTTTGTAGGTCCTGAGCTGAGGGTGAATCTTGGCTTTTTCATCCACACAGTCTCCGTATTTCCATCCCAGCAGCACCTGAGGCACAAGCACAGGGGGATGTACGTGGGTGAAAGAAATCTTCATTGCATTCAGAGTCCCTTCAGGACATGATTTATCATTTGGAAGACTGGGTAAGAGATTAGGTACGCATAACAGATCAAGGAGTCATGGTACAGTCAGTTCTTGCTGTCCTCAGCTCTTGTTAAATTTTTTGACAGATGCAACAATGCAGGCTAAGCAGTTGGCACAAAAGGCAGCAGAGGCCTTCTAAACAGACTAGCACAATTATTGTCAGCATGCCCAGAGTATCAATTTCAATCATAACAAAAAGGAGGCATCAACAAAGGAACAATGCTGTGATATTGGAAAAAAGAACAATATCAAGTTATTGATCTGAATGGCTTTTTTTCACTTTGAAATGGCTGAAATTATTTCCTGATGGTTTTGAGTGCAGTATTTCTTCAAGGAGAGACGTTTTAAGTGTCCTCTATTTTTCTTACAACACCCGTGACTTGCTCCGTGTCAAATACTGTGCAATTTAATACCCATTTTCCAAAGCGAAAGCTCTTATCTTTGGCCTTACCTTCTCTGCTGACCATTTCTCATGGGCATGCTCTGCGTATTTGTTGGCAAAGTGCTCGAGCTTCTCTGGAAGTGCGATGCTGGAAACAGAGTGTGACAATTAATCAGCTTGTGTCTTGTAAATGCATGTTACTGAAGTCATGTACTGTGCATAGAGATAGTACAGCAGTCTGATAGAATGTTTCCCATTGATGTCTGGCTTGAACATGGCTTACTTAGCGGTATTGATTGGTTTTGGGTCAAAGTTGCCCTGAGCATCGACAGAAACAGGCTTTTCCACAGTGGTGCTGATGGAGGCGTCCACGTAGTCCGGTGGCAAAGCTCCAGCTATGGCACTGAGGCAAGGCATGGCCATCTTGAAAAGCTCTGGGTCATATTTCTGCATGGGGAGAGAAACAAAGCTACAGAGTAAACGCAAAACTTGGCTCTTTAAACTCTGTTCACGTGCAGGCGTGCAAATCGTATTCTGATTTAACGGAACACAGCTCATTTGTTTAGTTGTTCATTTAAGGCGGGACTTAAATAAAGCTGCGCGGCCTCTCCAGTCTGAGTGTATCAGTGAAGGGGCCGGCAGCAGAGACATTAATGAAGAATTATTCTAAAAGCCAGAGAACCAGCTTGCTAGAGGCTTTGGATCAATGACGGCTGTCGAGATATTGATGTTTTCAGGCCGGCCCTTAGCACAGCCTCCTTTCATGATCGTGCATTTAGAGAGATGTGCTGAGTCCAGCCTTCTGCATCACGAACAGACCTCAAGTAATACCGCATGTGCCGATAGGTCTGTCGCATACATACGTGTTAATCAAGCCTGTGATGAATGAGGCGATTTTTATTTAACTGTTTATCACTTTTGTTACAATCTCTAACATGGTAATTACTTTTGCTAAGGAAAAGAGGCAGCCACTTTGAAACTGCAAAGGACCATAAAAGTGCACTGTGTAGTTTTAATCAGAAGAGAGAGATCTTCATTGACTGATTATTTTACGCCTAAACAGACAAAATAAACAAACTGAAGAAACACACTGACCTGAAAGGACAACACAATTTCAGACTCTTTTACTTTGTTTATATGTGGCAGACCCTGCCACCTTTTTAGCTTCAAACAGTGTTCTGGGGACCATTGTCCTCTGAGAACAGCTTGTTTATTCACGTATGGAAAAAATAAATATATCTGAGTTTGAATTATTACCTCATTAATATTGTAAACTCTGACTTTGAATTTCTGCTCCGAAACTACTTAGTGCCCCTTTAAAAAGGAAATACAAAAAACTCACCCTCTGTGACAGAGAATCAAAAACTCCCCAGAAGATTTTCTTGGTGAGCAGCAGTTCATCTTCAGATGCTGTGCCGTAGCTGCCCCAGCCCGACGGGAGGCAGTAGTACTTCCAATTCTGCTCATAGTGGTTGGTTAGCAGCTGGAGGACAAACACAGGGCAGAGGTCAAGACGAGCAGGGTAATAAATATACAGGATTTAGTCAGACAGGCATTACATTCTCACCACACACTGGCACGGGGCCACGCATGTAGAGCAAATAGCGCCTCAAAGGAAATCAGCTCTCCCACTCTCAAATGAAATCCAAATGTGTACATGGAGGTATAAAACAAGTGTGTCCACCATCTCACAGGCCAGTCACAATGTATTACATGTCCAGTATTTCTCTCGCATGGCCAGACGGATGGAGCGGAGCAGTGGAGGCAACAAGCCTGTAATCACTCAGTCCAATACTTCATCCCTTTGTTTTCCCTCCTGTAGCAGCCCACTTTTCCCACACCGGATGATTAACAGTATGGGTGTGTTAAAAAATGTGCACCTTTGAGAGTGTGTGTGACTGAGAGAGAGAGAGAGAGAGCTGAACGCCAGAACATTGAAGGCACACCTGCAATAGAGCAGGTGGAAATAAGTTGTTGGTACCTCCCCCACAGAGCTGACAATCTAATAAATTAAGGCAGTAAAGCGTTGCTAAGCAGGGACCACACAGACAAAAACAAAGGTGAGACTGTGTAGGAGAAAAGGGAAATAAAAGAAAAGGCAGACAGGAAACAAACAAGCAGAGAAATAGGCGGAAAGAGATGAAGACAAGATACGGGATGGCAAAGAAGGTGAGAAAAAACTGTTGCCCACCCTGAGAGGCATCTTGCAGTAATCAGTCAGCAAGGGCACATCAAAGACGAGGCGGCGCAGGAGCTGCTGCAGCATGGAGGGACGAAGGTGCCTGCAGAGTAAGGTGAGAAAGAGATAAGAGCGCTGCTGCCCTGGGCTGCCTTTAACCAGAACATCTTCAGACTCCAACCATTTTTGTCCTGCTAATTTACAGAAACCAGGCTCTGAGCTGAAGTTTTTTTTCAAAAGCAGATAAAAGGCGCTGTTGATCTTTTTATTCCTGCCAGCTGAGATACCACAAGTGTTTGGTCTATTATCACGAGTTTACAAAAAGGCCCACAACCTGGAGAAACGGTTTACTCTACTAATAAAGTTTTTTTATGCTCCTCACTTGCAGACAGCCAGCAGGCACTCCTCTATAGCATCTCTCTGGGCCTTAGTGAGCGAACGGCCCTTGGAGAGGCGGTAGATGGTGTGCAGGGTGGAGTCGATGAGGGTGGCGTAGTGCTCGGTGCCGGCAAAGAGGGGGGCGCAGCGGGTGAGGAGGGGTAGCAAGGCTGAGCCGATGTAGCGGTTCATGGCGAGGGCCGTCTCCGTGGTACACAGACCCTCCTGCAGGAAGAGAGGATGACAGGTCGTATATAATGTGTGACGTTATTTCATTTAAATGCACATCGTGTCTTTTATGTCACAAGGGGGCTTTAAATCAAAGTGATGAAAACAAAAGAATATTTCAAAGGATGCTCTGTAATAAATAAAATGATCTTGTAAAACATTTTAGCAACAAAAAAGGGTATTACATCCACAAGCAACACTCCAGGGGTTGCTGCACACATGCTGCACAGATTACATTAGCACAATTTGTCAGTGTGAACAGCATCATGTTTTGTCGAGAGTTGACAGACAGAGGGTTGAGTGATATTCATAGCTTCAGCCATATTAAGACTGTTGGCCAGGTAAGACAACTCCAGAGCAAAAGAGATTCAAGCCTTCACCACGTGAAGTTTAATATATCATGTGACTATGGATTCATTTCAGACAAAAGTCTGCATCCAATGTATTTGAGAGTTACGACTTGAAAAAGCCAGGTTTTTCTTCATCTACTACATAAACTTTTAGTTCATGAGTAAAAACAAAGAACAATTACATTGATCAGCCAAAGAGAAACTAATCCAATGAGGACCTCCTCATTAGTACAAAAGGTTGCCCGATATTATTGATCCTGAAAGTCTTGCTGAAGTTCATGTTACAGAGTCTGGCCATTGTCAGCTTCACCTACCGTATCCAGAGAGGTAGCAGCCCTCAGGTCAGGAAGGAAGCCCACTTCGAGCAGGTGAAGCAGAAAGCACTGGTCCTCGATGCCATACACCCTGTCTAAAAACAGCACCATGGGGGCCTTGTGATCCGGGCAGAAGCTGGCTGACATGTCCGGCTCTGTCACCGACCCATCTGAGAGAGATTTAGGCAGGAGAAGGGAGGCACAAACAACACAGGTGTGGAACAGTGAAATACCCAGAGAACAGCCTACAGTACATAATTGCAAGTCCTTTCTGATAAGCGGAGTCATGTGTATTCATTAGGGCAGCAAGCAGCAGCATGCGAATGAGAGTTTTCTCACTGTCTTCACTCCTGGCCTGCTGACAAAGCCAGTGTGGCAGTGCTCTGCGCAGCAAATTTAAGAGGCGACTCTTGCCATGTTTATGCCGATCAATCAATAGAGCAAGGCAGCGCGCTATAGAAATGATCTGGCTTACTCAAAGCTATGTGCAGTAAAGCGTTGTGCTGATTAAAAAGGCATGAGCAGTGAATTGAAATCAATAACCTTTTGTCGAGCACCGAATGTGCAGACTTTCAAAACCTGCACACCCTGTAGTAGCATGACAGTAAATAGGATGCGTACCTTTGTTGGTGATGGGCATTTTGAGCGGTATGCTGATAATTCCCACAAGGTCTTCAGTTGGTACCAGAGAGCGCAGGATGGCGCGAATACGCAGAGCCTCACCTTTCCCCTTGTTGATGAGCTGAAAAAAACAAAAAGGAAGTGAAAACAGGGAAAATCCATCCATCGGGAAAAACCATAAATAAATACACAGTTTCCATCAAGCATACATGCATCTCTGGGGCACAACGTCCCAACAGGTCAATCAGCGCAGAGTAGAAGGACATGATGGCGTTCCCCATGTGTACCACCTCCTCCTCATCATCACCATCAGCAGACCTAGCGGTGGGAAAAGTGTAGACATGAAGAGACAGAAAAGTGGACGACAATTTTTAAAGGGCATCAGAGCAAAGACACAAAGGCGGCGGGGGGATAAACAGCTAATCTTAAGGGTAAGTCCTCAGCATTGATTTGATAAGCTTTGCCTGATCTTTATGGCTTACACATCAGAGCTGACTCCGTGCACAGAGCCCGGCAAGTCCAAAGCGGGCGTCTCGGAGATCTTGATGGCTTCCTTCATGGCAGCCAGCAGGCCGTTCCCTCCCTCTCCTCTCAGGGCGGGCCCGAAACACTCTGGACGACGGATGAGCAGCTTCACAACAACGCTGGAGTTCTCCTCCACACTCTCGCCTGGGGTACAAAATATAAAATCATATGAGAACAAGCAAGGAAATTATAAAACCACACTCTGCAGCTCTAATATAAACACACCACTAGGTAGACCTTGCCTTAAGGAGCTAACTGAAGGTCTTTCAAATGTAGCTGGACCTTTGCTAGTCTTTTCTACTTGTTTAGCAGAAAGAGAGAGTGAGAGACAGAAATTATGAGACTGCAGCCATACCGTTGACGAAGACGGCAAACCGCAAGAAGGAAAGGTAACGCTCCCCCTCGATGGGGTTCCAGCCGATGTCTGGATAACCTTTAGCCAGGAGCATTGGACAACTCTGGAGACCACAGCCTGCTAGGTAGGTGACCACCTGCAGGTACACGACATCACATATAGATCAATACTTATCCAGCTTTTAAGGTGCACTATGTAGTTTTGGGGAATAAAATTTACTCAGAAGAGAAAGATCTTTATTGATTGATTTTTTCTATGCCTAAACAAACTGTATAAAGAAACTCTCTTTATTTCCAGGACTGAATAACTGAATAAACAAACTGACTTTTAAGGACAACGCAATTTCATATTGTTTCACCTTTCTAGCTTTTTTCCCATTGAGAACAGTTATTCAGTCATGGAAAAAATTAATATTTTTGAGTTTGTATTATTATCTCATTAATATTGTAAATATTATAATGAGTTTGAGTTCCTTAGTGCCCCTTTAATCTTTTCATCCTAGATGATTTCAAACACAACATAATGCATGTGAACACCAATGAGGAGAAACACTGTATGGTAACACACAGGCCGAGCCTTACCTTGTCCAGATCGGGTTCTTCCAGTGCCAGAGCCAGGCCGTTGTTGTCCATCACAGAGGAAGCAGCCACATCAAGAGGAGTGGACCCCCTCATGGCTGGTGAAGCTTACAATGCAAAGCACACTCATAGTCAACCACATGCTCTATTTCATCTTATATCAGCCCGTGCCTGTGTTCATGTTTCCACTAAATGTTGTACAAACAGCAGGGGGTGCTGTTTCCACCCCTTCCAAAAATATCATGGCAGCTGTTCAGGTTAACGTTAGTGTTGAAGGAAAGTTTTCTCGACCAATGAATGCTTCTACTCCTGTTAGGTTCCCCAGGATTTATGAAGCACTTTGTATACAAACGGTGTGGTTACAGCCCACATATGTTTTAAAGGAAGCATTAAAGTCTTTACACTTGGGTTTTATTTTGCTTGCACTGTCACATAAGTGAGCAATTTGAGAAGTGTGCGTGTGCGTGTGTTCCTGACTGGGTGCATGTGTGTGTGCATCCAGGGGAGACAGTCTCTCACCCCAGCAGGGTGCTCTCTGAGACTGTGGCACCGCCATCTTCTAACAGAATGAGAGATGAGTCGATAGATTCTCGGCACTCAGACTCACAATTACACACACACACACACACACACACACCGCACACACGCACACGTCCTCTAAGGTGCGAGGCTAATATATGTGAGCTCAGAGGCACAGAACAAGTCCTGTGATGGCAAAAAAACGTATCACCCATATTAATGAGACTGCCTGTAGTTTCTAAAGTTCATCTTTCATCCAACCGAGAGCTGCGTTTACATGTATGTATGGCTCTTGCAGGTATATTATTATATTATCCATACTTGCATAGCATTTCCTACAGTCTGTAGAGGTTGGTTTATTCTTGCTCAAGTTGCGTGGCCTTCATTCAGTAAAATAATGTTGTAGCAGAGCATCAGTAGTCATTTGGCTAACCTCAAAGTAGAATGATAGATGATAGTAGGAGTAGCAGTTAAACAGATCGACTCTAAGTAAAGATGTGAACACCCCAAGACTCATTGAGGATGCATTTGACGTGTTTGGGTTCTCTTCACCGGCCGATGCTAGCAGCAGACATTTGTGAAAGCACTGTATGTTTCAACTAACCACTGAACTAGTAATCGCAATGTCCCCAGACTCCCTTAACAAATCGGGTGAATTGAGTTATTGATTGAGGAGGAACTTAATAAACTCTGTAAAGCAGCTGCGGTCATTGGTGCCCTCTTGTACATTCGGCATTTAATACAATACATTGTGATGTTTCTTTTCTTGTAAGAAGTGTCAGTTTGGCAAGGCATCGTTGTACCAGCCTGTCTGTTTTAATGCCTAAAGTGCAGAAAACAGTAAACGGTATCTAGTAAAGGCTACTTCTTTGATGCCCAGGGAAAGTCCCCAGACTCCGCTACATTTTTGAGACATAACAGCTTCACAGTGAGAGGTACCCACCCAGGCCGACGCTGCTATTCTCCAGCAGGTAGCTGAGGTGGTCGAACATGGCTTTCTGGTTCTGACGGCTGATTCTGCAAAAGTAGCACAGGAAGCGACAGCAGCTGGCCACCATCTTGGGGAAGGCGATTTCCTGTGGAATGATACAGAAGTAGGGTAAAACATCGTCTAAAACATACAGTGTGTTGTTAAGTCACAACCACAAAAGAGATTTTTACAAATTACAGAGCACAAGTACACTTTGTCTTGAAATTATTTCTCAGGCAACAAACTTGTGTACTTATAAACACAAATAAAGTAGACTTTCATGTCCACACATCGTTAACAATTTGTCACAGCCCAAAGAAAACACTAATTTGACACCGAGTGGTTTTGGAGCCGCCTTTTTCTGGGGTGCTGAGTTTATTGTAATGACTTTCTCCAGGCTCCTCACCAGTCCCCTGTTTGTCTTTGCTCCTAATTAACGTCTAAAAGGCCCGACACCTTCACACAGTCAGCCAGCCGCAATCTGCCCTTTCTGCCCTCGCTCCCAGACTCTGATGCTGTCAGCCGGAGGAGAGAGCCCACCTACTGGGACCACGTCTTCATTAATGCACGCTCACCCTGTGACCATGCTTCACACATACACACACAAAGGATAACACGCAAAAACTGGACTGAAACACAAACTTTCTCAGAGTGCTACAACACTTCCTGTGAGATGGTGTGGTGGTACATTAATAGGTAGAAGTTGTTAAACCTGGGACTTGTCTCCTCCGAGCACATTGACCATGACCTCCATGACAGTCTCGTGCATGCCCAGTATCCTCATTAGGTTGGGGTGCTGGTAGAACACTTTGTTGTTCATGATGTCCCTGGAGGGAAAAAAAGGACATTACGGATAATTAAATTCACAAAAAAAAACAAAAAAACTACCATGCAACTATGACTAGCAAGACCAGGAACACGATTGTTTGTACATATAACAAAAGTTACTCAAACATATTTAACACAAGTAGAGATCCTCTGAGGCACCCACAACCTACCCAAGTCCATCTATCATGAGCTTCTCCTCCTCTTTCCCCATACGAACAGACAGCAGAGACCTGATCTGACCAAGGGAGGCCAGGAGGTTGATGGTGTCCTGGACTGAGGCGGCGCTGATGGTGTAAGTTTTCCTCATGGCCCGCAGCAGCTCCCCGATGCTGTCATACTGCCTCCTCAGTAGACTGAACATCTTGCGGACCAGCTCTGGGTCCTGGATGTGACACTCCTGGGCCCAGCTGACCATCGTCTGAGATATCAGCTCCTTCAGGTTGGCTGAAAAGAAAGTAGGGTTAAGATAAAAATCTTTTTTATAAGCTCCTGAAAGGAACAACTCAAGTGATTTGGTTGCAATTTTACAGACTTAGTAGACATTTAAGAGCGAGATTAAGAAAATGAATGGTCAAAATCAATGCAGCAGGGGCTGCCATGTCCATGATTGATCTTGCACTACCAGTTGAACACATTAGATGTAAAGTAAGTAAAATTGGCATTTAATGTTATATATTATGGAACAGTCAACCCTTAAAAGTTATTTATTTTTATGGAAATGACCTGCCAAGCGACCAGTCACTTCACATGTGATGAGAAAGATATCAATGCATGAAAATCACATCATTTAACATACTTAAAGCAGTCTTATAACGTTGTTGTGGTGAATGTGTTTGCAAAGCTCTCCTTTTAGCTCTGTTTGGGTCCCCACCAACTCCTCCTTCTAATCGTCAATGCGCCACTGTGTTCACCAGCTACTCTTTAACCAAACTGATGTTTGGTGTTTGGGCAGGTAGCATACAATATGTTTATTAGAAGTTTGGCTCGGTTCTGCTGCTGGAAATGGTGATGGTAAATCAAAACAATGAAGATTTGGGTAATAAATCCAAAACAATGAGCTGAAAGGCGCTTAAATGCTCAGTCGAGCTAAGGGAAGTACAGAAGTGAATAATAATTTAATAGAAATTAGCCCTTTCATAGGACAGTAATTTGAACTATTGTTAATAGGGATGTAACTACTGTATATACCCAATGTTGTGACATCAGCATAAAAAAATGCTGCGATAGTGTCGCGGGACTGTGACGATATCTACCAACATATCACATGGGAAATCCGTATTCTGCGTTTAGAAATCTTCAAAACTACATGATTACCCGCACATTGTACTGGAGATGGTAATACAGAAAATAGAGCTGTGTGTTATTATAGAATTATTAATTATAAGCGGGAGTATTGGATAAAACAATACAGGCCTTTTCTCAGTTCAGTAAGATAAGATTTGCCTTTAAAATAGCAGAGAAGAAGTTGTTTCAGTTGCTGCAATGTCTTGTACTTACTGCATATCATCGGAAAATATATCTCAGCTTTCCTTCTAATAACTCTGGGTCACACTAAGACACAACATTAACCCACAGATCCGACACAATGCTCTATTAGAGTTATATTTAAAGAGCCTCCACTTGACTGGGTGCTCCCATTGCACTAAAAAAAAAGAGACGCATTTCAGGCCACATTCACAAACTAGTAATATAAATAAGACCTTGACAGAAAAAAAGACAGGCGGCTTCCATCAAAGTCTTGTTACACCAAGCTATTTCCTTCTATTCTATGGGACAGGAAACAGTTTTGCGAGCTCATTCGTAAAAAAGCACATTTTCTGCATAGAGTAAAGGAAGCCCGCTTATGTAACAAATAAATTGGACAAGGTATTAAGAGTTCTGTACAGTGAAATATTTTGCTGTTGTGGTCAAATGGAGGCATTTGTTTGGACAGCTCGAATGTTGGCTACCCTTAAGGCTTCATTAAAACTGGATCAATACGGTGTGTGGGTGAGGGTGTGCATGTATATTTGTGAGTCTGTTCTTGAGGTATGAACACACAAAGGAGAGGGCGACATCAATCAAACAACTCAGAACCATAAAAGATGGAGCCATTTATACGCAATTGATTTCCTTAAAAGTATTGCAATTAGGTGATTGTTTTTAGGACCCCTGTGTCTGTGTGGTTGATTGGATCTGTTGGATTTCCAAAGACTATTTGACACCAGGCTGTCAATCACTGCAAGGGTGCGTGTGTGTGTTTTGTTTAATGGGTGGGGAGCCAGCAGAATGTCACAGTCAGCGGTAACCGATCCCGCCGCCGCTGAGAGTTGCGTGGGTGTCAGAGAAAGGGCAGAAGCACCAGCTTGCTCCAAAATGAGAAGCGACATTTCTTCCTCTCAGCCAAGATGCCTCAGAACACCTGACTCTCATTCTGTCACACTATCACACACACTAGTCTGTTCCCTCTGTCTTTGTAGCTCCCGCACACCCACCCCCCTCACTTTTTTCCGTTACGGTGATGAAAGTCTGTGTTTTTTTATGGCGTGAGGGTTCACACGCCATCCCCGTGCGCTCATACACACACATTTCTTTCGGGCAAGTCATCATGTCTGAGCATTAAATGCTGCTACAGGATGAACCATTCATCAGAGGAGGAAAACGACTTCGGCGCTCCTTTTACTTCACTCCCATGAAATAATGGCTAAGACGACGGCGCCTATTGTATCTTCAGGGTCTTACCGAGCAAGATGATGTGACGGGGGGAGAAGTTATAGCTTGAGTAACAGCACAGAATATATCATGCCATCTTCACTCTGACCATTTTCCTGGCAAGACCTCCTCTTACACAATATTTTACTTTGGGTTTTCAAAATATACACCAACTGCCGCATACACTTCTCACATACAATACATCCAATTTCAAACTATAGATACTATCGGCAACATACACAAGTTTAACAAGCTAATTAAGGGCATAGCTGTAGGGATGGCAACGTAAGTTGGTCCACTTGGTCCAGCCTGAAATATCTCAATGACAATTTGGTGGATTGCAAAGTCATTTTGTACAGACATTCATGGTCCCCAGAGGATGAATGCTACCGACTCTGGTGATTTTCATGTAGTACCTCCAGCAAGGTGAAAGTTGCAGCTTTAAGTGAAATGTCTCAACAACTATAGGCCATGATACCTGGTACAGGCATTCATGTTCCCCAGAGGATTAACTGTAAAGCTGGTTTGTCGGTAGAATCGTAGTCTTGTTGTACATCTTGTTATTCACTGCTGTATTAGTGTCACCTGTGTGCTAATAGCATCTGCTTTCATCACATAGCCAGACACTGGGTCTTTATCTACTATGCAAAAGCCACTGACAGGAAAAAATGTAAACCTTCCCCACTAAGAAAAGACAAATGTGGCTTCTAAGTCGAGCTTTAACACTTACTGCCAACATGCATTGTGCATAATCACAAAGAAAAACATTTTTAGCAGATAAGAGAATTTGCCTGAAGAGGTTTTACATAATTCCACTTCCTTTCCTCCCTTTCTGACGCCTCCAGCTGTTACAGAAGTAGACGCTCCTGAACTGCAGCTGCCACCACAAACCAGCCATCTAATCAATCACTCCTTCCACAACACCCTGCAGAGACTACGACCAACACCACCACCCAAAGCACTCTTTTAAGGGGAAAATACACACTTTTCTATTTTCATCCTGCATGGCTCCTCGGAGATCAATGTGGTGGTCTTATACGCTCCACTTCAGGGTCACACCAAATCCCAGTGGAGAGATTGGCTTTCAGCGTCTGCAGTCAGCAACACATATTTCAGCCCAAATTTATCCATGTGCAATTTGGCCACTTCTCGTTGCCAGCATTGCTTTCAAGAATAGATGGGGTATGGTGATGGCCAGATTCTCAGAGGGGTTTTTCAGAAGCAGTAAAAATACCGTGCTTCACATTAGTTAGTCCCTATCTGTGCAATTAAAGGCAGACACACGTGTCCTGTTTTATTGCCAGAACAGGGTAATTCTCAAGAAAGGTCATGAATAAGAGAAAAAATTGCTTCCATAAATGGAGACATTTGCGGATAAATAAAAACTCGAAATTTAAACAGTGAGCTGCAGTTTCAAATAACACCACTTTCCACATTGAAGGCCAACAGAACAAAGTAGAATGTATTTTCTCCAAGGTAAGTAATAATTTGCAATCAACGACTTGATTGGTGGTCCCTTGCACAGAGCGGTACTTGAGATCGAAAATTAGATACAACTTGTTCTGTATTTATACTGCTGTGGCATACCGGTTATTGAGTGCTGTGATTGAAATGGTTTTTGTTCCCGTGTCCGTGCACATACGTATATGTCTACGGGTTTAATCAGGTGAAGGATTTGGTTTTATCGCTGATGTGTTTTCTCTCATCTCTCCTCGCTCGCCTCCCCGAGCGGCTGACGGAAGATGCTCTTCACTCTGGAGTCTCTCCTCCCGCGCCCGGCTCCATATTACCATAATGAAATTGAAAAGAAATTGAAATGGAAATGACTGCCACCCTGTGACTCAGTCCACATGACACTGGCAGACGGATAGAAAGCGAGGGTGAGGGTGCTAGAGCTGCACTACAGAAGCTCCTGCTTTTAATGTTCTCCCCTCCTTCTAAGCGAGGGGCACGGACGGAGGGCTCGTACAAAAAGAGGTGAAAGGGACCATAAACAAGCAGAATGTAGAGGGGCGTAAATGGATAACGGGTGTGAGAGCTTCTGCTTTTACGGGAAGGTGACAAATGTTGTAGAAGCAGTATAGAAAGAGAATAAAACAACTTCAGCTTGCTTGAGAATACGTTTTGTTCTTTATGGACATTTAATACGTAAAAAGTTTGCCAATCGGAAAACGTTAATTTACCAATCTTGTACTATTTGAGTGTGTTGCTATGGTTACAATGACATGATCAGATTCAAAATTGAATGTGAGCCAATGCTCGGAAATAAGTTTTATCGTCCAGACCCAGGCATCACTGCTACAGCAGGTATATTACAGCAGGGCAAATGTAGTTTACTGATACTATAAAAAAAAGTGATATCCTCACATGGTGCAGCTTGCTCCTTCTCTGTGGGCTCCTCAGCTTTGTGAGACTGCCCCTTGATCTTGTTCACCAGCATCAGCAGGCGCCCTTTGATAGATGTATCTTGATCGTCTTCGTCTTCCTCCATGGGGATTCCTGCATGGCACAAACAGATAAACATCCCTATGTGCACAGAGAGCAAAGCATATTAAGGCGATATCTCAGCCAAGCGTGACTTCCTGTGGGGTTAGCGCACATGTCCTGCGTATAATGCGTGAAGCGGGATGCACAGAATGTCATATTTCTTTGCAATTTCAAGTCGATTTTTTTATTGCTCTCTGTATGGAGGGTGCCACGGCAGGTCGGCGCCGTGTGGCACGGCTGAGACTGCCATTAGGTCGGTTGTGCCACAGATGGTTGGGCAATTCAATTATTTATCAAAACATCGAGATGTCAGTGCAATCGGAGAGGCACTGAAGCTTTACTCCGCTGCTGAGAGACAGAGACAGATGCAGAGAGGGAAAAAGAAAGCATTTGTGGGAGAAAAAGTACTGGTACGATTCAGCTGATGTTGACACAATGGCAGCTCAAGAAAGGGATGACAAAGACTGTCTATGTTTTCTGGATGTTACATTACATTTTCTCTATTTTCAAACCATGCTGCCTTATTGTGCAATCTATCAGAGCAATTCAATATAATTGTATCAAGTTTAAAACGATAATGAAACAAACAAGCAGCTCAATAAGAGCTACATCTCACCACAGTGGAGCTGCAGCTGGTTGTGAAAATCATACAGTTCCTCCTGGATGTCCGTCGGACACGGACAGTCCTCGCCCATACTGAAGGTCAACAGCATGTTGATCTGAAATGGAAACACAAGCGCAGATACTTAAATACATAAACGACGTCCGGTTAATTCTCCCATTCTGTAGTTTCAAAAGCGATTTGACCACGATTTGATCACATTGCAGGATTCACAGGAGGACAACAACGTAAGTGGCTAATTCTCGCTCTGCACTCACTGAAGGACACCATGACAAGTCATTAAAGTGGCTGTGAAGCACTGGACTCCGTTTCCAGCTGCGACCCTGATGGGATGCTGTATCTATGTGTGTGTGTGTGTGTGTGTGTGTGTGTACTCTCACTGGCGCAATGACACCACAGAGAAGAAGGATGAGTTCGCCTTGAGGCTTTGTTGTGTGCTTTAAGAGATATTTGGAGCAAGGACCGGCTCTTATTCACTGGGAACAAAAATGAGCAAATTCAAAGATACACAAACTGAAGAGGGAATCTGAGGGTGAGGAGAGTTATTAAGTGTCATCATGTATGTTACGTTATATAACATCTCTCCCTGAATTATCTAGTTACATGCATCATTTGAAGCAGGGAGCCCGCAGGCTTTTCTCTGTGGTCAGATATTATAGATTCATGTTTCCCTTTTATCAGATCTAACTGATGCACAGTTCCTGGCATGTCCCCCTATGTGGCTGACTTGCACCTTAATGTCACATAAGCGTCACTAAGGTCACATGCAGACATGTGTGAGCTGTCAGCATCACATGAACAGAAGTGCAAATGTTGTGATATTGCCGGGGCAAAGATGTCACCGCTGCACTCGAAGTAGGTGTTAGCATAGATCAGCAGTTACCAGAATTTTTAAACCACGGCATTGCTCCATGGAGATTTTTTTTCAAATGGCACACCTCCTTGTGCAGCCCATCCACTAGACTCGACCAGACTTATTCTCAATCAAAGGAGGGTCAGTTTTATGACTGCAAACAAACAAACAATGAGTAAAAATTGAAGGCCATGCACACCTCAGGTACACCCACGCTGGGGATTTCTCAGGAGAGTGTGCAAGGGTATTCCTCACTCTCCAGTTATCTTTGTTACACCTACCACCTGCTAACATTAAACCTGAGTAGCAACCAGAGTAAGTGAAAGCACCTCTGCAGGTGTGCAGGGCCTTTAAATATACTAGTCAGCACAACATTTTAAGGACTAACAGGTGCCTAACCCTTCTTCACTTACTGTATATTTCATATAATTTTCTTGTATCTGATTTTCTGTCTGTTCTTTTTTTTCCCTCTGTTTAAAGGGTTTTTTTTTATCATGGGAAGTTTTTCCTTACACGCTGGATTCGATTTGGATCTTGGGAATTTGGAGGCTCCTGGTCACATTTCTTGGCAGGGTGCACTGTCCTGCTGGGCGGGGGCATTGCCAATTTGGGAGTGCAGATGCCATGAAAGGCTGTACTTGGGTGGTGCATGTCAGGTGGCATCCACATGAATGTGAAGTATCCCAGCAGAACATTGCATTGTAATGAGATGATGTTATTCACTTTCCCAAATATATAAATAAATAACTTTAATTTTATATTATCATAAAAATGTAATGTGACGTAAGTGTTTTGATTCTGACCGCCTCTATTTCCTTCGTATGGCTCCATCTCACCTGCTCTTGAGGGGGCGATCTGAACTCTTTGGTCTTCTTCGCAGTGACGGCGGCGGACATGTTGAGGGCCAGCATCAGCTCGTTGTAGCGGAACTTCTGGTTGAACTGAAGCTTGGAGACGAAGTTGTCGGAGAAGGACACGATGGCTTCGATGCGGTGCTTCAGCTCGCAGTCGCAGAAGTAGTGAAGCAGCTCGCACATCTGGGGAGCAGACACGGGGAGGAGACGACAACAGCAAACAGCGTTACATCACTGCCGCACGCCTAGACGCAGCTGTTAGGAATACATACAAACCGCCTTATGGCCTGCATATAATCCAACTTATTAAAGAGACATTTCTACCCACGAGATCATTTGTTCAATACGAGACAGAGCCATTTCATGTTTGACTGACTTCTGAATGGGTCTATAACAATGGAGCAGTTATGGAGCATGTGATTGAGAGCACAGCTGTGTTAGTCTTTAGGAGTGAATTGGCACTTGTAGATGAAGATGTTCATTGATTTTACATGTTTTGCTGAATTACCTTCAGTGGTTTACAAACATATAAGATGATGACGACACATCTGTTCACATGTGCTCATCTGTTACCTGTCGTTTGACGGGCTCTGGCAGCCTCGTCTCCAGGAGTCCTTTCAGGGGCTGTTTGGCGTCTTTGGCTGCCTCCTCCTCTCCAGCCTCTACCGCCTTCTCCTCCGCCCCCGTCAGTCCTTCTTTGTCTGTGGCCCCCGTGGCTCCATCCTCACGTGTCTCTCTGAAAACATTTGGGTCAATGAGCAGTAGGATCTGATGAACGTCCTCGCTCCCTAGCACACCCATAGTCAGCAAGGTGCTAATGAGTTTCAGGATTGGCACAAACTGGTACTCCACACCTCCTCCTACGGGATCTCGGATGTGGTGCCCGCCTCCCTGAACAGCCTCCGTCAACATTGTAATAGCTTTCTCCTTCAGTGCATCCAGTGGGATTTGGGGACTGTATAGATGTTGTCCCCCTTTGGTGCTGATGAAACAGGCTGGAGCAAAGTTGAGGCGGGGTTTGAGCGAGGTGCTAAGCCCCACCCCTGGTGGGAGGTGCTTTTTGGAAGCATCAGAGAAGAGGCGGATGGAACGTGTCTCGGCTGTGACGGGGATGATGAACTCGTCTTTCATCATGAGTCGCGCCTCTTTGGCCGTCTCTAGATGGGTGCTGATGAGGACATTGTAGAATCCCTCGCGTAACATGCCTGAAAGGTACTGATTGTCGATGGTGTATAAGAGCTGCGATTGGTCCAGGTGGCTGCAGAGGGCATGGGCCACGCGGGTGTTGCCGAGAGCGCAGAGGGCACAGTAGAGCTTCAGGGTGTGGTAGTGGAATATCCTCAAGTCCTCCTGCTCAGACAGCTCCATGATGTCAATACACCTTCGAAAAGAAGAGAAAGAGGATTAGCTAAATCTATTTAGCAGTCTGACAGGTGGTATTTACCACACAGGATAACAAAATCGGGGTGGTTAGAAGTTCCCTGTTGAGTTTCTGACCTTGAGTATTGCTCTAGAGTTTCAGTGTAGAATTTAAAACACTTGAATCACAATGGCAAGTCAAAATTGAACATTCAGTTCATTTTGCATCCTGGACACATCTTATAAGCAATTGTAAGACGCCTTCTGTACCTGTTCTCCTCAGGAATATGTACAGCCAGCATCTGCAGGGGCTCCACACACTGCACCACCCAGCCGTGTCTCTCATTGACCCTGGCCGTTTCCACCTTGAGGAAGGTGTTAGGCATGCGGCTCCACAGAACGGCACTGATGGTCTGGACGTCTAGACGGGGTGGACACTGGGGCACCGGGTTCTTGTGTTCACTCTTAAAGATGGCTGACGACAGAGGCATGGCGTTCTGGACAGGGCAATCAGACAGTGATTTAATGAGTATCACATGTTTTCATCTCCAAACATGCATTTAAAATGCCAATAAGACACCCTACTTCCTGCTCTGGTGCAAAAAGTCATTTTAAACTGCGTGAACAAATGACGCTTTCATTCTTCTAAAGAAGAAGACAGTCACAATCTGTCTGAGTGTTATTTATCATGCTTATGGTGTCAGTGCTACCTTTCTTGCTTAGTCACACAGTCTCTGACAAGCACCCATCTTTTTGGTTAAGCTCTTAGTATCACTGGTGCAGGCATTAACGTGATAAAATATTACTCTCATGGACCTAGCTAGAGGGATTGCTGCATAATCTTGTGTGTGGGCTGCATCACTGAGCTCAGTGTGAGGTTCAATAAGTAGAAACTGCAGCTCCAAAACCATCACGCTGTGTGTTTGTAGGATTTCTGCTACCGTCTTGTACATCGTCATGGTATTACAGCCATCAAACACCCAGCAAGGTTGTTGTAATGGAACAAACAGGTGACTCTACCTTTATTTTAGCCAGCTCGAACTGGAAGAGGTTAGGACTGGTGGGTCGTACAAACACGGCAGGGAAGAGCTTGGTGTTTGGTTCCACCTGCAGCAGAGAATGGAGCAGCGAGTTAATAACAGGTCCAAACAGGAAGTAAACATCAAAGGCTTGAGGAGCAGCGAGAGAGCATGACTTGCGGAAAGCAGCTTAATGACGCACCATGAAACTCCACCACTTAAGTGTGCGCATGTGCGTGTGTGCATGATCATCCGAGAGTGTCGGCTGGTGGGATGACTCAGCGTCCGGGTGACGCTTCACAGAGTTTCAGTGAGGGAGAACATAAGAAGATTAAACCCTTCGAAAAGTTCTTTAAGATTAAGTTCTTCTGAACAGGCGAAGTCTAAGTCTGAAATTCAACAATGCTGACGTCACTGCGCTTTCAGTGAAATATGCAAAGAGAGAGGACGAGTAACTCTCAAGGTCAACAGGATAAACTGCAGACAGATGGGAGAGGAGTGGACGGACAGTTAGACAGGTAATGGCTTACAGGTGGATCGATGCATTATTGAATAAATGGCAGGGTACAAATGAATGGTCAACAGGCAAAATCACAAAAAGTAGTAACCTTCAATGTAACTCAATGTCTTTACAAAGTTTGAAAACACTCCAAAACAAGTTCAAGTTTCATACAGAACACGGTTATTCACTTCATTGTTTCTACAACTGGACTACATGTCTTGAAAATAGTCAGAAATAGTCTGACTTTCTCTGGTTAAGAAGTACTTCATCTATGCAGTAGAAAGACAGAAATATTTTTTTTTAAGGCTAGGAGTCCTTTTTGAAATATTAAACAGTAAGATGGTCAGCTGGTAACAAACAATATTTGATTACAGCTAAACAGTACAATGAAATATGTTTCTGGCAAACTCCGCCTTGTTTTGCAGTTTGAATTTGAGTTTTTCAAGCAATCCATTTTCACAGTAAAGAAACAATATGGCAGCGTCTTCTGCACTACATACTAAAATATGTCCCTGAAAACATTTTAGGTGAGAAACAGGTAGTGTAGTAGCAGAATCTTGGTTTATAGTTCATCAGCACTGCCTAGTTTAGACAGTTTGATCGGAGTTTGGTGAGATGCCCCTCACTCAATCCGCCAGATGACATGTTTTGGCGGCTCTGAGTGCATGCAAAATGGAGAGAAGTTTAACATTGTTCATTTGCATGCACTACCAACATTGTAGCAATACTTTGCGATCTGCAAAGTTTCTGTTTCAGTACCTGGTAGGATGTCGATATCTCCTTGCCATTGACGGTGAATGTCACCAGGCCGGTGGCCAGGTCTATCAGACAGCCGATCTCCAGGTCCACGTTGCTGCGACTGGACGTGTGAGCAGCGTTGGTCACATCGCCACCCCACACCATGTAGCAGTTACTCCTCTTCACGCTATCAGAGTAAGAATATCAGTCATTCTCTTGCCTGTTTTTGTTAGTTTTGTTGCTTTTTGGACTTTCGATTTAGAACATCAGCTTATTAAAGCTCACTTTTTGTTTTTTAACCTGCCTGCATTTGGGTCCTGACTTTATTTTGCAAACTGTGACTTTGCAAACACGTTATAATGTAGCTGTAAGCATTTAAACAAAAGACATTTTTGAGTGTTAATTGCACAATAACTTCCCCCATGAAGATTAGTGTTATTCATTATCTGTTTATACAGCATCCTCCAATTATCGGTGCCCACAGGAGGAGTTATAGTTGTTGACAAAAACACGAACAGGCACTTTAATCTGCCTAAACCACATCATAACATTTCCTAAACCATTTAGTGCTTGGACGGTTGCACAAGGAAATGGGGTTTTCACTCCTCACCTCTCATGGACTCGGCCTCGCTCATCACCCAGGGTTACGGTGACTGTTCGGTTTTTACTGAGGTTGAAGTTATTGCTATAGTAATGGTAGTCGGGGGTAACCCATCCAACCCACACGCCAGCGGGGTCCTGACCGGCAAAGACTCTCACCGAGTGGTAGTACTGCAAGGACACATGAAAGAGTTAGCCAACGCTGCAGGTGTTGCAAGCAAATGGTTAAAAAAAAAAGTTGTTCAGTACCGTAGTGATGCTGCTGTAGTCCACTCGTCTGCTTTCGTCACTGTGCCTCACGGATCTCAACGGATATCTGTCAGAAATCACATTCGACTCAACTTTTCATTGAGTGCAAACCAGGTGAGGGAAAGTTCTGACAGAGACTAAATCTGCATTTTAATTACATTTATGTGAGTTTTGTGAGAACATAATAATGCCTCAGTTAGTTTTAAAGTCTAAAATGTCTTTTCCACATCTAATTTTGTAACCTGCTAGCAGTACGCTGTAAATGTCATGATTCCCAGGAGGTGAGTACCTGTGCTTGACTTTAAGGGTGTCTTCCTCGTGGACTCCGTTCATGTCTACAACCGGACAGGATTTGAAGATGGAGTGGAACTCTACAGGCATGCTGAGACGACAAAACACCATGTCAGCGTTACTGTTCTGGGTGCCGAACGTCTTGTGGGTGACTTTAAGACATGGAGGACTGTCGATGGTGCCGTCAATCCTGGTTACCTGCAGATGAAAAATAAAGCCTTTGCATTCAACCAATCATAACTCCTCTGATTTTATAACGACAAATATGTAACTCGTTTCATTCGTACTGCGATGTGGTTGTGGTCCTTTGGCACGTTGACAAAAGTAGGCAGACGCTTGCTGAACCACATGGTGACCTCTCGGTTCATGTTGACGGCAAAGGGTTCGAATCCTTCCTGAAGGCCGCACATGGTGTAGTACTTGAAGGTGCTGGCGTCTTTTCCCAGATTCATGCGACCCACCTGGGCCAGACCGAGACTACACACTGGAATAAAACCTGAAGGACAGCCGGAGGAAGTGGGGGAGGGAGAGGGAAGAGAAGCAGAGAGACGAGACAATAAGAAAGAAAGCCTCTAAGAACACACACACAGCAGGAGGGGGAGCGAAAATCAATCCAGCTTTTTCAAAAAGGCAATTTACGAGTGTCACATTAAATAAGGGTGATTCCGTTACAGGGAGCCACTTATTTTTCACTTATATCCCCAGTGTGGTCTTTCTAGCGTAATGCTCCTTGCTCTGCATGTGAAGTCTTTATCAAAAAGATGACCAACAAGTATTTCTACAATCACCTTATCAGTCCGACCTTCTACAACCGGCTCTGTAATGAGACATTTTCTCACCGTCCTCAGTTTCAAAGTCGGTGAAGCAGAGTTCTGAACCCTTGGTGGTGATGAGGATCTCTCCATTGAGGGTGAAGATCATGGACTTGTCCTCCATGTTGATCATGCAGCCCACCACGTCCCCGGCGTGCCAGCAGCGCCCGAACAAACGGCTGCCCATGTTCAAACAGTGACCCTGTACACAGTACATTTAAAGCATATACCTCAACAGTCAGGAGTAGATTATAGCGTATCTATAGAGTTGTAACGATTAGTAGATTTAAAAGAATATTAATTGCCAACTATTATAGAAATCCATTAATCGTTTCCATCATTTTTCAAGCAAAAATGTCAAACGTTTGCGGTCTCCAGCTTCTTAAATGAAAGGATTTGCTGCTTTTCTTTGTTATTTATGACAGTAAATGAAGAGTATTTGAGTTTTCGAGTGTTTTTCTGAAAAAAAAAAAACAGGGATTTTCACAACTTTTCAAAATTTTGTAGACTTACAATTAATAGATTTGACGTGAAAATAATCATCAGATTAATTGACAATGAAAATAATTATAGGTTGTGGCTCACAAACAATAAAAATATCCATCCGGAGTCATTTAACCTCAATTTAAGTCTTTACAACAATTAAACTCTCATCTCTTTTAAGAACTAAGTGGTACAACAGTATAAAGACAATTACACTTATTTAAACAATATTGCACCACATAGAGTTCAAAACCACACACACATAGAGATCGTTCTAGCTCACCCTGTATCCATCAAAGACAAAGGCAAGCTCGTCTGTGCCGAGCTCCACATCTGGCTTACATCCAGGTCTGGCCCAGCCCACTCTCATGTCTCCTCCCGTCACAGCCTCAAATTCAAAGTACCACTTCCCGGTCTTCACCGCATACGTCCTCTCTACTCTGAAGAAGCGGACCTTGTCAACGCTGATCCGCTCAACCACTTGTCCTATTGGGTGTAAAGGGCAGGCACAGTGTCAGGTTGTAGAACAAGTAAAGAAATCAGTAATGGAAGTGCAAAATCAGTCACTGGGTGAGGTCAAAGCAATCACTGAACACTTATTATTTCTATCTGGACTGGACATTTTACTAGTGATAGCCATTGTTATCAGAACATAACACCATGTGTATTTGTGCTGTATAGCTTAAACACCTGTGCATTTTGATAGGCACACATTCACGAGTCAGACTCACCGCCTTCCTGGTCTGAGGGCTCAATGTTGTATCCGTAGCCAATCAGAGTGCGGATGGCCTCCCGCAGGCTGTCCCTGTTTGACTTCTTGGTGCGCTCGTCCAGCAGAACATATGGGACCAGCCGAGGGTTGCGCTTGCTCTTCAGATCCTGCAGGGAGAAGAGGCAGTCAGAGGAAATCGAATGCATTGTCTCATCAAATGTAGGCCGGCTTAAGGGAGCCAACTGTTGTGTTTCTTACAAGTGTGCCGTCAATCCCTGTAAATGAGAAGTTAATTGGCCATTTATTGCCACTGGGCTACTGCTGCCCATCACTTCCTCTATTTTTCCTGTGTCATTTCCCATAGCTGTACTCCCACTGAGGCTCAGCTATGGAAGCATCATATTAATACTACTTAAGCAGATTTGTGGAGCTTAATTTGAAATCTTGTGCCGGCTATGACGATCACAGGCTCGTTTGTCTGGTCTCTCATCACAGCTTTCACTGATTTCACTAAAAGGCTGAAATGAAAACCTTGTGGCATTTTTCCAAAGCGCTTTCCCGGTTACCTGGTCTCACGTTAACCAAACAATATGATGCTTTCCAGGTAACTTAAATTACTAAGAGTTAAAAGGTCGAAATAGAAAGTTCACATATGATATAATGTGTATATGTATTGTTTATTTATGCAAACTAACAGGCAGTTGTAACTTCAGCTGTTTACACTAGTTAAAAAGAGCAAGGATGAATGGAAAAACACTAACATGGCATGTGTTGATGCTTACTCTGAATAAATATCTGATTTTAAAACACTTCCCTCTATCCAGTCCTTTAAGGAACCTGTGTCCAGCTGTCATACGGAAAGTTTTTCCACACTTAAATAGGGCAAAATTAATGAGGCTTCACTCACTTTAAGGGGCATTATGTAGTTTTGGAGAAGAAATTCAAACATTTTAATATCTATACTATTGATGAGGTAACAATACAAACTTAGAAATAGTTATTTTTTTCCTTCAGTGAATAAACAAGCTGTTCTCAGAGGAAAATTAGGTCCCCAGAACACTGTTTGAAGCTAGAAAGGTGGCAGGGTCCGCCACATGTAAACAAAGTAAAACAGCATGAAACTGTGTTGTCCTTTAAGTTCAGTTTGTTTATTCAGTTTGTTAAGGCATAAAAAAATCAGTCAAATCTAACTCAAATTTCTTCCCCAAAACAACATAGTGCACCTTTAATTAAGGATGAATGGTTACACTCAGATTTAAAGCATTGAAATACATATTTTTCACAGGGATGACACGTTCTGCATCACATTGTGGGAGAAAATCTGCAAAGCAGTGGAGAATCTGTGATTTCAGGAGAGTGTGTTATATCCAATTTCATGGCAACAGTACCTGAATTCAACAAAAGCCTGACAAATAAAAGCAACAGTAGCAGTGTATTCGGTTTTAGCACTTCCTTTGTTCAACAGACGAGGAGAGACCAGTGCGTTCTGCACAGTATGTTCTTGTTGCCCTTTACTGCAGAACATCTTGCTGCATATCGAATAATGACGTATAGCTGAGAAATGTCAGGCCCAACAAACCATCTGACACTTGCACTTGTAAGGTATAGACTGTATGAGAGGTGAATTAATGAAGCATGAAGGAGAAACTGAGCACATAAAAAATATAGCAGCAAAGCTGGAAACAGAGGGAAGAAGAAAAACACACATGCTTCCTACCCTTTTTATTGCGAGCTATTTTTTTTTCCCACCAAAATAAAAGTTTGTTTTACTGTACATGAAAACATCCAGTGTACCTGCTGAATGCCGTAGGTCCATCCCTGTTTTATGCGGTCCTTGGCCCACACATTGTGTGCATTCTCTGCCAGTTTGTCCACCAGCAGCTCCTGACTTGGAGTCAGTTTGATGTCAGACAGGTCAAGAGGAGACGGTTTATAACCATTGGACATCATGTAGCTACAGGAAAGAAGATAGTAAAAAAAGGGTTACATACAGTAACATTAAATATCCTTTGTTGTCTCATTTGATTTAACATTAAATTTTTGCTCTTACAATAGAAAGGCCTAAAATATGATATGTTTTATCTATGGTGAATAGAAAAATTAACTTTCTCGTCTCATGTCTCTTATGACTAATTACAAACAGTCTGAACTGAGCTTCATCTCAAACAAAAATGTGTGCTCTAAAGGGATTTTTACACTAAATATAAGCATGCCCACTTACTTCTTTGGGAGTTTGATCTTTTTGAGGGAACCTTCAGCGTTTGGGTTAACCTGAACTACACGACAGCCCAATGCCAGCAGGGTCCTGTGGGAGAAAACAACATAAAGGGAGCAAATTAATGAAGCTTGTCCCGTACATTGTGTCTAATCCACACCTTGATAGTACATGTAGATCCAACAGTAACAATAGAGGGGTTGGGAGTGTTCAAACGGAGCAGTGATGGGTTCAATTGTGCGTGTCCTAATCTGTCAGGAGCGAAAAGGCTGAAGAATACCCAGAGGAATGCACTGGGTGTGAAGAGCTTTTGACAAATTTCCTTCACACCTTGCGAGAGGACAAAGTGACAGGAAAAATGAGTTTGATGTCACTCGGGAAGCCATCAGCGTCACCTAGATGTGTCTGCCACAGCCGCAGATCAAGATTAATCACAGCAAACCTCAACCTTCTTCCGTATCACTTAAAGAGCATTTATGTAAAGCACTTCTAATAAGTCGCACTGGGACCTTTATGGGGAGGACCAGAGCACTGAAAAGTGGAAACGGACCAGGAAGACTTTTTTGGTTGAGTGACACAGGAAATGAAACATCATATATCTTACAGCTAATGTAGGTTAATCCTTCATGAGTTTGTACACCTCCATTTAGACTGTAGGTGATGACATATCATTTCTTTTGGCATGTACATTTACAGTTACTCAGTTATTTCAATCTGGTTTTGAGGTAAAATTAACCAAATTAAAATGTATTTTGCATTTGGTTAGAGGTATACTGTGTGGATTTTCCTTAATTTTTTTTTTTTTAAAAACACTGTTTAGACTGATGACCAACTAGAAGTGTGTGAGACCCTGTTCTCTTCCTGTGTTTTCTGATTAATTTGCTCTGTTCGGGGTGTTTCTTGGCGTTAACCTTTGGGCAGTGGTGTGCAACCCTCGGCCAATAACAGCGTGAGGTTGGGACTCTATTTAAACGTAGGGATCAGGTTACATTGCTGTCTTGTCTCCCTCCTCTGTTGTGCTCTGTGTGTGTCATGCGCCTCATGTCTGTGCTTCTTTTTGACTGAGGTCGGGACTGTACTACACACACACAGAGCAGAAAGGGGACGGATACAGAATGAAGGATGCACTTCAGCAGCATTCAAACTAAATCCCAAGGGTAGCGCCAAGGTGTGTGTGTGTTTATTTGTGCCTTAGAGGGTAACCACTGTGAAACAATCTTATTTCTCTTATTCACTTTTGTCCCAACTAACACTGCTCCCTCCTTTTTATTCACCGTCTAACTCGCTTGACCATCTCTGCTCTCTCAGTTTAGTTGAGTGGGGGAGGAGAGGCCTACTTTGAGTGGTTTATGTTTTTGTTTAAAAAAAAAAACATCCAGCAAATTAACACCTTTAATGAATGTCTTAATATGACTGGTTTGTTAGAGAGAAATGAAGTATAAATGAAGAGTTTATTTGAAAACCAGATAAAAGCCATTCTTAAAACGAATAAACAAACACCAGTTTGATTGTTTTCCCCCTGGAGTGCAAGATTAAACAATATGATTTAGAGAAATAAATCAAAACGGAGATGAAGCCTTCAAATGTTACAATATTATTCATTAGCAATTTCCTCTGATGAATTTTGCATCAGAGGAAATTGCAGGAAACACTGTCAGACTTACAGCTACGTGTTAGTAATTAGAGTATCCTATCAGATAACCAAACAGTGGTTACAGGTGTTAATGCATACTGTTCCACACTACACACTCACATCACAACATATAACATGTGAGTTAGCTGACTGAACTACTCTTAAATGTATCCACCTCCAGTCATGTGTGTGATGCTCCTAAATAATGCTAATAAACAAACAAAAAACTCATCTGGTCTTTTTTTTTTCTTTGTAACTCATCGGTCTGACTCTCTCTTTGACTTCCCCCCACACTCTCTTTCTTCATCTCTTCAAAGACACAAGTACAGCGGAGAAAATCAATCCACAATGCTCAACGTACTTCAGAGTTTCTGTTGACATCTGCAGATTGTAGTTCTTTTCGGTTTCTGGCAGCTTGGAGAAATCCACCAGGCACGGATGCTGCCGCTTATTATCATCCCTTATCTATGGGAAAAAGAACAGTCACAGAAACAATACTTCAGCTCCCCTTTGTTGCCTGCAACTTTGGTCTGCAGTAACTCTTATGTGTATGTACATCACGTGGGAAAGTTTACTAAATATATGCATATGAAACACACAGCCTTGTAAGTCGGTGTCATTGTGAACCAACAAGGAGAGGAGAATGTGGTTTCAATACAGGCTGCGACTGGTTGCAGTGATAAGACAGTCTACTCTAGTGAACATGTTATGAAAGAGGAACAAGGGAGCATGTTTTCTTGGGGGAGGTAGAAAGGTGTACGACTGGAATACCAAGTGAGAGGTGTAAGTCCTCTCTCGAGGCTGCACCTCATGCCAAATAATCCCTTTGGCAATGCTGCTCAGACGAGGCGGCATGGCAATGGCGGATGTTTACCAAGAAAACATGCAGGGCTGTGTACAGATATGCAGCTGTGTGTGTGTGTGGGTCCAATGAACACCAGCCAGCTCTTTTGTGAATAGTACAAGAACTCGGCGGGAAATCTCTTCTCTGGCAGTTCTTCCTCCGAGAGAATTATATTTGTGCAACGAACAATAAATGAAAAAAGGTATTTTTATGGAGCCGGGGCTAAATAACAAACGGTACTTTGCTTATTCCCTCTGCTGGAAGGCATCTACTGTGACTGCTGCTGTAATTAATCACAATGAAGGACAACTAAAGAGCATAGAATGAGCTGCAGTGTGACCACATCCAAACTGCATCTAACACTGTTACCCATGGCTATCTCTCAACATGTTTTACCACCGTTTGACACATTGGCAACCTGAGCTAAAGTAAGAAAAGCTAAACAATAAAAAGTTAACTTCGTTTCGATACCTTCATGCTAAATTAAAGATCCCGTTGAGCCGTTGGAAGAGATGATAGCCTGTATCAAAGCTGACAGTTAGTAACAGAGGGAGGACTCTGATACGTGTGTTTGTATTATAGACATAAGAGCTGTGTTCCATCTTGTTGTTTGTGTTTTTTCTGTTCCTTTAAGGGCAAAACAGGTCATTTTGCAGATCATTTCATCATTTGGCAAACGTACAATAAACCAGAATCAGTCTTTTGAAGACATAAAGGACAAATTATGAATGTTTTTACCACATAAATGGCAAGCAGAGTGACTTATATAGTTAAGGATGCAAAATAATCATTTTGAGTGTTTTTTTAACTGATCATATCTTTCATAGCTTTCTACTTCGGCGATTACTAATTCTGAGGATTTAAAGGGGCACTATGTAGTTTTGGAGAAGAAATTCAAACTCAGAATTTTAATATTTACAATATTAATGAGGTGATAATACAAACTCAGAAATATTTTTTTCCACAGCTGAATAAACAAGCTGTTCTTGCTTCTTCTCCTGCTGCACAGTTTGAAGCTAGAAAGGTGGCAGGGTCTGCCAAATATAAACAAAGTAAAACAGTATGAAACACTGTTGTCCTTTAAGGTCAGTTTGTTTATTCAGTTTATTTCAGTCATGAAATCAAAGAGATTTTGTTTCAGCATAAAAAATGAAGATCTTTCTCTTCTCTTCTCTGATTAAAATGTCTTCCCTAAAACTACAAAGTGCACCTTTAAACAAACTTTGAAAGAATAATATGATATTTTGGGAAATACACTTAAGCTCTTTCTTGTTGAGAGATCTATTAAGCATGTTAAGCATGATGCAGAAGATGGTTAGCTTAGCATAAAGACTAGAAGCAGGGGGAAACACCGAGCCTGGCTCTCTCCTAAAACAAAAAAAAATTGTTCCATCAACGGCTCTAAAGCTCACTAATTAACATGTTGTACCTCGTTTGTTCAATCCATACTCAAAGTCTGGCGTCTAGTTGACCTGTATTTGTGAACTCTGAACAGAGCCAGGCTAGCTGTTTTCCCTCGTTTCAGGTCTTTATGTTAAGCTACACTGAGTGAGTGTTATTGATCTTCTCTTATAGCTCTCAGCAAGAAAACATATAAGCATTTTCCCCAAAATGTCAAACTATATCTGCATTTAAAAAAAGTGACCGTTGGGTTTACATTTGGATGACAGATTATGTCTTTAAAGGGGCATTATGTAGTTTTGGAGAAGAAATTCAAACTCAGAATTTTGGTATTTACAATATTAATGATGTAATACAAAGGTCAATAACTGAGTAAACAAGCTGTTCTCAGAGGAAAATAAGGTCCCCAGAACACTGCTAGAAGCTAGAAAGGTGGCAGGGTCCGCCACATATAAACAAAGTCAAACAGTATGAAATTGTCTTGTCCTTTAAGGTCAGTTTGTTTATTCAGTTTATTCGGTCATGAAAACAAAGAGAGTTTGTTTATTTAGTCTTTTCAGACATACATCTCCCCCAAAACTACATAATGCACCTTTAAAGACTCAATAAAGTATCTTTTACAAGAGGAGAAACTAAATACAGACAATTAAAATACAGCCTTTCCTCCTGGTTTATTGCTGCGCTGAAATTGCCAAAACACCCTGTTCTGCCCTTTGGTGAAACGATACTGTGTAGTTCATGATTTGTACTAAAATACAGGCACAATGAATCCTCTACCTACAAACAAACTGGAATGAGGTATCTAAATGAATGGTATGAAAAGCATCGAACATGGAAAATGAGAGTGTTCTTTCCACTTACCCTCTTTTTTGGTGTGAACCGCAAATTATAAAAGAGAAAGCAAGATGACGTACAGGCTTTTTGATGATTCAGTTCTAATATTGCTAACAACTAATGCATTTCAAGCTCGCCTTTAACTCAAATCTGTCAAGAAAATGTGTAATCGTGATGCTTATTTCTCCACAAACATGGCAAAATGTATGGGTTATGCTTTTTTCTCTCTCGATCCAGAGGGATTGATGTTCCTCACCTTGCCATACGACCAGCCCAGCTCAATTTTATTCATGCCCCACAGTTCGTGGATGTTCTCAGCTAGCTTGTCTCGAACCTTCTCTAAATGAAGCGGCATAACAACCTGAAGGGACAGGCATGAAAAAGTTAAACACTGAGAGAGTTTTTAACATGTTCATCTTAAGAATCAGCCCTCTGCTCTCCTCCTTAGTTTACCTGGCCTGTTTCAACAGGTGTGGGGATGAAGGAGGCCTGCGACAGGAACTGTGCGGTGCCCAGCAGATCTCGAACTCCGTCCACATCCCTCTTGTACTCTTTCACCGGCTCCACCTTCATCTTCTCTTTCGGCAGCAGGGCTTCATAGCACGGCGCGTAACTCGACGGAGGCAGGAACTTAAAGTCGCCGTGTCGACCGCCCAACAGAAAACGCACCCTGCGGAGATAAAATAATGGTCATCTGCTGGTGTATTCTATTATTCTACACGCTAAAGATGTAGGAGGAAAGGTTAATTAATAAGGGGAAAAGTGTGTGTAAATATAAACGGTGTATTTAATCATTAGTGATAATCAGACAGCTATTAATGAACGGAGCAGCCACTGAAAAGAAAGCCAACCACGCGGCTAAATGTAAAAAGCTTTTCCTCCTCTTCAATCCGTTCCAGGGACAAGTTTAGCTCTGAGACTGAAAAAAAAAGCCTGTCTCAGGCCATCACTGTGAAGAGGCTCTCCTGAGGCCACCCAAAAATAGCTACTCAAGTAGTAGTGGTGACGTAACCGAGCCCATTCTGACTGCAGCCCTCAATTATTGAAGAGTGGAAGATGTAGGGCTGTCATTTTCTGGCACGCTTAAATCCGTCGAGATGTTCACCCTGTTCACTGGGTCAGTTTCAACAGCAAGCTGCGAGGTGTCGTTATAAGGCAGCACTTTTCATATGAAATGATGAACGTTCACTCTGCAAAACAATTAATAGTCAGAGATAGATGAAATACAAGCTGACTTTTACTCGACAGTCAGATTTGGTTATGTGGATTTTTAGATCACTGACAATAAATGTTAGGATAACAGAAAATAACTATAATAGCTGTCTGATCTCAACTATTGATGCTATAGGGGGATGATGGTTGTCTACACACTCCCACTGACAACGGTGGAGTTAGCGGTGACAGTGACTGCTGTACAGGGGAATTACTGAACTAACTTAAGAGAAGAACAGAGCAGAATAGAAAAACAGAGGCTCAAAAAACCAAGAGCAGAATCAAACTTGAGCACCAACTCCTGCCTCTGGACCTGTGGTTACTGACCAAACCTCTAAAAGTTGTGGCTATAAATAAGGTATTTATACTGTAAAAAGAAAAAACCTAACAACTCTGTGTTGTGTTGTGCATGCATGAAGGTTCCTGTTACTCATCTTGAAGCATTATTTTGAAGTCAGCGGATGGAGTTTCTTTGCTTTTCTAATATGCGATTCAGTGCGCCTGTACCTGTAAGCACAGTAAACTACGCCTCCTACGTCTGTCTGTCAAGTTCAAAGAGCTAGCAGCATTTTTCTAACAGTTCAGTTTGAGCGTGACGGTGGTAAAGATGACTCAACAGCTGCTGGATGGATTGCCATGAATTTTGGTACAGATGTCCAAATGTTGCATCAAGGCCTTTGGTTTATGATCAAATGCCGGCAAAATACTAAACTAATACTTGAACATTGACAGACTGGCTAACATAAACATGTTAACGTTGTCATTTTGAGCATGTAACCATACTAATGTTAGTTCACAGAATCACTCGGCCTAAAAACAGCCTCAGAGTGATTCTAGCTGCAGGCTCATCGTCTTGTTCACTGATGAAACAAAGTCTTAACAGCCACAGAAGAGGAATTAACTCAGGACAACAACAACAAGTTGCTTTAACAGTCTACCCCGATTCCCTTATGAAGCAATCTCATTTCTCTCTCCACTGCTCATAAACCATCAGGTACGGTATTACCTTCTGCAAATTCGTTTTAATCAGGCAGTAAGAATTGAATTCGCTTTTGGGCGGCTTTCACGACCAAATAAAATCAGACTAGTCTCCTGGTGTCAGGTGTCTCTGGGCTTCAAAGAGTAAGAGTTGCTAATGCAAAAATGCTGCTTTGCTCCACAAAGTCGGAGTCAATCACGGAATCACGGGAAAACTGCCGGAGCTTGAAATTTCATTTTAAAGTCTTGTCAATCACGCTATCTGTGGTCGCCATGGCAACAGAGCCGAGCATGAAGCCAGCCTTTTTTTTTTTTTTACCTGGGTCCAATCTTTGAGGATCCTTGAGGATTAATGAATTTGGACCAGAGAATGAGTAGGTGGATTAGATGGATTTCTCACAGGCAGTGTTTGTGTAAGTGTAGGTGTGCTGTATACACAGTATGCTGCGCATTTCTTTTTGGCTTGAGCCTGTCTGCCTCATCTGATCTTCTGCGTGGCTCATTCATCATCCAGGAATTTCAGGGGAGTCTGTTCGTCTGAGACAGCATGCAGGAGAAACAAACAAACACTCACTTGACCCCTGCAGAGAAGCTGACGACAGGGAAGAAGAGCCCGTCTGTGTTGAAATTCTCGAACATGCCCTGAACAGGCTGTCCGTTGATCCTGAAAGAGATGCTGGGAGCGCCCAGGTCCAAACAACAGCTCACCACATCCTCTGAGGTCAGGATGTGCTGGTTCATGGACGCAACCGCCCGCGGGATACGGCCTGTTTGGGACACACACACACACACACACAGTTATGTGAAATATGACCCAGTGAGTGATGCTGGCACGGATCATGGCTCTCTCTCTCACACACAGGACTGAACACACAAATTTGCACACACAAATGCACACTGTGGGCGAGGAGATCATCCCTGCAGGGTACTGGTCATGTCTAGACGCAATCTGGCTGTAGCCCAGGGTTACCACTCATCTTTAATATGTTAGCTTATTATGATAGGAGCTGAGTGCCATCATTTTTATTCCTCCACTGACCTGACCAGAGGTGGAGTCCATCAAAACCAAACGAGTAGAGGTCATCTCCGACTCCATTGCCTCCCCATCCCTCTCCCCCTCCAGGGTAGGGAGCGTAGCCTTTAGTGTTGGCCCAGCCCACCCGCAGGTGGGAGGGCTCGCTGGTCACGAAGTGGTCCACCTGGTCAATCATCAGCTCATAGTACCACTTCTTATACTGAGCTGAGCCCTCGCTCACCCCCAGGAAGATGTTCGGCCTCATACTGGCGATGAAGTGAAACAGGAAATCATTAGTTGTCCCTCAGAGGAAGTGAGATATTCTCATATTAATACTTTTTTTTTTGTTCTTAAAACTAATGAAAAAGTCTGCCCTCAGGACACGATAATTTAATTTAGTTTAATATGTTTGGTTCAGGAAGTTCTTTAAAAGTGTCGATATCTTGAAACAAAGCAGGGCAAAGCGGATCGTTTCACTGGTGTCAAGAATATGAGCCAGAGAGATTTATGAGATAAAACTTGAGTTATAATTATCTCAACCTCACCTAAATGATTCTTTTTTATCGTACAGCGATTAAAAGCTGGGTAAGGATAGTACAAGATAACCGGAGATTTCCTTATACAGCGCTTCACTGTACAAACCATCACGTCATGGCTGAGTGTGCGTGGCTCACTGTCCAATTAAAGACCATGTTGTGTACATGGTCTATACTGGACATGTAGTCTTATATGTGTAGAACCAAACACAATGACTGCTTACAATAACTTCCAAAGAAAATGTATTTGCCTTATTTCATGAAATTACTTAAAAGTGTATACATTGTATTCATCTAATATGCATGTTTTGGTTTCTTTCACTAACGAAGACCTAATTTTCCTGATATTCCTTAAGAGGCTCTGTGGGACTGCTTTGTTGTTTTGGAAGTTGCGCATTAGTTCACGTTAGCGGACTCCATTGCTAAACTTACATTAGCTACTGTTGCTCTCTGTTAGCAGAGCTGACTAGGTTTACTTACAAACTTGGATTTACGAATAGCTGGTGCAACCCGTTCCTTGCACCAATCACAGACTAGGGCTTTAATCACTTGGTAATAAAGGAGACCATAGTACCGTACTTTGAACCACTGCATTTTTAAATGTTAGTTTAAAGTGTGAGTATGAGAAGCATGATGTTGAAAGGAGGCGTTTTTTGCTTGGATGGCTTTCTAACCTCTGGACATCATTGACCAGCTGGGTTTGCAGCAGCAGATCTCTCTTGGGCAGCAAGTGATCACAGATTAGGTTCTGATTGGTTCGCACAGCTACGCCATTACACACACACAGCGAGCAGAGCACATCCAGAATCTAAAAAAGAAAGTGGAGGCACCAGGGGGGAGGAATAAGCAACAATATCAAGAGGAAGATCAACAACAGTTCCCAATAACTGATTACACATTGACCTCTTTGTTGAACCCTGCATATGACTCCATTCCTTTCCAAAAATGACTTATTATCTTTGTCCCTGATCATTGTCCAGGTTGCTGCTCTAGGGACAGGCTCTTACCATGCAACCACTGCATAATTACTCAGAGATGCTTAGTGGGGGCAAAAACATGTCCAATAATATCCCTTTGATGTAAACCTAACAAAGACGTAGAATTAAATGGGCCAGGAAGCTCAGCCAAGGGTGACGGACCAGTGTACCCTATGCTTTATCATTGGCGCTTTCCTCCTGCTTCCACAGCAAAATGATACATCCTGTCTGATTTATGACCCGGGTCAGCTGAGTGCCTGCTCCTGATCTAATTTCACTGTTAAACTGATTGATTCATGATGGGGACACACTGCGACCAAACCCCCAGGAGCCTTCTGTCAAGGATGGAAGTTTGTATGCTGGTAGAAGGTAAGCACAATGAATTAGTAGCTAAAGAGAAGAAGAGGTGACAAAGAGGCCCAAAGGGAACTGTTATGGAAATGAATGTGCATCCAGTGAAGCATTTTGGCGAGCCTAATGAGGAGAGAACTGGAGATGACTGGATGCAAGATAAACAGGCACTTTCAGTGGCTGTTGTGTGCTTTCTTGCCTCACTAAAAGTTTCTGACAACATCCAAGTTATTTCAGTGTGCATCTTAAAGGAACCGTTTGACATTTTGGAAAAAAAAAAACTCTTTTGCTTCCTTGCAAAGAGGTACACGAGAAAAATGATGCCACTCCTGTGTAAAAATAAAGCTGGAGCTAGCAGCCGGTTAGCTGTAGCATGGCATAAAGGACAAAAACAGGGGAAGCAGCTAGTCTCTGTCCACATTAGCTTACAAATTCACCTACCAACACCTAAGGCTCACTAATTACCACATTATATCTGATTTATTTAAAGGTGCAATACATAAGAATTGGTATAGTTGACCTCCCGATAAACAGGGGCAGCGTATCACCCGAGTAGCTAACTGTTGCTAACTGTAATTTAGCTTGTTAGCTCAGTTAGCCGTGCAGCTAGAGAGAGCCGGAGTGTCGGTGTTTACACCACTGGCACAGGTGGGAGAAAGACGTTTTCAGGCCTAGGGCTAGCTGATTAGCATGCTAACTTCATTAGATATCTCTACACATAGGTCCAAACTATTATTTCTTCATATTCTGATGCTAAAAATGTTTTATTTTTATGTTTTAAACTAAAATTTGTACATATTGCACCTTTAATCTGTACAAAAACCAAAGTGCATAAACAAAAATGTGCCATCTACAGTAAATGGGGTTTTTTTTATTGCAGGACTATATCTTGGGAAGTTAGTAGTCTCAGCCAAGATGTAGTTGCTGTTCAGCAAATTTTAAGACCAGGCTAACTGTTCCCCCTTCTTTCCAGTCTTTGTGCTAAGCTAAGCTAATTGGCTCGTGACTTTAGCTAACCTGACGGACATATACATTTTTCCCAAAGCACATTTCCCAAAATGTCAAACTACTCTTTTAAGACTATATTTCATTGTTTTATTACCTTACTCAAATAAGTATGTGATTTCTATTCTATTTCATTCAACATTTTCCTTGTATCTCAACCACGTTCCACATGAAAATGCAAAGCCCACGTGTAATTATCTTATATCACTGCAGAGACGGTACCCCAGATTAACCCTCCACCCTAGCAGCGCTCTTTGCTGCTCACCTTGTGGTTGCGTCCGTGCTTGTAGAGCAGCGATATGATGGACTTGATGTGTCCTCGCTGGATGATGTTGAGGGCCTCGGGGCTCTCAATTAAAATGCAGTGCAGAACTTCCAGGATGCCTGCAACAGCCGCAAATTCATCAATTAGTTAACACCCGCAGAAGCGAAAGACACCGCAGAGGACACTCGTCAATGAGACATCCAGCCCACATAGATCAACAGGGAACACTCAGGGCTGCTTATACATTCTTTACCATACATTTAAAAGTAGAGGTATGTATAGAATCTTTAAGTGAGCAGCGTCATCTTTTTATGTCTTTTTTTAAAGACTTGTGTCCCTGCTGAGGAGCGCTGGATTAGTATTAAAGGGAACTAGGTAGTTTTGTGATGTCTCAGTACGAGTGAGAATGATAATGAGCGTACCTGATGAAGACTCCAGTCTCTCCAGCTTGCTAACAAGCCAGTCCAAGTTGTGGGAGAACTGGGTGCAGTTGTTTCTGTTCCCTCTGATCAACGCCGCTGCAGGGTACAAAGAAAGTGTGCATGAGTCAAATATGAAAAGAATGAAGTGTTGCGATGGATCCCGTTACACTACAGCAGAAACAATGTCACCCAAAGGTGGACACCTTATATGCACGCCAAAAGCCAAGGAAGGAGAGAGGTTCTGCTTTGACACCCTAATACATATTAATTTGGAAGATGCATAAGATAGAAGGAGGGAATGACACAAGGGGAGAAAAGACATAAACACACGCGGACAAACACCCCCCACACACCCACATACGTCCTCAAAAGAAAAAAAAAAAAAAAAAGACAGGGTCACCCAACGCAGACAGACAGGAAAAGAAAGGAGGGAGGCATCCCAAATCCACTTAGCGCTGTGGCGGAGCAGGTGTGTGGAGGAGGGAACGGTGGAAGAGAGAGACGTGGCTGGAACACTAATACAGTACAAGCCAGGAGGTGAAATCAGTGTAAATAAGATTGTGAAGGACACACTTGAAGGGCAGAGGGGCTTCAACGCAGCAGCGTGACTGATAAACTTCACATATTGGCTACCCACACCCTCTTTTTGGGAACAAAGCACAGCCAAATCACGACGGGAAGAAAATCGTGCCTGTTCGCAAATGCATCTTTTATGTCACAGATGTTGAAGGAAATGTTCGAGCCAAGCATTGTATTCGTCAGACGCAGCAGAAGACAGCAGGCAGAAAGAGCAGAAAAGAGAAGGAGAGCAAAAAAAGATCTACTCTTCCTGCCAGATCATTTTAGCGAGACACGTCTACGTCTGACAGAGCATATGTTGGCAGTGCAAGAGGTTAAAGTGATTTCTGCTGATGACGTTGTGCTATAGGAACACAAAGAGCACAGTGAGAGCGCGCAAACAAAACGGGAAACAGCATTGTGATGAGAATTGACATCCAATGGATTAAAAGCCATCTGGCCAATAGGGGACACCCAAAATTTGGAGTGTGTATGACGACTGACATTGTTGGAAGCACATCATATAAACCGCAAAGCTCCTTTGTTTGCAGCGGGCCACACGCCATCGAGTCTTTCCCCAACAATGTGAGTATGTATGTGAGTGTTAGAGAGTTATGGCGTGTGAGTTATGTGTCTGTGTGTACATGCCGAGCTGTCTGAATTCTGGCAGCATCCCATCCTCCACTATGAGACGTCTGTAAATGGCTGGTTAAACACCCGGTCAGCACACACTCGCAGCTACTTCATCCTCAAGCTCTCGTCTCTGGGATTGATTTTAGCAACGTGTGTGTGTGTGTGTGTGTGTGTGTGTCTTACCCAGCAGCTCATACAGCAGGTTGAGGATGTCTTTCCAGGCGGATCCGGCCTCTGACCCGGCACACTCGCCGAAGTGGGCGGCGCTGTTGTAGACGTTCAGGCGGTCGATACAGTTGGACACCAGAGTCAGCATGCCCTGAAGGATGCACAGAGACGCAACACATGAACATCACATATAACATAACCACATTCAAAAATACATATGAAATTCAGGCAATTTAAACAATGGCATTCAGACTTAAAGGGGCTATATGCTAGAATTAGAGTTAAAAAAATAAGTTAAATTATCAACAAAACGTGAATAATTAGTCTTGACCTTATGAAGTCTATGTATTATGTTGCAGAGAGATCTACTTAAGTTAGCATGCTAACCAGCTAGCCACGGCCCATCCTGGTCCAAAGCTCCTGAGCTAGCGGCGTAAAGACTAACACTCCCCTGGTCCCCGAGCTCCCAGTCCGAACCGCTAGCTGCACGGCTAACTGAGCTAACTAGCTAAGGGCAGCTACAGTTAGCAGCAGTTAGCGGTTGCTCTGGGAATATGTTGCCCCCTTTTTTGTTTTGAGTATGAATTTGACAGGTGGCTGATTCTTACATATTGTGCCTTTAAAAACAAGCTCTCATTAGTGAACCATCCTGAACGCAGCCCTTTGGCTCTCTCATGTCCCATTTGGTGGTTGTGTCACAGTGATTTATACTACAGGGGAATATCTATAGTGATCAGATATGCTAAATGGAGAGGGTGAGAAGATAAAATGGAAATTTGAGATGATTTATAATGCCAGGAAAAATCCTTAGTCAGGTCTCTATGGTGACAAATTGACCTTCTAAATCTAATATATCAGGGGCGGGACAGAGATGTGCTATTTTGGTGTATTATCATGGGAAGACAGGTAAGTGAGATGAGAGATGAGTTGCTGAAATATGCACCAAAAAATGGCATTTGTATATTTCATTGAGCTAATTCACACTCGTGCATGTTGGCCTGAGGAAACACGCTGTTGGAGCTAAGGGGAGTTCGGATTGTTGACATCACAGGCCCCCTCAGTGAGGCAGCTGACATTTTGTAATTGATGAAAGCAATTTAGGTCCTGGAGGCTTAGTGGAAGGCTTCAGTGCACTTGGGCCAGCCTCGGGAGAAACTTATAACACCAAAAAGTGCTGACGCCTTCAAACGCAAAGCTTCCAAATACATGATGGCATTCAAACACACAGCAAAGAATCAACTGCTTTGGCCATTCACACACTTTGTCTTTTGCCAATTTGCTCTCGGCTCGCTCATATGTGCTGTCACTTACTCAAATTGCCTAAATCACGAGTCAAAACTTGACTACAGAGGGAGTTTTTAATATTTTGCTGCACTGCGGAACAGCTCGCGGTGTTATTAATTGATATTTCATGCTCTGTTAGTTCGCTACGCCTTCCTTTATGGTGAAACTCACTTCCTGTTTGAATAGGTTCTGCCGGTTCTTGAGGGAGCGCAGCTTGATCTGCCTCTCTTCATGCTCCAGCTCAACGTCAGGGAGCTGGAAATAGGCGATGAGGTCATTGAGGGTTTGGAGCACCTCTTCAACAGGCAGCGAGACCAGTGCCCTATTCTTAACGCCCAGACAATCCAGGTCTCTGGGAAGGAGACACAAAGAGCACAGACACGTCAACACACAAAATTCAGACAGGTATAGTTTGCAAAATACACCCATTCATCACAAATGAATACCCTCCTGGTAGAGACTGAGCTGACTGGAGGAGAGGCTGTGATGACTAACGCAATGTTTAGCCCACAGGTTCATCCATGCTGAAATGCTGATTTCCGCTCGCCGGCTAAAAATAGCTCCTGTCGTATGCGAGGGAGGGGTGCGGGGAGATGTATGTGTCACAGCCTCAGGGGGGGTAAGGGGGGGAGGCTGACAGACTCTCACATGTTCCTGCCGTGAGTGCCCCAGAGCCCGACCTGAGAGACAGCAGCCCGTTTGATAACAAATATGGGCACTGGATGCATCCACTTACGTGCTCCGTGGCTTCCTTTTTTCACAGCTGGCCGTGCGTAGCCGTGACGCCGTCGCAATGTTTGCCATTTGGAAACGCATGACTGGACCACTGAGTGAGCTGTCTGGGGCTTCGGCACCGACACTCAGTCAAAACTCACAGGCCCAGAGCTCAACTCTCCATTGGGTGAATTCGCAGCCTAGAGGGACGCTACATCACAATTTGTCTGGACTGTGTGAGGGTCCGTGGGGGCTTTGAGATGTCGTTTTTAGGCTTCATCTGTGATTTGGCAATGTGTTGCATTTAGGGACTCTCGTTTTATCATCTCTTTGAAATAATGATGCTCTACCAGATGCTTGCGCAACACATGACAGCGACAGGACATTTTACAGATTACCCCCATAAAGTGACTCAAGACAAATTTGGACTGTAATTTGGCTTAATTGGGCAATTTGTGTCATCACGTCACCGGTGCATTAGTGTGGGATGGCAGTGTTGTCAAACATACCTGATGAATCGGTTAAAGAGCAATGTAGTGTTGCGGATGATTCGTGCGGCGCGGGACTCCTCGTGCTGACAGCGCTGCAGGGTCAACCCGTCATCCATGTGACCTTCAGAATGCAGGCACGCCTTGAGAGGCCAGGAGGAGAAAGAGTGTGAGACAAAGCCATGAGAGGATGCAGGGAAAAAGGAGGGAAAGGGACCAAAAGAGGAAGAGGAAGTCATTTAATGGAGTGAAAGTGTCCAGCCGTCCTCAGCCAGCTCTGAGCCACAATGTCTGGAACACAGGTGCTGACACTACAGGCTATCTGGCTGTGTTTACATGGAGGACTCATTGTCGTGCACATTATCGCGCACACACCTCTATCACTTCTGCCACACTCGCCAAGGGACAGGGTTTATATTTAGTCAAGGCAGAGATCCAAACTAACACGCAATCATCTTAACTCAATCAACTCATTACCCTAAAAATAATTATCCGCTCCGAGGAATCTCATTTATTTATTAGTTTTGTTTTGCTTTCCTATGTGCTTTGCATCCGAAGACGGGAAAGCGTGTGCGTGCTTGTGTTTGTCTCCGCTCACTCGTCTCTTGAGGGGACCCAGACGTGCAGATTTGACATCAGGTGCCTGGTAGGAGAGCCACAGTCCCGTGGCCACGTGCATGATGAAGCAGAGCGAGTCCCCGTATTTGATCTCCGCCACCCCCATGCCCTCGATGTCCCGCTTGGGGCTCTGCTCCAGCTTCTCCTGCACAGAGGGGAGAAAATGAAAACGTCAAAAGCTGTCAGGGTGGAACGCATGAGCACGCTGGCTCAGTCATAAAATGTGCATATTCAGACGTTCTGCATGCAGATTTATTCTTAATCAACAACCAACCAAATGTCAACTGCATCTGCTGTTTATGGCTCCATCCATCACAGTGAGATGATTGTATTTGTTTTGCTATTAGGATCAGATATAACTGCAGCCCATAATCGACGTGAGGACTTCAGTGATAAATGACTTCACTTGTGCTCTATAATGCGTGCTTTAAATCCACATCAGAAGGGTCACTAATTGGCTCGCAATCACCGGCCATATCTAGAAACTCCATTACACAGAGTAAGGCTAAATGGTCAGTTCGGCCAGAGTCTGCAAGTTCAGCTAAATTAACCTCTACGGCGGAGCTTTCACTGGTCCAATAATTTTCATTGTCCTTGGAAAAATGGTGACTTTCCCGTCCGAGTGGAGTGGGCGGTTCGTTGGTAAAGGTTTAGAGGTGATCGTCCCCAGTGGTGTTTAATGAGAAAGTGCGTGGTTGAGCCGATGTGACGCAGGTCACCTTGAGGAGCAGCAGGGAGTCAAGTGCATACATCTTGTGCCCTTGTGTGTACTAACCTTCGAGGCTCTGAAGCAGAAGGCGGTGGCGACAGTGTCGGACCTCTCCCGGTCCTGCAGCACCAACCCCCTGTCCTCGGTCAGGGCCAGGTAGTGACCGGTGGTCAGGTGCCGCAGTCGGAAAGGTTGACCCCAGCGGATGTGGCTCCCGCTCCAGCTGTCAAGGAAGGTCGCACCAACAGGTTAAAATGAAGCACACATGCAAACATACAAGGAGACAAAAGCTGCCTTTTATAATCAGCTAATTAGTTGATCCAAACATTGCTGCCAGCTGTTAATTATCCAGCATGCCATGTGGTAGAATGATTATCAAATAGCTGAAAACATCTCTCTAATTATGTCCTTTGTTCCTGTTTAGGAAATTCAAAACAAACCAGGGTTGAAATGATGCGACAAATAGTGATTTTGACAAAAAGGAAAAAGGAAGCTGCATCCCCATGAGGCTGTAAAATAGCCAGGATCAAAGGACAGAAGCTAAGAGGAAGATGGAGGGAGACAGAGGAATGAAAAGACGGAGAGGCCACAGTGCAGCGTTAAATCACAGGTGGGAAGAGGGAGGAAAGGACAAATGGGTGGAGAGAGGAAAAAAGAGAAAGAGGACTAAAATAAAAAAACTGGTCGGATGGAAAAATAGGAGAATGATTGAAAAAGAAATAAAATAGGTAGTCAGAAACAGGAAGGAAAGGGATAGATAACAGATCGAGCGAAACTCAGCCCACCTGATTCGGAGTGGCTCCAGCCTCCATAAGGACCTGGCCTTGGCACCGGCTTTACCCGTCTCATAGTTGACTATCCTGGGGGATGCCAGAGAAGAATGAGTGGGTGGTCTGTCAGTGGGATGCTTTAAAATGTCTAGCCACTGCTGATGTTGTCAAGGTCATTCGTCCTGGCTTCGAAGAACACCACCTCTTTGCTCTCATTTGTCACACTGAAACTCACTGGGAGGATGTTGGACTCACACACACACACACTAGAGCACGGGCTGTATTTACTCTGCCGACAACAGCATCACATCCTTCAAACAGAGACATGCGCGCCCTGATAACCCACAGCTACACTGTCTATCAGCGATATGGGTGACTGGGCCCAAAGATAAAAGAAATCGCTCATCACCCCCTGCTGACAGCTTGGAGTGTGTTTGATCTGCCCCAGAAAAATCTAAGACCTCTAAAAAGCTTGCTCCGTCTGTTTGATTTCAAGGACAACAGTGGGAAAAAGGCCAGAGCTGGAAATTAATATCTAATCCCGCCCCTCACATTCGCCGTGCTCTGTTCTAAAAATAGACCATGTGTGTATGTGTTGGTGCCCAGGAGGAAGACACATCTCCTGGCACCTGGCAAATGTGAATGGGCCTTGCCCGCTGTTTTGACCCACTTTGAGCCCAGTGTGCCATTTTTTTCTGCAGCCTACCTCCTCTGTGTTGGCACCAAGCAGCTACACTGTGGACAAAAATAACACAGTGGCCATTTTGGCCCCCCGGAGAGTCCAGTGTCACGCTGGTCAGAGGCATTTTTATAAAGCAAGGTGGGAGCTGAGGTAGGTAACTTACAGGTCAGTTAGCTTCTCATGTGCTACATAACTGCTTTGCCATCACCACAGTGTATCCCCTAATACTCTAGCGTGATCAAGTTTGTGTTTCGCACCTCTGCTGCTCTTCACTCTGGTCTGATCCTGGGATGGCCACCACCTCGTCGTGTCCGTGGAAAAGCCGCATCACATGACCACCCAACAGGTAGCCTGTCAGAGGAGGAAGGACAGATGACTTAGATATGGTGACTTTCAATTCCCGTTTTGACACCTGTCATCTCAGATGTGAAAGTGGGTTTTAAAAATCTGTACTTTTAGATTGGAAATAACCAGATCCTCCAAGTTACATGAGATGCTTTCTTATCAAACAGCTACATTCATTTAATTCAGAAACACAGAAGTGTTCTGAACGTTTGGGAGCCTTTCCTTGACTAATTAGTGGAAACTCGCACCCATCTTGAGATATACTCTATTTACATTCATCTGACAGCCTGCACCCGCTCCTTTCCTTTCAATGTTTAATTTATATATTTTTCTTCTCTTGAATCATTTAATTTGCAAGCTGAAGAAATGCTATAGAATAATGAAATGGAAAAAACGATGAAGGCTGAGGTTTTGTGTGCAGTCTCTACCTTCTTCTATGTTGCTACCGGAGCAGATGGGATGGACGTTCCACAGGGTTTGCATGAAGGAAGCGTCCACCTGGATGTTGCCATTTGAGATGGATAAGTGCTGCAGGACAGAAGGAAATAAAATCCAGCATTTACTTATTTGCATATATCAATACCAATGACACTGTATGGGCTGAACTGTCACAGAATGTAAGCGGGCAAAGACTGCATGGATCTACATGTTTGTTTTACAGAATAAGATGATTTATTACAATAAGACTATGCTAAATGTTTTTGTTTTTCAATGAATCTCGAGAAGCTCAACACTGGATTTCTGAAAATTCGACATCAAATGTTGACTTTTCGGGCAGAGTTCAGCTTAGGTTTGAAACTCTCTGTAATCACTGATCCAGAAGAAAACTCCAGCCTGTTCACTGACTGACAGATGCCATGAGAGTATGGGGATTTAAACCATCTGGGGGGCTGTAATGCTGTGCATGTGTGTGCGACTGTGTTTGGACATGGGTGTGTTTTCCACAATTTCTGTGTGTCAAACTCCAAACAACAAATTTTGTGGCAGCTGTGTCCTGATCCTCCCTCCCCAGAGTCCCTCTGCAGCCCTTAGGTGCTGTCCCCACATACCACTGTCAGGACGACGGCGGGGACAGACTACCAGATTGACATCAGTGACTGTAAGGCGATAGTGGTCATCTGGCTATGCCCCCGCCGCCACGGGGGGGTAAACACCGCCTGGCTGCTGTCACCAACTTCATGGATCACAGGGGACATGTTTCCCAGGGATAACATAGCACAGTGCTATGATGCTAAGCTTAGGGGACAGGGAGGTCCAATACTAAAGGAAGCCTAGCGCTGGAAAGGTCAGTTCAGAAGTGCAATAGGAACATAATCATTATTAATGGCGGTTGGATGTGGGGATGCAAGGAGGATGATAACAGCGGAGGCTCATTTGAAACGGCACTGGCAGCAGTCTAAAGAAGTCATAATCCACTGAAGCAGACATTTCCAGTGCAAATCAAACATTACTTAATGCAATTGTTAGCAGTCTCGCAGTCATTTGGGAGGAAGAAGTTGACGCTTTTAACGTTAAGCCTCCTGCAGGAGAAGAGGTCATGGTGAGAGTGCACTATGTGGTAACAGGATTGGGATAATCTGAAATTTTGTCACATCAGGAGAAGCAGAGTTCGCCTACAGGGACCTCGACATTATGCACACACACACACACACACACACAAACACACACACACACACACACAAACACTAGCCACAGCATCCAGGGATGTATGGCTAACAATGAACTTACAAGGTATCGCTCTGAGGACAAGCTGACGAGGATGAGGTCGTCACCGATCCGCACTTTCTCTCCTTCGGATCTCTGCTTGGAGGCCGGGTGGATCGTCCACCAGCAGGCCTCACCTGGAGCGAGACAAATGGATGACAACTCAGAGGGTAAAAAAACAACACAAACCTCCTCATTTCTGGAACCTTCTTCATTCTCCCTCAATTGATTTGCATCATTTTCATTCTTATCAAACCATTTAATGACGCCTGTATGAAGGAATCTGCATTTGTCACATTTCTCTGATACGCCATTCAGGTTTTTCGGTTTTGTCGTCTCATCTGATCAATCCAGGTGAGAGAGGAGATTCAGCTGATGCCTTACGTTGAAGTATTTAATGAAGCAGTGGGAGATGTATATCGACAAATTTACAACTATATACTTCACATATGGAAATTCCTTTACAGTCACCGTATATATACACAGCCTCCACATTTTTATTCAAATGAACTCATTTATAGCGAACAGCTCTGAGAGCATGACATTGCCACTGCCACAATGTCATCTGTAATTACTGATAAAGCAATAAGGCGAGAGTAGGCAGGAATGACAATTTGGACACATGTGCACGCACCACGGCAACAATCTCTTTAAGTCACATTGAGGCGACTGCTCATCTGCTGCATGGCATGTAATAAATAATAATTGCAAATAGGAAGTCCACGCATCAGGATACCACCACAAGACTATCGAATGTGCAGCAGAGATTTAATCATCACTATGTCTACAGTTCTCTACAGGGAATATTATCTGAGGTGCTGGAAAAAAACACACGCTCATGAACAAATGAGGTTCAGAGAGAGAGAGAGAGAGAGAGACAAAGGGAGGGAGAGACAGACAGAGTGACAAACAAGGAGAGACAGAGCCGTGGAGAATGAAAGAGGAAAAAGAGGCGGATGAAAGAAAAATATGCCAAAGGTGTTCTTTTACCTGTTGAGTCCTCCTGCAGGCCGACATCAAAGGACAGCTTATCTGTCTGTGACCTTGATGTCTTCAAACAGGCCAGGTACTGTGGTCAACAGACATCAAACCACACAGACGTCATATACACTCTCTCTCTCCAGAGGACCTCGCTCAAATGCTGACGCTGAAAGGTTAACTCCACCAATTTTACACATTAAAGTGTGTTTACAAGTCTCGGGGAGTACAACTGCATATGTGAAAAAAGTAGTATAAACCCTTTTGTTGCTCCAGGTAGCTGTGAGTAATCTGATAAACTGCCTCCAGTGACGTCAAACAGCGGCTAAATTGCATTGTGGGGAATGTAGGCGGCAGGTATTGAAAAGGAAGAAGAATGCGTGGAATAATAAAGGTGATATCGCTGGTTCGGCTGTATTTATTTTGATCATTTGAGTCCAACAGTGTTACAGGAGTGCGATGCCGCTGATCAAAACACGGTGTTTTGATGTGTATCCATATTTTGATACTTTTGACACCACTATACAGAAGAGTGAATACAATTTAAAAGGTGCAATACGTAAGAATTGTCCACCTTGAATTCATGCTCCCAACAAATAGGAGCAACATATCATAAGAGTAACTGCTAACTGCTGCTAAGTGTATTATTTTTATGACTGTAGCTACTGTTACCTTGTTAGCTCAGTTAGCCGTGCAGCTAGCTAGACTAACAGGGGAGTGTTGCTGTTAACACTGCTAGAACCTGGCAGAAAGAGGTTTTCAGGCCTGAGGCTAGCATGCTAACTTCAGTGGATATCTCATCAACACAAATAAAAGAATTTCATATTTTGTTGATAATTTTAGTACATTTTTTAATGCTTTAAACTAAATTTCTAGCAAGTTGCACCTTAAATCTGTACCATTGGCGGAGTGTCCCTTAAATTCCTGCTTATCAGGTTTGAATTTCTTGTTTTCATGATGGTGACACTGACGGTGAGCTCTTACCATCGAGCTGAAGGAATGCCGCAGGAGGATGGCATGTCCGTACAGAAGAGTCTTGTGTCCGCCACTCTGTGCTGCCTGCGGAGATAATTCACACACACACACACACACATAATAAGTAGTTAGACGTCAGGCTCAAGCCCCTGACAGAACAGCCCCAGTGGTCTCCCTCCAACTGCCTCAATCCACATCCGACCTCTGACACTGAAAGTTGACCTCAGCGAGGACCCTTCGCGCCAACGATGATGACCTCAAGCTCGGGGGCACACATCTCCTGGGGAGGGTTTGCCACCCCATCTCGCCAATGAAGACATGCAATCTGACTTGCCACAGGAGATGGTGTTACTGGTTCCTGTATCCATGAGCGAACAGGATACGGACTCATCTTTCCAGCACTCCGACTACAGGAATGTGGGAAGGATGCACAACTATTGTCAGTTTCCGATGCAATGTCAACATTAGCAGGGAGTGACTCCACCGCTTATGGGGTTGGGTTAAGATGCAGGAGGGGAACAGATGATATCTCTACTGGTAGAGATGCAAAGGGGATAAATAGGAGCTTTTGTTGGTTTTCTTCGGCAAGCAGCTCCCATGTTACTCACCTTCCTTATGAGCCTCTAGGAAGCATTAAGGTAAGAAAGAGTGTCATTATTAAGAAAGGACTATTGTTCTCCTGAGCCTTTCTGCCTGCACCTGCCTTATTTTCGTCTTTGGTACTAATTATTATAAAATCATTGGCTAGGGCTGGGCAATATAATGATATTATATCGCCATAGTGATGTGAGACTGTATATCATCTTAGATTTGGATCTCATTAAATTGCGATGTGGCATAAGTGTTGTCTTTTCCTGGTTTTAAAGGCTGGATCACGGCCGTTAATATACCTGGGCGGCCTGCCAAAGTAAAGTCTATGTGTGGGAAACACCGCAGGGTATATGGTCAAAAATATGGTGATATTTGCTTGAGGGGACCAAAATAGTAACATATATATTGTCTATCGCGATATAGCAGGAAAATATTGCAATATTATTTGCCCAGCCCTATTCTGGGGGCTTATGTGACTGTCAAAATGCCATATTTTGAGCAGGATGAAGGAAAACGTTTGGCATTTTACAGAGCAATACCACTGGCACAAGATCCAGAAATGATTTCTGAATCAATGCCAACACCATAAAATGTCACATTAAATTGAAACTATGGCCACTGCAGGACACTAATGATATGTGGTCAAGACTTACCAAAGCTAAGAAACTCTTGAGATGCATGAATCATGTGAATCATGGCAGTGTTTTGTGAAAACATCCTACCATGCACAGCCTGTTTTTGATTCTGTTTGAATTCTCTCTCTTTTTTTCTCTTTCCCCAGTATATCCCCCTCGACTGGCTACAGGGACAATAGCCAGGCTGTGATTTGATGCAGTTGTGTCGTGCAGACTGCAGCACTGGCTTCCAGGCTTCTCCTGTGCTTCTGGCTACTGCTATACGCTGGCTGAGGTACTGAGCTTAATGCGGCGAGGCATATCCAGCTGCAATCACCACAACCAATAAACCCCAAGTCCTCCGCTCACTTCCTTATCCCACGGCTGGGCGCTGTGTCATACAGATAGAATAGAGTGAGGGAAATTGTGGCTCATATGGGTGAGGAAAAAGAATCTTCTACATGTGGAGACACAATGCAGCAAAAAGTCAATACAACCTCGAGCAACTGCAATGAGTAAAACTGTATTACCCTCAGTTCATTGGACCATAAAGGGAAAGACTATTGGATCAAAGAGGTGTAAGAGAAGAAACAAGCAGTGTGCTCTATTTCCTGTCCAGCTGTTGACCACAAGTGACATCCTCATATCAATTTAAAGGCGTGACATTTAGCAGGACCCAGCCTCCCAGTGTGTGAGCCCTGTAGCACATTACATTATCTGTGTGTGTGTGTGCGCTTGTGTGTGTGTGTGTGTGTGTGTGTGTGTGTGTGTGTGTGTGGGCGCAGTGCTGTGGTTTCTCTCAATAAAGCTAAAAGAAAAAAGAAGTGGCAGTGATAGAGGAGGAAAAGAAACTAGGGCACACCAGATGTCGGTGCATCTCTGTTACTTTGACCGGCTGATGTCATCATTTGCACTTTTGACCAGCGACCCTCAAATCAAACAGGTCAGCGCCTTTTGAGTGAGCGACGACAAATTCACACAAGAATGCTCGCTGGTGGATATCGAGCTAAACAGGGGTTGGCATTTACACGAGCTGTGTCTTCCAGCTAAACAGCCCGCGCTACCGATTTGCTCCAGCCACCATCTATTGATAAGCCCATCTGTTCAAAGACGTATTGATTTCAGAGCCTCAGCCGAGACATATTCAACCTCCATTTCCCCTTTAATGGCGCTTCCTCCAGTGGCATTTCAGCGCAGGCGAAGAATGATGAATAGGTAGACAATATCGAAAACAGATAAAAGTGAGGAGAGAGAAAACACTGAAGTTACACAGTAAAAATGGCCAATCTTAGTCATCGAAAAGCCTCTGGGGTGTTTGCTTTAAAGGCAAATAAGGTGTGAAATCTTCCAACTAGTCTGACAGCAAGTATGAAACGCAACACTATTAAAGTCCAACTGAAATCACATTTAGTTATTGTAAGTCACATTTTTCATTTTCAATAGCTTACTTTACATGAAAATGAATGAAAAAGGTCTTTGGGGATCAGAAATACTCGTTTTACTCTCAGCCACCGGAGGGGCATGTCTGTGTTGGCAGGCTGAGCCCCGGTCAGGGACTAAAAGACAAAGTAAAAATACTTGCGCTGTAGCTAACAAGCCTGAAAGTGTGTTGCTAGTGGTGGTATTGAAGAGTAAGGACCGTGCTGAAGTTGAGTGTTAGGATGAGGGAGGTTTATATGCAGTTTGTTTATGCTGTTATTAGCTATCTTGCCTGCAAACATGACATTAGCAGTACACTATTTTGCCAGTGAATGTTTGTTTGGGGGATTGATAAAAATAACTGAAAATTTACAACTGGTTCTCATCTGTAACCGGTTCTTGATTCCCACCTCTAATATAATGTGAGCTGTTTGAATGGCTCCATCTACACAGCAGAGAACTAACTGTATTCGGAAAAATGTATATCAAATGCAGGCACCATCAGGGAGCCAAAAAAGAGCATCTAAAATCATTATCTCCCTTTTGGTTTCTGATATTTTCTCAAAGGATAAAACAGGTTTTACAGAACACGTATGCTGCAGCAGAAAAAAAGATGCTATCTTAATTCAGTTGGACTTCAAGTGTTTCATTAAGGCCTTAAGAAGGTGCTGATGCAAGAGAAACGAAGCTGGACCAGCAGTAAAATGGGCCCATTTGAGCTTTAATTTAGCGTTTAATATTTTTGAATATTTTTTCTCTGCTGTGGTACATAATTCCCTGCCAGCTAGCTCTGAGACTCCCTGCAGGGCCAGTGGAACCAATGATTTTGACTTCAGTCCCTCTGTTGCAGCAGAGTCTACTGTGGCAGCAAAGCTCTAGCACTGAAACATTCATTTATCTCAGAAGTCAAGACTATGAGGATTTATGGACATTCTCACCATCATTAGCCATGTGGCATGAATAGAGTGACCTGGCTCGAACTGAGAGCTATTCTGACCACATCGCTCATGATCATTTTCTGTCTTGTTGCAGAAGTCTTGGCCTCAGCCATTTGCATCATCTCATTGCATCTCCTAGCACACAGCCAAGAGTGAGTGAGTAAAAAGAAGATACTGTGACAAATTAGAGCTTATCCTATGTGGTAGGGATTGCATAAAACAAATGATACTGCAATGAACATCCATCTGAATGCCCCGAGGACAAGACTAATGTTAATCTGACGCTAATCCAGCATTGGTGCCGCTCTAGTTCTCCAGCAGTGGAAAGAGAGTCGTGTGAGAGCTGATGGGTGCAGGGAACCTTATTGGGAAGTCTATACAAAACTCTATTTGTCTCTGTCAGCTCGGTAGGAGCTCACACACAATCTTCTCACCCAGTGTACACAAAAAAATCCATACCATCATTAGTTACTTCGAAGCATCGGCTCTGGTGTCTGCATAATCCAAGATTATTATTGCTTTCTGATGTAAAGACGAATGTTCGGAGATGACGTGTAATAGAAGAGAAGCCATATTATAGGACACCAATGGGGGGGGAGAGTAAGAGAACAAATAGTGTATTGTGACTAATCTACAGCGGCATGCATTAGGGATGAGAGGGGAATGGTATGAGTGTTGAACATACCCATCGATCCGGGCCGCGTGTCTATCATGCGGAAGATGGAGATTATACACAGAAGATAGAAGATAAAGATGGGAGAATTACACATGTGTCACAGCAGTGAGAGAGAGTAGCAAACACAAGACAACTAAAACAATGATTACTTGTGCACATTCTTCCACCTGACAGACTCCTGAAGCTGTTGAAAAAGCCAAATAAACCGCCAGCTGCTCTCTTTGCTTGTAGGGAGATTATTTCACAAAGAAAAATATGCAGCGAAATGAAGCTGTTTTCCTTCAAGGCTCGGTGTTAATCAAATGGGCAAAAGTGCACGAGGCACTTGAGGAAAAGCTGCAGTAATACCACGGCATCCTCATCAATATTCATGGGGGCCCGGACCTCGCTGCAGTCGGGGTCCCCAGGCCACTGTAATGGGCCTATTTTGCCCATTAATCTCTTTATAGTGACTGAACAAGTTAAGAGTGTTCAACCTAGCTGACTGCATTCATTACAATAAACTGTTTTACAACCTCCTCTTTGAACGTCTAACAGAATGGGACATACAGTACATGACTCAGGGATGGCTTATGAAAAGAGTTGAAGTATGTATTGTAAGATTGTTTCCTATCTGTGTGTGTGTGTGAGAGTGTGTGTGTGTGTGTGTGTGTGTGTGTGTGTGTGTGTGTGTGTGTGTGTGTGTGTGTGTGTGTGTGTGTGTGTAAGCACACATAGTGTACTTACCCCTTCGCTGTTCTGTCCACTCTTAGCCAGCATCTCCTGCAGGGCCCGTACTGACAGAGACTGTTCCAGCACAAAGGTGCAGATGCACAGGTCTGGAGGAACATACTGCAAAAACAGGGGAGTGGGTTTAAAATTAACACAGATGAAAGCTCTCAAAATTGAGTTTTTAAGACTACTTTTATTTAGTTTACATACAGCACTCACATAATCTTCTTCTTACACATTCTCATAGTAATAGTTTCCAGCTGCATGAAGCAGATTTAGTCTTGTCAAGTGCAATCAAAAAATGATGCTACAGAGGACAAGAGTACCTCAGAAGATTTCATTCCTGATGGTGTGTTGTTACTGAGGCAACATTTTCTCTAATCAGCATCATGAGGGGGCACGGTCCCCTCAAAAATCGTGACATTTTCACACATGTCCAAGGATTGTGCAATGAATCCGCTTCTTTATTGTTATGAGACCACCAAGGTGCAAAATGGCCTACTGCAGCTTTAAACCTGCTGTAAGTCCAATATTCAATCTCCTTTTAGCTCTATTTTTGGTCTCTACAAACTCCTTTAGGAAGTAGCAAACATCTTAATTTCTAAATGTTGCACTATGTTGCTAACAGTGTCTGTCTACTGGTTGGATCTGGGCAGGTAGCGTGAAGTGGGATTATCAGAGCAGGAAATAGCTGCTTGATTCACCTGGAATCAACACTGAGAGCAGTGACAGCGGGGGCCAAAAAAACAAAACAATTAGCTAAAAGATGCTAAAATGCTCCTTAAAGGCTGAATCACTAGTTAAGTTACCCCTTCACTTGTTTGATCTGTTGTTCATTTGTTTTGATCCACTGTTTGACTCATTGTTAATAAAAACATTGATTAAAGCTACTTGAAATGAATGTCACTGCTGTAGTTATAGTAGATTCACAACACACCTGAAGAGGTACACAGTAAATGCACTATGTAATGCTTGTTGCTTTCCTCTTGGTCATCATGAAATGATCACTACCGTCACCTGTCCCAACAATACTGATTTTGATTTAATATGCAAAGAACTTTTTGTTACACAAGCAAAACATTCACCCATTGCCAGAAAAATGAAAGCTGCCCCCTGAATCCACAGGGATCTTCTGATTAGATGCCCTAAAGTCTGTGCTGACTACTGCATTTTTTACCGCTCTCGAACCAATTTCGTCTTAATCAAGTGGGCGATATTCATTAAAAGGTACTTTAGAAACAGATTAAGTGCTCTCAGGTCAGTCGGCGCTCAGATAAGCCAGGACTTGGACAGAGCGCTATTAGACAAAGGCACAAGATGCCAAATTGCATCCAAAACCAGGACAGCACAGGACGGGACAGGAGAGGATAGAGGAAATTCACTGACACAATGAGGAAAGTAGAAGTACGGCTACAAGATAAATGATATCAACCTAAACACCCTCACTGACCTCCTTACTGAGTATCTCAACTCCTCCCAAACTGGTTCATTCACACAGGTATAGCTAACCTCATTTTCAACTTCACACAACCCAATTTCAGGGTGAAGTATCAAAGGATGTATTTATATATGCCTGCATTAGATCTCTAAGACTTAAATGACCACCACTGTGCACAGCCACAGCAATCTGATCATTAAAATGTAGGAAAGTGAAACCCTATAGAGATGACTTGATTTATTGCAACACATGCCAACAATATTTCCGGATACTCTCATTGGCCAGCTGCAGACTACAGATATGCAATCACTTAACTTAGGCATCAAATTGATTGATTAGTTTAATTTTGAGAGATGATTTTATTTTAATCCGAAATGTCTCATTTACGCTATTATTTTCCATTTATGCAAAGAAACATTCAACCCTCCCATAAATGCACTGAACGGAGAGTATGATGCCTCTCTCATATCTGTTTGTTAAATATTCTGAACACTGAATATGACTTCCTGTATGTGACAGGTATCGCCCAAAGTGAAGAACCCACAGAGAACACCAATTACAGCTTTAGTTCAGTCTCACCACCCTCATAGGCTAGTGTTGTTTTTCAGCTGCAACAATAGGCAGTTGTTCCAGCCACAAAAAAAAAAATCCAAAAACACCAACATAACAGCAAAAAACAGCAGAAAGACACAGTTGGTGAGTAGCATTTAGATGCCAAAGAACAAAGCTAAAGAGAGTCCAGCGGTGCCTACCAGCCCGTCTTTAGCTCAATGAAACGTTATATTTTGTTTGTTATATCTCATTTTTTATGTATGGAGTCTGGCATATTCTTTTTTTTCTGTTTCCCAGTTTACACCCTTCTCTCCAGCAGTGTCATTATGGGGAAATCATAAAAAATAAGTCCTGGTGGCGAGCCATCCTGCCCCGCCCTAATCTCTCTGGGTGACTAACGGCCGACCTTTGCTCTCTCCAGGCGCAGGACTGTAACAGTTGGTGGGGAGGGGACCATCTTGAGAGAGCAAGGCAGTGAAATGAAGGTCCATAAGAGCCGGAAGGGATGATGAGTATCCAGCCCTGTCAGGATGTCCTCTCACAGGGCAGAGCGGGGAGACAGCTTTACGGCTGCCTGGCCATGCCCTGACGTTTGCTTTATGAGCAGTAGTGTAACGAGGGAAAGAGTGTAGCTTGATGGTAGGCAAGGATAGATCACGTCTTTATTTAAGTCTCTAGAGAGAGGGTCAAAAAGGGTTAAAGTCGACTGCCTTGAGGAGGTGACCTCGTACTCTGCCATTCCTTTTCAGCGTAATTGCAAGAGCCGCTAAAACTGTTAATTGGCAGGTTGAAGGAAGGAACGTAAACAAACCAACTATCAAACGATAGTTTCTGGACTAACATACTGTACACAGTTCTACGACACAGCATCACGGCCATTATGGTATGTGGGCATCTACCCTCCAGTGGTCATAATATTGAGTCGCTGACAGGCAGGAGCTGCTGGTCGTATATCACAATCAACCAGCTCCTCACAGGCTGATTGATGTTGCCATTTAAACTGTGCACACCTTAAATCAGCCACATCCTGTCGTGCTGGTTCTGTACCCCATTACTAGACTAGCTCACCAAGGAAAGGGAGGCATCCCATTCAGTCGCCCAGACCCACTTCTAAATTGCCATCTTGTGTTTTTTCACCTCTCTGGTGCTGATCCCAAAGGTGGGTTGATGCCTTTTCATAAAACCGGCAGGCAATGAAGACAAAGTGCAAGACAGGGAGAACATCCATCACACCTGTCAGGTATAATTACCATCCAATATGGGGTGAAAGCCTCGCCTCCCTCTGTGGACAATAACGCACACACACACAGATACTCTTTGTGTGAGCTGTTGGAGGAGGTGGTTGAAAAGAGAAATTCTAAATGCCAGGAGTACATGGATCTTTTATTCCTCTTTCAGCCTCCTCATGTTGTCCCTCTTGTGACTCTCACACACACTGACACACTGTATGTGCCTGGTGTCAGAGCTCGAGCGAAATTAATCTCAGACAATACTAATGGATTATGATTAAAAGACAATCAATGTGGAAAAAGCCCATTAGGCCTGCTGTCAACAGGCTTTGCCGTAGGAAAACATTAATGCCAGATCATCAACACAGCAACAGGGGCCAGCGAAAGGTGAGAGTATCTTGGGATGGTCACGATTCTCTCCGACAGCCAATCATCGTCTGCCTAATAGCTTATTGAAGAAAAGGGTTGAGGATGTGCTCGCATAATTTCCATAATGCATTTGGGTGGCAACCTGCTGATTCCGAAGGCAAACAATTAAATTTAACTCGACTGTCGTAATTAAAACTTTGCACTTAGTCGCACAAAACCAGCAAATGCGTCAGCGCTTACAACCGTGTGCTGCTCAGCTGCAATAAAGCTGTAGGCAATTAAAACCAACGACAGCATTGTTTATGAAACAATCCATCAAACACGTCCAGGGGCGTAATTTCAGGGAATTATCATCTTACGATGGGCCCGCAGAGATGCAACGTCGTCTGTGAACCCTGGGAAGAAAAGCTCATCAAGGAGACGGCAGTGGATGCTGTTGCGGCTTTGATGGCGCGCTCAGCTGCCTTTCTGTGCGACCCTGCTTGGCTTCACTGAATCTTTGCTCGACCTAAACAAGGATGAACTGAATGGATGTCTGGTTTCCACGGAGCTCTCGGGTCCTTTCATCCAGTTCACTTCCCTGAAAACTGCTTCATGTGACATTTGCTGAATATATTAGTGTCTGTGCGTGAACATAAAGTTGATAATATAACTGCAAAGTAAACAAACATAGATGACTTTTGATTAAGGAGCTGAGCTTTGAAGACGTCCCACACCAGCGACATGCATCTCTGTGTTCTCTCCACAGCGTTTTCTCAGATCAGAGAGGATCAAACCGTGCAACAGTGGAGTTACCGTGCCTACCTTTGCCTCAGATGTGGGCTCCAGGTAACACAGCCGATTGCCCAGCCCCTCAGCAGCCAGGCAGAACTTGCGATTCTCCTTCTGGATGCAGGCCACGCACTGGAGCACCACTTCATCATCCTGTCAAGACAAAACGGACTTCAGTCTGTGTGTGCGAGTGTGGACGCTGTGAGTGTGCATCCAATGAGAACACAAATTCACCCATACACATGCATGCATATCCTAGTACAATGACCCCTCCAACACTTAGGCCTTTCAAGTGTTTCATCTCCGGTCATTCACCGACGCAGTGGGAGGGGAAGACAGGAGAAGGAGACAAACTACAGGACGCAATAACAAAACTACAACTGAAAGGATATTTTTATGGACAAAGAAACATGGCTTGACATTTTTTACAATATGATGGCATTTTACAGAGCAAGCAACAATTGATCGGGAAAATACTCAACAGAGTCATCGACAATGAAAATAATTGTTAGTTGCAGCCCCAAACAAGATTCTCAAAATATTATTACTCTACTAGAACCACTGTGTGGCCTAGCACAGTGTTATATCACTATTACTGTTTGTTCCTTTAATGAGGCACTTTCAAAATAAGAGAAAAAAAAAACTGTGCAACCACAAACACTGACTTCTAAAACTTGCATAGTGTTGCAGTTTATGTAGTTCGACATTAAAGGTGCAATATGTAAGAATTTGTGTTGAAAACATTCAAAAATTAACTAAAATGATCTACAGAATGTGAATAAATAACCGTTTTGATGTTATGTCAAAGACGCCTGTGTACTGGGTTGCAGAGATATCTATTGAAGATAGCTGATAGATGAGCAGAGTAGGCTAATAGGATCACTCGCTAGCTGCACGGTTAACTGCGCTTACCAGATAACAGCAGCTACAGTAAGCAGCAGTTAGCGGTTATGTCTGGAGTTGTTTGGAGAATGAATTTGGCAGGTGGCCAATTCTCACATATAGCATCTTTAAGTTTTTACAACTGTCTTTTTCAATCATTTCTCTGCCTGTGCAATATTCAGGAACTACACTGTACTAAAACTATAAACAAAGACAGTCAGGCGCACCACAAGGAGATACATCTGATTACATATTTCCCCTCCTTCACAAATTATCCTTTTTAGTCAGCTTCCGCACAGCTAATTGGGGGGTTTCCCCTCCAAATGCTTTGATCAAACAGAGACCATCCATGGCTGATCCCTTTGATTTGACCCAATCTCCTTTAGGGCTATTTACTCAGTTAAATGGTACAAATGAGGCAATTGATTGGAGCGTTATATGATTAAAAAATAATGGTATGCACAAATTGATGCATTTATGTATGTAAAGGCAGGGTTTGCTTTGATGCCGCATTACTAATTGCTTATGAATGTACTGTATGTGTGGATATAATTGAGCATGTATGCCTGTATTTGTTGTAGTTGTGGATACATTGACCTAAAAAATGACTTGTTGGTTGTCATATGCTGATATTTGCATTAAAGAATTAGCAAGTGACTACAAGCTTTTTTGAATATATTAGCTTCAGGTACATGGGCACAAACAGCCGTCGGCACAGAGATAATGGAGGAAAAAGTTACCATCTTATCAATGATTAACGACAACATTATGCATAACATTTCACACAAAGAAAGGCATAAAGAGGAGCCATAAATAAATAAACAATCTAAATCTTTAATGCGGATGAGCCATGTGGGTTTTAAGGCTGCTCTCTGTCTTTGTGAAGGTGTACTAACTGTAGCAATTATATACATCAAAAAAGGCAGGTGTAGTAGAGAACAATTCCCCCAATATGCACTCTTTTGGGAGAACAACAGCTGAAAACAAACATCTGATGCTGCTCTTGTGTAAATGGACTGATTGTGTTTATAGCGTTGGCCCCGTAAATGCTGAATTGGACATAGTTACTCTTTGCGATAGCAGAGCGAGCGGAAATCTGCTGATATGGGCTGCTACGGGACATGGAGGGGGGGGGGGCTTCTGCACAATGGCCAGCTGCATTATTTAATGTAAGGGGGAATTGTGCTGAGAGCAGAGTGCAGCGGTACTAGTAGTAGTAACTGTAAAGCTCTCCATTACAGCGCAGCATGATGCATGAGAGAGAGAGAGAGAGAGAGAGAGAGAGAGAGAGAGAGAGAGGGTAAAGATGTCTAGCATCTGCCCCTGCGTGTCTCTGAGTGCATGTGTGTAACCAGCGTTTTTTATGAGAATGCATGAGAATCAATATGACGAGCCTCGGGGTCTTCAAAGCACACGCATGACTCTTTTTTTTTTTCCAGTTGACGCTCACGTGCACCTCAGATGTGGTTCAGGGAGAGTTTCTAAAGCTAAGCACGTTTTTAGCCGTTGTCTATGTAGAAAACATACTGTGTGCACGGTGTCCTTCATGATAATAGTAAGATATTTTTGCTCTGTGATATAAAATTTGATGTTACGACAGGTCCTTTAAGTCCCATAGGTTGTGAAGTGGGGCCATCATCCCACAGATGCTCGACTGGATTGAGATCTGAGGCCAAGTCAACACCTTCAAGTCATTGTTGTGTTCCTCAAACCATTCCTGAACCATTTTTGCAGCATGGCAGGGAGAGTTATCCTTCTGAATGAGGCCACTGCCATTAGGGAATACCATTTCCATGAAGGGGTTGCACTTGGTCTGCAAAGTGGTACATTTATAAGTAACATCCTATGAATGGCAGGACCCAAGGTTTCCCAGCAGAACATTACCCACACGCACCTGTACATCCACATGATGTAAAAGAAAATGTGATTCTGTGGTCCAGTTCTGACGCTAACGTGCAAATTGTAGCCACTTACGGCGGTGAACAGGCAGCTGACACTTTTCTATCAGAACCGGCATTAACTTGTTTAGCAATTTGTGCTACAGTAGCTCTTCTGTGGGATTGGACAACACGCGCTAGCCTTCCCTCCCCACGCACATCAATGAGCCTGCTTCCAACACATCAACTTTGAGGACAAAATGTCCACTTGCTGTCTAATATATCCCACCCACTGATAGGTGCCACTTCCTATAGGTTATTCACTTCACCGGTCAGTGATTATGTTATGTCTGATCAGTGTTCAGTATGGGATCCATGTGTACTGTTTGTACAGTGGAGCAGGGAGCAGATATAATTGAGATAATACTGACTGCTGGAATTGATCGTGCCATTCATGGGACTGTTATGGGAAAGACTTTGGATAATGCTAAGAGTCTTGGATCAATATGAAAATGTTGTTCAACTTAGATGCAGATTGAAATGAATAGCCCTCTATGGTAAATCAACACTTGGCTGGGTCAGAACATGCAATCAGTCTCCCCGTTGAGGGAGCGAGCACAGGGCTGATTTGGGTCCTATAAGGACAGTATCGATCCACGCATCGCATTCCTGCCTGTCTGAGTGCCAAGATGCACACACACACACACACACACACACACACACACACACACACACACACACAACAAGTCTCTTCAATCAGCGAGGCTAACTCTCATGTCTCTCCCTCTGTCTAGCCCGCGACTGGACCCTTTCCCCCGTCTCACCACGACACTGAGGTGCGATTATGTATCTGACGTTGTCTCTGTCTGTCTCTTCCTCCCTCCGTCACCAACCCCTCGTCCCCTATCGCCACAGAGGAGGATGGGGCACTCACTCCTATCAATCATTCATAAAGTCACGCACTAAGTGATGTCAGCCTGACTGGAAGGAAAGAAGATGTACTCCTCAACTTAGGATGTGTAGGTTTCAAAGTGTGGAGAAAACATCAGACTTTATGGGATTCTGCTATTTTTGGCTGACTGTGAGCAGCAATTAGAAAAAAGTCAAGCAAAATCTGAGTGCTGTTCTGAGAGCCAAAGAGAAGTGAACCAAAATACTGGACAGTCTGAAATGTTTGAGATTCAAATGACACCAAAGTTGTTACAATTAATCCTGCAGGGAACATGAATGTGTGCAGCACATTTCATGGAAATCCATGCAGTAGTAGCTGAGACATTCTCGCTCTAAAAATGTCAACTGATGGCATTAGATGAAAAGTCAGGGAATCAACAGAGTCAATAGAATTAATCCTGTTGATAATCCAGTAGTTTCAGACCGGCTCGACAAGACTGCATTGAAGCACAGAAGCGGAACAACTAACCAAACTGTGGCGTCAGGGCTTCAGCTCTCTGTAGATTAAAGAAAACAATCATTCCTTCTCCTGAATGTGAGAAGTGAGTTGAGTCTCCAAGGGCACCTTGAGATTGAATTTCACTCCATCATAATACTCCCTCTCTCACACTCGCTCCCTCGTCTTCCTTTGTTCCGTGTAAATCCATGCATTTGTCATCTCCACCGTGTATATGTGTGAGCTTATGTGTGTATATGTGAGCGTGTGTGTGCACAACAATAGCTTAAAACTCCTATGAGACTTGTGTGAGGAACGCTAGAGCATATCAATGAGCGGGCCGTGATGACAACACAGCTTACTCTCTTGGTTTCAGCCAATCACGCGCTCCTGGTGCACGGGGGGGAATAACGACATTGGTGGAGATTTTTGCATAGTGACAGGTAGGCGTACCAAAGGTCTCCTCAACAAGGCAGCAGCAAGCCAATCATTGTGGTGAACTGTGTTCGAATCCAGGCTGACATGAAAGATTATTCATTAAAAAAAATAAATAATTACTAAAAAAATTATTTCTCCTTTAAAACACCAGAGTGTGTAAACGTGCCAACACTGCCCTATAGGTCTGACCTTGTAGTGTTGCTGGCATGGACTGCACTACAATACTGCTTCTAAATAAGTTATCATTATTGATGATAGTATGGAGTGATTACAGAGTTTAGAGACAGTAATGGGTTGTTATGGCTTATGAGAAAAATGATCCTGGCATTAGGGCCCTTACAAGTGTGCAATCATTTAAAGAGCATCTCTTTTTTTCTCTCCTCTTCTGTTTTCCTTTTTATGTATATTGCATATTTAGTTTTTCCATCCAGCCCTCCGGACAACAAAGATGAGAAGTCAAAGGTTTGTGGACTGTAACGTCATTTTGATAATGGCTTTGTCTAAGTACTGGATTAAATCACTTCCTCCAGGAAGTTGTGTTGTTGCAATCGCAACAATTAAGACAAAATTAGCCAGTTCCTGTGAATTCAGCACAACTTTTCAATTTGGTCCAATCACTGCAACTTTTGCTGCAAATTTGACCAATCCTTATGGTTTCCCATGAGTTTCATGTTAAGCCATACATTTCACCAAACCCATTTCCTTGTTTCTGGCCAGGAACCTTAAAAAGAAGGAAAGGTCATTATGTCACCAAATCAAAGCTTTGCATGGAGAAACACACCGTCTCACATTTACCAACAAAAAGTATTTCCCTGATGTTCTGCACAAAAGTGGGGGTAAACTGTTTGACACTGTGAACAACGCTGTTGTCAGTAGAGTGTGTACATCTGCCAAGGCCCAGTAGTCTCCTTTAATTCAATCAAGCCTAATCCAATATCAGATAAAACACATTTAAATCCGCTAGATCGGGATTTTTTATTTGGATCTGCATGAAATTGCACTTGCCAGTTAAATACCCCTGATTCTTTTCATCAAGCTCCATGCATTATTCCCTGAGAAATTAACAAAAATGACATCTAAAAATGCCCTGTTTTGAAACGTTAAAGACAGTAGAAAAAGTTCCATCCCTTTTTTCAGGACCTGCACCAAAAGTTAATGGGGTCTATTCTGGGCCAAGACCCATCCTCCATTCAAGTTTTATGGAAATCCATTCAGTTTTGTTTTGTGTAATCCTTTTGATAAACCAACCAACCAACCAACCAACCAATCAGCTAAACATAACCTCCTCGGCAAAGGAAATAACTGTTAACATTGCAACATGCATCGCAATTTTTTAGGAAACGTTGAGTGAGATCCAGCATTTTAGGCCGCAACAATCTCATAAAAAGCCCTGAGGGACTGATAAGTACCTGAACCAAAACACTCTCAGGGGTGGTTTGGAGCAGCTTTTGGTTTAGGAGATGTCTACAGCATTACAGCAGGTAGTGCAGTGCAAAGAGACTCTTTCCACCTTATCATGCACCACCCAGGGCTGCACTGCTTTGGCAACGTTACTCAAGTACATCCTGGAGGCGCTACAATACCTCGTGTAAAGCTGCGGTTACAAAATGTCTTACAGACACAAAAAAAGCTGGAGCCGGAGCTGGAGTGGAAAAGAGCAAACTACCTCTCGGCAGGAAACTGTATGTTTGCTGTTTTTTGAGCACTGGCAGTCTGGGTGTGATGGCAATTGAATTGCTTGAGTATTTCATGCATTGCTCCAATGCCTCCCATAAGGCCTGTGTTACCACAGCTTGCACTATGTTACAGCCAGCAGCACTCTATTCACTCATGACGTTACCATCGCTCATCTTCGTTCATGTGAGATACTCTGGCTCAGTTCAGAGCATTAATGTTGCAGAGAACATAACAAACACCGCATAATGAGGCCTATAGGAGTGTGGTGGTACAACTCCCATAGGGCAGCAACAACATGACAAAGAGTGTCATCATTCGTTTGTCTTCAGATTTCACCTTCTAAGATGGCTTGACACCTAACAGAGCCATGAGCCATGTTATCATGACAACAATTCACTCTGTCACCTCATTAAAATGCAGTACATAAAGCTTGCACATGAAGCTGAATTGCGAAAATTGCCTCAACCCAAACTAATTGTCTGTGTACATGCCCGAGTCTCACAAAAATGCACTGGTGCATGAGGGTGTGTAAATATCTAAAGGAGTTCATAAAGGAGAGGCAATTACACCTCCCGTTAAGAAGAAATTACCAATGCTAAGTATACCCCATCAAAGTAAAGACTCGTGGCGATAAAATCCAGACTCCACTCCTGCAGCTGCAGCAGCTCTCTGCCTCGCTCTTTGAGGTCATATTTGGTCTGTCTTCTTCGGCTTGATCTTGTGCCAAAGACTCTGGTGAATCAACGGCAAACTGATCCAAGGGTGGCACCGAGCGGCCCTCCGGGAGGAGGCTGAAGGGTATAGCACCACAGGGCAGAAGAGGAGAGGAGAGGAAAAAGGAAAGTTGATGGAAAAGATCCCGCAAGCAAAGCCAATGCCTCACACATACACAGCAGACCACAGCACTTGCCTCCACTTGCCTTTGTCCCCGTGTGACACCGTTCAACAGCGCGCTAGGTAATAAGTCTCCATCATCACTGGGGACCTGCTGCTGCCAGTCAACAATGTACAGAGGCTGGCTCACACATGCAGACTTTGTTCTGGACAGATTGATACAGCTGGCCAGGCACTGCAGAACAAAGTACAGCTGGGCAGTGGTTGCACCCCCTACAAGCTTTCTCTCCTGCCTTCAAATTTTACTCACAACTACTCTCAGGGTGTAGAAACAGAAAAAGACCATGTGTATCCCAGGTGTCTCCACATAGCAACAGGACGGGAGAGGACTGCGGTCATTAATGACGCACTGTTAAAACAAAAGGCAGTTATTGGCCTTACCATCTGACTCCTGATCATGTTGGTGTACATTGAACATGTTAAAAGTGATGTAATAAAGAGGGGTATCATCAGAATCCAAAAGGTGCTTCAGTACATGTATTTATCGTTAACTTGTTAACATTAAACTGCAGTACACTGTATAATGCTTCATGTTCCTCTGAGCCAAAACTCTGTTTGTTATGCTAGTTGTTAGTTATTAGCTCTGCTAGCTGTTAGCTTACCCAAACACACTACAGGACTCTGCCCCCAAAGCTTTTTTAACCATCCTGAACGTAAACTGCCTTCAAATCAAAATGTTTTTCTTAAGGCCTACTTTGAAATTACAGCTACAGTTGCTAATGTATTAGCATTCGCACTACTTTTACCTCCAATAAACACGAGGCTGAAGTATATTTATTGACTGTAAACTTGTGTTGTCACATTAAACTGCAGTTTACGGTCTTTTCCTCTGACTGAACAGAAGCTCTCAGTCCTGCTGTGTGTTTAGCTCTGCTGTAAGCTCTGTTAGCTGTGACCCTTAGCCAAACTCTGCTGCCCAATGGCTGCTAACTAGCTAGCTAGCTCTCTTCCTGCTGACTTCAACAGCTGATTTGTTGTTCACAACGTAGCATTATAAGGAAAAAAGACGAAAGGGACTCAACTCAAGTCAATCTCATGACACTTTTCATACAGCGCATAGTCTGACTTACCGGATGTAGACTGCTGGTATAAAGCCTGTCATTGGGCCCCTATTTCCCCTTTCGGTCTGCTATCTGCGTGTAGTGTACTGTCAAAATCCTCATTGCTACGTGAAACAAGGACAACAAGCTACTCTAAAATAACCTGGTTGCTGATGGCAAAAATACAAACAAGCCAGAGCATATTTCCCCTATACCAGAATGAGCAGTCCACAACACTGTCAGTGTTGTGGACATATGTCTGGCTATGCAAGAATATATAGAGCAGATCTAGACCTACATTTAACTTTACCCAATGAGCAAGCACTTGGACAACCATTGTCTCATACTGTATTTGTTAATGGGGATCAAATCAAGATATCATTATTAGCACAACTGGTCTAAAAGTATTTGCATAACAATGACTGTAGAGTGTATATTTTCCTATACTGTAATGGTCCTCCACTATCAAAGGAAGCACTATAAGTCAAGAAGCGTTTGTTCCAGAATATTCTGGTGGATATTGCACATGCTATCTGCTGATTTACTGTGATTCATAGACTTGTAGCTTCACGCTCTCTCATACTGTGGTATAACACCAGCGGAGATGGACAGAGAAAGAGAAAAATGTTGGACGAGAGGAGCGAAGCTTTGTTCTCATGACTCAGTGTTGCTGTGTAAATGGGAGTGCTAACGCTCATCTCGAGGCACACTGCTGAACATGCTGCCCCCAGAGCACAGACGATAGAGACAGAGAGAGGCAGAATGAAAGGCAAACAGAGCCATAGAGAACAAGGAACTCACTCTCACACACACATACACAAAGATCATTAAAATCCTCAGGCCAGGGTGACACCATAAATTAATCTCAACATCCACTGAAGTTTCAGCCTCCTATAAAGGCTTTGCTAAGGGAGCTGAGGATGACAGCTTTACAGCTCATTATTGAACAGTGTCAGTGGCCAGACGCTGGCACAAAATGCATGCAGCTGCATTGTAGACTGCACTGGCATGGACGCAGCATGTTATTTGAAGAATCATTAAACACGGGTCGAGTAGGTCAGGTTTATTTGCATATATTAGAGATGCAGGACATTGGATTTTTGCCAAAATCCAATACTCCAGCATTTTACAACTCATTTTGGGCAATTGCGGATGCCAATACTGACATATGCACATATTATTTCCCACCTAATTGCAGAGAACATCATCAAGTCTTTCCCGTAGTGGAATTAATTATTTACTAATTGCAATAGCAATTGCCCACTGGCAGGTGCAGACAAATTACAATTGTACGTACACATTCACGGGTAAAAGTAAGAAAACTACTTTACAGTAGTTTTTGGGTTGCATGCCCAGAATTAAAGCTGCAATATGTAAGAATTTCAGTTGAAAAAAGTTTTTTTAAAAATGCTAAGATTATCAACAGAATGTGAAGAATGAACCATTTTGACCTTATGATGTCTGTTCATAACCAGCTAGTCTGGCCCATCCCAGTCTAAAGCTCCTGCCAGTGTAAACACCAACCCTCAGCCGGTTCTCTGAACACCCAGTCTGGACTGCTAGCTGCACAGCTAACTGAGCTAACTAGCTAATGGCAGCAGTCAGCGGAGTATGAATTCACCAGGTTCTCACTGCACCTTTAAAGCATAATTTAATCGGCCTGTCATATCGGCAGAAATATTAATTTTGGGTCGATGCCTTTATTGGCTGATACTGAAGACCTGATATTATTGTGTATCCCCAGTATGTATCATTTCGATATCTCAATGGATGTTAAAGGCCCACATCAACAACAGTTCCTGAACCAGTCCAATCTCTCTATCATCCACAGTACAGCAACTCTGAGTATAAACAGATTTTTGCACTCTGAAATAAGACCAATAGAAAAACATAAAAGCTAAAGAGAAAACTACTATTTAATGTCTATTTCAGCTTGGTTCGAGGTAGATAATCGGCTGAAACTCTACTGATGCACAGTCAAATTTCTAAGAATAAATAGAAGAGAAAATACCACCAAGGCACTGGAAGATAATCTAATCTGTGGTGGTTCAATAATCCCATTCATATTTGATCCTCTCAGCTTGTTTGTGTGTGTGCAACAGTCATCTGGCACATACTGCACTTCAGACCTGGACCGTCTAATCACTGCGGGCAATCTAATTACCCAATCACCATAGACTCACACTATACAGCTGTGAACAGCAGCGACCATATGGGCCGAGGCAATCCATCTCGAAGATTGGACAGGTATGGCGATCACTGCGAACCAAATAGCTCGGGGTGAAAAATGGCTACACCTTAAATGACACAGAATGTTTGTAGCTGCTGTAAGCTGTGCAGTGTAGCAGTATATCAGAGCGTGGATATTACAAAAAAGTCAAAGCAGTCTTCCATTAAAAATGAAGGCTGTTAGAGGTCATGTGAGGAAGAAAGTTTATAAAACAAGTGTTACTAAGTGAGCCCTGCAGGCAGAACACCCCCAGGTCTGGAGGTATTAAGCCTGTCTGCATGCTTCAGTACCAGGGGAGCAGAGGAGGGAGGCTGTAAAGTGTTTCATTGCACCTTGCAGCACTGCCTCCCCTCCCCGGCGGTTACTTTAATGTTAAGGGCTAAGTAAGCATTTTCATCACTTCCTAGCTTTAGGCTTCCACTGTCCATACTGTTGAACAAAAATGGGAAAAACCCTGTCTGGAACGTTTTAAGTGCTAATACAATGACGATGCAAGAAGATTAGGGCAGTACTGCATTTTCCTGTTTACACAATGGCACTGTAGCGGGGGTTTTCACCAGGGAACAAAAGGAACAAACTGTCTCTCAGTCCCTCCGCTTCCTCTTCGCAAAGTAGCCTCATCCACCCAGGGAATTGAGACTTTTTGTGGCAGAACACAGAGAAGGGAAAATAGCCTGCCTCTACTTTCTGACAAGCGGTGTGTTGTATTTTTAGAGGAAGAGATTTCTTGGAGGTCCAAAGGGAGAGCAGCACTAACAGGTGCATTTGTAACCATCCTGCGTCCAGGAAGCCAAGCGTGAATTTTGACTCTCTATTTCAACTGCGTGACGCCAGAGGAAGACCTAAGTGGGGTAGGGATGGAGACAACACTTTGATTTCGGGTCAAGGAAGTAGGAGCGCTGTATATGTGGTCCAGAATATCAAAGGGAGCAGTGGCCGCAGGTAGTTCAGCAATGTCACAGCTTGTGCCCAGTCCACAAGGAAAGGATGTCATGTCACTTACTGTACTGACTATCAAACTACAGAAGTTCAGCTTCTACTATGTCTACTGAGAAATATGCAGGACTCCAGATTATTTTTTTTCGGGAACCGTCCAAAAAACTTTTTTAACTGTCCAGAAGTGGATGTAAACCACCACAAAGTCTGTTTTATGGCAGTACTTTTATCTCCAAACTGTACCAGGCCAAAGTACTTCAATACATTTGTTTACTGTAAACTTGTGTTTTCACATTAAACTGCAGTTCACTGTTTATGACTCGACATGTTCCACTAAACAGAAACTCTCAGTCCTGCTGTGTGTTTAGCTGTTAGTTTTGTTAGATCTGTTAGCTGTATGATCCCTTAACCAAAACACACTGCTGCCCACTGGCTGCTAAAAGCTAACTAGCTCTCATCTTGTTGCTCATCCTCCATAGATAGTGGGTTCACTGCGTAGATTTTAACGCATAATAGTTTGATAGTCACTAAAACAACAGCATGACAATACTTTATTAGACCCTGTATTGTAGTTAGCACTTGGTTTGTCATTTATTAAGGCATAGTTACACATTGGTGCATACAAAACTCCCCTTTGTCCCAGACGCATCCCGGGGAACATCTCTGTCCATTCCAATCACATTTTCTATCGTCCCGGAGGCAACAGAATGCCATTAGTCTCAAGCCATGAATAGTTTGACAATTTGGGAAATAAGCTTTTTCATTCTCATGTCTGTCCATTAAATGTGAAGCTGTAACCAAGAGTTACCTTAGCTTAGAATAAATCAGAAATAGCTAGCCATGAAAGAATGAGAACTCGCAGTTGGTGTCCGTTGCTATGTCATTATATTTCCCACAATTCCAAAGATCTAAAGGGAACATGCCCTCAACACTTTGCTTTTACCAAGAAAGACATGGTTTAATATTCAAACTGGATTATCTGTTCACAAATCGGAGAAATAAATGTTCTACAGAAACGTGTATAAAGGTATTACACTTATTCCTTATATGTGCAATAACACTGATCGCAGTGTCAGCTTGTCCGGGATAAAAATATCCATTGTCCTTTAAGGCCTGACCTGACTAAAATTCTTCAGAGCACTCATCCACATGCTTGTAAGTATAGTTTCACTGGGCCCCCGGCACAGAAGAGAGCCGAGATTGAACTGCAGCTGAGACACCGCTGCGTCAAACTCTATTTGTGCAAGGGCCGGTGATGATGCCCAGGTGAAAGGTTCTGGTGTCAGAGCTAAAGCGCAGCAGAGACTCGGGGAAAAGCATCGCACAAGGGGAGAGAAGGCGGATGGAGGCAAAGAGCGCGTGTAGACACAGTCTGACTTGATGACAATTGCCAAATTTAGGGGCACACCACCCTGAGCAACACGTCATGAAAGAGCCGGTGGGAAACACAAAAAGCTGAAAAACCGACATCTCAACTCATCCGGGCGCAGAGTCAGAAGACAGCCTCTTGTAGGGCAATTTTTACTGCATCAGATATCAACCTGCAGCAGTCTGATTTGTCATACGTTTCAGGAAGGGGCCATTAAGAGCTCGGCGAGGCACTTTTGAAGTGTCAGCTCGTCAGCTATACTGCCACAGAAACACTCCTGTAAGTTGGGAGGGAGTGCTGAAAAAAAAAAAAACTGTGCTGCAGAGACCCAGCGGAGGTATAAAAAATGCTCCACTGTCTCTGTGCACTCCCTCACCTGCAGGGCTAGACATAGACCCAGCTATAAAAGCTCTCCACAGAAGCACTGCAGAGTCTCGGAAAAGAAAGTGGAAGCTACAAAATAATGGCGTGTTAGCTCTCGAAAAGTGCAAATATGCGGGGTCGAATATGTGTTGGCATACATGCGCGTGTCTTTTACGAGCATCCTTGTAACCGTGCTCGCTGGCGAGGCGGGATAGTGCATTTCTTTATAACACACATAGTTGACTCTGCAGCAACAAGCCCCAATAAAGACGGCGATATCTCCTTGTCTGTGCTGGCGTGGTGCAACGCAGAGGTTGTTAAAGAGGTATGAATCTTTTATGAGGTGGGGAAACGCCACCGTTGTCAATATCAGATGAAAAGGCCGAGACTTTGGCACCCGCCTGGAGGGGGGGAACATCACTGGATTTTCTCAGCACAGCAATTGTTGTAGCGCCGGATGCACCTTCGTGTGAAGATCCCGCAAATTACTCAATTACACACCCTCAGCCGAGTCAATAGGATTCTTCACTTACATGCACTGGTGGCACTGAGAGTACGTCTCCCGCAGCATAACGATCCCGCATTACATTTTTCGGAAAGGCTGTCGAGGTTTGCTTTAAAACGAAAGAAAGAGACTCAACTTTCTCCTACAAAGTGCGGCTCAACAGCAGCAGATTGCAGCAGTAAACACTCCTCTAAATGGCCTATTAGGAGCACAGTGGGGAGACAGAACATTGGACATAATTACGGCGGATACCAGGGCTGCTTTATGTAGGAGGAGAATGATTCACAGGCATGGCTAAAAGAAGTGAGAGTTTTAATGGTGTTCATCCATGGTAAAATGTCAGAAACACTGACATTGTTTCTGTGGTAACCTGGATGTTGGTTGCAGAGGTGGGGAAACCCTAAAAATGTTAAAGTTTGCAACCGAGAGAGGTATGTTCGCAGGAAGGCCAGTAATACATGCGATACTTCCTCTTTGATTCGGTAACTACATCAGAACCCCCATGTTACTGTTCACTTGAGTCCATCACCAGCTGTACACTGTTTGGTCAAGGCTACAGATTAAGATTTCGAATCTGTTTAATTTGGCAGAAACTTTTAAATGAGCCAAACTTTTTCTGTTCTGGATGGATGTGGTGCCAGCCCCGCCGCTAATTAGAATTTAGGAAGCGATTCTTTGGTTTGTTTTGGGTAAAATGGCAGCAGACAGTGACACCTTGGAGGAGGATATAATTGATGCAGTGCAACATATCGCAGTGTGTAGCGAGTCATCATCAAATGACTGAGAAAACAAAGATAAGACTGAGACCGCCTGACAACACTGGTAGACACAAGCCGACTGTAGTTCCTCTTTTCTTGATTAGGAACCACGACAAGCAATGTTTGTTATTGTCTATCTCAGGGGGCTGCGTACGGCCCCGGTTCGAAGATGTTCATTGGGAGGCCGCTGGTTAGCGTTAGTTAGCAGTTACTTTAGCAACAAGTAAAGCTATCTAAAATATGATCCAGTTTCACCCAAAACACTGAATAAAATAAAACACTAAAATACCATTTCGAACACCTACAGAATGACTTTTTTGCCATTGTTGCACCTGATGCTGGCATATAGGTGAAATTAATTATTAATAATTAATTAAAAAAATTAATTAATTATTTAACAGACAAATTAGGGACTCTAGCTATCAAACTTCTGATCTGTTGAAGGGTAAAATAGTGGTAGCTATTTGATAGCACATGCAGTATTTTTAAATGACAACTAAAACAACAGCCAAGGCAAAGCTAGATTTTATGAATGTACCTGAACTCGACTGCTACTTCTACTCTCGAGGGAGCGCACCAGTAAAAATTTGTGGAGGGCACAGATTTATTACAACCAATGACTAATGGAAAGCCACAGATTTGGAAATGCAGCCTCGCATGTGCCAACAATAGCTGCCAAGAAGCGATGGCAAAGAGAGGCAGAGACAGAGATGGCCCTGCTAGCTCTGGAGGAGGCAGAAGCTAACCACAGCTGACAGGGGCTGGTGGGGGTGGAGTCTGTGTGGCAAGTGTGCACTCAGCCTTATGGTGTTGAAGTATTATTTGGGTTCAAACTAAACAAGACGGAAAGAGGTGAAAGGAAATGGAGATCAGCACAAAAGCTCTGCACCACACACGCTAATGTAGGGAAGGATATATGGCGCTAATTGGCTGAGACAGTGTCTTCTAAGTGAACTCGCTCAACTTATGTTTCAAACGTTATTGTGGGAGGTGTGATGTTACACACCACTACTACTACTGATGGCACACCAAAAGCAATTATAATAATACATCCTCCATTGCCAACAAGTGCCCCGTTTGAAAACAACAGAAGTGGTGCACAACAATCTCATGTTTGCATGTTTTCTGTATGCTGTCGGTGGAGCTTGTAGGATTAATTGCACTGCATTGTTGTTGGTCCAAAGCAGCAAGCCGTGGATATCAGGAGGTGGCCGAAGCACAAAAGAAGTTCCAGGAAACCAAAGGGCCGTGACTCACCGACATCAGTGCTATTTGTAAAGATAGGAGAGAGAAATAATTTTGTCTCTGCAAAAAGTAGACTGTGCCAGGGGTCTGGGTTCAATAGCCCTTTTCACCCTGGTGTGAATAACAATGAACTTGTTTGAATGAGAGAATCAAAGGTACGTTTTTTAAAAAAAATCTATTTAAATGTAATAAACACAATACATTTGAGCTGTGATGTAAGCCCAATCAGTTGTCAGGAAGCCTTTCTTTATGCAAATGCTTAAAATGATATGAAACTTTCATGAGTACTGATGAGGTGTTTGTTTAGCTTATATGCATATGATGTGGAAAAATAAGAAAATTCAAATCAAATCGGGTCTTGTTTTAACTTTCTACATCTGATTACAGGCAGGCAAATATGAATTGTTAATATAATTCACTTCAGCAAGTCTGGTAATTGTTTTCATTCAGCTTCTAACTAGATATACACATTAGAGTGTAAGTTGTAAACTCATTCGAGTCTTTCCCAAAGGCATCTTGACACTAATCATCTCTGACTCTTCGCACAGTAGGGATTTAATATACAGTACGTACGGTGTTTATTCTAAATATGTAAAGTGTGTACTGCACATCATTGAGTATTCTTTAAGAAGATGCTGGCTACATGAAAAAAGTTTAAGCGTAGGGCTGAACGATATGCAAATGAAATCATATTGAGATTGAGATTATTAAAATAATTCACGGTATCAGAGGGAATTGTAATTTTTTGCATTTCATTTTCACTGAAAAAAGTGTAAAAATTGTGATGATGTGATCTTTTCTGGGGTCTGTATCAGACATGCATGCTCCCTTACATCTTGAGAATATAATTTATAGGCTGGGGCATCTCTATAGCACCGCAATGCCTCATTTATAACGCCATGGCGTGACACGTTTTACCTTCATCAAAAACTTGCTGCTCCTGCAATTTGGATATTGCACTTGGCCACATTGTGATTAATTGTTCAGCCGTTTTTAAGCATATTGAGTTTCATCCAACCCACAGATGTTTTCCCTTAGATGTTGTGTATGAGGACACTTTTTATATGATAAAGTGTTCCCAAAGTGTAGTTGAGTGTTTATAGTATTAAAATTAAAATAACTACTTTATCTGGTTTGTTATTTAGTTTGTTTCGACATAAAAAACAATCGAGGAAGATCTTTGTGACAATTTGCTGCTTTTGTTTCACATCATTGATTCAGTGAATGCCTCTTAATATTAGGTGTTGGTTAAAATATTCATGGGTCATTAAAGACAAGCCTTTTGTCTCTGCTTGTGATGAGCATTTGTCATTATTTTACATTTAATACACTAAGCAGTAGATTAAAATGTATAATCAATAATAAGAATAACAACCTGTTGCAGCCCTATCTTTCTCTAATATGAGACGTATAATATGTTTCTTCAATAGTATGGACCACTGCAGCATTTCAGTATTGAACACATTTGAGACATTAGTCAGTCCTGTCTAAATGAAGGTGCTACCCTCTCATTCTATAGCTGAAGACATAAATGGCAGACATGTTGGAGGTCCACAACCAACAACAGGGTCGTCTTTGGGAGGAAGCGTCTTACACTGCCATATTAAATATTCATTATCTGAAACTGCAGATCAATCAGGCCCGTTTACTGCATGCCACTGACATTACTGAGGAAATTTCTTCATTTGGTGACTCGATCAATAGCTCATTACAGCAGCTTTACACTGGGTTGTCTCTGGGCAGGCCCGCTGGCTTAATTCCCTCTACATCACAGTCCTATCTTAGCTGTCCATCTTCATCACGCAACGCAGAGAAACAGCCTTCTGCTGCACAACTCCTCCTCATTAAACCTTACCCCAACTTACTTTTCTGCAAGTTGAGCTTCTTAAAGTGCAACGCCGAGAGCTGCGAATGAGTCCCGGGCGATGCTAATGGGAGATATGAGGGAAATCAACACAGCAGCAGGGATGAGGACGTACGTATGCAGTGCAGAAATTAGTATTTGAGCTAAACCGTGCCTTACTTATACGCAACTCATCCTGGAAAACAACCATAATGAATCAATCAGATTTCACACGCATTCAAACGCAGCATCAGTTTTCTGCATCTCAGTACCCGTGCAGTAACAGCTGGTTAAAGCATATGCTAAACACACTAGACAAGGCAATATTCCCAGTCACAATTTGCATGAAAAGCAGAATTTTTCTCGTTTTCATGAAATCGCTTCGTCACAAAGCTATTTCGGAGTGAATCTCTGCGCTGGAATCTGCACCATTATGCTCAAAATGCCTTTCGGTTGCTAATGAAACTGAGCCATTACTTTTTTAATTCAACCATGAAATGACGGCAGACCCCATCATAATAACATTAAAGCTCTCCTCCTTAGTGTCAAGTAAAATGCGATGATGTGCTGGACTGAATTCCCATCAGTGAAAATAATTTCATGGTAATCTCTTATAATTATACACGGGGCAAGTGACATAGTAACAGGAGGAGCCAGAATCGAAGCAAGTCGGAGATACTTGTGGCGCAAAAATCATGTACAAGCAGGCATTAAATTAGTTATCGGACACATCGCAGAACAGAAATCCTTTTTTTTGGTTGGTGTTTGATGAGAGGTCAGCAGAATTTGGCCGTCACGGTCTCTGGTAAAGTGAACTAAAGATGTACAGTTATACAGTTTCTCACTAAGAGTAATGTTCCAAGGGCACCTTTGGTTGCCTCTCAGCAGCGAGGTGCAGTCAGGTACAGCCTTCACCCTCACAGGTCCTTTTACATCAATATTTCAAACTGGAGGTAACATCCTCCAGAAAACATACAATTCAGCATACTGACACAAGTACTTAAAGCAACATTATGTAACTTTTTTTTACCTTAAAATATCAGTTTCAAATTCATGTTGATGGTGCAGTGTCGTGTAAAAGGGTGAATGGTGTCTCTGGTTATGAGGTAGCATCAATGCACTGTAGCACCTTTAAGGGGGCTTACAGTTGTTATGGCAAAATGTGCCAATATGTGTGGCCATCAGGGGCCCCTTTTCTCAGAAGTTTTTTGGGGGGGCCCTAAACATTCACCCCTGAAAATAATTAAAAGGAAATCAAGTAAGTCCTCACAATTGATAATCAAAATTACAGGTCGACTGATTAACTATCAGTGAGTATTATCAGCCAATTATTACTCTTACCTGCTTGAAACTATTGTATCATAACGCATCTAAAAATTAACATTGCACCAACCTCTAATTGGAACTGTTTCCAATTAATCTTCTGTCAACTGTCTCTATAAGTTACAACAAACCATTACATTTTATAAACTCTGTATATGATTTGTATGTCAAAAAAACTAATATCTTTATCTGTAAGGTAATTATAGTGGAGTAAAGAGTGTAATACAAGTACCTACAATTTACGTACAGTACTTGAGTAAATGTACTTATGTTGTACTAATGTTACATTCCACCACTGTTAATAACATGCAAAGCCACGACACATCACCATGGAGAAGAGAAGTGCCGAAGGGAGACGAGAGATTAAAGAGGGAGATAAAAGTGAAAAGCAGGAAAAAGTGAGGAGGAAAAGTGACGAAAGGGAAAGAAGAGACGAGCAATGCGGAGCGGAGAAGAGCAACGGCAACAAAGGAGGAACCCAGCAGGGTGTTCGCAGAGACGTGAGTGGGTGAGGAGGCAGCGAGCTCTGCTACTGATGTCACGGGCGCAGCCAAAATTAACACTTCGCTGCTCTACATCCTCGTTTCTCTCTCGGATTTGGTCGTTTTTTTCGCTGCTGGTTCGACGTCATCGAATTACGTCCGTGTTGCCATCACCTGGACGCAAACTGACACGATACCTTTCCACATAAACAAGCCCGGCGCTGCCACAGTGCATCAGTCAAAGCCCCAGTCTGGCCTTTTCAAAGTCTCTACTCCCACTCCAACTGCTAACAGATCACCAGGATTTAATATTCACCTCGTGGGGATTCTTGTAACAGAGGGCTGCGCGTCTGTGCTTCTTCGAGGATGCTGTGTGTTTTTACTTATAAGTGGCTTCTGTCGGGGCGGTTCTACGAATTAAAACAAAAAAAGCAGAGTGAGACAAGAACAGAAGTTTGTTACAATCCCCTCTTCTTCCTCCACTTCCTCTCCCTTGTCTGCTCTAATGACACAACGCACAGCAGGCAAGCAATTCATTTAGAAAACTGCTCTTACATAATGAGCCGCCTGAGCTATGTAACCATAAGATGATATTTTATTCACTATACTGCTTATAATGAAGCCTGTGCTGATGCCCGAGCTGGTGCATCTGAGGACGTAACCAATTTCCCAACAGGACGAATGAAGTTCCCGTAGAATATGCAGCCTTATTAAACTCTCCACGCGGCCCCCCCTTGCCCCTTCTGACATGAAACAGCAGTTTGAGGGGAAGATTTTCTCTGCGTTTCCTGGCTCACAATCAACACCGTTCTTCTTCCTGTAACATCAAATTACCCGTGGCTGAGATATCCTCGCTCTTGTACCCCCTCTCTTCCCTTCCTTTCCTCCCACTGAGTTGGCTTTATAGGCAGCAGTCCGGCAGGGGTAATTTCTGCTCCCACTCCAGGGAAATTACTTTGCGTTGTTAGAGAAAAGGCAGTTTGTGAACTGCTTTATCAAGCTCCTTGACTCCAATAACAAGCAGCATTTGGGCGCCGGCAAAGAAACATAACCTCCGCGTATCCTCGCACACTGCTTGTCCCCTCGTGCTACAGCTGTAAAGGCGAGCCTAGAGCCAGTGTTTGCGTATGCAAGCATGTGTATGAAAAGGTACGTGTAAGCTTTTTTTTCTGCAGGACTGACTTTGGTCATGTACTAAATAAATGCATATGTGCATGTACGTACTCGTGTGAATCTGTTCTGTTCCCCTACACTGAGTAGTTCAGCCGTGCCTTGCTTGGACTGATGAATAATTTCTGCACTGTGCTCTGCTGTGGCACGTCTGGTGCAGCCTGACTGCACCACACAGCTACAGCTCCGCATTTGCATTCAACACACACACACACACACATACACACACAGAGACTTTTACACCCATGAACACCAAGCCCGCTCGCTGCTGCCTGCGCCCCCATCCCAACACCAACCAGCCTGTCAGCTGCTTCCCTGTGTGGAGGGATGCAACAAGCTGCTAAGCCCTTTTTAAAGCAACAGCAGTTCCCTATTAGTCAATGTCATCTCGCTTCTTCTCCCAGGGTTACATCTGCTGGAAAAAAAATTGTTCACAGTGAATCCGACAAATGGGACGAAAACAGTGAAGTAGGCAAAAATCCACAACTCTTCTGAAGCTCGTTTTCTTAAGATCCTGATTGTGGATTTGGTGGCATTTAAGTTTGAGCCACAGAAAAGAGGAGGAGCGGTGCTGAAATGTCAGCTCTTTTTCAGAGTGGCAGGCATGCTGATGTGGTGACCTCTATGTGCTGTGGTTAAAAGGTTGGGGTGGCTGCAGGACAAATACGGAGGAGGTAGCAGCTTTTCTTTCTTTCCTTTGCTTTTCCTTTCAGTGCAAACACTTGCTTAGGGCCGAGGTGGCCTTAAAATAATATGAGGGCATTGAAATACACAATACATATACTGTATATTGTACATACTGTATGTCAATATTTTGAAATCTCCAAATTGCAACAACAGTAAAGAGATGACTAGTCCCACGAAGCACCAACTGGGATTACAATGTTGATTTCTAGTTGAAAACCTGGTGCTATTCTGAATATTAAATCAGGATCCAGAGACATATTTCATACAATGTGCAAATAAAGGCTTCTCATCACTTTAAGGCCTTACTAAGGCCCTGTTTACACGACAACTGTTTTGACATTGTTGTTAAAGCTATCATCGAGCACACAGATCCGCAAAAACGATTGAAACCGCTGTAGTATGCATGCCAGGCCCAGAGGTGGCGGTGTAACTCAATTAAACACAACAGCGTAACACCACACGTCGGTGTACAATGATTTCTTCTACAAAATGGTGACTACAAACAAACAATGATGACGCCTGTAACTGCAGCATCTCCACTGATCACAGTAACGGTGTAGTCCACACTTGGCTGGAGGGGCATTGATGTACTCAGTAGAGTCAGCAGTACAAACAAAGCTCGATAGCCCGCCATTGCTCTTGTTGTACTCCTATATCCACATGGCTATTAGGCTGAAAATGTAATACACATGCACGAAGCAGGACTGTGTCGCCACAGTTTTCACAGGAAGTGTATATTGCCAAAAGTTGCGTTTTCAAAAGATTGCACTCTGGAACCAAGTTTCAAAAGTCTGTATTTTCAGCCCCCAAAACGCTGTTGTCATGTGAACGAACTGGTGAACGAATGGCCAAGACTCAAGAAACATTTACAGTTTAATGCAAAAACATGTCTCAGCTGAAAGCAAGTATTGCAAAGCCCAGTGAAATATGGTCTAAATGTGAACGTTTGTCAAATAGTTGGTGAAAATTACGTTCACTTTGGAACCATTTTTGAACATCTTTTCACTGGTGCCAATATTTTTAAACGTCTTTTAAACGGGAAAATGGTCACTGGGTTGGTTCTTTCACCAAATACTAACACAATGAGATTTTTAATGTATAAAGTAATGTGTATACAATGACTAAGTGGGTAAAGACAAGTCTAAGAACGAATAGAACAGTCTGGTAAGCTCAGAAAATGACATTATTTTACTGTAATGCAGCTTTTAAAACCAGGAAAAGACAACTCCTATACCATATCATGATATAACGATATCCAAAATCTAAGACGATATGTAGTCTCATATCACGATAATGATATTTGCCCAGCCCTACACTGATATAGTTCAGAATCCATCCCTTACTGAATGCTGTCTGCATGGATCTCTGTTGACATGTTGACAGAGTTATTTTTTTGGTTGATTACTACAAGACAATGTCTTTGAAACATGTCAACCAAGCCCTTAAAATGGACATTAATGAGAAATTTCAACAACAAATGACCGGGTTGTCATAATCCCTGCTCCGTTTACCTCAAACTACAGCAGGTTGCGCATCAACGAGCAGCTTAATAAAGGGAAACCACAAGCGGCGGAGCCAGTGATATGTGCAACCAAACACCTCCTACTGTCTTGGGGTCTATCTGGAAGACCTCCAGCGCTCTGCTCCTTCCTCCACCCTAGACGACTGTGTGTATTTTCAGACATGATCCGTCTCCCAGTGCATTTCAGCACAGAGGAGCAGATCGTGTCATCATCTATCTTTGTCAACAGTGGAAAGTGTCCCTGTCTCCGTGCGGCCACACAACTCCAATCTCAAACACTCACTTCCGTGCATTTTTACAGAGTGACACACATTTTTCTTTGTGGTGTGGGACTGGAGCCAAGGAGAGCAAATAACGCCGAGTCTAGCTTCTAAATGCAAGCCTCTTTTTATCTACATTGGCTTTTGAACAAGAAAGACAGCATTAGTAATCTGGCTGAGTTGCAGCAATACTGTATTCATTTCAATATTAATTTGCGTAGACCTTTGCTGCTGCACGGGAACCCTGGGGTGACTGTCTGGACGGGCAGCCCACACTGCCAGGTTTGAATTTATTAAACAGCACGCGTGCACACTGGCTCCACAAGAAGAGAGAGTTATTGCAAAATCGCCACACTGCACACAATCATGACCACAACAATGCATCCAAGGTGCATCTGCAAGTTTGACACGGGCACGGGAAACAGTGCTGTCAACTTCTTGAGCTGCAGGAGAGACAATAGCTGTCAGAGAGCGATGCGCAAAACAATGGAGCACTGTCACCGCCTGTGAGATCTGCAAGAAGGCACGGGGTTATCAAAGGCTACGGGAGAAAACACACAACATCTGTGAGCCAGGACAAGTGACAGGCAATCAACAGTCATAATCCCGCACACACACACAAGGTGCCACGAAAAAAAAAAAAAACCACACAGCTGCACATTATCTCTACAGTCACCGGTGCGGCGGAGAGCTCCAAGTCCGAGCGGCAAGGAAATGTACTCACAGTCCTGAGGAACTGAATCTCATCCTCTCCTTCTCCACCTTCAGCCATGGCTGCAAAGGAGCCTGTTCAGACTCGGGAAGCCTCCGCTGGCTCCTCTCTCCTGTCGATATTAGCATATAGCTAATCCACGGCCATACAGCGGGGGAGACTACCGCAGCATGTGTCACTCAAGCCCCTGTGCTCGCCGCCCGGAGGAGGAGTGCGTGTCAGCATCGGCGGGCTGGAGCGACTGGGGGGACGGTGTGGCGGGGAACCGGGAAGCAGGCAAGTCGCGTAGCCGAGAGAGACAGCGGCGAGCGGGGTCTTTATCTTCGACGTCACCGGCAGACCTTATTAACACAAAGCGTGAGAGCGCGAAGATTCAAACATGGGAGTGGTAAATGCGGCGAAATGAGAACTATCCAACGGCTCTCTCGTGAATTTTCTTTTTTGTTGTCGTTTGTTTTCCCGCTTTCTCTGCTGGACGCGGATGCTCAGAGAACATGCAGATGTGTGATAAGGAGCGAGATGGTATGCAGGAAATGCATCTGCTGTTCGCAGTGCTGGTACAGATCAGCACCATGGACAGCACCACACAGCAGCAGACCCGCCTCTATACTGAACACTGCCTCCTTCACAGGCTGTTGATTTTTTTTCCCCTTTTTCTTTCTTTTTACACATGCTAGTCATAGCTTAGCATTACTGCCCATGTATTTCAATATAGAGCATCAGTAGATGTGTGATTCAAGTCATTTGGTCCAAGTCCCAAGTCATCTGTTCAAGTCAAGTCAAGTCAAGTCACAGGTTGTTGTATTCTGGCCTCTCAAGTAAAGGACAAGATCACCTAAAATTTAAAAATTGAGTCATTATCTACTCGCCCCCATGCTGATGGGAGGTCAGGTGAAGTTTCATAGTCCGCAAAACATTTCTGGAGCTTCACAGCAGAACAGCGTTGCAGCATTCTGCCGAGTAGATGGGGACTTGTTTTAAAATGTTAAAGAAAGAAAACATAAAATGGCAGCGGCGTCAGATGTAAATTATGCAGGATGAGCTGTATGGAGCTGTTTTATGCTGTTTTTTTGTTTTTTTATGTTTTAACACAAGTCCCCATTTACTACAGTTGTTTAGGAGAATACTGCAACACTTTTGCCGTGAATCTTTTGTGGACTACGAAACTTCACCCGACTTCCATCGGCATGGGGGTGACTTGATAATGACTGGATTTTCCTTTTTTGGGTGAACTTATCCTTTAAGGCAAGGCAAGTCCTGAGTCAAGTTTCTTTTCCTCCACCCCCCAAAGTACTGCAGTATCTGGGAGGTGGAGTCTTAGTGGCAGCGGTATTAGTGCCTGTCTAATAATTATATTATCGACCAATTTGTCTAACCTGTTCAAAAAGTATGGCAGTGAACTGAATTTGTATTAAAGTTACTCATATTCAGTGAAACAGTTTTAATCAAACAAAAAACAAATAACTTAATGAAAGCTAATTTAGTTCTTAATTTCTTCTCAATCACACAATGTCCACTCCCTGTCACTTTTAAATAGTGAAAAACTTGATCTGCAAAATGACCTGTTATGATTATGAATACCTAGCGAGCAGGTTAAATCACTGTCATGTCTCTCTCCTCTGCTCTGGTTATTAGCACTATTGTGGAGTGGAAAAAGCTGAATTATAGGGCAAATATCCTCCGTTATCAACATAGATCTGAAACATTTCCAGACAAAAAACATGCATTTGCTCATAAAACCTATGGTGTTTTTTTTATGATGTATACTATTAGCCTACATTGTGCAAGAAAATCTCAAAAGAAATGCCGATACCGTGAACTGAGTTTCATGAATGAGTGTAAGAAGCTGTAGAGCATATCCCAGCCTGCAGAAGTGACATTTAATTGTACATGTGTTCAAATATTTAAAGCATTATGACAGCCGTTAAATTATTAACAGTAAATGAGATTAAGCTCAATAAAAAATGAATGGATGTAATGTATAAGTTCATTTAACTTTCATTCTGTGGACTGACTGCGGTGATCAGTCTCCTCAACCCGCATCTGAGTCACAGCTGACCCTCAGCCTAGTTATAGTGAAACCTACTTGTCTCTACAACCAAATTAAATAAACATATAAGCGTCCATATCCTGATGCGATGCCGCCCTCTAGTGTCACATGATAGTGCATGTTTCTTACCTTCTTTTAGCCTCTTCTTCAGCACTTGATCCTCCCCTTCTCCTCTTTCCTCCTACCCACTACTTTTCAATTAAACTATTTTGTTCTCTGTTCCTTTATGATTACATTTAATCATCCTTCCTTCATTTTTGAAAAAACATCTCCAAACAATATAGGGCTGAAACTAACCGTTATATCATGTATTAAACTGCCAATTATTTTTCCATTAATAACTTTCTCTATAAAATATTAAAAAAAATTGAAAAATGCTCATCACAATTTTCCAGAGCCCAGACTGACATCTTCAAAGTGCTTTTTCTTTTGTTCAACCAACAGTCCAAAATCCAAAGACTCTTCATTTACTATCATAAATGACAAAGAAAAGCAGAAAATCCTTACATTTAAGGAGCCATGTTTGACACTTTTGCTTGAAAAATGACTGAAACAATTAATCGATTATTAAAATAGCAGGCAATACATTTCCTTTTGATCAACAAATTGATTAATGGACTCATCGTTGCAGCTCAAAAGCACTATAGACTTTCTACTGGATGTGGGTCATCTGAGGTGAAAGTAAGTGGCACATCATTCTTATCTTTTGTCCCCATAAATTCACAAACTCTTCCTGGCTAGCCAAATGTGTGCCATAACTTCTTCCACCGATATAACCCTAATATCCGTGCATAACTTTACACAAAATTTCATTAAAATCTCTTACAGCGTATCTACTGTATGTATGTAAGCAGTCCCATTATACTGAACTTGTTTTATTTTAGCTGACTGTCAAAATCCCAGAAAACGATTGCAGCAGATTCAGATCACCTGTTGTGCAGGGTGTGGAGACTGGCTCCTGGTCCCAATTAATGACGGAGAGCAGCTTGTGGCATTGCCCTCAAAGCCAATCAGGGTGTGACAGCACCCTTCTGTGAAGCCTTGAAAGAGGTGGGGAGTGGCACAGAAGGGTCACTCTGGTCTGTTTAGGTCCTGTCGCTGTGCTTTGTTCTTCCTGATTGAGGGAAATTTTTAGCAACCTGCAACCTAGTTGAGTGAAAAACTTCACTTCGCTATGTTTAGTGCTATTTGTGCAAGAGTTTGGCTTGCTCAATAGCTGGTCGCCTGCAGATTTCTAATGTTGTTTATCTTCACTGAACCTCTTGACACCCAAGCCCCTTTATACACGTTTTGGTTTTCTCCATTTCATTCAGTTGGGGAAACTTTAGAGGGTGATAATTCAGTTTCATTATCCCTGAAGAGCCATGTCCCCATGAATATTGTTTTTTTAATATAATTTTTGTGGTTTGGGACTGGCTCTCTGGCATTTTCCTGCCAGTGCTGCCACAATATATCATTTTAAATGCGTACACATATTATTTGTTGTTATTGTCTGTAATCTATTGGGACTGCCACAGTATTTAAATAAGGAAACCCTCATATTATTCACAAACAGCATGGCATATTCTTGAAATATTAGTGTAACTCCTCTGAAAACAAACTCCTTGGTGGAGATGAATATATCATTGAAGAAAATCATATTTTGAATGGAAAGAAGTTTACCAGTGATGCACGTGTTCGCCACTAGGTGTCTCTGTTTCGTAAGAAATGGCGCCACCTCGGGCCTTCACAGAGCAGGTACTCCTTTACACACACTCATCTCTCTCTTCTTCCCCCTTGCACATAACAATGCGTGTGTGAGCCTGGGAAACACTGGAAACTGCCGCGACATTTTCATTAGGTGGATTTCAACCACACTTTTCCGCCTTTCCACCCGCCGCACACACCGAAACCCATCACATGGCCCACCTGAGAGCCGCAGCTGCACTGGCTCAAATGTGGGCAGTGGATGAAGGCCGGAGGACCAATCAGAGAGCAGTGGGCCGGCGCTGACTCCATCCATTGGACTGAAGTCCCGTCAATCCCGGCGGACGAAGCCCAGTTAAGCAGCGGTGAGCGGCGGCCCGGCTGCAGCACAGAGATGTGAAGAAATATCTGCCATGCCACCTCATCGGGTGAGTAAACTGTTTATATTTTGCGAAGTGGTGCCGTGCTCTCACCTGCTGCACGTGTCACAGACTGGAAACGTGGGTTGAGCGAATGACAACAAACTGAGGATGATACGAGGCTGATGAGTTTCATGCATTGGATTTTAAACATGCCATAAAATTTAGATGACTATTTTCTATTTTGAGTTGGAGTCGGCAGCAGTGTGTCACGCAGGATAATGTTAATTGTGCTGCCATCTTAACGCTGACAAGTGCACGCGCGCTGGTTGCAAGGTGACAGTAAACCCGCGGGATTATGTTATGATGTAAACAGTGCCGAGAGGTTGAGGGCATCCATCGTAGGCGATCACTTGTACATTATGCGCCTGTTATGCTTGCAAACATCTTTAAATGGCAGCCCGTAACATTGTCTTGTGCGTGTGTCGTCACCTTGTGTGACACTCAGCTTTTTTTATGCGGCAGCTTGTGAAATGTTGATGAAATGCGGCTCAGGAAAGACATGTTTCATCTACTTATACAACAAGGCCGGTGAGGAGGTGGATGATCATAGAGGTAAGACAGGGTTAGGAAGTGTATAGTAGACTGTCCTGTTTAATCAAAAGTGTTGGATTTTTATCTAATTTTTAATTAACAAATGGGGCTGACAGTGAAATATGGAGGGCCTACTGCTGGGACAGCAGCAATCTTGTTATCCTTTAAAACTACCTCTGCAATGTCATCCATATAGCCCATAGGGCCCCTATATGCGAGAAAATGCCTGCTATATGTCGAAAATTTAATATTATCAGTGTTTTTAAAGGTGTCGCATGTAGTTTTTGGGAAGAAATTCTAATCAGAAGAGAATGATCTTCATTGACCAACTTTTCATGACTGAATAAACTGAATAAGCAAACTGACCTTTTTAAAGGACAACTTTCATACTGTTTTACTTTGTTTATATGTGGCGGACCCTGCCACCTTTCTAGCTTCAGTGTTCTGGAGATCTTATTTTCCTCTGAGAACAGCTTGTTTATTCGGTTATGGAAAAAATCAATCTTTCTGAGTTTGTATTATGACCTCATTGATATTATAAATAATATTCTGAGATTGGATTTCTTCTCAAAACTACAAAGTGCCCCTTTTTAATCTAGAAAACAAAACGCACAAGCAAACAAGCATACTGCGTAGTGTGTACAAGTAGCCAGTTAATCGTGATCAAGTAAACAGATATGACAAATAAAAGTGCTATAATTGGTTGCAACACTAGGACCAACAGGGATGGATGTGGAGCAAATACCAAATCACCCCCTGAAGTCCCTGCTACAAAACCATTACAGAGGAAACACTGATTATATTTTGTCTAAAGCTTACGCTCATACAAGAATATAAGCAGTCTGGCAGCAGGAATGTGTACAAATCCCTAGTAGAACTAACGTTTTCTTTGACATACTGTATTTTCAGATTTATACCTATGTGCTACTTTCTCTCTGACAGCATCTGGACAGGCCGGGTGATGAATAGCCAGAGATCCTCCTCTGCATTTCAAGCCCAGCCACTCTCTCTGGGGTCAGACCACTTCTTTAGAGTGTCTGAGCAATAAACATGGCACCGATCATGGAGGGCACACACACCGTGTTGGTCCTATATGCACCCATCCGTGAACTAAGCAACATCAGCCTGTATTTCCCCAAGAGGCGGGCCCCGAGCTTCAAGTACAAGAGCCGCGCCCCTCATTCAGAAAGGGCCGGTAATGACCATGACTGGGGAAAGGAGGATCTTGCAGTGTCCGAACAAAGAGGCCAGTCTTCTGACTCCTCGGGCGGACTCCTTAACTCCCAGCAGGCAACAAAGGAAGTCGTTGCAGAGCTCTGCTGGCTGGCGGCGGAGCACCACCAGTTGCTGGCGGATCTCTTATCGCTGTGTAGGGTTTGTGCCAACAAAGTCAGGATGGGTAACCAGGATGGGAAACTGCAGGATTACATGGAGGGTCAGGAGGTTCACCTTGGAGGTCAGGTTCTCAGCAGCAGCAACTCTTCTCCCACTGTGCCTCCAGAGAATAAGAAAGCTGCATCCAAGAGCAAAAAGCTGAAGAAGTTGGGAGGAAAGAAGGTTGACAGTGCTGAGAATATCCTGCACAATAAGATAAAGAAGAAAGTTACGAACGGAACTCCATCTATTGTGCTTCCTGCTAACAACAATGTGTCTGTGTCGTCAGCCTCAGTAGTGGACAGGATCCCAGGTATCCCACCTTCCGTCCTCATGTCTGACAGCCCTGTCACCGGTTCTTATGTCAGTGCCGTCAGCAATCCCATCCTGCCCATGGAGGAACCCTTCCAGATCTCTCGTGAGGGGTGGGACTTCATGGAGGACAACCGGACATTTGACCCTGACATGGATTTCTGCACCGACTTCTCTGAATATGATGGCGAGCTGGGTTATGAATCGTCATTTTGCAGCCTGATGGAGGGTCTGACCCGACGGGAAAGCGGCAGCAATCTCCGACCTCTTAAGAGGTTTGATTCCTCGGGTGAGACAGAGAGTGCATCAACAGTCAAGACCGCTCAGCAGATGTATGATGAGATCAACCAGAGTAATACGGGGGTCAGGGTGGTGGCTAAAGTGCAGGAGGTAGAAGGGAGAGTGCGACATGTCAGCCATACAGACAGGGCAGGGCCCACCATGCTGCATCCAGGGACTAGCAGCTGCCAGCAAGAGTATGGACAGTGGAGAGGCCCAAATGGAGACCACAAGACGGGTAACAAGCTCTCTGAGGGGCTACGGCTGCCTCTATCCCATACCACCGAACCTTACACTCAAACCAAGTCCCGCTTAAAGAGCCCTACTTCACCTTCTCTCGCCGGGGTCTTCAACATGTCTTTCCCTGCCTCCAACAGTCTCCAGAGCATGTCCCCAGTCCTGTCCCCTCTGTCCTCGAAGCAGGCAAGCCCGCATTTCAACCACCGCATTGTACTCCTCTCAGACAAGGATGTGGACCACGAACAAGACAGCTCCAGCAACACAGACGAGGCCAAAATCTTCAGCGAGGTCATCGACAGGAACGGCAACAAGCGAACCGTCACCCGTCTGGATCTAAACCTCGGCAGGCGGCCCAGCAACTCCAAGTGGAACTCCTCGAGCAACTCCACAACAACAGGTGAGTTATTAGAAGCACACACTCTGAACACACTAATTCATGTTCGAACACCCTGCCTTCATCTAAATGTTGACACCGGTGCTTTTATCATCTCGGTAGCACGAAATGTCAGAATATGCCCTTCATCTGGCATTGCTGTTGCTGGATTTCAAAGAAAAAGGATGCCTTGAGAGATTCAAGCGTGTGAATGTGTGTGTCTGTGTGAGTGTGTCAGACCTAATGCCTGAGGTTGTTGTTAAAGTGCTCGAGCAGTTTACTCTGCAGCATTGTAACTGACAAACAGAGATTTACTGTGTCATTCCGGCTGTTATCTAATAAACTAGTTAGACCAATAAATAAGCACTGTTTTTCTAAAATGTCTCTGTTAGTCTTTGGCCGCAGTGTTCCCATCTTGGCTCAGACGTGTGACCACAAATTAAAAACTACCCAACAGAGTTGTACAAGGGGCAAGCGGGGCCTGAGAATAGTTTGGCTGATGATCCAGTTTAACTCTGTCAGTGCTGCTGGGAAGGCAGAGATTAGTGGGAGCGTCCCAGATCAAAGGCTCACAGTTGACACTGGGTTCAACCTGACTGGGGTTCTCGTGAGCACAGTGTTAACTGAACCATTGCCAATTTGGACTTTGAGGGATCTGCTGGCCCTCCCCTAAACCCACATCCTATCCAGTTCACAGGAAACTGACAAAGGATCAGTGACCCAGTGGGCACAAGGGTCGCAGAAGACAGGATTCGAGTTTCCTTATTTGTAGAACTCTGTTGCTCTTTTCATAATCCGTACTATAGTAACTTTTCACTGCAATGAATAATTATATTCATCAGTCCCGCCTTCTCTGTTGTAGCTTTTATGCTAGCAGTTTTAGCATAACTGCTCATGCGATACTGTGACCCTTTGCTCTTTCATTATAGCTGTTGTAAGTGATATGCTTTCATTAAAATAAGTGTTAAATAGCTCTATATTCCAACAGCAATCATTGTTATAGTAGAGTGTTTGGTCAGTAACCCATGTCTCTACTCCCGCCGCTCATGCAGTGGAAGAGAAAATACATTTTCTGGTATCCCTTCCCACTTTATCCAATCAGGACAGAGAACTCCATGAAGAGGCGGTCCAAGCCTGGGCAATATATCGACTGGTGATTATTCATCAAAAATGAAGTAACGGGGAAGTGGCAGCAACCTTCCACCAATTAAGAGGTTAAAATTCTTTGTGCAAAACAATATCTGAGAATGCAACGACAGTCAAGTCCACTCAGCAGTTGTATGATGAAATCAACCAATGTAATACAAGGGTCAGCGTGGTGACATTAAACATGTCCTTGTCTTAATATTTTGTGAAAGTAGAAATAGTCATCCCTATAATATTGTTGCAATATTGATATTGTGGTATTTGTTCAAAAATATTGTGATTTTTTTATTTTGTCACCCAGTCCGGGCATTTATGAAGTTCATGAGAAGATTTCAAAGCATTAAGTTAAATCAAATCAATGGTGTTGCTGTCAGATTGATGCTTTTTGAAGCGGGCCTAAATTGTTATTAAGTTGGCTACCACTGTAACATGATAACTCATCCCTGTCAGGCACTATAAGACAATATTTGCTTTAATCTACTGCAGCAAACAGAAGACCTTCCATTGATTATGTAATTTACAAATAGACCATGGACAATGGTTGGACCCTTTTTTTTTTTTTTATGTCATCGCAAACAGCTAACTATGCTGCATTTTAAAGAGTGTTTGAGTCGTTATGTCATAGACCAGCTCTGCCAATTCAGCCAGCACTGCCCAGCTCAGCAGCAGCCGGAGGGAGAGGAAGAGCTGAGCTGTGTGGAGATAAGCTAACTGGTGCTGGCTTTACTCATGTGGAGATGATTTGGATCAATTCCCACTGAAATTACACTGTCCATGTGTGTCCTCACCTAGGCATGCGCACACACAGATGTCACCATTGACATTTGCACATGCACACACATAATCCACATTATCTGGCGTTATACTCCACCTCTTTTTTTCTTTTTTAATCCCATGTTTTTATTAAATCCAAATCCAAATACCATAATTCCTCATCAGATGTGACTGTGTGATATTAAGACCGTTAAGCTGTTGGTATGAAACTCTGACAGAGCACGATACACGTAATTGCGTACCTCATGCCAACCAAATGCTTCATGCTACACAGCCGTCACAGTGAGGGCTTTAACCCGTAATCCAAAAGAAAGGTCCTTCTGTCGATTTTGCTGCATCTTAGCTGTTCCGTAGATCAGCCTTGTGCTGCTCGATAATTGAATACACTTCAGATGCTAACACAGATAAATGAACATCACAGGGTCCGGGACAAAAGGGCTAAGTGGGTCAGTGTGAAGCCCTTCATGGTTTGCAAATGTCAAACTAATTATTACCCGGGCTCTTTAATCTCTTATTGAAGCTCAGCGCCTATAAACGAGTGTTGTTATTATGCAGATGAGAATGGTTATTTTCGAGTAACGCATTCTCCTGTTTCCTTCATGTGCTAATGCTCTTGCACTACAGTCTGTGTAACCGAATAGCTTATGTGTTTGCTAAGGGTGTATGTGGTTGTTTTATGTGTGTTTGCGCAATTTCTACAGTATATGCCGTGTGTGTGCCTGCTAGTTCCTCTTTATGTCAGCGCTTGTGTTGCTTGTTCTCTTATACTTATCAGCCTTAAGATAAGGACACATAAACAACCTTTAAAGCTGCACAAGAAACATTAAAACTGCAATAGCAACACCAAAACAAATGGCTAAAAGAAGCTATTGGGTCACATTACACGCAAGTCGTATGATCATCTTTCCTAATACAAATACTGACTGTAGCAGCTTTAAAACAATCACTTTTCAAGCCAATCAGCCTTTAGTATGTCCCCACCCCCTCCTCTTAGTTCCCTGCTCATTTTATTGTCTGACATATGGCAGGCAATACCATAATCAGATTACCCAATACGTTCCTGCAAGGTCATATGAAACTGATCAGTGCAGAGGAAGAGTGTATCACCCTGCTCTCCCTGCTAGCTGTCATTCAACACAAAGTGCCCTGCCATGCAACATTGTTCCACCCAGCCCAGACAAGGCCCAGCTCTATTCACATAATGAAGTGGATTCCGCCATAACAGACGAGTCCGTCTCACACTGTTGCTCTCGTTTGCATACTACAGACAGACTGAGAGGGCACAAAGGTCATCCTCATATAACGTGTAACTTGTTTTCTTTAATGAGTGACTGCTGCGCTGCCACCATGAAAAAATGTTAGCAATGTTCCATCTCATGCTGTTTTAAGGCCTCTCCTCAGCGTTTCCACTATTTTAAAGATACACCCACCGGTGGATTGAAGCGAACCTAACCAAATTTCCCTGTCTCTCAGTCAATGGCCTGCCAGACACAATGAGAGCACTCTTCCCTCTTCCTCAGCTCTGTATAAACCCATCAGCCTCCAGAACTGCATATCAAATCAGTAATGATGACTCTGTGGGCATCATGTCATGCTATATTACTGTGCTGGCCCTCAGAGCACCACAGAGCAACTCTCTGAGTTTCCACTTGTAGCTACCCCTCACACTGATCAGAGTTTTTGCAGTTGTATTTTTATTTAATTTTTATTTTTTTGTTTTCAATTTAGTTCACTTTCAGTTTATTCCTGAAATTGTTTTAGTTGTTTGTTTTTTTAATCTTTATCATAATGTGAGCTAGAGATGCACTGATGTTTGAAATTCTGAGCTGATACTGGTGATTAAACTAACAATTTGGTTTTTGTTGTTATTTATTGCCCATATTGTGCCAGGATAACAAAGAAATCCTCATGATATAAATAACTGTTTTAAAGTCATTAAACCGATCATTACACCATCTGTGAAAGAGCCTGATTTCGATGATACAATTTGACAAACAACCGTTAATACAGCATTCTTTCACATGAGAAATGAAAAATAGCTGCTTCCTTTTCAATCCGTTTTTCAACTCCTCAATGATAAGAATTTGTCAGTACTTGCATAAACGTACTAACTGATGGCAGGAATGTCACGAGCCTGTAGCTCATTAATGTCCCAGCGCGAAATTGATTCAACGCAACAGAAAAGCGCGGGCCACTGCTATCGGTGATCGTAATCTTATTTCTCGGTAGCCAATACGTTGACGTCCAACAAGGTAAATATCTGCCGAAAGCAATGTTTAGCATGTATATCTTTGCATCATATGGGAGGTATTTGTCAGGGGCAAGAGCTAAGATCATCAGATCTCATTTTGCACATCGGGTTACGTCCTGTGGTTCTCTGTCCTGATTGGATAAATTGGGCAAGGCTACCAGAAAATGTATTTTCTCTTTTACTGCATGAGCAAGAGGAGGAGAGACATGGGTTACTGACCAAACACTTTATAACAGTGATTACTGTTGGAATATAGAGCTATTTAACACTTACTGTAATAAAAATATATCACTTACAGCAGCTTTAATACATGTAAATTGCTGCAAATTGTTGCATAGACCCCCTTTTCAACTAACATATTTATTTTTTCACACCTACCCAAAGCGGTCGGTCAAACAGCCATCCACAACCACCAAGCCTACATGGAGAAACAGCTGTGACAGGCACTAAAGAAACAGGGTGATTTATTAATCCTGCGTTTTCCATGATTTATATTAAAGTCTATGATCCTCCTTCCTGGCTAAAAGTGTCGTTGGGGGGGCGGAGGCTGCCAGATGCACTCACCATGCCACATGACCCAGTTATTTTACTTTGAATCATGAGGTTATAGATTTTAAGTGGATATAATGAAGCACACTGGGAAAAGCTGTTGCGTCTGTAATAAGAAAGAGAAACTGTAGCGGGGGAGGCGTTAGACTGTCGTTAATTTGTGATGGCTCTCTGTGCTTTTTCTGGTCTGCTGTAGATTTTAGTCCTTTTTAATACCATAGAAATGATCAGGTTCATTGACTGCTGCTTACGAACTAAAATGAGACTAGAATGAAACTTTGCAGTTTCCTCTCGCTGCTTTGTTGTGATCAATACATCCTCCACACAGCTTTCTCTGACCGCTGGATGAGTGATGGCCAGCAGACAGAGTGGCAGGTGGTTTAATCCATCACCGCCGACAACACCCACCTGTCAGGATCAGACAATTGATGGACTCTGAGCCGCCCCAAACACAAATACTTTATTGTTAAAATGATGATGCTAACTGTAGCACAGAAACACCCGTGCTGTCTGACAGCTGCTCGCTCACACACTGTGATTTTCACTGTCAAATTACTGTACTGTCATTCAACACCTACAGGGTTTCTCTGTGGAAACACCTGTAGAGGTCTGAGTCTCTATTAAAGAACATTGACTTTGCTAAAAAAGTATTTCTGTACAGACTTCGACAGTATTTGGCGGGCTGCTGTTTCTTGGGCTGGGATGATTTAGTTAGTGTTGCATCACTGTCGGACCCAATCCCGTCTGCACCCAGTGTCCCCTCAGTTATGGACACTGTGATTCAGCCTCGGCTTTTAGAGCAGCAGGGAGGGAGATTAAATCGCAATAAGCGCACAGTTTTCCCCGGGGTTTGTGAATTTAAGCTCACTGTGTGTGAGTGGGGGTGCATGTAAGAGAATGATGAAACAACTATCGAATAAACCAATGCAGGTTGTTCATTAGCTAATGGGTCGTGGCTACCCACATTTTTCTTTATCCTAACAAAACAGTACAGCAGATGTTTACTTTTGGCCTGTGGCCCACCATTAACTTTGGGTTTTGACAAAAGAAAAGTTTGGGCACCTCTGGTGTAAGACGGTTGCCTCTCCGTGTCTGTTCACTGTCATTTCATTGCAGCGTGTGTCTCATTTCTAGCATACAGTAATGACGACAGAGCTTCACTGCAGTGTTTCACCGCAGGTACACAGGCGAGACTCCTCCTCCTCCCTGTCCAGATGGTGGCAGTGTGGGCCAGCTTATGCATGTTTAATTAGGTGACCAGTCGGCTGTCTATCCAGAGAGGCAAACATGCTCAAGCAAGCTTTAGAAATGATTAACTGTGAAGTTTTGTGAGGGTACCTATGAAGGAACATAGCATACATACCTAAATAAGTGTTCATTATCTCTTTTCGTATATTTAATAGTGTAGTTGGAAGCAGGGATTGTAGAGAGGGCTGTTTCTGCTCTGTAGTTTCTTTCCTTGGCAGGACTGAGCTTTTACTCTGCATTTGGATGTGGCCCAGCCTGCAGTCAGCAGTTCCCGCTGCGGGTCCATGCAGCGCAGCATTATCATAATGAAAAGTTATTAATCTAATCCTGCTGCTTTTTTTCCCCTGCTGTCCAAGTCCCAGATAACTGGAAGGACTGCAGGCATTGCTGCCATCTCATAATGAGTGATTGTGCTAGAATACTGAAGCTGAATTTCAATGCTTCTGTTTTTTTTAAATGCGGCCCCCCCTGTTCGTTTTGTGTGTGTGTGTGTGTGTGTGTGTGTGTGTGTGTGTGTGTGTGTGTGTGTGTGTGTGTGTGTGTGTGTGTGTGTGTGTGTGTGTGTGTGTGTGTGTGTGTGTGTGTGTGTGTGTGTGTGTGTGTGTGTGTGTGTGTGTGTGTGTGTGTGTGTGTGTGTGTGTGTGTGTGTGTGTGTGTGTGTGTGGGCTCTCATAACTGAATTTAAAGCATTTGGCAGGGAGTTATACAAGGGGACACCCAACTGGGGCTGCATGGTACGGCAGAAAAACCCACCATGCTGCGATTACTTTTGACAGATGGTTGTGATAACATTCAGTATCAGTCAGAATGATCATTTTGCATTGACATTTTTATTTTCACTGAAAAAACAATTACAATCATGATGGGACATTAGTCGAAGCCTGCACCAAAACAAACACGATCTCTTACATCTGGAGAACAAGATTTGTGTGGCAGGGCATCTCTGCAGCACCGCAGCATTTCATTATAATGCTGTTTGTTGCAGATTCTGCTATTTGAGTACTGAATAAATTTGCGCTCGGCCATATTGCAATTTCAATAATATCTTTGTTAATTGTGCGGTAATACCATATGCTCTGTTCTTGGACACTCATTACAAAGGGCTGTGATGGGCTATTTTAGCATCTTGTCGAACAGGAAGTGATATGATTTTCTCTGTTTCCAGCTTATACTTCTGCCCTGGTCGAGGTGTTGTCTTACAGCTGGATGAAATTGAGGTCACCAAGCTTCAATAGCTACACCCTCCCCCCTCTCGCTCACACTATCTCTTTTCGTTTCCTTTTTCTTCCTCCTTATTCATTCACCTCACTGTCCCTGTCCCATATCTCTTAAACTCGCATGACTGACTCTCTTGAGAAAGTAAATGCATGCATCGAGGCAGGATATACAGCATTTACATGCACACGAGAAGAATGTGAAATGCGTTTCTGCTGGTGCCCCTCGTTCGCTGGCACTAGCCTGCTTCCTGAAGTTAACGGCATGTGATTTGTTGAGGACGTAGCACATGAGGAGGGTTCTGCACCGCACTGAGCTGTAAATATTAAAGGCCAGGTGCCCTTAAGTGAATTCAGCCTCACCAGCATACTGCAGCAAAAACAACAGTTAAAGCTCATTCCAAAGCATCATTACAGCTCATTCATCATTAGCCTCTGTGTGACTGCCTGGTCAGGAGAGGGCAGTGTTTCCCAATCTAAATGAATTCCTCCTTGAGGGCCTTTTGGACAACTGAACACAGGCTCACACAAATCACACACAACTATCTGCAGCTGACTTTATTCCAGTACGGTTACAGTGCTGAGCAACGCCACGCCGCGGCTCCGTTACAGTGAACGCGTCCTGAATGCAAATCAATATCAGACGGTGGTATTTGAGGCCAGTGCTCTGCAGCCGTTTTTCCTTACTGGATGGCTTTCTGCCGGTGTCGACGGTGGGAACAGGGCCGTCTAAGTGCAGATAAAAATAGCCGTTTGCCCTCAAGCCTGCAGCAAAACAGGGGGGTCTCTCTCGCGCGCTCTCGCTCGCTGCCGGTTTGATGCTAAAAGATTCCGATGCCTGCGTTCAACCTCATTCCACTTTTATCTCACATGCAGGATACGCAGGAAAACAACTTGCCTCAAGTCAGCGCTGCTTCTTTAGCCTCGTCACACATGATCACACCTGTTAGGCTGTTTGTTATTCCTTGCAGCAAAGCGAGTAGAGTCTGGAGATTATTTTCTCGAATTAATCGATTAGTTGTTTGTTCTATAAAAAAATCAGTAAAGTCCAGAATTACATCCTCAAAAGTCTTGTTTTGTTCACAACCCAAAGATATTCAGTTTTTCGCTTGAAGACATTCACATTTTAAGGTGTTTGTTTTTTTTTTTTACCCTAAAAAAGACTCAAACCAATTTAATCAATTATCAAAATAGCTGGCCATTAATGTAAAGGATAATTTTACCCAATAATGAAAGTTCTGTAATTATCCACTCACCCCCATGCCCTTACGAAACTTCACCCAACTTTCCATCAGCCTGAGGGTGAGGAGATAATGACTGGATTTTCATTTTTATCTGAACTTATCCTTTAATAGTTGAAATTTCAATGGATTTAATGTTGCAGCTCTAACACAGCGCGTTAATTACCCTGTGTTTGTGTGTGTTTGTGTCTTTCTGCAGATGACTCCCTCTTGCGTCAGGATGACATTTGGATGCTGGAGGGCGACGACCCTCAGGAGCCCCTCTCCCGCGTTCAACGCCCCGATCACCTGGACTTCCTGCGCATCACGCCGCCTGAGGACGACATCATCGGGGACACACCCTACTGCCCGAAGCTGGACTGCACGGTGAGCAGCACAAACACAAGTTAGCTGTCATGCATATTTTCACACCCAGTGCACTCCTTTCTCCCCCTCGTGGGACTCAGAGGGATTTCTCTCCACTCGGGCATTTAATCACCTGATCATGAATTCTTTCAAACGGATTAACCGGTCATGGATTCTAATCTGTGGACCGGGGTCCTGAGCCAAAAACTGACTGAGATAATTCCACTCAAACCTCAAAACAAAGACAGGAAATCTCTCCCTCTCTTGCAAATGTTGTAATCTTATTTTCAGAGGTGAAGGCTGTCTCTCTATTGAACAGAAGTTGCACCACAATATTTAGTTTGCCACGGAGCATGTGAGCGACGTAATCCTCCTGACCGGGATGTGTGTCTTCTAAAAATAAGCCCACGGCAAACAATGCATTGTTTGTTTCCAGGTGTTTGTGGGCTAAGAAACTGCACCTCTAATGGCTTATAGACTGTTGTGAAAAACTGATTGCGTCTCTAAAGTCTTTCCAGATTCCATCATGCTGTCTGGCGTTCATTCCTGTAGCAGATGAGCCACATTACCTGGGTGTGGTTTTTAGGCGGGCGGCGCATCAGCGCAAGCCGCACATTGCTTTCCCAACACACAGTTACTGGCCTGACTGTGACAATAATCAGGTAACATACCAGTACAAAGGCCACGCTGCACCAAATTAGGCACTCTGCATTGTTGTGAAAGTGACAGCCATCTGTCATGTCGTCCATTTATATTCTTTAGAAACACACACCTCTATTATACATGACATATTCTGAGTGTGTTGTAACATGTGAATACACAAAAAGAGAGTTGTGATGATAGTGTTTGCACGATCTGCCACTTGCAAATGACTTCACCTCTACTTTGAGCTGTCAGATCTGTGTTCACGTCGCAGTCTTCCCTATCAGTGGCGTTTCTTTCTCGTATAAGCTCTGGGTGGGGGATTTACTGTGTGTGTTGGAAATACCACTGCTCTTATGTAACTTAATTCTTCAGTCACAGAACCCCGCACTCTGTTTGTGGTTTTCTACAGATGAGGGCAACAAAATAATCCACAATGGAAAATGCAATTACGCGTGGTATTTTATTCACTTAGCTTTTTATTGGTGAGAGATAACCAATAAAACATTTAATCATATCAGTGACAAAGACATACTTGTTGTGGATATGCCTCTACGACAGCGTTCCCATCATTCATACAGTCGTTTAGCTAGGTTTGTTTTCAACGTCACTGTTTTGGGCTGTGGAAACCGATCATTCATCCGATTCCTCTTCCAGTGGTGTTTCTTGTAGCATGTCGCTTTCCATTAGGATGCTTTCTTAATGGACTGGATGAAAAACTTACGTCAGCAACAGTCTGAAGGAATGCAATCAAGGAGGGTGACCTTTGGCTGCTCAGGGCTACCACAGTTTGAAGAATGCTGCGTTTTTCCAAGCGCTTCCTCGATATTTATACAGAAAACAATCAAAGGTTAGAGCAGGTTCAATCAAGGATAAGCTAAAAAAGATAGTTTATACACTACAGTTGTTTGATTTATTTATAAAAAATATTTTCGGTAGTCTTTCCCACACACAGGTTGGATTTCCTGTTAGCTTGCAAACCTCCTCACAACCAAACTGAATCAAACATGCTCAGTGTATACAGACTTATGCTAAGGAAATCAAACTCTTTTATTTTTTCTTACTGATTTCAGTCCTGCTCTGTCTGAGTGTTCATGAGCTGCCTCCCACACACATTAGCCTCTTAGCATGTTAGCTAGAGCTGGCAGGCTGACTAATCACCCGGTCTTAAGCCCTGTATCGGACTAGCTCACCACAATGAGGGGATAACAGACCTCTGCAGCTCTCCACCTGACCACAGACTGCCTCCCTCTCCGTGTTTTGCTCTGTTACCTCAGCAGCCATTTTACAGAAGTGAGCAGAGGTAATCAGACACCTGTGGTGCCGGGCTCTGCAGGTCTCCTCCCAGGAAGGGAGGAACCTGAAGGGAGGCGTCCCCAGACTGGGTAGACCAGTAAGACACTTTTTTTTTTTTTTTTCAACCTGAGGGATATTTTTTCTCACACTCAGCACACAGGACTTTCCTGTGTACTGGGAGACAAGTTAGAGAAACTACAGGAACAGTTTGGTCATGGATCCCACGGTGTATACCAGCAGAAAGAAGGGACTCAACTTGTTGGGAATAGTTTTGTGAAAGGCAGGTGAACTCTGCTCTCCCGTTCTCCCAGGAAGATTACAGCAGGACATGCTTCCAGCCGCTGAACAGCTTGACTTCATTCGCAGCGTCATGGGAATCCTGCTCTCGCAGAGGAGACCGAACTGTACTGCTGACAACATACTGGACTGTCAGTAGTACCGTGCTCTAATGAAAGTCTACTATATGCAACCTGTTTGCGTGTCGCCAAACAGGAATACGGGATAGTGTTGTTGTAACTGCCGCGCTCCTGCAGAAGGTAAGAGGAGCCTGGGAGATTTGTCCATACAAAGGCCTTTTGTTCCCAGTCAGGGGTAGAGGTGGAATAGGAGCAGCTTGGATAACTGGAGTTGGGGAGATGGACCTGTTGTGACATTTTCATTGGACACTTTGCCAGAGCTGCTACCTGTTTTGGTTTGCCTCGCTACACTTTCAGTTTGAACAAAAATGGACAGTGCAAGTAAGAACTCAGGGACGGGGGAGCAGCCCCCTAGTTCCCTCCTGAATGTCTTAAGCTTTGGTTTCTTCGGCCGAGATAGATCTGCCTCTTCCGATCTTCCATCGGCCAGGCTGATGTCTTTCAAGGAGTTGCCAGATGGGGAGAATCCTCCTCCTGAAGATGCGAATAGGGAGCTCCAAGATGTCCATCAGGATGATGTTACTGCTTCCTGTGATACATGGCAGAGGGCTGAATCATCAGAAATTTACAAGGCAGCAGGAACCTCAGTTGACCCTGATCTGGTCCAGGTCACCAGAGTTGAAACATACAGTGATGGGGAAAATGAGGACGAGAACGCAACCCGCAGCAGGGCTAGACTGTTAGAGACGATTGCCAGGGCCAGGAGAACTAGCCTACCTGCAAAGGACAATAACGAAGTGGACGACGGTGATGGACATGAGCTAAAAGAGTCCGGTAAGGCAGATGAAGAGTTCAAAATGCCTTTGTTTAGAACTCACAACGTCAGGGACAGGTCCTTAATAGAGTCTATGTTATTTAATACAGACAGGTTCAGCAGCAAATCTGGCTCAAAAACAGCCAAACAGGGAGATGACCGGAGTCTCAAGGAGAGCCCGCCCACCATATCTGCGGATGTAGAAACATCCAGCGCTAGCAAGATTAGTGGTGACAATGTGAGGACAGATGAGAGCGACGAGTACACCAGCATAGATTGTTCTCTGCCTGTTCCTTCCGTCATCTCTGGGCATCTGACTTCGGAGGATGCAGGCTATAATGCTACCACGGCCTCTCCGTTAAAGCAGGTGGAGGACTTAGATCATGTACGAAAGGAGGGGACGGATGAATCTCACTACAGACTGGCGTCCTCTACTGTTCCCCTCAGCCTGAAGACTCCAGAGGAGCAGTCAGACTCTGCAGGTATCACAAATCAATCGACGTTGCTGCCATCTACATCTAAAGAGTCCCCAGCTGCTCCAAACACACCACCTCCAGCTTCATCCATTGCCCGCTCCCCTAACTCTTCCACTTCGTCCCCATCCAGAGGCACGTCGCTCTCTTCGTCCCCTTCCTTCCAGATGCCGGCTCTCTTCAGCGGGCTGCGGGTGCTGAAGAAAGGAGCAGTTGGGGAAGAAAGGGAGACGATGTCCGAGATCAAGCAGAGGGAGAAGGACGCTGACCTGGCCCTGCTCAACCTGAAGAAGTCGGTAAACAAAGCCAAGCTCTACCCTGAGCAGAAGACGGCCTCTCCGACCAAAAAACTCCCAGATCCTAAACCTGTCACGGGAACTAAAAGCGTTGTAATGGGACAGCTGAGTCACCTGCTCAACCGAGACAACCAAGATGAGACCAAAAAGTCTGACGGTCGCGATGATGACGATGATCCATACACGGGAAAAGACACCAAAAAGTCTGAGGAGGGACAGGATGCTGATCCAAACAGCAACAAAGAGTCTGAGAATGGAGAAGAGGTTGTGGGAGAGAACATTCCAGACCCAGAAACCCCAACATCCACACCAGAGAGAAAGAAAACCTCAGACCTGGCGTATGAAACCTTCAGGAACATCTTTGGGCCCAAAGCTGTCAAAAAGGAAAAAACAGAAGATGTGGATCTGGAAGCGGTGAGAAAGAAAATCAAGACTGACAAGGAAAATCTAAGGTCTATTTTTGAGAGAGCCTCCAAATCTCCTGGCAAGGACAACAAGAGTCCCACAGAGGCTAATGTATGAAATTCACTCAATAATTTTTCATCTTTCTTTTATTTAGTGGAAGATGCACATGTGCTTTGTACAAATACGGATAAAATTGACATGACGCTGACATTTTCCCTTGCGTTTTCTCTCCCCACAGACGGAGGTCACGTCTCCCACAGACAGCGAGGACCGGACTCCAGGGCGCCTGCAGGCTGTGTGGCCTCCACCCAAAGCCAAGGATGAGGAAGAGAAGGTGGGGCTCAGATACACCGAGGCAGGTAAGAACCGCAAGTTCTTGCTTTAGACGCTGTCGTGTGTTGTGTGCTGTGTTTACCTGCAGGAATGCTGACGGATGATCACGCCTGTCTGCCTTACACTGACACACCTCACACTGATTGGCTTTGTGGATAAGTGCCATTGTAGATATCATACTTATATCATAGTGTTTTTTTAATGGATCTCTTGTAAAAAGAAAAGTAGAGCCGTTTTGATATCACACCCTTGAGCACTTTACTCTAAAACTCAGAGAGGAACCATGCAGAGCTAGATAAGCATCAGCAGCAGGGTGTAAGACATCCTTTAAATCCATTTAAGAACACAGTGAGGCAGTGTCTGCACCTTAATGCCGCTGTTTGTACGGCGGTGGCACGACAGGATAGCATGTTTGGCTGTTGGTGAAGTAAAACCATTTAATGGAATCGAGTATACTCTGGGCAGCACGCCATGTTTGGCCCACCTTGTACTCTAAAGGTGTTATGACTCGGAGATGGGCTAAAAGCACACACTGTCGTCCACAGGCTGATTCTGTTACAAAGTAAAAAGCCTTTCCTCTCATGTTCTGGTACAGTGGAATTATCGACTAACATCTGTTGGATGTTCTGTGCGGTGCAGCTTCATCCGCGAGAATAGATTAGGAGTGTGGATTATTCTGGTGATTTGTGAGGGTTTGCTCTCGTGTGTGGAATTTCAGAAGCAGAGCAAAAGTCCAGACTGTGAGCCATATAGATAAACCAACGTATGTGTACATTCACATCTCCTGCTTCACACACGGGTCTGTTAATTTGTCACGCACTTGCAGTATGGCCGTAGATAAGAGTACTGATTAACTGGCGTAAATAATGATGACGCATTACTCGGTCTGTTAAGTATTCACAGGAAAGTTAATTGATTTTTAATATGCCTGCTTCTAATTGTTGAATCGGACGAATCATTGTTGCAGTACCAGCTTAATCGTTACAACAAATTGCTTGTGTGTGGCTCCATAATTAGTGAAGGCTAGCTGCAGTCTGACCCGGTGAAAGATACTTTTTCTGAAGCAGATCAGAACAAGTAGACACTTTAATTCCTCGAGCCATCAGCCTGTGTAACATGCAGCTTTAATCAACAATTCTCTTAGCTCGTCACTTTGCACTTTTGCTCTTTCACATCAAACTTGATTTCACTTATTCGGTTTGACTGCTTTTATTCGATTTTATTGTTTAGTCTGTCTCAGTGTGTTCAAATGTGTTATTATTATTAAGTTGTGGTCTTATTGTGAAGGCTTTTCTATTGTTTTTACTGTGGACTTTATTTGATTCATGTCTGGAGCACTGGATCAAATAATTTCCCCCATGTGGGACAATAAAGTGGATCTGAATCTAAATCAGTCCCAAACAGGATCATGACAAACTCTCAAATGAAAAAAAAGAGCTCTAGACTCAACAGACTAGTCCTAAAATAAACTGGAATAAAAGCTTGACAGCAGATGATAACACATTGTGTAACTTGCTGGGGTAGGATGCCATGTTACACGAGGTCAGATAGGGTAGGATGTTGTAGTTCTTCACTAACTTTGCAGTGAAAATAGGCTCACGCTCAAAATATTGTATGCAAGTATGTCTGTATAATGCTGAGTCAGCATTTTTGATTCGTGTTTTGACCTGACGACAAAATGTTTTGTTTTGGCTTTCACTTCAGTCAGCAGTCGAATTTAAAACTGGTCGGTCGAGGTTACAAATTTAGCTTCTTATCGTGAAAGTGACCCGCCCTTCTGAGGAAGTTAATCACAAAAAAATATTCATCTTGTCGGTATGTCTCTTGTCTTGCAGATTAGCTTGATAATGATTTACGATGCTAATCATGCAGCCATTAGCTCTAGAAAACTATTGTATGCAACTACTGTGTCTGTGCTAACTTGAATGGTTCTCAGTAGAGCGCATACCTCCGCCAAGGCCCATCCGTCCCCTTTTGTACTTGCTCAGAGATACCAGCCACCTAACTAGAAGATCCATGCTTGATTCCCTGAGAAATTTACGAAAATGAAAAACCTATCTCGTAATGTTAAAGAAAATGTTCAGTAGTTTTTAGTGTAATCCTGCTGACAAACGGTTAAAAATAACCTCATTGGCAGAGATAATAAGTATTTGTTCTTAATTTTGAGCTCTTGTGTTGTGATTATTAAACTGATAGCATTCAGTGCATAATTATTATGTACCGAATCAAAACTGCCAGCAGAGTGAGTTTGTGTTCTCATTCAAATGTTCTGGTTTTGCCTTCTTTTCAGAGCACCAGGCTGCCCTCTTGCAGCTCAAGAGAGAGTGCAAAGAAGAGCTGGAGAGGATGCATGTAAGTATGTTAGCAGCCTGTGAGGGCAGACTAGGCAAGACACATGTATTTTCATATCACATTTCAACAACATGGCAATTCAGATTGCTTGATTATAGCTAAGTAACGTGGTTCTGGTGCATAGTATCAAACAGAAATAAGGGATTTGTGAAACAAAAGTTTAGCACTACATTTGTGAGAGAAATTAATGCGTGTGTGTGGAAGGATGTGCACGAAAAGCAACATTTTTGAACACCTAGTCTGTCCTCGCAGTTGACTCTCCTGAACACAAGATGGCACTAAGTGAGCACAAAATGTTAAAGTGCAGCAGCTGAACTGATTTAAAAACTCTGCTGAGTATTTAGTAAATTAAATTAAATGTATTTGGATGTAATGTTTTTTGTTTTTTTTGTACATTTACATTTCCAGAAAGACAGTGTAGATTAGGGTAAACACAATTTGAAATACATTTAAATCGGACTGGATTGTCAATCAGTGTGGTTGTAGGGTATTTTGGGGATTTTGTTTATGGAATTTGAAATGTATTAAAACAAAAATAATCAAATTAGATCTGAGTGTGAGCATTTAGTAAACCATTGAAACTTAAAACTTTAAGACTCCTTATGTGACATTGAGCACTTTCATTCCAAAAATGAACTATTTCAATGATTTATAAAATATATTAATCAAAACGAAGCAAAATCTTACACAGCATTTAGCCAGTGTGTTAATTTACTTCACATTATGCCAATTAAAATACCTGAATTTCATGTATTATGTCTAATAACGTTGCTTCCAAATGATCAGCCCATGCCACACACAGAGTTCTGTGATAGACATCTCTTTGGTCTCCGATTTGACAGCTCTCTCCTTAATTCATTTTAAAGGTGTCTGTTTCATCCATCAAAAGCAGAGGTTAGGAAAAGTGTTGCACTGGTGTTTTTTCATCTGTCAACTTAATCAAGAGTCAAACTTTCTGTATGCCCTCGGAAAACCTGAAGAACATAGTTATTATGGCCTCGTTACATAATTTCTACCACTGATAAATTGCTTTATGGAGCGTTTCCTTGAAAAGTCTGACCTCAGAATTGGTTTCTCAGCCCGTCCGCTCAAAGCCTTTAATTTGACGTCGACCTTTAAAGCACTCATGCTGACACTGAGAAACATGCACCGCATTCGGCCCACAAGAAAGGGCGGGAACGTGCCTAATTCTATTTCTAAACGGACATGAGCTAACCAGGAACATGTGTAAGATTTATTGCAAAACAATTTCCTTTCTGCATCAAATCAATACTTCGCTTTGGTTGGATTATTTGCCATTGTTTGAAATGTCAAATGAAAACTGGAGTTGCAAGATTTTTTACTAATAAACCAACATAATGACAATGAAGTTAAAAACAAAGCTGAGAACAATTAATAAGATTTGTATTTTTCAACATAGAATCACGTTCATGTAGGCCCCTTTAAAAGAATAATTGCACAGTCAGATCCAAGTTCATTTAAGGAAACACATCATCCACCAAAAATGGTTTTATTATATCATGTGATGGAAACGACTGAATTGTCTTTGTTGGTTTTTTCCTGCTCTTGCTTCTTACAGTCTGACTTTGAGCTCCAGATCTTCCAACTGCGAGGTGAGAATGCAGTCTCAATATCACATCTCGAAGGGACCATTGCCAAGATGCAAAGAGACAGAGGGTACAATGCGGGCCAGGAGCGGGGCGAGGTCCGCGATGTTGCCGTGTCCACCGCAGATGACCCGATCGCCAAGTCGTTCCGCACGGTGAGCATCCAGACGGACAGGGAGACCTTCATCAAGAGCCCTGAGGGTGCTCAAAGCCCCAGCCAGAACATACCCAAAAAACTCGACCTGGACTCTATCGGACTAAATCTAAAAGCTGGAACAGCCCCAGGGCCTCCTGGACCACCACCTCCACCTCCTCCCCCTCTCCCACCAGGCCTCTCAGGACCTCCACCACCACCACCCCCTCCTCCTCCACCTCCTCCCCCTATGCCAGGCAGCATGGGAGCACCGCCACCGCCACCGCCACCCCCACCTCTCCCTGGTGGTGGTCCGCCACCCCCACCACCTCCGCCTCCCCCTCCTGGCCTACCTGGAGCTGGTCCACCTCCTCCTCCCCCTCCTCCAGGCGGTGGCCTGCCACCTCCTCCCCCTATGGGGGGCTTCAGTCTGAGCCAGAAGGAGAAGGCCCCACGGAAACCTGCCATTGAGCCGGCCTGTCCCATGAAGCCTCTGTACTGGACCAGGATACAGATACAGGACAATAAGTATGTGGAACATTGATTAAAATACACTCTTATTGTATCTTAAGGGATAATTATGGTTGATACAACTTGGATCTTATTTTCATGCAGTAGTAATCATGTTATACTCTGTTAGATCAGGGAATACAGCAATGTTGCTTTGAAGAAGATATGAGCTGACTTGGTTGATTTAAAAAATTAGAAGCCATCATTGACTTTTGGCTTCAGGCGCAACACAAACCCCAGCCTGCTGTGTGGAAGTCCTGTGTTGGACTCATTCATCCACCACAACTGCTAAAGTAAACTAAAGACCAAATGTGCAACGATGCATACAACATGTTGTTTTTTCTGGAGCTGAGTGTACGTAGGCAAATAGCTGTTGTTTGACTGTTTTCAAGCAGTTGCAAATAAAGTAATTTGTATAATTATAAAAACAATGCGGTAAAGACCGGAGCTAAACTGGTATTCCAGTCAATAGTAGCGTACTGTAGAAATGTTTTATGTGTCCAGAGGCAGGCTCAGGATGTTTGAGGAACAGGGGCGCACCAGCTGTATGTGGTTGGGCACCAGCCCGCCGAAAAAGGCACTGGAAAGGCATCTAGAGGGCACTTTATCATGGTTTAGTTACTATAGGGGCATCCAAGAGATTTTTTGAGGATGAAAGAAAATCTGAAATAATTGTTAAAATCGTCAGAATGTTGAATGTGACTCATTGGACAATTAATTGTGTTCACTCGCATTGATTTTCATTAGCTGATTAGTCTTGAGGGATTCTGCAGTGTCATCAGAGTGACTTTTTACAAAGTCCTGGACGAAGATCTCCAGTACACCCAGGGCTGATGAGGTTCTCCGCTTCATTGGTTCTAATGGGGTCACTCGTCTTCAGAGGAAAGATATCATAGATATGTTTGCTGCACCAGATACTCTGTAATTGTAAGTGGATTATCCAGCCCATTTGCAGAGGCTGTGGTTGTTGCCTCTGACTGCCAGGCTTTATGGCCTTGTATTTCCATGGCTGGATTAGTAGGGGGAAGCTGAGTTGTGGTTCTCTCTCTCTCTCTCTCTCTCCCCCTCTCTCTCTCTCCTTCTGGTCCTAGCCAGCGCTGCAGGACTGACTGACTACACTACAGCAGTTTCATGTCAGCTATAAATCTAACTGTAAAGGGCCAAGTTAAGGTGCATTAAATGGGTCAGATGTTTAACTATAGCTGGATCAGCTGTGTGATCTCTGTTAATGGTGTGAGGTTCTGAGTTATGAGGGGGAGCAGCGTCAGGTTTGAAATGATGCCAGGTGTCCAAATGCAAGTACAGTTGGCAGCACGCGGGGCAGACTTTCCTGGGAAGCTGCTACAAGAAAAGGGAGCGGAGCTTTGAGGGGGATTTGAATTCAATTAGAGTCATAATCCAGTCAATTAGAAAGTTGTCTTGCATGGAAATATGTCTTGAGCCTTGGATGTAATTTTCTTTTCCGAGCCGAATTCCTGCACAGTTTGTTGAGCTTTTTTTCCTCAGTCTATGAGAAGGGAGTGCAAAATCAAAGGAGGATTTCGGGACAGTATCATTATGTTCTCTTGGCTTCCCCCAGATGAATCCCCCTCACCAGCGCCATTGGACTTACTTGACCTTAATTGAGTCACTGGAAAGTCTGTTGATTGTTCGTGTATTTAAGCCACAATAAGCCTGCCAGCGCTTGTGTTAGCACGTTGTGTCCAGGTTCTCTTTCTCGTCGTAAATGAGCCTTGACTCTGGGGAGATCGACCCGCCAGTCTCATGAGCTCACAGATGAGATGTAATGTCAGTAAACTATGACCTACAAGAACAACTGTGGTGTGTGAAAAGATAAAGGAAACCGGTAATTAGGCATGTGTCAACACTCAAAATCTTTCTTTAGAATACGTTTATTTCCAAGTAAGCGTGTTTATTATGCCGTTAATGTCCGTTTGATTAACAGACATGGGGAGGGAAAGCAGAGACAGATGTGTCGAGTTTTAGCAAACAGAAAAGTCAGCCGAGTGCTCACATCCTGAACATCCTCTTGACTTTAGACACCTCTTGTTCTTATTTCTGTCTCTGTTTGTTTTTTCCACGTTACTCAGCAACTTCTGACACACAACACTGCCTCCCGTATTCTGTGTTCGTTTTTCCTCAAAATGGTGCTTTATTGCAGAAACAAGCTCATCTTAAACTTTTGTTATTTTTATCACCTCGCTCATAAACAGTGCTTTTTAAAGCCGGGATCGCGGCCGTTCCTGCCAAGTGTTTGCCGGACGGTGAAATGGAAAATGAAAAAACATCGGAGAAGGTTGCATAAACATCAAACAAGCTTCCATAAATAGAACACTATTTGTTTAGCTCAAGGAAACTATGTTTCTAGCCTGCCCTGTAAGTCACTGTCATTGTGACTGTGCATCTTGTAACCTCAGTTTGGTCATATCTTACAAATTGCCCCTTCAAATCTACGCATCCAGAGTTTAAAAAAAAAAAAAAAAAAAAACATTCAAGAAGTGAACTAACATTATCAACAGAATGAACAAACAGCAGTGCAGCAATATTATATACATGTGTAATATCGTGTTCTGAAGTTAGTATGCTAACAGCTAGCCTCGGCCCATCCTGTCCAGTAATACCACTTTATACCTCACTACTTAGTCTAATAAGCAAACAAAATAAACTGACAAAACTCAAGAAAGGACTTTTTTTTTTCTCTCTTTTACCAAACTAAGATAAGTCTAATTGCCACAAACAAAATAAAAAATCAAAACAGTCTGTGTTTGTCTCTCCACAATCACCTCTGGTTTGGTCGTAATAAATCCTCAATTCACGTAGTAAGATGTGAAAATATTCTAGCTCGACGCACCGTTTTCGCCTGCTGCTGATAACCCGACTCTCTCTCACTCCTCTGCTGCTTAAGCCTCTCGTGTCCCCGCCTGCTGCGTCTTCTCGTCCTCAAGGTTAGAGCCGCTGTAAATCGCCTCCATACTGTATCCCCTGTCGTCAAACTGACCTCTGTTCAGCCCAGTTGAGATGAACTCCGGTCCAGGCATACTTTATCAGATAAAACGGCCACTTAGCTGCATGGCTAGCTGAGGTAACTTTGGTAACGTCAGCTAGTTGTACCAGCCAAAGATGGCTACAGCATAGAGTATAGTGAGCAGGAGTTAGTGGTTACGCTGTCCCTTTTTATATTGTTGGCTCTAACCTCGACAGGTGCCCATCACGTTTCACTTAATCTGTGGTTCATTTCATGGTGTTTTAACTTAAGATTTTCACTTGTTTTTCTAGCAACAACACACTCTGGGGTTCTTTGGAGGAACCAAACATCACCAACACCAATGAGTTTGAGGATCTTTTCTCCAAGGCCACGCCGCAGCCGAAGAAGAAGCCCCTGTCGGACACCTACGAGAAGAAGGCCAAAACTAAGAAGGTAAATTCACTCTCCTTCGCAGTTTGGGTTATATCGTCTCAGTTTTTCTTTGACCCCAGTTGTGTTGAAATAATAGCTTATTTCCTGTTTATGGTCTCTCTGCAACCACCTGAGGGCGTTGTTAGTTTCTTATCAAGCTTTGTTTAAAAAAGGCTCTTTGTCTGCTGTCGTGTTCAATCATAAATCAAAGAAAGAACTAACAAAAGGTGAAGTGGGAAGAAATGGATTGCCGCTCTGATCGAGTCTTCCTCCAGACTGTTGCGTACAGTTGCCAGGTCCTGCACTGGGCCAACACAGGCTATCAGTTTATGAGCTCACTCCCTTGTTTTCTCTGGGCGGGATTGTAATGAAGGTCGGGTTCAGAGTTATGTTTTTTCCATCTGTGCAAGCTTCAATGTTTAGTTTTTGAAGATGAAACGAGTTTGGAAAAATCAGCAAAGATGTGCTTTTTGTGCCGGATTGATCTACCGTTCCCCCGACGCTCCAAAGACACACTTGATGACGTCTTGTCAAATGCTGCAACTCTGCACCTCTGCGGCAGCCAGCGCTGCGTCAGCATCCTGGCTCTCTGGTGGTCCTCACTGTGGCGTCCGAGCAGTTAAAAATCGGCCACTGCCCCAGACTGTCCCCTCTAAATCCATACACATCCCCTATTCTGATCAATTTGTCAAGGCTCCACTGCGCTCCAGTGTGCCTCAGTGTGAGTGTGTGTTGGTGTCTTTGTGAATGTGTGTGTGTGTGTTCTCCTGTCCTCGATCTCCATCCTTAGATCACTCCGTTCAGTCTGGTCACTCCAAAGCGGCAAACTGTCCAACATTTGATCCAACTCAGACAGCCACATCCAGACACAAATCCTGCCAACTGTCTCCCGTCTGGGCTTACATCAGCCTGGAAGAGGTCTGACCCCACTAATGGAAACACTGCTAAAAACAAGTTCATATCAATCAAAAAACGTCCAACATGCTTTTTTACAACATGTTACACTGGCGGCGGTTGATATCTATGTTTAGACATTTTGTCCCCTGCACTGTGATTATACAGGAGCCTCATACTTAATGTAAAGGTCTGTGTTTGGAGCCAGCCAGAGCATTCAGAGTCCAAGTCTACGATTAAAGAGGGAAAGCGAACACGTGAAGGCATGGTTGTTTTCAGCCCGCTCAGGAGTCCAACTCGCTGGAAAAGGTCATCAAAATAAAAGAAACATGTTTACCTAATCATTTTTTATCCCTGAAAGTTTATACTCCCAAGTTAAAGAGACAGAGAGAGAGAGAGAAATCGTTTGAGCAAGAAATCATCTGAATCACCCGCTGATGACGACTTCCAAGAAGTTCAGCTGGTTAACGGGTGGGAAAGAGAGAAAGGGAAGCAAAGGTCAAAGAAACAGATTTCATTTTTTCTAAGAGGGTGGGGAGGAAGGAATCAGAGCAGGAGACTAGGTGCTACTGAGGTTAAGAGGAGTAGACCATTAGAGTAGGATTGAATGTGGGGCTAAGTCAATATGAACATACTAGATGGTGTTCTGTATCTCAGATTCGAGGAATCTTTATCAAAAATGTGCCTTTGTTGCGTGTTAAGACCATCAATCGATGTTTTTGTTTGTCAGATATTTCAAACTCTCAAATATCTGTACGAGTACCTGCCTCAAACCTCCAGTATCAGTCTGGCTGTCATTTCCTCACATGCTTTTTGCCTTCCTGAAGAGTGCAAAAGAGAAAAGCTTGCATTGGTTCTGATTGCAGTCTCCTTCTATACATCTTTAAGGGCTGCACTAGTTATCCTGTTTCTATATTCTCCTTATTATATGATTACAACAGGAGACTTTTCCAGCTGTTCCAGTTTGCTTTGCCATTTTTTGCTATAAGATTTAGGCCAATTTCCAATAATTGTATCCCTATGTAAAAGGATAGCTGCTTCTTGTTGTTGGTCAAGTTCCTGGAGCTCATGATGATGTCTTAAAAAAGAACATTCACCCTTTGAACACTAGAACCAATGAAAATGTTTTGATTTTTGCTTTAAAAAATGACTTCAAAAACATGAATTGATTATCAGAACAGTTGCTGATTTCTGTCAATTGAGTAGTTGACTGATTGTTCCAGCTCTAGTTGATTTCTAGTGTTTCAAGGAGGTTATATTTTTACTACTGAATGGATTTCAGCAAAACTTGGATGGAGGGCGGGTCTCAGCCTAGAAGAGACCACATTAACTTTTTTTGTGCAGATCTGGATAAAAGGATGGCTCCAGGGTTGTTTTTTTTTCTCATTTTCTTTAAAACGTTTTGACTTTTGTGTTAATTTCTTAAGGAATAATGGCTCCCGATGAAAGAAATCAGGCACATTTAGGTGGATTGTATCTACGAGGGAGTCGTATTTGATGCGGATCCTAATAAAAATCTGGATCTAGCGGATTTAAATATGTTTTGATATTTGATCAGGCTTGATTATATTAGAGGGGGCTAATCGGCCTTGGCAGAGGTATGCGCTCTAGTGGGAGCTATTCAAGTTTTCACTGGAGATTATTAAAGATTTAATAAGACAAATTAAATTAACATAAAACATAAGATCATACAAGTTTTCTGTTGGCAGATGAAGTTTCACTCCTTATTTTTTAATTGCCTCCATATGAACGATCACTCGACAGCCTGTCCTTCACTTCTCTGTAACAATGAGTCTCTTGATAAATCTGTCTTAATCTTCACATTTGGATGAATATGTTTGTACTCGTTATTTGGTCCTTGGGAGCATTCTTAGTGTAATCCTTGCCGAGTTCAGGGGGCCTCAACATGGCCGCCTAACTCTGCAGATTGTGACCAGTCAATGGTCTCTGTCCCTCTGCGTGACTACCAACACCAGTGGCTTCTCACACACACTCACTACCTGCCTCCTGACTCACACTCCTGCACAGAATCCACTCTTATTTGTTTGTTTCTCTGCGTGTTTGTGTATGCGCCGACGTCTGTTTGTTTCTCTGTGTGTGCGCTCGCGTCTGCTCTCCTGATTGCACGTGTGTGATGACGGCACGTCCTCGCCAGTCATTATGCACTTGCTCAGAAAGTGTTGCCAGATCATGCTAACACCACAGCCCCGGGGGGCTCCGCGCGGCGGGAGGAGATGAGTGGGAGGGAATGGAATGTGTGTGTACATTATGCATATGAGCCACTTCCCCGCTTTTCCGACAACTCCACACGCCAAAAGTTGAAACTCGGGGGATGCAGCCGATGCCTACATGAGTTGAGTTAATCTTTATCATGTGTGCCATAGAAAAAAAATCAAAGCTCTTGTTTACTCTGGAGCCCTCCTCTCTCTGCTGATTAGCATATCAAAGCAGAGGAGATGACATGGAAGAGTGCTCTCCCACCCGAGCAGACCAGAGCAGACCGGACCCGACTGGACCGGGGGCATAATTGCAGGCATGTGGCTCCACTCCACCGGTCTAGAGGAGGCAATGAAGACGGGGCACCTATAGGAGTGTGGGGGGGGGTGAGCGGAGAGGATGGGCATGTCGGTGCATTCTTGATTCGAGGGGGGATGTAGAGATGAAGATGAAGAAATCAATCGAGCTAAATATGCACGTCGGTAAACACAAAAACAGCAATTTCCTCTACTCGCATAAATCAAACGCGTATCAAGTTTATACATAGCGGATCTCCTTAAATAAACAGCAGCTTTAACCGGTTTATGGGAATAACTTATGAGCGATCATCGTGCGTTTATTAAAGGCATATTTGAAGCTCTGGCTCTGACGTGGGAGAGTGGGTGTAAGACTAACACCGCTGGGTGAGACTGGGGTTGCTGAGTGTATCGTAGGTGGTTATTGATGGGAAGTCTCGATCCAGTTGTTATTGTAACATCTGCCTGGGTGATTCCAGACAGATAGTCAGACAGGCAGTCACCACGGAGCAGGCTGGCCGCTCAGCCGTGGCTGTGTAAACTATCAGCTCGGCTCTGAACCTGCATCGCCCTGCACACCTCGCCTAACATCAAACACCTGCTTCGCCTCAAACCGCTGACACTCCCAGTGTCTCCTTCCATCATCTTGTTTATTTTCCTAAGCCGCTCGCCTTTTCTCTCTTCTTCTTCTTCTTCTTCTTCCTTTCCTTTCCTATCTGTGTCCTTCAAGCGTCCACATCAGTTCCAAGTGAAAACCTCCACTCCTTTCTTGTCCACAGGAGGGAGCCGTTTGCTATTCGAGTCTACCTGTCTCGGCAGCATCAGCATCACGCGGCTGTTTTGCGTGTCTGAACCCAAGCATCCAGCATCAGTTGTCTTTTCCCATTAGCGTAACTGTTTAGGCTAATTGGCGAGTTCTGCAGCCAGAGTGAGAAGGGGTTCCTGGGCTGCTTTTAGTGTGGCCCGTCCAAAGTGGTTAATTAGAGGTGTTGGGAAAGCCTGGTACTCAGCCGTCTCAAGTCCTTAGAGTGGGAGATCCCCAGTGATCCAGGTAATAGAGCTGGAAGCAGCATGGCACCCACTAACGCCCTGTAATGCAATACCCACTTCTAAGGCTTCTGCTCTCCAGCTCCCAGTGGACAGCCCAGTAGCCGACAACGCCATAATACCTAATGAAGAAGCCTGACACATTAACTTTTAGAGCGGGGCTTTACCTTGCCAAAACTCTCTCTGGCTTTACGGCTAATTCAGTCATAAGTAATTGTGACCATGTGTAGGCACAAATAAAAATCCTGTGAATTTATAGTTTGTTATAAAAAAGCCCTGCTTCTCTTTTGCCCTGCTCTTCTAGACTGTCCTTTTATGGTGCCACTTTTGCCTTTGTACTTTCACTGCGACTTGATATTTTTTGATTATATCTCACACATGTTCTTCGGTAAACTGGAGGAGGTGCTTTTTCTGTTCGACTCCGCTGCCCTCGCTGACGTAACTCGACAGAAAACGTGTCCGGGATTTTTCGGTCGTTTGCATCACGATGATGGGCTGCGGCGATGCTTGTTGATTATTTGGTCGTGCGGGTCAATCCGGATGATTCCCAGGCAACTCGGACCGACTGAGGCTTCAGGCGCTCTCTTCATCTATCATCTGCTTCCACAGCTGGGGAAGTGACTAAATGATTTTAACACAGCCTGTCGTCACAGAAATCAACTTTTTATTCACCATCTGTTCTTCAGTTTGTCTTATATCAGTGTTTAAATAATAGAATTGATGAAAGTAAAGATATAAAGCCATAATTGGAAAGCACTGTAAAGTAATTACCAGTAACCACCAACTTACTAAATTATGAAGATAAGGCAATTTAAGCCTCATTAACTGAAGTGCATGCTGTGGAGCCCACTAATCTTCCATCTTAACACATGAATTCATTCGTTTCTATCATTTCAGCTTATCAAGCTCCTGGATGGAAAGCGTTCGCAAGCAGTTGGCATCCTCATATCAAGCCTGCATCTGGAGATGAAGGACATCCAGCACGGTAAGAAAACATGCCTAGGTGCTGGTGCACGCTATGATATCATTTTAAAAGAGCTCTTCTTTAGATTCAGTATGCAATAAACTGAATTTACACTCCCATTTAACAATAAATGGAGGTTGACTCCTGATGAAACGCAGACAGAGTTATTTTTAGGGATGAGATAGCGAGCCCTGCAGCGGAGAGTAATTTCCGACCTCTTGACAGCTACTAATTTGTAACCAGAGACACTTATTTTGGATTCATTTGTGTTTCGAGTGAAATGATTTTTCCAGACACCACGGTGGGAAAGAAAGTGCCTCGATTTGTCAAGACGTGACGACGGCGACACTGGGATGAAGGCAGCCTTTCAGTTTTTCTGTCGGGCTGCTTGAAATCCCTCCTGCGCTGGTTAAAATCAAATTGCCATCTCCTTCATTTGAAGAGCTGCGTGGATTGATTACATGCCTGGTTATGGAAAATTGCAGGCGTGTGTGTGTGCTGAAGTGGCTGTATGTGTGTGTAAACACATAATGTGTGAGTTGGGGACAGCGTAGATGGGCCAGGAATTGGTCCTGTCCTGGGACTGTGGCGGAGAGTGCCTGCCGCCTGCGAGTCTGAGCATGCGGCCAGCAGATCTGTTTATTGTAGCCAGTGACGGTTTCCACAAGCCTAATGGGACTGACACCCCACTAATGATCTAAGCATGTACAAAACCACCTTCCACAGTTAGCAGACACTGCGCTACCACATAAAAGCACCTCAAACACAAGCCAAACAGCAGCAGAGCACCAGGACGCCCATTTTGTTTAGATTTTTTTCCCCTTTCCCTTCAGTCCTTTTCTCTCTGTTCCAGTGTCAGTTCGTAGGGGTGGCTTGGTAAAAAGGCTTCTCACACCCAGCGTGAGGCTGCGTCCTTGTGCCTTAATGGGAGGTGTATGTGAAATTAACAATTTGAATCTGACAATGAAGGACAGCACCTTAATAAGCACTTCTAAGGGCTCTAGTCCCCGGCCTCGCCTGCTTGCCTCCCCTTTGTTGCCAAATTAAAAGGACATGGGACATGTAATGTAATTAGAGCTACTAGGGAGGGAGGGCAGGACAGAAGGTAGCACTCCGGTTCAGGGAGAGAGGGGGTCAACTGCACCCGCCGGAGTGACTGGGGGACCTCAAGGGCCACCATGGTTCAAGGGCAAAGGGAGGCTCTCCCCCACACACCACCTCACCACACGCACACACATGTTCACACACCACACATGCCCTTCCACACCAAAGCCGATGAGTGAAAAGTGGAAGGAGAGGGTGTGAGGCGGTTGGCAGGCAGGCTTTGATCTGTCGGTGTGGAGAGATATCCGGCTCCCCTCGGATCAGAGTGCTCCTGTGCACACTGGAGCAGGCCCCCCTTTGGTGTGTGATTGACGGCTGCATGGCTGAGGGACTGAATAATCCACTCTAATAAGATGTAGGAAATGGACCTCCAGCGTTTTCTCTGATCCAGACATTGGGACCACATTGACAGCTTCCCTGCACCAGGAACAGCTGGGAACCAGAATGCAAAGTATTACCTTGTTAGCTGGGAGCAGTGAGTGATTGACTAGACGAGGGCTGTGTTGTTAATACGGTGCAATGCTTGATGCGCGGTACTGATACAAAAAAAAACGCTCTTTTACAAGGCTGTAAACATGTTTTTCTAGCTGAAACTTTTCCCAAAACTCAAATGTGTTTGTGTTTTAGGTGCAGTACATTGAATAAGTCTCAATAAATGCAGTAAAACATTGACAAAATTATGATTGTAATGCCTATTTAAGTTGACCAGACAATTAGTAATTAGTAATGTATAATACAGCTGAAATGACACATTCGAACTCTTGCAAATAAACATATAATCAATTAACAATAAAATTCCTTCATGGGCTTGAAATCCTTAACCGTGGCTGGTCTTGGTTATTTTTATTTATTCATATATTCATTTTTTGGTCACATTGAGCGACTGATCTGAGAGCAATAGGTGGTGTGCAGCCCTCCTCAGTATGACACCAACCAGACAACTGTCAGCTGATCGAGGAGCGCTGGAGCCATCCCTCCCATCGTGTCCTCACCCCCTCCTCCCACACCGAGCTATAAACCTGTGACACCTCTCAGACACAGAGCAGGAGTCACTTTCTCTTTTTGCGCCGTCCTCTACTACGCTTTCTCCGTGCACTTTATTTTTATTTTTTACTGTGAGTTGAGCTAAACAAACATGCAGCCTGCAGGCTTTCATATTATTTCTGTCATTTGGTGTCTAAGTCGTGACCTCTGCCAGCCTTTTTATATACACTTTTCTCCCTCTCTTCCTTCTACCTCTTCTTGCATCCTCTGTTTTCAGCTTGGCTCACCTTCTCCGGCCTCACTCTAAAAATCATTACAGTCGGCTGTGGGCCCGCTTTCTCTTATGAGTTGCAGCGAGGGGCTTCGTCCCCCAGTCTGCAGAAGAAATGTGTAGTCTCCCCCCACATGTCTGCCCCCAGAGCCTGCCCTCACTTGCATCTTCATCGCCTCAAGCTAATATCTCAATTAAATGAACAAATTTAATTGAATGTTCTGGTTGTTGGTGCGGTGTAGATGTGAGAATACACAAGTGTTTCCCTTTTTCCTGGTTTGTTTTTTTATTCTCCTACAATACGAAGTATGTCTTGCATATAGTTTGCCACAGATATAACGTTCTATTAACCAAAGTTTTACAAAATTACAGGAATAGCGTGTGTTTACGCCGCTAGTCGCAAAAACAAGCATTTTTTTTTTCTTCCCTCTTGCACTGGCAGCACTTTAAAGGCTGCATGCATCAGCCAAGATCTTATCCATTTGTAAGACTGACTGCTCACATTGCATATCTTTACTGTTCCAGCTGTTCTCACTGTGGACAACTCTGTGGTGGATATGGAGACCATCGAGGCTTTATATGAAAATGTAAGTATGGAGGAGCAGTCCGTCTAAGGTAGTAAAAAATGTGGAGACACGAGGCTGTAAAATCCTCTGACAGCTTTAAAGAAAAGAGAAAACCTTATTGTTTATGGCTGAAAATCAGTTTTTCCACAGTATACAGCCTTTTTATTAGTGCAAATATTTTGTGTTGTTGTGCAGCAGCTTGCAGTACTGACAGTATTCAGATTTCCTCTTCATGTCGTCCTCTTTCTGAATATGTATTAATGTACTCTACATCTGGATTTGTGTCTTTTATAGAGAGCCACCAGCGATGAGATGGAAAAGATTATGAGACATTTTGAGAAGGCTCAAGAAGATGAAGTCAAACTGCTGGACAAACCTGAACAGTAAGATCACCTCAAACAGAACTTTACACTCACGATTTTCCTTTGGAATTAAGGTCAGTTCAGGTTTTGAGTTTATGTCATCAGTAATTATTTATAATATTTATATTTCACCCATTAATTTAGCTAAAATGCATTAATATACATGTGTTTCTGAGGCTTCAAGTGCACACCAGTTCATGAAAAAAGACATGAAATGATCCAAATATTAATTATTGATTTGTTTATTTATATCATAGGTCATTGGTCATTTTATTTTAATTAGGGCAGCATGTGTCAATCCCCTTAACGTCTTCATTTTTTGACAACTTAGTGTGTGTTATTAATATGTATTAATGGACATTGCTTCAGTAGTTCGGTAGTTCCTGTTGAGGTTAAGTAGTCCGGGTCAGTTAACGAGGCCCGGGCCCAAGTGGTGCCGCTCAGCCCGGCCCTCCTATTTCCATGTTTGACCAGAGCTGTCACTACGGCTTCCCGAGTCATCCCTACTCAGTGTCTCCCTCCATCAGCAGGGCCTAATCACACAGGATGTTACCGCTCCGCTCCCCTCTGACACGGCGCTGTTTACATAAGTCGTCCCGCATCAGGCCAGAGCTACCTTTGATCAATCCCCGTGAGCCGCTCGCTGCTCTCCCTCCACCCGACCCCGTGGACCTTTCAAACCCAGCCGAGCAGCACCGCTCATGACTATCAGCTGCCTGTGAACAGCAACATTGACTCAGACGGCCTGCGTGGGGAAAGCACGGCCTGCCAAGGCCCCAAAATAGTTCTTCCTGTTAGACATTTTGTTTAATTCTGTCATAACACATCACACCCCGTTCTCTCCCATCACCTCCCCCTCTCCCCCTTTTGTTTTCCAGGTTTCTCTATGAGCTCTCCCAGATTCCCGACTTTGCGGGCCGAGCCCAGTGCATTATCTTTCAGGCGGTTTTCCTCGATACCATCTCCTCCATCCGTCGCAAGGTGGACATCATCTCCAATCTCTGCAAAGTAAGAACGTCACGTCCGCAAACGCTGCTTCAGAAAAGTGGTATTAAATAATATGACGTTTTTCTAACTCAAATGCTCTGTGTGTGTGTGTGTCAGGATCTATTAGAGTGTAATCGTTTGCGGGATATTTTGGGTCTTATCCTGGCCTTTGGGAACTATATGAATGGAGGGAACAGGACAAGAGGTCAGGCGGACGGCTTTGGGCTGGAGATCCTCCCAAAACTAAAGGACGTCAAGAGCAGGGTAACACACAACATCATTTTTACACATAAAGTGTCATAATCATATTAAATATCAGATAATCATCGGCCGTTTCCTCCTCAGGACAATCATATGAATCTGGTGGATTATGTTGTTTTATACTACCTGCGTAATTTTGACAAGGTAAGGTACTGTCAGTCGAATTCACAAAGTTTTCCACTCTGCAGACATCTGTTACCAAACACTCACACATGCTTTTACGTTCCAGCACGCCGGCACAGATAAGAGTGTGTTCCCTCTGCCGGAGCCTCAGGATTTCTTCCAGGCTGCTCAGGTGAAGTTTGATGACCTCACCAAGGACATCAGGAAGCTGAAGAGGGATCTGACAGGTGGGACATGCCCTGTTGTAACAATGCAGTCATTTTTACTGTTGTTATCAAAATATACTGTCTCATTGTGGATCTTTCTGTAATTATATACATTACTGTATTTCACCAGAGCAGTTTGAATAGAAATGTACATCCCATGTACTCCTCCTGCCCTGTGCGGAGAGGTTTGTGTGTGTATTCAGGACCTTGGCTGGCCTGAGGCGGCTTTTCTCAGTTTCCAGACATTGCATCCCCTGTCATCATGACACCACAACTTCTCCTATTTAAGGACCAAATACAGAACAGCTCACTAAACAAGCATCCACATTTCTTTCCCCTAGAGTGGTTCAAATCCCCCCCAAAAAAAACAAATTCCAGCTGATTGATGAGCATGATAATCAGCGGACAAATGAGTAAACATGATTTCGGTGCTCTGTGCTCAAAGTGTCGTGGGCGCCGAGCCCAGCCAGTCAGTCTTGGCCAGGGCCATGCGGAGGTTAAAGGCGATGCCCCCCAGTGCCCCTGGTGTCTGTGGTTATTTAAATCAACCAATAATACGGCATATGAAAGCAATTAGATATGCTCGGCAGCTCTCCCCTACGTTTTTTAGATCGCTGTTAAAGCCCTCTCCTCTCTGACCTGGGGGAAAAATACAAAGAGTCTACTAAAGTACCCAGACCCACCTCAAGCTGTCACTCATTTATTAGGAAAAATGGAAGACCTGAAGACAATAAATGCAACATAAGGGCCCTCGTATTTGATCTCTGCTGCAGCACAGTCTGGCACAGTAGTCCTCGGGGGTATTAGCATCACAGGGCGAGCGTCGGATTCTGGATGTTTGGCGAGCTCCACCTCTGACTCCCACCATTTTTATCCTCTCCAGCCGCCAGGAATAAATATTTATGCCTGGCTATTATAAACCAGCCTAAAGAAAAGCAAGTGGTCTTAATTATGAAGCTAACACAGATCACTTCCATCCACATTGTGGATTGCGTCTGACACCGAGAGGCTAACACTGAATCGCTCTCTGGCTTGCTCGCTTCTCGTTTCACTGAGACGTAGCGAGGCCGCCTGCCCCTCACCTGATCCTGAGGTGGCGACTGCGGTGTCTTGCCCTCCAGGCTTGGGTCAAAGGTCAGGAGACTTGGTGCTAGCAGTCAGAAATTCAGCCTCCTCCTCAGTCAGAATCTCTCAGTGTGTTTGCAGTAGTTTTGCGCCTTTTGCTGCGTGTGTGTGTGTGTGTGCGCAGCGTCAAGTCATCAGTGATGCTCCGGAGCGGGTCCGGCTTGGCTGCCCTCTCCTTCACTGGCTTGTGTAGAAACATGATCCCCTTTTGATGGGGCTTCCTGTTTGGGGAGAGGGTGATGACCTCTCTCCGCGCTCCTCTCAGGGGGGAGAGGGATGAGTGGGAGGCCACGAGGACCGAAACTTACTGTAGGACTCTCGGCTCCCGTAAAGACGAATATCTTCTGGTCTGTTTCTGTCATGTAGCGCAATTAGCTCTGGAAGCCGGCGCCCGATCAAAAGATTAGGTTTATCTTTAAAACAGCTTCAGCTCCATCGCAAGAAGCTGCTGATCAGACTCGGAAAGATTACCACTCTCAGGCCAGCGAGCACCGACATAAAGATCTCTTTAACTGCCGCGTAATTGGACTGGACAGAGAGGCAGGGGACGCTACCGAATGAAATAGGATCAAATAAAAAGAAACAGTCAGAGCTCATTTGCTGCTCAGGGGAGTTTAGTGTTTCACAGAAGGCCTGGCCCAGGTTAGGCATTCATCACTGTGGCAAATCAGACAGTGTCCTGATTTTAAATGGCCTTTAATGTCAGGTTCAGGCAGGGCCTTTAGCCTGAGCTCTGTTTTACGACAGAGGCTCCGCTCGGAACGGCATGTGTGAAGTCGGCGCGCTGGAGTACAGTTGTCTGAGCAAAAGAGAGAAAAAGTAATGCTGAATGTTGAGGTATTTGGCATTGGCTTGTTGCAATTGGTGCGTCAGGAAAACATCTGAATTGAGTGCGTCTGCAATTTATATCAGTTCTGTCCAACATTTTTTAATAAAAATGTTATAATTATAATAATAATATAAAAACGGTATGAGAAGTGATGCTCCACCTCATATTCCTCAAGTCCTGCCTGATGTTTCTACCTGTCAGCACCGTATTGTCCTGCAAAAATGGAGGAGAAGGGTTTAATTTCGATGGGTATGGGCTGATTTATGAGGAGTGGGAAGGGAAGAGATAGTTTCACCTTTTCCCACTGAGGCAGCCTCCTGGCTGGCCTCACCGAGAGGGGAATAGCAGGCCTCAGCTCGTAGGAAGGGGAGCTGGAAGTCTGCTGTGTTGGGAGATAATTGGGGATCAGCGAGAGAATTCACTTTTCCAGGTATAAATACTAGAACAGGCCAGGGCTGGAGCACTGTATTGGTTTAACCTCTGATGAAAGGTAAAAAGTGAAATACTGTCCAAAGTAAAACAATATTTGAAGTGAATTATAGTATCAGTTGGAACAGTAGTTGAGCTGGAACCCGACTTTTCTTAACAACAACATGCAGAAAAAGGAATCACCTGTGTATCATCATATTCGTCTTCTCCCTGTGTCTAATAATGATCCAGAGTGAACTTGTGTTAAGGCCACATTTCTGAGACATAAACATTCATCAAACAGCTCGTCTTGTGGTGCTCCACAGGCTCTACATCCTCACTCACACAGTCGTGCATTGTTTGGTGTGTTGTGATTTCCTGGTAGCTGCAGTGGGGGGGGGGGTCTTGCTTACTGCAGTAAAATCATAAGTGCATATTGACATCAGAGTGGCCCATTTTCTCAAACCACACAGGGTAAATCGTGGAGCAGAAGTCTGGCTCTCTTGTTTGTTTTTCTTCCCGTTTACTCCACCGCAGCTCGTCGTCATGTTACCTCATGTTGCGCAATAGCGAGTCGGCTCTCTCCCGTTCAAATGTGATGGCTGTGCCTCGGGACATCAGCGCTGATTCGCTCTGTTAATTCCCACAGTGTGGCTCGTCGTACCGGTGGCTCGAGCTGGATGAGCCCTAATTTCTTCAGTTTAAGCACAGTTGCTTGTGACAAGTTGTATTGCATCATTCTTGTCTGGCAATATTAATTGGACTTTTTGATATCTATGGATCAGAATCATTTGTTTTTGATGCTTTATAATAATTTGATCAGTGAAAATATGAATAATATATCTGCATAATTCAGGTTTGATTAGCCAGAATAGAATTGCTGTTTATCTCAACTAATGAAAAATCAAGACAAACACTAGCACTTAGTGTTTCCCATTTATTTTTTTATTATTGCTTTATTATTATTTTACATACAATTTCACAAGAAATGATACCAAGTCAGTCCATCAGTAATTATATTGTGACTGTTTACTTTATATTTATATTTATATTTATACATATATGTATCTGCATTTCAATATAAGTCTAAACATTTACCTATGTATATATCTACAATAATAGTTGGTCATAATGTTAATTCAGGATATTTGATATTCATTTTTTAAAATGTGTACTCTTTAATTTTCCTTTGATTCTAATGTTTTAGACATCAACATTTTAATTATGCTTTTGAACTTTTACCTTAACATCACAGGTTTCTCACTCAGTAGTTGGAAATAGTTTAAAGCTTTGTTGTAAAAAGAAGAAAAAAAGTACCCTAAAGTACTTGAAAAGATTCAAGTTTCAAGTCTTTGAGATAAAAAAATAATAAATTAAAATTGTAAATATAAATAAATAAAATGTGTATATAGAATAAAATAGGCATCAAAAAAATTGTCAACACTCAAATTTCACAAAAAAGAATAAATGAAAAAAATAGATCTAAAAGTAGTCAGCTCTTATTTAAACATATGGTGATCTGTGATAGGTTTAGCTTATTGGACAGTGGAAAGTGACGCCTGCAGTGCAAATTAAAGTAAAGATATGTAATTTTCTGGCAGTTAATGTAAATATATCTCAACCTGGCTAGATCTGATTCAGCATTTCTTTTTTTGCTGATGTGAATCAGTGTTTGATTGATGATAATATAAATTAAATGTATTTTAAAATGTGCTACTTTGGCTCTGATGCAGTATTAATCTGTAAAGTAACCAGTAACTTAAGTTAGCACATAAATGTAATGGAGTAAAAAGTACAATGTTTGCCTCCAAAATGTGGTGGCTTCGCAGTATAAAAGTAATGGTACTTGAGTTAATGTGCCATTTAGTCAAAATTACATGCTTGGTCTAAATTTTGAGAAAAACACAATATAAAACTCTTCCAAATAAAGTTAAGGCGTGTAAGCCCACATAAATACAAGGACAAGATATCTGTTTCTCATTATTTTATTTTCACCATATTTAGCCAGCCCTTGACTTACTTGGAATATAAAAATAAATACTTGACTTGACAATGTGAGACACATAAAAAAAAACATATTGAAGCATCACCGCAACTTTCTCTCCTGCTGAATCGGGTTTCTCTTGGTTTGCCCCATTAAAGTTTGTGGGGCCTGTTTGTGCAAAACAGCAACACATTAACATCCACTGCTCCACTGACACACATTCTGGCTTCATTTGTAACCAATAAAGAATTTTTGATATTTCAAGCAAAGGCCCTGAAGGTCCTCTGTCTAACCTGATGCGTGGTGTCGGCCATTTACTCGCAGGAGAATCCTCCTCCGAAAAATGTTTTATCACTCCAAGACAATGTCTGTCTCAAACACAAGGTTTTAGTTTTATTCTTTACAGCTGCTGTGTTTTTGTGGGCTTCCTCCTTGTGGCCTTTGCTGTCTGGACCACATTTGGAAGAGAGCCGCCTTTTAAATTGTAGACTTGCTGTTTTGAACACTGTTTTAATGGGTCTTTTTGAGTTGGGGGATTTCTGGTAAGGAAACGCGGTTTGTCCAAACAGGATATTTTGGTTGTCATGTTTGTATGGTTGCTGATTTCTGTTTCTTATTTCGAGGACTGCCAGCTCTCACCATCCACGAATCGAAGAAAGTGTCCTGGAATCCAGGCTGCGAGGCTGTACGTCGTTACTCCTCAATTTTAATGCTGAGGCGTCGCGCTTCCTGTCTGATTTATTAAGACAGCCAATAAATAAAAGATGTAACCGGAGGAGTTTACGGAGCTGCAGGTGCAGCACACGAGAGCCAAAATGGATCTAAAAGCAGCGACGCAGTGAGAAGTGAGACATCGGCCAGACCTGTTAATACTCTTGTTGTGTTGCAAAACTACTTAGCTATGCAGTCATAAGCAAGTGAAGGTATTTATTGCAGCCATTAATGACTTACAGGTTGGAGGAATGTGGCAAAGTTCCTTCACCAGGCGTCTGTGTATGTGTGTGTGTGTGCAGTAACCCGGGCTTACAGTTGAGAGGAAATGGGGAAGGTTCGGCTGGAACACGCTCAGTCACGGCTGTTTCCTCTGAGCTTGTGTGAGTTGGGTCATTTGGCGCCGCACGGAAAACACCCGTCCACAAACAGCAAACACATCTGCTGCGCTCACATGTGCGATATTAAGACATCAGCAACAGCAACAACATGTAGAACAACACTCGAGTGTTACTGATATGTAAACCACAGGATGCTCTCTAGTAATGGTGTTCGTGAAATGAGCGGCTCAGAGGAAAAAGAGTAAATAAATCAAGTAAAACTTTAGTTTTCTGTTACAAAAATTTTAATTAGATGTCTTTAAAGTGAAAAGAAATATATTTTCAATCATTGGGTTGAACCAAGTTTTGTCTCCTCATTTAAAAAGGAGTGTGTGTCTGTGGCTTTCTGTTGTGGCAGTTAGTGCGTTTATTTTGTGTGTTAAATCACACTTCTCAGGACACTTAACAAAAAAAGGAAGATCCTAGAAAAAGAAGATTATAACAATATAAGAAAAGAAAATAATGACAATATAGAACATATTACACATAATATATATGTTTATTGAGATGACAGTATTGGTAAAGTCGGATATGTTTGCCTTCTTTCCTTTTAATGAGCATCTCTTCCTCTAAGCGATCTCGTCTTTCTCCTCACCACATTTTTATTGACCTAATTTCCCAGTGTTTAACTTTAATTGGCATGTTTTTAATTGTTCTATATCTCTGATTGACCTTTTTCTCCTCTCCCTTTACCAAGAGACATTTTTGCCCATTATATCATCATTCATTTCCCTCTGTTCTCTCTTCTGCTCCCTCTGCCAGCTCGAGATAAAGACGTGCAGAAGGTGTGTGCTAACTCGTCGGAGGACAACCTGCAGCCCTTTAAGGAGAAGATGGAGCGATTTCTCACCTCTGGTGAGTCGGGATCTGATTTTTATCGGTGTGAAAACTGTAGACAAAGAAACATTATTGAAATATTGTTCCATGTACGCTTTGCTGGCAAGATATATGTATCATATTTGCTTTTTTACTTTGTAGTTTTACTTTTTTAATCCAAGTTTATGGAAATAAATTCACTTTAATGATGCAGCTGATGTCTAGTTGATGAAAGTTTTTACATTATATTTTTTGGGAAAACGCTAATGCACACAGGAATTGATGCAGAAAGAGAAATTATGCATAAACAACTAAGCAATGATCCTTAAGCACCAAAACACAGCAAAAAAAGCTACAAAAAATAGGAAATCATTTATTATCATTTTAACAAAATGTATTAAATCAGATTTTTACATATGCTGCCCCAATACACACACGTGCTGTAAGTGCAACCTGTATGTGCACTCTTTCACTATTATCACAAAATTGTCAAACAACAGGAGGCATAAATTGTTTAATCTTCTCCATCTCCCCCAAAATAACGCACAATAATTGCCCTCAGTCCTGAGCTGGCCTGTCTCGCGTAAAGTTGTGAAGGACCCCGGAGAAAATTCTTCAAAGATGAAACATTCATTTGGGCAGAGGATTTACAGCCGAGGAGATAGTCATGAAAGCGAACTTACAGAGCTAGAAAAGCCCCGTTTTCACCCAGCATGGGACCTTTAAAAAGAGGAAGGTATAATTATGTTTTTTTGCCATGTCAGACAGTCAGCTGGGTGGTGCAGGATCTGCCTTTCAGTGTGTGCGTGTGTGTGTGTAGTGTTCTTGTTCTTGCTGGGAGAGGGCGTCTCGGTGCGCTGTAAGACAGCATGAGGACAGGAGCGTACAGGCCTGTAGAAGGGATCACATTGCCTCTAACATGGTTCTCATGTACTCTTGGCTGCCATAAAGCTGGCGGGACATCTCTGGCTGCGGCCTTGTAAAGACTGGCCAGCCTCAGTGGATCAGGCCCGGGGACCACCGGGACAGGAGCAGAGCTTCCCCCGACATACTCTGATCATCTCCCCATCTGTCCCCTCTCTGACCCAGACGCTGTTGCTGCTCTCTTCCCTCCAACCCCTTCAATACAGTTCTAGTAGCTACCAAGAAAGAAATCCCTGCACATCCAAGTCCCTTTCAACCTTCACCACTTTTGCAGGAAACAAGTGGTAAAGCGTGAGAATTTAGTACCTTGCTTTGTTAATTAATGAAGGTGACCGTGTACACATTTCCATGAGTTATGGCGCCCCTGTCATTAAAGTGACGGTCCATGCTGGACATTAGACACCCAGTTGTGGCTCTGCGTTTGTTTCACCGAAGCTTTATTATACACAAACCTTCCTCTGCATCTGAGTGAATGCCATTAAGGCATCTTAGTTTACCACATTTCTTTCTCCCACTGTCACATCAATGAGTCAGTTGTGCCTGGATAAACAGTAAAGGTCCTCAGTTGACCGGTTCTGATATTTTCTTTTGATGCCTTTGGGCAAGAATCCAAGACAAAAAGGGGGAAAAAGTATTTTTAACCTGAATAAAGTTGCAATTATCACACAAGTAGACTGTCAATTGCAGGCTTGTACAGCAGGCTTTGGGACTGTATGAAATGTAGTCTTTCAATAGCCAGCAGGGGTGACTTCACTGGTTTCAAAAAGAAGCTCGATTATATATAAGCTTATGAGAAAATTACCCTACTTCTCACTTTTCTCACTTGATGTATTACCTCGGTAAACAGTTTCCTAATGAGTTTATGGTCTCAATAGTTCCAAGTCTTCTTCAATACAGCATGATGTTCATTTTGTAAATTATGGTTCAATTTAGAGTCAAATTTACAATAAAGCAGGGTATGCTTCAGAAAGTGGTGGTGTTGACAAGTCGCCACCACAGCATGTCCTCGGGTTGTCAGTCAAATCTACTCAGGATATCCTCCCACAGCTCCAACCTCTCGTCCAGATATGGTCACTCCTGGCTCCAAAAAAACAAGATGGCAAGGGGCACAATGCCACACTGGAGGCTTCAAGAGAGTAGCTCACTAACCAGTGGGTGACGTCAGGGTGGGTTTACAGTCCACAATAGAGACCACAGGGAAACTGAAGCACTGCATTTTTTTTTCTTAAAGGGCTGGTTTGCAGAAATGAACTGCGTGCTCTTTTAGGAGATGCGGGGAGGAAACGTGGGGAAAGAGACAGAGATGGGTATGACGTGAAACAAAGGTCTGGGGGTCATTTCAGTGACATGGTCAGCAACTTAAACTACTATACAACCAGAATGACCCTCTGTTGAATGGTTTAAATGTAATAATCAAAGAAACAAGTACCACAAACAACATTCTGTTTGCATCCATCATGTCTGCGTGGAGGCAGAAATCTGAGAGGCAAAAATCTGGGCAAAAAGGACCCAAAACTACCTGCATGACTAGATACCAAGAAAAGTGTCCCTGTCAGACACGCACTAGGCTTCATTAAAGAACTTATTGCCTGCGTTTCTTCAGAGTGTCGAAAGAATAGACTGACTGACTCATCATAAAGAGTCACATGAGGTATCTCACAGGGAGATTGTAGCCATATGTTGGCGACGGAGAGTAAGAATTTATGTCCATGTCCATGTTTGCATCGCAATTCCAGAAAAGATGTTTGTTATTGCATACCAAGTCTGTCTCCAGAGACAGAGAGAGAGAGAGAGAGAGAGAGAGAGACCATGGCATTGTTCTAGTTAGTTTATCCACCTTAAGTACTCCTGAGTGCCAAAGCCTCCCCTGAGCTTTTCTCAGTATCACAGAATATTTGAAAGCTTTTAAAACCACTGCGGTTGCCACTGGCTACAAAGCGGCATCGGTTCGCGAAAGGCACATCTTGAACATAAACCTTCCAGTGGAATACTTGTAAACCTTTCTTTCATAAACAGAATTCCTCGAGCCGCGTTTTGCCCGTGCTCCGGGAGGAACGCTGTGTAATCATCGTTCGTGATGATTCCATGACTTCAAAAGGCAAAACAAAGCAACAGCTCTCACATCAAAGAGCGCCCGAGCCTCTTAAATCCTGACTCATCGGTGAACGAGTGAATTTCTCACCCAGGTAAAAGGCTCAGGAGGCTGACCGCAGATGCATGTGTCCGACACATGATTTCAAGATATTGAAATTAACCGGTAAGAAATGGCATAACTTCTTACGCATGCAAGAGGATCAAAGTGCGCCAGTGAATCAGCGGATGAAGTGCTGAGAGTTGTGTTTCTAAGTTGCACTGACCCTTAACGCAGCCTGCGGAGGAGCTCACAGCAGGGCCTGCAGGTGAACCCAAACGCCCCGCGCTCTGCCTCTTAAACTCGCCTGTGTGATCTCTACCAGATCTAACAGGGGATACCTCCGAAACCCAGCGATCCGTTCTCTTGTAAGGCTGTTCCTCGGCTCAAACCCAGAGCGAAACCAGTGACGGGACAAGCAAAGTTATCCCAACCCTCCAAAATGCTTTTCTTGTATCTTATACGTTGTTAAGTCAGGAAATCTTTCCTGCAATCTGTTTCTCTCTCTACCAAGACAGCATTCAGAATTATTCCTTAAGGTTTTTCTGACACAAAACAAAACAGCCTCCAGGATCAGAACATCTCGTCAACCACCTTTGTGTTTCCCTATTTAATAGGAGCTCTTTGAAACCTCTGGGGATACACTGACGGGCATATTTTTTGAATCCGAGCCATGACTAATTGAAAACAAATTCCTGCTTTTAATCTCAGCTTGTGCAAGCCTCATTCCATCGGCTCTTCTTAGGAAAGACACGTTGATCATCACATTCTCGCGCTTCCTTTATTGTCAGTGAGTCAGACCCTAATAACCGAAACTCCGCTCATTCAGATGACTTTGAATTACGTAGACAAAGTAGAATTTTCCCTGTCCGGGGAGCCTGTTTTTGATGAAGTTTTCGAGATGCATCTGTGCGGGGAAACGGAGAGGGATGCTTTGTGGAAATCCTCAGCATCCCTCTCGCACTGCCCTCCATCTCTTTGTTATCTAGCTGCTCGGTGTAGCAGCAGTTTGGAAAAGTGTGTCAGAGTTTTAAAGCCCTAATTTATTGTCCCTCTCAGCATGCACATCTCATAACTTTCTAGTTAGCGACTACTGGTTTCATGTTTACACGGGGAGCGGAGGAAGAGAAACTTCACACATCCTCTCTCTCTGGGCCGCTCTCTCCCTCTCTCTCCCCCAGCCTCTCGGCTCCAGTGCCACCTCTGCACAGTCGCACCAGAGGGGTACCTCAGGCGCCAGCCTGACCCCCACTGAGACTAACGCCATTGGTCACGGCCCCTCTACTCTCCCCCCCCACCTCCCTCTATCCCAGACATGGCCAGGAACCTCCCTTCATTAGGTTTACCTCAGCCCCCTTGCCCACGTACATGTTAAAAGAAAAAAAAAAGAGTAAAAGTAAAAGGGGTGGTTGGTCGGAGGCTTAAGCTCACCTTCTCCCAAAAGACCCCCAAACCTGCCTTTGAACAATTTTTTGGAGACTTCCCGCTCTTAAATCTTCAAGTAGGAAAGGTCCCCCCATCATTGTAAAAAGGATGAATCTGGAAAAATGCAATAAATCTGAGATCACAGGCACTCTCTGGCCCTAGATAAATTCTTGCACCTCGGCCTGGCCCGCCGCACACATCTGCCTTGCATTTAGACACTTTTACATGGCAGGAGTCCACAGGAGCCTCCAGTTCCCAAGCCTCTCTGCTCAACCCTGCGCCCCAGCGTCGGCTCTGCTTAAAACTTGCACATGTACGTCGACGCACACACAAACCTCAAACAGACCACCGCTCTCCGCCCCGAACCCGGGCGTCACAGGCTCACACTCTCCTACGTCAATGCGCAGAGGCGCGTCAAACTTTACAATGTGCTGAACTGTCACTTGGATAACACGCTCGCTGCGTCAACGACATGTCAACTCTCAGCCCTTCTCCTTCTTCTTCTTTTCTCAATCCTGAGGATGGCTAGTAAACACAGCGCCCCCCTCTGGACTCCTGGGATCAGTTCCCAGTGGCTGTCAGAGGAAATGAATGTCACCAGAAGCCACATGATCTTCTTAATCCAATATTTTCTCTTTTTCTTACAGCTCAAAAGGAGCACTCATCTGAAGAGGACCGACTCAATGCAGCACAGAAAAGGTAGGAGACGGACCTTAACAACCTCAGGCTGAGATGCATTTGAAAGTATGAATGAAAGATCATGTTTGGATAGGAAATATTTATAATTTCCTGTGGATTTCATCCCTCAACAGAGAGTTCTGCCAAGTGTTCTGGGCTCGAACGTCACAGAGCGGTGTTATTTAGCATGCTTCACATAGATAACATAGCTGGCATGAGATAGCACCAATGCTATTAATGTTATTAGCACCAGCTGATAAGGTTTCTGAGAAACTGCAAACCAACTTTGACAAGACAGGGATAGTTGGATGAGGTTTATTTTGCAGGATGAAGCCCCAGTTTATATATATATATATATATATATATATTATATATTTATATATAATTTTAAAGGAGACATATTGTGCTTTTTTTTCCCCTTTCCTTCATTGTTATATTGGTTCTTGTACATGTAAGAGATCTTGAAAGTTAAGGTCAAAGTCCGCACCAACAGAAGCTCATCTCTCCTACAGAAAACACTGCGTCTGAAACGCCTCATCAGTAGTCCTGCCTTTAATTTCATGACTTTGTGACATCAGACTACGTCACTCTGTCAGACATTTGCATATTTTATGTCCAGCAGATAGTTTGACACGTAAGAATTCATTTTTCACAGCTGCTTTGTTGTTGGTAGCGGTGCGGCTCAGGCATGTATGAGCTGACCAATCAGAGCAGACTGGGTATTCAGGAGGAGCGGCCTTTCAGACAGAAGGGGAATACAGTGCTGCAGCACTGGACAGTGTTTTTTGTGCGTTAAAGCATTTAAACATATTCTAGTAGTAACCCAAAATAAAAGTATGAACCGTAAAATGTGCATAATATGTCTCATTTAAAGACAAATAACCAAAATGCCCCTGCTCACCAGAAACGGCAATGGATTTCTGCACACCCATAACCTAAAGCATACAGTATTTAAAGCCTGTTTCCTCCCCTGCAGTTTTCCATCATTCTTATCTGCCATGTTTTGTGCAGGAGACTCCTGAGGGTTGTCTTAGAGGCATCTGATTTATAGGCTCAAGACACACTGGCAGCCGCCGAGCTCGCCGTCCGAGCGCAAATCATATCTGGAACATTTCATATTGGAAAAAGATGGCTGAGCAGACAAACAAAGCAAATAGATTATTTTTGCCTTGTTTGGATAGAGAGCAGGATTGTTTGCTTTATACCGTAACGCTCCCACTTCCAGAATAAATCACGAAAAGCACATAAAGGAGAAAGTGAAAGAGGCCGGACGCAGGAAAATGGAGACTGTAAACAATTAGGAAGTTGATTGCTTTGGACAAAACTATAACTCAGGGAACGGTTACAAACTGTTCTGTTTCATGTTCCTGTTCTTACGCCAAGAGAATCGCTGAGGGACTACTGCACCTCTCGCTCTCTGTCCTGGCCCCTCACCCCCGCCCTAAACATAAAGTGATATCTCTATCCGCTGAACGGTACTGACACGTGTGCGCGCGCGCGTGTGTGTGTGACACCACTGTAACGAAGGCGTTGAACTTGGAGGGGGAATATTGATCAAAAGGGCCCCACAGCTGACAGCACCTTTTGCCTTTAATGAAGTTTTCCTTTAATTTCATCTAAAGAGGGGGGCTGGCCGACTGGCGCTAGGTAGAGCAGGAGGGCGGGAGGGGTAGGAGGAGGAGGAGGGGGGCTCTTTCTCAGGTTCCCACAGAGCCACCTCGTAAAAGTGACACGCTGTTGATGAATATGGGCGTCAGCGGACTCACCGGGCCCTGGGTGGGCTCTCACATCTGCGCTGGACGAGGGATCCTCGCACAGACACGCACAACGGCAGCAGGGGAAGCAACGTAACTGCTCGGCGCTAATAAAGGAAACAGACAACACGTCCATGGTGCTACCTAATACCTCGGCCTCGGCCTCATGAGGAGTCAGTGAGTTTAGACGCCCGCGAGTCGAAGTCAGCCAGTGTGCAGGACTGGATCTGAATCAGCATCTGGATATGTTGACAGGAATTAGGGCTGCTTCAACCAAAATGTATCCACAGAGTATCAAATACTGTCAGATAATTAAAGATCATTTTCATTATTGATTGATCAGTGTGCATATTATTATCTTGGTTGAGGGTTTGTTATATAAAATGTGAGAACATATTGAAACATGCCCATGACAATCTCCAGAGGCACACTACACAACCAACTAAACCTTAAATATAATACATTTAAACCACAAAAGAATGTATTTAAGTGAACAATTAATTATGACATAGCTGCCAGTGTATTTTCTGACAATTGATGAATAGATTAAATAACTAGTTGTTTCAGCTGCTGTAAAGTCCTGAAAGTTCTTTGTAGGTTATTGATATTTGTGATTTTGGCCTTTGTAAGTAAAATTGACGAGGCTTCACTATTTGATCCGACAGTGTCTAATAGAATAAACCTTTGCCGTGTTCGGACACCATTTTAATATTTCAGAAGTTTGGATTCTGTTTTCAGAACTCTTTTACATTCCTCAGTAAGGTGTTGAAAAGAAGCATGAGAATGGTATTTGATTTAAAGCTCCGGTGTTATTTCTGCACTGGTATCAAATATGTGTCAGCGTTTAAAACACCTGCATCATTTTCACGAGAATAACATCTCTATCCAGCTCCTTCTGATTGCTCTATCACACGCTGTAACCGTGTTATTTGGAGCTCTGCAGAGCGGCCCATCCATGGCAGCCGCCGGTGCCTTTTCCTCAACATGCAGTCCTAATTTGTCTGCTTCATGTTTGGGTTCCACTGAGGTTTTCTGGTTCTGTCCTCAGTTCCGGCTCATTAAGTTCCCTTCTCCCACATCATGCTCAATTTCATTTGGCCCAACTGCCTCCGCTACAGTCACCACACAGTTATGGTTTCATAGATGCCAGTCGGCGTGTTGTTCTTCGGCTGTTGTATGACGGCACAAAACGACTTAACGCCTCTGCTGAATCAGACGGCAACATGAAGTTCACTCCTGTAATCTTTTGACTGGGGAAACAAAGGAATGCGGAGTTGCCTGGCTAAATATTTCCTGATCCTCATGGTTTTGTAATGGGTCTTTTTTTATAGCTGTCAGTGAGGAATGCCGGCTGTGGGTGCCGCAGTAAACCCTCTCACGGCAATGGCATCATAGCGTGGATTGCAGAAGTGTGCGCATGTGAGTGTAATTGTTCTGCGCTCGAACAAAGGTCTGCTTGATTTTGTTTATGTCTCGTAGGTATACTGGCATGTGTGAGAGTGTTTGCATCTGTTTTGAGTGAAGCGTTGTGTATCTGCTTGTTGCATGTGCTCAGGAGGAGTAAGGAGGGGGGGGGGGGGAGCGCTGGTGCTTGATTTGTGCATGCTTTGACACGATGACCCAGGGTCAGGAGAGGAGCTGATGGAGGAGAGACCCTGTTCATCATGCCAGACCAGGCCGGCCGCAGCAGAGATACCTGGGCGGAAGGTCTGTTTGGTGAATCTAAACATCCCGGAGCCTCTGATTTCTTTTGTAGGATGATCTACAGCGCTCTCCTCTTTGTGAGCAAAATGACGCATCACTGGGAAATGGGAAGCAGGCTCAGGGCTTTTTTTTGATTCCAGATTTTTTTTCGCAGGCCGTCTGGGCAGCATATTGCACCGTTTCACTCTGCACGAACATGTCTTAGATTAGCGTCGCAAAAAGCCACCTAGCATCTGGAGGTCAGAGCCTATCTGTGTGTCAATGGGACAGGGAGCATCCCTTGAATCATAGCCCCATTTTGTCAACTCTCTGACAGGCAGGGGCTAGAAAATGTCTTTCATGTTCGGGTTGGGGAGGGAATCTGAAGCAGCAGGCTGCTTTTCATGCCTTGTGCGTGCTGCTGAGAGCCTCGCAAAGAGTTCAGATTCGGTTACAATTGGAGAGAGAGCTCCAGAATCTGTTTATTCACGTAGATCTGATGCGAGTCTGAGTGGGCTCACATGTGCGTGTATCAGATCATATTCGCATCTGAGATTGTCTGGCAGTAAATATGTTCCCGGAGCTGTAGGAGTTCACAGTAGTGTGTGTGTTGGTTGATGTGTGTGTGTGGAGGAGCAGCCGCCTGTTCTTGGCTGTCTCCGTCTCCTCTGGCAGTCGTTCCCCTGCAGGCTGTGGAGGTCAATGTGATAATGGAGCCGCCGCTACTAGCTCTCCCCCGTGGCCCAGCAGGGTGGACACTCTCCTTCCAGCTCCGTTTCTCGCCTCTCCGTCCGACTACATCCATCATTTCTCTGTGTGCGCCGTGTCCTGTCTTTTTGTTTCTCGGGCACACGCACGCCTTAACTTCTCTGTGCCTCTTCACTTTTCCTATGCATAACTCTGTCTTGTAAATCCAGAGTAGCTTCCTGCAACACACGATTATTTATGTCTGAGGTTATTTATAAGTGTTTATGTGTGATAAGACAATACTATTTGTGCCTCCGCTCTGTTTTCCCCCGCAGTTTCCAGGACACGGTGAGCTACTTTGGGGTGAAGCCAAAGTCCGGGGAGAAAGAAGTAGCGCCGAGTCAAGTTTTTATGCTCTGGTACGAGTTCTGCAACGACTTCAAGAACACCTGGATAAAACAGAGCAAGATCATCTCCAAGGAGAGGTGAGTTGGAGAATGCCCCTTTATGTGATGGTCTTTAAAAAAACCTGCCTGATGTTTTGTGTGAGGCTAAACTGAGGCTTAACCATCTGATCCTCGGGTTAGACTTCTTGTCTCCATCACCTTCTGATAGGTGCTTAATGAGCCCTAGACGTCACGTCTTATTGGCAGTAATTGTACAGCAGTGACGCTCAGATGCTGCGTTGGAATCAAAGCGTAGAGGGAGGCCATCAAAGAGGAGGCAAACGCGAGTAGCCGAGGCCTCGGCCCTGCGTCTGAAGGACCGGGGCCTGAATTTATGATGTTTCCTCTGACCTGAGGCGTCATGTTGGGGGTGGCATTCCACTGCGGGGACAGCAGACCCTCCTGGCGGCCGCCTGGCTTTACTAGCAAGCGGACGGGGGCCTGTGGCCATTAAGGGCAGCGCGTTATGGGAGAACTGATAAACACTGTAATGATGCTGGACATGCAGCCCAAAGGGCAGGAGCGCTGCACATGCAGGGTCAACAACAAGACTGCAATTAGAGGAGAAGAGGGAAGCTGTTGGTGACCCACCGAGCAAAAATGTATCCAAAAGACGACGATTCAACGTCGTCAAAGACTAAAGATTGACGTCCAGTGGAAAGCCAGAATGACATTTTTGTGAACCACAAGAAGTTCTTAAGACATCTGTAACTGAATAGTGACCGTCACAAAAGATGTCTAAAAAAAAACTTTTATCCTGGCTCGCTGAATTGTTGTCTTCTGGGTATGTTCTTGCTCAGTGGGCGAGATTGACGTTTTTTGGGTTGCAGTTTTAAGTCTCATGTGGTGTCTTCATGGCTATTCACACTGTTTTAAAGTTTTATACACATTACGTTTAATCACATTTGCTGTCTTTCTCCCTCGATCTCATCATCTGATTCCCCAAAAGTTATAGTGAAACGCACTGTTACCTGGAATAACACAATACAATTCAACAGGGGTCTGGTTATTTTGAGGCATTTTGATGCAGAAAAGCGACTGTAGTGCTATATCTTAAACTCAAAGCCACACTCTGAGCTGAGCCTTCTTCTCTCGCTCTGTGAGATGGAGGAGTCAAAGATTCCCCAGTCCTGCCGTGCATCCATGTGCTCTCTCCTAATTGTTTACTACGTGATCGTGTCCCACAGTACTCACAGCTGATTGTGCTTATGTACAATTAACTTTATTTTAAATACTGTTTGCACACTCATAAAAGCCAAGTGTTTTTTTAAAGGCCGCCTCATTATCTCATCAACCCACTGTCATTCTCTACTGCTTCTCACTTAGAGGGCTTTCACTGACCGCAAACTCCTGAGAGGATAGGATCAGTGTGTGTGTGTGTGTGTGTGTGTGTGTGTGTGTGTGTGTGTGTGTGTGTGTGTGTGTGTGTGTGTGTGTGTGTGTGTGTGTGTGTGTGTGTGTGTGTGTGTGTGTGTGTGTGTGTGTGTGTGTGTGTGTGTGTGTGTGTGTGTGTGTGTGTACATGGCACCGTGACACAGGGCGCCCCAGGGAGATACTTAAACGTCTTGCTCTTACAAACAACTTCACAAGGTCACAGTGATGAGAGGCTTCTGACTTTATATTTTCATGATTTAGCTCCGACGCTTTCAGCGTCTAGTTTTTTTAAAAGGTCTGCAAATATCAAGTCCATGTGGGGTTTTTTTTTTGTCCAAAGGTTGAAGGAAGCTCAAGAAAACATCAAGAAGATCACAGCGGAGAAGAGAGTCGAAACCAAGAAGATCAACGCCAACAGTCTGGTAAGAGCTGATCTCCATACAGCAGAGAAATGGAATATCCTGAAAGCTTGATGCACTGAGTCTCTTTGTGGTTTCTCGCCAACAGAAAGAGAGGCTGCGGCAGAAGGAAGCCGGCGTGCCGTCCAGCTGAGTGAAATGACACGGCAGACGAAGAAGCGAGTGGTGGAGATCAGAACGTGCGCAGGCGTCATCTCTCCTGCGTTTTCCACCTGCCTCAACAACAGCAAACCTCCCTTTGCCCCGTACGGACTCACAATGAAACCTCTTACTACCCCTACTGCCGTATCTCTGCCCTACCAACAGTACTGGACACCCCCCGTCCCCATCTCCCACCCCCACCTCTACGCTCCACCACCCTCGCGTCGAGTTCTTTCTGTCTGCTGAACAGATAAGAAGCCGGGCCTGCAGCGAGGATGCATGGCTGACACAGCCCAAGTGATGAGAGTCTTAAAGGCCAAAGGTTGTTCTCATTCATCCAGCGCGGCTTGACCTCTGAGCGCCCGGCTTGTGAAAGGTCTCAAAGGGTCAGCGGGAGCGCCAGCTGACACGTCCACCAGGTTCCTTGTGAGGAGCCATTTCTTTCTGGACTGTAGATGTTACATCGGACAGCAGAATGATAAAGCTCCTACATATCCTAAGTGTTAAGATGTATCAGATAGGGCTGCCTGAGGGGAAAATGCCTCCCTCTCTCTCTCTGGAAGCGTTAAGAAAAAAAAAAAAGAAAAAAGAAAAAGCAGTTCCCAGTGTCTTTTTGCTGTAGCGAGTAGCTTTTCATTCACCACGGCTCTTTAAGAGTCTTGTAAATATGTCATGTTGTAGAATCGGCAGGGAGCTTGCGTCGGTGATATGCGCGTCTAAATGTGTGTGGAGGTTTTCACTGTATTGTGTAGCACTGCACCAGACTGACCTCTCCTGGGTGACGGCCAGTGAAGAGCAGAAGCTGGCAGCGAGCCTAGGGCCCCCTCATACACACACACACACACACACACACGTACGTAGAAACAAGTTTTAAACCCAAGATATAAAGCATACATCATGAAAACGTAATCTTCCATCGAGCGCTGTGCATCACATTATGTCCGGCACACGTTTAAGCACTTTAGCTGTATGTCGCTATAAGTCGCACTCCCCTGTTATGCTAACTGCGTGCATTATTTCGGATGTCTTGCACTTTTTTGCACCTCTTTTCCTATGCAAGCCTATGGTTTCCTCGTTAATAAGATTTACGAATTGTATTGCGACATGATGAAATGCTATTAGGGGCTTTTTTTTTTTTTTTTAATTTCTAAAAAGGTGAATTACGCTCGTTTTTTTTCTTTTGCAAAATGTAAGATTTAAACGCGCTCCTGTAAGATTCAAGAATCGTCTATTTATGTAAGGAAAAATGTATTTTATGCCAAAAGAAACATCAGCTTTGTTCCCCTTGAGGCTGTATTTTTATGAGTTGTAATTGAAGCTGCCTGATTAATGAAAGATATATTTTCACACAGATATTACGTGTATGTTGTGCTCACCGATTTACAGAAAACGGAGGAATTTGCATTGAATGAAGACTTTTGTGTTTATTTTGATGATGATGATGAGGGTTGAACATTTGAGCATATCATCTAAAGCCATGTGAGTCGTTATACCTCAGACAGACTTCCATTATCAGACTATCCATAAATCTGCACCTTGAATTACTTTTATACCCTCCAAAGTCTTGTGCCATTTATTTTGTATAAAGAAATAGATATTTCATAACTGTAAACTGCTTTGTTTTACTTCAGAGGGTTTGAAAACCAGACGAAATGAGCTCAAGGAACTGCTGTAGCCTCTACCTAATATGTATGTATGTATATCGGTTCATGTAACCTTCAGTAGCTCTCATGTAGGTGCTCTGTAATTTTATGGAATTGTTTTAAATTTCAAGAATAAACTACTGGATGCCGAACAAACTTGAGCGACTTCTCTAAATATTCCTCTGTCAACACGTCCATTAGGAAAGGCTTTCAGAAGGCCAGAATATGCGCCGAGCAATTGTGATATTTATGTAAGAAATCTGACTCATCAAAGAGGATTTGATGAACCATTTTTCAGCGAGGCCGTTCAATAAACTGCGAGTCAAGTTTTAAAGCCAAGGCGATTAAACTTGTTCCTGGAAGACCCCTAAAATAAAGTGATTATCATCACAAACTTGAGAAATTTGTCATGTGAAGAGGTTGTTTTTTTAAAAAAAGATTTTAGGAATGTGATATTTAAAAGCGCAAGAGAAGAAATTCAAACTCAGTTTTAATATTTACAGTATTGATGAGGTAATAATACAGAAGTACTCAGAAATATTTATTGTTTCCATAATTGAATAAACAAGCCAAAAATGAGGTCCCACAGAACACTGTTTGAAGCTAGAAAGGTGGCAGGGTCCGCCAAATATAAACAAAGTAAAACAGTATGAAATTGTGTTGTCCTTTTAAGGTCAGTTTGTTTATTCAGTTTATCAAGTCATGAAAACAAAGAGTTTGTTAATTAAGTTTGTTTAGGCAAAAACAATCAGTCAGTGAAGATCTTTCTGTTCTGATTTAAAGATTTCTTCCCCAAAACTACATAATGCACCTTTAATGAGATGCACATTTCTGTGTCTTAGCCTAAATGTTGTATCACTAAAATACCAACATTCACTTTGTAACTTAAAATTTAAATTTAGCTGGTTATAGTCAATAAAAAGGTCAAATAAGAAAATGAAAGTTTTATTTTTGACTGTAGATTTACACTTTTGACTCTTGTGGCTCATCTCAAAATCCTCCCACAGATTGAGGCTTGGATCATAAAATATAAGGGTGATTTTTATTGCCATTTTAAGTCAAGAAAAAATCTGCAAAATTTCAGCCTTCTTTTAATAGAAAAGTGAAATTGGTGCGGTTTCAGGCTGAAACCCCCCTCACCATTTGAGTTTTAAGCACCATGTTCCCTCTCCTCAGTCGTCCGACAGATTTGTGAGCCATGTAACAAAATTTATTGAAGTTAAATGGCATCATTTCAAGAGATAGTTGGAGCCGGTAACCTCTTTTCTCGTAAAACTGACTAGTTTTACGATGAAATGTGTCCCGGGGTCTGAGAGTGCAAATGTCTGAGGAGACAAAACACTTTCCTCCTTCACTTCAGGTGCAAAGTAACAGATGATATGCACGATATTCCAACATCCGTTTATTCGATGTTTTCATGGATAATTTAATCAAAGAGATAAACCAACCGCTTACATCAAAGATGGCTTTACATTTTACAACTATTTAACCTCGATAATGTAGAAACCACCACTGTACACCGTCTGTTTTCACTAACAATAAACACTACGGTCTCTACAACTGACTCGACTTAAAGAAAGGAAGAAAAACTTTACAGAAATCAATTAACCTTGAAAGATTCTTGAAATATCGAAATAAAATCACATTTTTCTCATTTACAAATAACTTCCTCTTATCCATCGAATTCCACACAGTGGAAACATCCAGTTAGACAATCACATGTGCACACAAATACAAAATCGGGCAGGAATGTTTTCCCGTTTGTGAGCAGTGAGTAAATAAACCGGGGTGGTGCAGTCCTCGTCAGGTGAGAGGAAGCCGTGCGTAAAACGTGCCCATTCCAAGTCAGCGTTCCCGTGCAGTGATGCTCGTTTTCAAACTGGTGAGGGGTAAAATGGTCAATGCAGTTCAGCTCTGGTTTATAAGTTGCGTGTCCACTTTTATTCACACGTTGTGCAGGAGGAGACGCCGCACGTAGGAAGCCTCCATGGATGCGTCCTCCTCGACGGAGAAGTGTTATTGTCTGTGTGACAGCCTTTCTTCTTTTTCTTTTTCTAAACGACAATCCTGACAGCGAAGAATAAGAATATGAAACACACACACACACACACACACACACACACACACACATACAACACATTTCTGTGCGCCTTCAGTCCAGGTCTATGGATATACAGCGGCACTGTTTGACGCGCTGGATGCGCTTCTTCTTGGTGGGTGGCTGCTGGTCCGGACAGTTCAAAGTAAACGTCATGGTGGTGAAACGCTTCGGCTTGCAAAACGAGCAGGACTGGAAGGCACCCTCCTCCCTGCGGATGTGCCTGGGGATGTAGAAGGAGTTGCACTGTCCGTAACAAAAGCGGTTGATGATGGTGCGGCTGACGCAGCCCTCCTCGTGGATGGTCTGCTTGAGGGGCTGCGTCTTGCACCAGTCCCGTTTCAAATACTGGCGCTCCGTCACATGTAAAGCTTCCTGGCTGGACTCCAGCACCTCGTCGGCTGGTGAGGATGCGCCCTGCCTCTGCCGGGACCCGGAGCCCGCCTGCGGAGGCTGCGGTTGTTGCTCCGATTCGTTTGGGTTGTTTTTGTCAGGATGAGGAATGGCGCCTTGTGAACCTCGGTTTCTCTTGGAATCCACGGGAGAGGATAGCAGCCCAATGATGAAAACCATACTGCAGAAGATACGCGTCGAGTTGGCCATCCTTGGGGAGGAGAAGAAAATAATTCATCACCTTCACCGTTTCAACGCTGGACGGGTTACGCACAGCTGTCAAGGCTTTTACGCTGCGTAAAAGCGCACATAAACAGCTTGCCTTTTTGTAAAGCTGCATGCAAAGCGAGACTGAAGTGCAAAAACGATCAACTGTATATTTGAAAAACCTTAATCTAAACATTTGAGTGAAAAATACAATGTTTCGTGTATTGTGCACAAAACTTTATCGATCAATCAATTGGCGCAGGGGCGCTCCAGGTTTAGCCGAAAGCACGTTAACATTCTTAAATGTCTAATTAACTACCCATGCGTATTCACACATGCTCACCACTGGATGACAAGCATGCGGCTTTGTCATTTCTATCAGCATTAAATGAAATAAACTTTAAATGAAAGTGGCGGAAGACGGTGCGCGTGGAGAAACAGTCCAAATTCCCTCACCTGCGCGAGCCTCCACTGCTACAAGTGCGATGATCTGATCCTGTCAGTCCTCGACGGCACCTTCTCGAGGTGATAGGCACCTACTGCTGTCGACTGTACGCTGGCGGGACTGTGGATGGGTGGGAGACTAGCCGCTCCATAGACAGGGGCCAGGGGGTTTAATACAAATTGCTGCAGCGCCGGACTGTCTCCCTTTTAAATGTCTGCCAGCTGAGATGTGCACAACAGTTCCCTCTACATTATTGGCTAAGCACAATGTAGAGAAAATCAAAACTGTCCGCCCCCTCAACACTTCCCTGAACCCACTTCAAGACAGCAGACAACCGAGGAACAGCAAGGGCAGGGAGAGAGGAGGAGGAGGAGGAGGAGGAGGAGGAGGAAGAGGGGGAGACCAGCGGAGAGCGGACAGGCCTGAGGTTTGTGCGCACATGGAAAAAGTAAAGCAGTTGATATTTTGAATCGAAAGGAGCGTGATGATGAATCTGTGCCATTTATCCTCATTTTAAAACTGGAAGGAGGCGTTCACGGTCCGCCCGCAAACTGCGAACGAGCATGCAATTTAAGAGTGAACTCAGAAGAGTTAACACACATGAGCACACATGTGAACCCTCAACATCACGAGAGCTTTTTTCTGCATGATTAAAAAAATGGAAACAGAAGACTAAATTTTGAATGTAGTTTATTTATGCATGGCCAAAGTAGACTATTGTGTAAAATTACATTAAGAAAAATGTCAGTTTACTTTATCCAATAAGGCCCCTTTGTAAATGGTTTATAAATGCCACTAATAGAAGTTATTCAATAATTTACTAATGCTCTATAAATCTATTTAAGATGCTATTAGGAGCAATTCCGGGTTGCCAGATTGTGCAATATACCTCTATTTGTCCGGTCTTTCCATGATTGGTAAAATGCTGTTGTAGATGTTGACAGCCTAATCTTTTTTTTTAAATATAAGTGTTTGCACTTCCTAATAAGCTGCAAGTCTCGAGTTAAAACGTCAATAAATTGTTGATTCACTGATTTTAGTCCAGACACTCTACCAGAGGGTAGAGTCCTAATTAGTGTCCATTTGACTAAATACTGTGTCGAAAAAGATAATCAAGCGTGCTGCTGATGGGATTTTTCACAACCTGGCAACACAAAGATTAACGCCTAATGACATGATGTATGAAACACCGGTAAATAAGTTAATGACTATGTTTAAAGGTATGTGTTACAACTTTAAAAATATCAAAATATGGTTATAAACAATCAAACCATTGAGCTGTTTATTTTGTTGGGGAAAATGACACTTTCAGCCCTGATGATATTCTAAAAATTTAACTTTTTAAATGATTTTATGATCAGAATATTCATGCCTAACATTTATCTTTATGACATAAATAATTAGTAATTAGTCTGTTAGTGGATTTCCCTCATTTCTGTTATATATTGGTGTATTTCATTTTTCGGACAGGTGAGTATTCAGCTTCCCAACATCGCACCGTCCTCTCTACCCGTGAACTCATCTGCTGAACACATGGCCTCGACCCCAAACATCCAATCTGTTATATATATGTATCACAACGCAGCGCATGAATGTGGAGAATCAAACCAATAACAGAAATAGAAATAACAGCCTGCACACTGCGCTATAATGACATTAAGCTGCTGCACAAATGGAGGATTTGAACACAACCTGACTGCACATGAAAAGCATAAATCACACAGAATGATTTTGACCTTCAGCCTTTCACTGTCTACTCTTCAGATTATTTACAAGGGAAATAAAAAAAGAAGCATGCATTCACTTCTTTCAAGGCAACATGTTTTGAGCTGGTGTGCTGAGCATTTTAAGTAATAGTTGTGATCAGATTCTATATAAAGCAAAAGAAAAAAAAAATTTTAATCAAAGAATCACCAGATTATCATTTTTTTTAAATGTACAAGAGCAAATTTAAACTAAAAAAAAAACCCCGCGAACAAACAGTTAAGAATTTCATCCGGAGTGTAGTTGCAACAGGTCAGCCTAAACAGTTATTGCAACCTCTGGTTTTGGAAATCATTCCCGTGTGATGTGGTTGCAGCAGTGGTTGTACGACTCCCCCTTGTGGCTCCAACAAGTGCTAATTATCCAAACCAGAAGAATTCAAGTGAAGACAAACATACAGCACATGCCGTTTGATTTTATTTGTGTGAAGCGGTTCACATGGCAAAGTTATTTTACTGGCGGTTTGAAATTAATAGGCTGAGATAGACATGATCAATACTGCTCGGCTTTCTTTTTAAATCCAACAAAAGGCGCACTTCTTACCTTCTGTTCACGACGACACAGTAAGAAAATATTCTTTAATGAAGACAAAGCTGCAACTTCAGTAAACATTTTTGTAAAAACATCTAACTAAGGATTAGATATAAAAAAGCATAAATAAAAGACTTGATCTAAACATTTCCAGTCATACCATCAATCACACTCAAAATCTGGCCTGCACACTACAGTCTAAACACTATGCGACATAATCTCATAGGCTGGTGTCGAGACGTCACTTCTAAACATAAGGCATATGAACAGCTCCCATTAAGGCCCTAACTCAACACAAACAGCACCTACCTAATTTAGAAATAAATTAAGACCCCTGAAAATGTGGATACGGGATGTTTGATGTCATGTCGTCCTAGCAGACAGACCTGCACAGTGACGAGATAATGTAAAAGGCAAAAAAGATTTGGGACTATAAATCTACAGGCTTGGTAGCAGACAGCAGTCGCCCTTGGTTCAGAGGGTTTCTAGGTGAACCTCTGTAATGGGTCATGTCCTTCTCCACTACCTGCTGCACCAGAGGCTTCTGAGCTCCTGCTGGTTCAGAAGAGGCCGTTTTGGTCTTTGGTTGGACCTTGTTTGTGACGTCGCCCAGAGCACAGACCTTTGCTTTACGGGCCAACGTGCTTGGCTTTTTGGGTGGGACTGGTGGTGGTCTCTTTATGGACTGAACGCTGAGGGACGGTCCCACCTGTGCATCATCCTGGTAGGGCTGAAGCTGTGGGTGAGGGGAGAGGCCGCTTTCCATGCTCACTGCCTTCACCACCGGACTGCTCTGACTGGTGAGGAGTTTTGCATTTCTGGTGGGTCTCCTGTTGTCTCCCAGGAGAGAGTTCATCCTGCGGACAGTCTGACGTACCGGGGTGCGCTGGAACTTGAGCGGTGATCGGATGTGTGAGGCCTTGGGGCCTCTGGGAGAATGAAGGGTGAGCTTGTTGAAGTGTTCGATGTGTTCTGCCACCCTACGCTTCTCGGTCTCCAGGCTGCGTGGTGAGAGGGGTTGTTGGTTTTGGATTTTGGTACCAATCTCTTGGGACGATTCATCGCTTTCATGTACCGAACTGGCTGTAGTACCGATCTCATCGCCGAGTTCTAGGTCCAGCTTGTACGGAGTGGACTGCAGGCCAGAGGTGACGCCCACTCTGAAGAAAGCAGGACTCTGGATGTCCAGAGCTTCAATCAACCTGCTGCAGTTCACCTGCCCCACCCGGTCACTTTCTTCCACAGTAAAGCTGCTGTGGCTACTGGTGGGAACAGCACATGGAAAACTTTCATCAGCCTTTACTACTGGACGACTGTAAACACCAGACTCAAAAATTACACTATCAATATGCAGAGGCGACAAAGCCGCAATTTCAATCTGGCCAAAGGTAATGTTCTGATCGTCAGCCAGAAGGCTCTGCTGAGCTGGGAACCTTGAGGCCTGGAGGACGGTAGGAGTCTTAGGTGGAGGGAGCAGGATGCTGTCTGATAGTTTGGTTTGGTCTGGCCCCATAGAGCTGCAGGGCTCCTGGATGGCAGCCTGGGGATCACTACCCAACTCTGTGAGGGTCTTTATTTTCAGCAGGGTGGGACCAGTCAGGCTCTGGGCTTCAGTGATGGAGGTCTCGCTCTCCAGGCTCTCAGCACTGGAAGCACAACACAGCTTCTTGGGAAGGCTGGCCACCGCTGGGGGCTTTGATACGACGATGGCTGGTTCAGACTTGTAGCCGCTCTTTAGGCACATGTTCATGGGCGTGTCTGTGAAAGATCCTCCGGCGAAAGCCTGGGCTCCTACAGGAGTCTCCCCACTCCACGAGGTACGGTGGACGCTTGAGTCACACTGGGGGGTCAGCAAGTTGTCTTCTGACTTACTGATGTACTTGGAGCCTGGAAAACAAAGTGGAATATTAGCAGGTATTACAACTAAAAAGACCTTTAGAAGTGAAGTTTCTTCGCTTGATTTCTTTATTTGCTACTCACTTTTGGATTCAGCCTTTCTAGGCTGAACTGACGGACTAAACTCAGTCTCTTTGGTGAAACGAAAACTGGTGGTGCTCTCCTGAGTGGCAAGTCGCCAGCCGATGGACTCAGATCCCTTTATCACCAGCATGGAATGAGAAATGGAAGATGAAAGAACGAAGGAGGATTAAGCTTGAGAGTATTATTTGGTTAAAGAGGACCCCATAGATGTTACCCAAAATGCACCATTAATATGTTAATATTGTTAACTGTTGAGGTTAGTTCTTCAGAGGATGACAAAAATCACTCAGAAGAAACAAGATATCGGATTCGTTGGTCAGCAACCTTTTATTAAGTGAAGAATATACATTGACTAACGAGCATTAGAAAGTTAAACAGCTCATCTTGTGTACCCCCAACAGCTTACAATATATTTGATGTATTTACTGATATATAATCACATTCTTTCACCTGAGTGTTTAACAGTGTAAATCACTGAAAATTGGGCACAGGGAGTATCCTATGGCTTTGTACCATACAACAATTTATTCAGTAACATATGAGAAGTACAGGTCCTTTAAAAGCCATGCATGCATTAGCTTAAATGTGTTAGCAACTGAAAGTAAACTTAGAATGTTACACAATGAAAAAAGTGCTAGTGTGCAACAATTTACCCCAACATAAAACATCCTATGTGCATTTGAATGCCTGGATGCACTTGATTAACGCCATTTTATCTGTGAACCAGAGGAATGTGAAGTCTGGCACGCAACCACACTTACAGCGTCTTTGCTGCTCTTCCCCAGGCTAAAACGCAAGCGCAGAGATTTGCGCGGTGCTTCTTTTTTGCCGGCTTTGGGAGAAAAGCAGCCAGCCTTCCCAGATTCAACTCTGAAACAGATATTAAAACAATTATCAACATGAGATGAGTCAGTACCATGCAACTCTGGGGATAATATTTCAGAACTCTTATCTCGCTGTATAGTGAAGCATAGTGGGAAATGCATGGCTGTGTGGCAAAATGCATCTCTCCATAAGAGACAAATAACAAGAAATTTAAGGATAGCAGGAGGAAGAAGAAAATGTGTACCTGTTGACAGCATGTCTGTTGCTGAGTCGCCGGCTCTTCCTCCTTACAGACGTAGCCGATTGCCTTCTAGACCTGCCTGCCGGCGACAGGATATTTTGGGAAGACTCCAACACCCCTGAAGCACTGTAAGCTACAATATACAGAAGGGGGAAAAAATATGTTAACTTACCCACAAGCTTTCGAGATAACACAACAGTGCTGATGCCCATTTGATTAAACACTCATCAATACCTGATCCAGGAGTGGAAGTACCGCTGAACAAAGAATTGGGAAGTAAATCAATCCCAAGGTTCTTTTTGACAGATCTACGTTTCTTGTTCGAGAATCCAAAAGAGTGACCAGATTCCAGAGGAAGCTTTCGTTTTGAGGAAGGCGTTGCAATCACAGGAGTTGCGGAGGAAAAGACTGGCAAAAATCAAAAGAGAATGAATGTCTGTGAATGTGCAGAATTTGCTGTGTTTGCATTTAAAAGCATTACAAAGATGATTCTGAGCCAAGGCACTGAGATTTAGCATTCAATGTAGAGGTTGATCCATGCAAATGGAAGGCAGAAAAGCAAAGACAAGACATTAGAAACCAGGCACAATTTCACATCATTCATTTGACTTCTTATTCATGATCAAGGCCAATGTGAATCTATTTTATTTGAAGCGCACCAGAAGACAGAAAGCTTGTTGTTTTATGAGCACAGCAGATGGATTACTTCAGTATCATCATGCTATATGACAGGCAACATCATCTCATCCGACCACAGTACCTACCAAAACTGTCTGACTGGGGGGCTTTTGTTGGTGTTCTATTAGTTTTTATCTTATTCAGAGCACCATTGACCATATCTGAAATATGAGACAAACCGGACCATAGAAACAGTATTTACTGACTAAAGCTGCTGCAAAACATTATTCATTCACAGGTAATGTGATACAGGGCTCTATTTTACATGGATATGTCTGTCTTCTGTCACAAAATATTTCCACAGTAGTTGCACCGGATGAGTTACAGTTTTCACCAAACAAAATATAGTCTTACCTCCGAAGCTGCGTCTGTGTCTCTTCTTCATCCCCGAGTTCAAGTCCAGCTCCTCAAGTTCATCATGAGTAGGGGACAGAACGCCCGCCTCACAGCCCATCATGGCTGGAATTTTCTCTTGAAGACACTGTGGCAACACACCTGTGACACACAGACACAGTCGATATTAGCTAAAAAGCTACAGTAGTGACACACAGTACAGGTAAAATGCCTCAAGTCAGGTCATACCAAAGCTGTGGGCATTCTCTATGAAGCAGTGTACTATGGCTGCCTGCAGCTTGAGGCGTCTCTCGGTGTTGGCGTTCATCTTCTCTGTACCGTCTCCAAAGTGAAGGAGGTTTGGGGCCAAGATTACAGACAAATTACTGCTGTCCATCTTATTCTCTGCACTCCTGTGATTAAACAAAGAAAAAACAGTAATGTTTTTATGAAGACCAAGATAAAAAAGATGGAAAAAAACATCTTAAACGAGGGATGGATGCTTCATAATAATCCAGAGAGAAGAATCCAATTAAATTAAACTCTGGCACCTCTTAGACACGTTGTTGAGGAAGTCAAAAAAGTGACGCAGGGCGGTTAGGTTTCTGTCCGGCAGCACGCAGGACAGCAGAATGGTGGCAGATGTCCTGTCCTCCGCGGTGGGGAGCTGCTGGGCCTTGAGAAAAGCCTCTTGCAGCTCTGTGGTCAGCACCGGCTCTGGCAGCTCCCTGAAGAACTGCTTCACCAGACCGGCCACATCACAGGGGAGCGCAGTGGACAAGCACTCCTCACCAGCGTCCAATTTTGCCTGAACAAACAAAACAGCTCTGTTGTGTTAGACCTTTCTCAGGGTCAAGGGCCCTCAGTGAATACAAGGTCGACTTCAGCCATCACTCACCCTGAGCGCTTTCAGGCGAATGACAGAGCCAGATTTTCTGAACAGGCCCTCGGTGTCGACGTGCGCCAGCAGTTTCATGCATGCGTCGACCAGAAAGCTAAGAGGGTAGGGAAATCTCATTAGCACAAAATGTACAAGGCAGGACATGAAATGACTTGCCAAATGTGAGCTCGAGTAAATAAGCATTTCGACTTGCCTTGGCACGCTCCCACATTCCATATTATAGTACGGTAAGTTCTCCAGGGACACCCCGAAAACTTTTGTCTGAGGGAACAATCGAACAATGAAAAATAGGACATTAAGATCCAATATTGATCACATTTAAACAGGCTACACAATATGGAGGAGGACAAATGTCCTGTCGGCTGGTAATTCATTCTAAGATCGCGTGCCAGCAGCATCACAGACCTGAGGTATTTGCCTCAGTCATGTTTTTTTTTTACTGCTATATTAAAAATGCTCATGGGTCAGTTTGATGGCTGGCAGCCAAACATTCCTATTGTTTCTGAGAACAACGTTATAAGCTACAACAGCCACTTAATGTTGGCTTTTAACTTCAAAGATCGTAATCTGTTCAGTGTGTTTTTTTAGAGTAGAAGGATTACTTAATTTCAGTTCAACATTTCTTCACCAAGTCTGAGTTCAAGTGTGCTGTCTCTTACCACATCTTAGGGCATTCCCTACAAATGCAGAAGTTCAGCATTCATTTGAAAAAGTCACAAAGTCTCTCCCAACAAATCTTGTGACTCCTGTTAGCCAATTATGAGTGACGTGCACAGGAAGAAACAAGGCTTTCAGAGTTCATTTGAAAATCAACCGACATTAAATTCAGTTATGGTCTTGCTAAAGTATGGGCTTTTCTTGCCAAAATGTCCAAAAGTCCACAAGAAAGTGCCACAAAGATTTATGAGAAAACATTGCCCTTTATGTGTTTTGTGAGACTTGGCTTTTTGTTGCTGGTAAAGAAGTTTATGGTGTGAATAATCACGAGAACAGCCAAACAAAGCATCTGCACTGACTGACATGGGGTGACAACAGCCTGTGAACAAATGGGTTTCATCAGTGGGGGCATGCTTTCAGTAATATGCTAATCTGATTCAACAGATTAACAATAGTATGTCCAAGGCTGATACTGTGTGAACTTGCTGAATCTGCCATAACAGACTGTTATCAAGTCACAAATAAAACAAGTAAATTATGCTGTAAGTTACACTGGTGAATGTTTTCCTTTACTTACCGAGCTGCTGGCTGCAGACTTGCAGCTGGCTGCTTTGTTTTTGTTCCAGTTCTTTGTCTTTATCCCGTACGCTGTGCGGAGATGCTGCACAGCCACTAAACGCATCACATTCTTCTCCATGACTTTCATTTTACACTTCTATCTTGTACTTCCAAAAGACCTTAAAAACACACTTCGTCCACTCTCTTCTGTCAGGACCAACGCAAACCGCAGTTACGCAAGTTCTGTCCTGACACGAACCTTTCCAACTTCACTTTCACCAAACTTCTGCTAAGTCATCCTCACGTTAACTGCTCACAAGACGCCCGATCTTCACAAACAACAGTCGACTGTCCCCTCAATAGTAAAAACTACGAAGTCGCTCAGTCCCATAGAGATGTAAACGACTCGATAAACGTGTCAGTACTGGCTTCAGCTACAATGCAGTTAGCTAGCTAACGTTAGCCAGCTAGGTTAACGGCTCGCATTCGCTCATTAAAAACCCTCACGCGGAAAACACGAAAGAGCTTCTCGGTGTCACACGACTTAAAATGACTGTCTACCTGGTCTCAAACGTACTTCTCACTTCCGAATTACTTAGCTAGCTAACCGCATTGTGCTATGTTTCGCTGATCAAATCGTTTGCAAGGCTGCCTGTTTCCGCAGAGTATTCAAACAGAGGCGCCCCCTACGTTATGCGCTCTGATTGGCTGAAACCGCTCGAATAGCATTCTCTAGAGCGCGTGTTTTATTACCCAGAGCAGCCCCGCTGGGCGGGGCGGTTTCTGTTGCGACAGATCAACCTTAAAGTGGACGCTTCTTTTCAACCGGTTGACTCTGTGATAGAAACTAGTCGCACCTTTAAAATGGGAAATGCATGAAGCAATGTTGGACAGGATCATGTTGTACACATTGTAACAAACAAACGCCCATTTTGATTAAGTTGTAACTATTATCGGATGTAATATCTTTCAACCTGCTTTTATGCCTCTGGCACATGATGTATAGCCACTGTGTGAACTATCTGATGATGCTTTGAAAATGAAAACAATATTAATGTTTTTTTAGATCACTTTCTACAGAGTGAGAGGACTGTATAGGGCTGAAAAATAGGGTGACCAGATCCAAATAAGCCAATTGTGGGACAAAGGGTATGTTTGTGTGGGACACGTAACCAATTATGGACGTAGTCTAAAAAGTTGATATATTGTCTATCTAACTTTAAAAAATAAACATTTCTATTCTGTCTGGTAGCTCATAACATATATGCTTTACCTGCTGGTTGATTTAGTAGCACAATAGAACTGTACAGGTTACAGGTAAGACCTTTATTTACCATGTGAAGGACTTAATTATTATAGTCTAAGCAGCCCTGTTTATATTTTAGAAGCATCGTGTGCGTTTCTTTTACTTCGGGGGGGAACTATTGGTGTTTTTAATTCTCTCAAACTACTCTCCACATCTGTAACTACAACTGCTGATTTTGTTCGACCACATGGCATTTTGTTTTTTTGTTTTTTTTTGCAATCTCCAAGTCTGGGAAAATGAAAAGGTGCTAGCTTACAACCACCGTCTGCTGACCTGTATGGCTGGGAGTGCTGCACACTGTGGTAAATGCTGGTGATTTCAGCTGCTGTTATCTTATCTCTCTGGCAGTCATCTTTGGGTTTCAGGAGGAATGTTTTCATAGATTGGCTCGTATCTTTTTGAGCCACACGTTTCTTACGAGACTCGCAGGTACTGTGTCGCTTCAGGTCGTGTGAAATTGGGAAATAACTCTGGCAAAGTTCGCAAAAAAACTCGTTGAGAATCGTAAAGACTCTCCCAGTCTCTGTTGTAGCTGCATCGTCGTTTTTTGTGGTAGTTTCCGTTATAGTCTGTCAAACTCTGCATCCCAGGGGGCGGGACAGTGGAGACAGTGACAGGTTAACTTGATTGACTGCGCAGTTTGATTGACAGCCGTCGCTCCTTTCTTCACATCCCATCTTGCTAGACGCTGCAGCCTATTAACATAATCTTTCTATTTTTATACACAGTCATCTTCATAACTAATACATCTAACTCCCAAAAAGGTGAGTACACCAGTAAAAGTTTCTCAAGTAAAAGTAAATGTTCACTTCTGTCTTCAACCACTAGGTGGAGGCATCACCAACCTTGTTTCAGCAAACTCTTGAGCATACCAGTGTGGGTGGAGTGGCATGAGCCAGGATCACACAGGGAGGTGGTGTACACGCAGGTGTCACACTACATAATGACAGTGTCACTCATTATTGTGTGTACTAGCAGAGCGGTGAGCATGGCAGACCATGGTTGAATGGACAAGGAGTGAATACAAATTGAGAAAACTCCACCAGTGGAAAAGGTAAATCTCAAGGTAAATTCTGAAAATTGGCAATATCTTAAAGACAAAGCAGAAGAGTGTCTTTAGATCACAACCTCTATCTCCCTGAACTTTAACTTTCTATTTGCTTTAAGTAACAGTTCTTTGTCGATGTTTATCCGCTGTATTGTTGGTTTATGATGATGATCTGAAGTTAAAAAGATGCTAACATGTTGATGCTGATGTGACTGCTATTTGGGTATAAGAACAGTAGGCTGCATATTTTTTAAATGATAGACAGGGGTCCAAAAATAATTTGAAATGATATATAAATGTATATATATATATATATATTCAAATAATTAATCTGTACTTTCAACTTTCGTGCAGTGTTTAACTCCACAAAGTTATCCAGATCCCTGCATGCTGCTTGTTTTCTGTCGGTCAAAAACAGTACAGGAGATACTCTCACAAGGGCTTATCTTTATTACAGAACATACACATATATATACAGGAGACAACAACGTACAAATGCATGGACGAAAGGAGGTTGGTTGTGTGTTTAGAAGCACTTCCTGTGGACAATGGAGGGGCCTGCCTCATCGTACTCCTGCTTGCTGATCCACATCTGCTGGAAGGTGGACAGGGAAGCCAGGATGGAGCCACCGATCCAGACGGAGTACTTCCTCTCAGGTGGAGCAATGATCTAGATAACAAATAAACAACATTTGAGTTTTAATGAGTGCTAATTCACTTTGTCTTGATTTGATAACATAAAACCTTTGCAGTTCTCTCACCTTAATCTTCATGGTGCTTGGGGCCAGGGCTGTGATCTCCTTCTGCATACGGTCAGCAATACCAGGGTACATGGTGGTACCACCGGACAGCACATTGTTGGCGTACAGGTCCTTACGGATGTCAATGTCACACTTCATGATGCTGTTGTAGGCGGTCTCATGGATACCAGCAGACTCCATACCTGGTAGAGGACAAGCACAAGCGATGAGATTTGTCTGAGACAGAATGCTGCATGTCTTCTGTCTATCAAAAAACATTCAAAATTCAATCAGTTCCTCACCAATGAAAGAAGGCTGGAAGAGGGTCTCTGGGCAACGGAAACGCTCGTTTCCAATGGTGATGACCTGACCGTCGGGCAGCTCGTAGCTCTTCTCCAGGGAGGAGGAGGAGGCAGCGGTGGCCATCTCATTCTCAAAGTCAAGAGCCACGTAGCACAGCTTCTCCTTGATGTCGCGCACGATCTCACGCTCGGCTAAGGGACAGAAAGTTCACATGTTGAGAAACAACACGTGCAAACCTCTTGCATGTGCATTAAACAAATTAATCATGATAGCGTAAACCTACCGGTTGTGACAAAGGAGTAGCCACGCTCAGTCAGGATCTTCATCAGGTAGTCAGTCAGGTCGCGACCGGCCAGATCCAGACGCATGATGGCGTGGGGCAGAGCATAACCCTCATAGATGGGGACGTTGTGGGTCACACCATCACCAGAGTCCAGCACGATACCTTTAGCAAGCAGAAAGGAACCATAGTTATTGAGCTATGCATGCCTGTGAAGGCGAGAATTGGCAGCTAGGTTGGCGCTCTTGAAGTATGTCTCACATCATAAACTATATAATGCTGCTGAATTCACATGGCACACAGTCTGCTGGAGAGAGATTAACACCTCCAGTTGACAATGAGACAAGTATCTAGCCAGATGGTTAAACAGTGCCCCCTCTTATGTTAGCTCCTTGCTTTACTTACCACAGACAAAAAATGGGTACATGTGAAAAAGCTGCAGTGTACTGACCGGTGGTACGACCAGAGGCGTACAGGGACAGCACAGCCTGGATGGCCACGTACATGGCAGGAACGTTGAAGGTCTCAAACATGATCTGCAAGAAAAAGGGAGCAGAATATGAAAGATTCATCTCCACTCAAGAACAAGTATATGATAACGCAGCGGAGAGTAGTGACTATAAAGTACCTGGGTCATCTTCTCCCTGTTGGCTTTGGGGTTGAGGGGGGCCTCAGTGAGCAGGGTGGGGTGCTCCTCAGGGGCCACACGCAGCTCATTGTAAAAGGTGTGGTGCCAGATCTATCAGAGGAAGGAAGAGAACAGCTGTTGATGTCTGGCCTGAAACAACAAGTAGCCTCCACCATGGCTGTGAATTCTCAGGGATGCGGAAGGGTCAGCTGCCATAAATGTTGTAAATGAGTCCTACTGTCAACACGGACCTTCTCCATGTCATCCCAGTTGGTGATGATGCCGTGCTCGATGGGGTACTTCAGGGTCAGGATACCCCTCTTGCTCTGAGCCTCATCACCTACGTAGCTGTCCTTCTGACCCATACCCACCATCACACCCTGAGGGAAGAAACATAACAGGAGCATAAGATATCGGAAGTCGAAGCTGCTCTTGGTTTTGACTTGGCAGGGACAGATTGAAGCCTACCTGATGGCGGGGCCTTCCAACAATGGAAGGGAAGACAGCACGGGGAGCGTCATCTCCGGCAAATCCAGCCTTGACCAAGCCAGAGCCATTGTCGCACACAAGGGCGGTAGTCTCATCGTCGTCACACATGATTAGGCTTTACTGGGCTGGTCTGAAATTTTGAGGGAGGGGTGAGAAGGTTTAGGATGGGTGTTAGGAAGGAACAGCTGTCTAAACTGGCTCTCATGGAATACATAGCACAAAGGCCTGTTATAATTGAACAATCACAGACACGTTATCGCTGGAGTGGCTGATGATGTGATGACTAGACCTGCTATATCTGGAGGAGTCAGTGACATAATCAATAAATCACGCACATGATTAAAGGGGCAGGCTGTAGTTTTAGAGAAGGAATTCGAACTCAGAATTTTGATATGTACAATATTAATGAGGTACTAATACAATTAATATTGTATTAGCACCCAGAGGCATGTTTAATTAGCTGTCTATACATAGCACCCCTTCATATTCTGCTCCCTTTTTCTTATAACTGAGAACAGTTATTATAATTAATAATAATAACACTTTTTGAAGCTAGAAAGGTGGCAGGGTCTGCCACATAAGCAGTATGATATTGTGTTGTCCTTTAAAGGTAGTTTGTTTATTCAGTCATGAAAATGAAGAGAGTTTGTTTAAACATAAAAAAATACAGTCAATGAAGATCTTTCTCTTTCACCCCCAAAACTACATAGTGCACCTTTAAAACATGCATTAGCAGGGATCTAGGTGGTATTCAAAGACCTGCCAACACTACCTCAACTGCTCTGGACTTATTATCACTTTCAAACACTAACACACCTCAATGGGTGCTATGTATAGACAGCTAATTAAAACATGCCTCTGGGTGCTATTTTGGTGCTAACCTTGTTGGACCACTACTGATACCATATCTTCACAGTCGCGATTGTTCCTGGGACATCTCAGAGCTGCTGAGGTAGCACCAAAAAGGGGCATAACAGAGCCAACCTGTGAGCTATTTTAAGCTCAGCACCCCCAGTTTGCTTAACGGAGTGAAACAAGTGACACATGCATCTCCTGCTATTTCAGGTCTGCGAGAGGTTGACTGAGAGCCAGGCCAGCACCCATCTGTCGGGACACCGTTTTACTACACGGCTCCATGCCTCAGCTGCCTCTTAACTTCATTCATTCAAGCATAGGTGGATTTGGTCAGCTTCTCCAACGCTTTTTGAGCACTGATCCAAGGAAAACCATGTAATATGCTTGAGATACAATATGTAAAGTTCTGTCTATGCTTCCACAGAAAATCTATTCTAACAATGTTGATTTTAAAATCCAATGGCAATCAATGTAGGATAACCAGTTACTCCAGTTGTAACCCTGCCCAGCACTCATCCATTCATTCATCTATGTATCATCAGCTCAAAGCACAACTAATAGACTCTGACAGTCATCACACAAATGACAGTAATTACACAAGTGACACAGACACGCTCAGTATCTCAGAGAAACAAGCCAGGAAATGGACTCACCAAGTTGCACTGGTAGGCGGATGCTTCCACTGGGACAAAGGCTGAGGGTGAGAGGAGCCCCTTAAATAAGACCCAGACCGGGTCTAGGGACCAGGGGCGGGGCTGAGGGTTCACACAAGTCCAAATAAGAGCTGCCAGCAAAAATCATCAAGCCCCAGGAAAGTGTTTTTTACATACATGGATGGAAGACTGCTCGGCTGACACAGTTGAATGAAATGCTGATGAGAGAAGTTAATGTGGAATATTATTGGTAGTTGTCAAATAAAAGGCAGTGCATGGGGGCTTATCATACAGGCATCTGCCTCCATTTGGTTTATTTATTTTATTATTTAATGCAACAGATTAAGATTCCTCTTAAATTCTCATTAATGCAGTTTCATTTTTGAAAGAAACACAAAGATTAATCTGTATTTCTTAAACTGAACGTTTATCTCATGACCCTGTATGGTACTTTGTGCTTTCTAACAATGCATACTTGCATTCATCTTTAGCCCTGAAATTACATATACAAATCAACAGTGTGAATATCATGCAATCAGCACTTTAAAGTACTGTATTTTCTGTCACTCTGTTGCATAATGAATGAGCATGCCTATATACAATTTGAACTTCATTCATTTGGAGTGTAACTAGGCTCATAACCACCAAGAAGACCCACTCTGATGACCCAGTCAGCCCAGCGTCACCGGTGTCTTGTTAAGGAGATGAAAGCATTGTATATGTCTGTGAACCACGCTGCTGGTATGCGCACTGAGCCTCCTCGGCGTGTGGAACAGCTGATGGTAACGCCAGCCGGGCTCTGTATCTCATCTGGCTGTCTGAGTGGCCTGCTGGTGTCAGAGCTCAGAGCTGATTGGCCTAGCCGTCTCCTTGTAGGGTTATGCTGAGCAGGAGAGTCACTGCTGAGCGGCCACTGAGGCTCCCGAGACGTGAGCTTGCAGAGAGGAGTTCCATATTTGTGCCACCCACTTTTCCATATATTTCCTGCATGTACGTTACACCTTATGAGGACAAACTCTCATCTGTGCAGGGATTATACAAACATTTGACGGATTATTTGTTGATGCAACATCATGTCAAGAAAAAAAAATGGTTAGAGCTCACAGGATCTCATTCATGTATTTGTAATTATTAAAGAAATGTTTTGATTTGAAGCTTCAGTTATGGTTAAGAATGACTCCGGTGTTAAAGAGCAGTATATAATATGTGAGTTTTTTATCATAGCTGGAGGTATGTGAGAACATTCCCCTGCTCCACCAGATACCAGAGCCTCCTATTTATAGCTGTTTCCTCTCTATCTGGACAGATAGGAGCTGGATGCAGCTGAAGCATCTCATAGTTATTGGCTTAAGACCTTCATAGATTGGATTAATATTGTTTTGATACATGATTAGAAGAGGGGTGATTTATGATCAGGCTTTTCTACCCAGCAACAATGAGAGGCAGTGTTCACTGATAAATCCTGAAGCTTTTGAAATAAAAATTTAATATATAGAGATTTTTTGCAAACAATACATAAAATATTATGGGGGAACTCCATCAAGGACGGTTTATTAGCCATGAGCAGCACTACAAAGTCTGTTGTTAATGTCTTCTGTGGCTCTGGAGGAGCTTTGTCAAGTCCGAGAACACAACCTCTAGTCTTGGCTCTGGATCGAAAACTATTAATTCGTAACAGAGTGACTGCATTCCTAACTGGAGGGGTGGGGTTTATGAAGACGTGTCACAAAAATGCCATTGGTAGCACTGTGGGATGTGTAGGATCCAGTGTTTTTAGACAAAGGTCAGGATATGTCAGCCTGTATTACATCATTCTTACTACACTAAATCACTGCATTACCCCATAAAGTAACCATGAGACCTCTGACTCACTCTCTCTGCTCCACCACTGCTCTTCTTATCTTTAAAAGTTTCAATGGTAGAAAATAAGTAATTACTGAAGTAAAAAATGTGCTTCGCTTAAAGTATTTCCATTCGCTGCCTCTTTATACCTCTACTTAGTTCCAATGGAAACATTGTTCAACATTTATCAACATTAAGTTCTACTTTACAAATGAAGATTTCTCATACAAAACATATGATGCACTTATAAGTGTCTTTTTATACATTCAATTTCACAACAGGATTTAAAATACTTAAAATTACAGTACATTAACAGTAAAATGCAACTTACACATTAATGCATTAGTTGTATTTCATATAATGATAAGGTGATAGATAGAGATAGATAGATAGATAGATCATTATTTATTTGTTGATTATTATAATCATAGTTTAGCAGAGAATGAAAATACTTAATTAAAGTAAAAGTAACTTAAAAATGTACTTCAGTAAATGTAATTAGTTGCTTCCCACCACTGTATAGTGTCACTCAAAGGGGTCATTTAACATTTGATAGGTGTATTTTGCAATAACACTTACATACTCTTAACATATTAAATGTTTTTTTCCTATGTTAAATATTTTTTATACTTTGATCATCCTCCAGCTCTGAGTCACTCTCTGACATCAGCAGACGCCTTTTCCCAGCATCACTTCACTTCACTTCAGGATAATTACCGCCCTCTAGCGGCCACTTTGGAGAACGCACTGTGATGACGTATCACTTGCGACCGAGCTGGGAACAGCCATGCGCCAGCTGCAGCGTTGTTATGGTCGGCGCTGTGATAAGTTAGCTGTTACGGAGTAGTTAGTGACAGAGAGGCGTTTCTCCGCCAAATTCGAGTTTCCAAAGCGTCAGAGGAGCGGGGGACGGCGGTGAGAGCCGCGGCGGAGCAGCGCAGTGCTGAGCGGGGAGCCCCTCTTCCTCCTTCTCGTCTGACGGCTGCGAGTGTGACAGGACACGAGCACTGCCATGTAGCTGAGGCAGAAGAATGAGCAGTCAGCACACTCCAACAGATGGGACAGACGACCCAACGGTCCAGCAGGAAAATGAACTAGAAGCCCTCGCGTCTATCTTCGGAGATGACTTCCAGGATCTGCGGAACAAGGACCCGTGGAAGGTAGCTAGACGTGCTAGGCAGAACGCATTTCCTGAACAGAGCTGATGGGTTTAAGTTGACTACTATTAGCTGTAGTAATGGAGGGATGAGCCCCACTAAAGAGCAGTGTGTATTTCCAGGTTAAAAGGCCTCCAGAGGTGTACCTCTGCCTGCGGCCCAACGGGCTGAGCACTGGGGAGGAATGCTACGTGACGGTGGACCTGCAGGTCAAATGCCCACCCACATACCCAGACGTGTGAGTACTACTGACCCCTGACCTCTGCCATGTATTCACTGAGGCCATTTGTTACCACTGCACTGCCAGGTATCCAGACACACAATGAACAGATAGACTGGCTGTCTCCACATACTGATGTGACAGGGTACCTTTTGTTATGAAGCGACTGAGTGGGTTATAGTGCACTTATTTACTAGCCCCGGCAGCAATATGCAGGTTTCATGGTCTGGAAATTGACAGTTATAATATTGTATACATTTGTTTATCAATGGTTCTGAATTCTACCATATTAGTGCGATGAAAGAATATATATGTTCCAGGTATATATCACGCTTCCTGTCAGGACTTGATATTTTGTTAAAATATAATAAAGTGTTTTCATTCCTCACAACAACAATAATTCTAATAATAATAAACATTCTAATAATAATAATTTTTTGACCATGATATTTTCGTAGGTGTGGTATCGTACTGTGAAAATCTCAAAACCCTTGGAAACCTAGTTTGCGCACTTTAAATCTAATGCTTCCTAACAACTTCAATCGTTTATTTTAAACCATATTATAAACCATAAATTCTTTATTCATAAAATAGGATGCTGCAGTAAAAGATGAAACAGTAGAAATAGATATTTTGAAAAATTTAGATGCTGAAAGCTGAAAAAGCTTTGTTATCTAGGATTCTAACTTTGTGGCACCGCAGGACATTTAGTTTTTAGATGTACTGGAAGAAAATACCTCTGACAACCTTTTTTGTTTCCTTGTATTTTTCTTTTTTACTTAGTCGACGTACTTATTTCTTCTTTCTTTTTTATCTTTATATTACACTGTTAAATACTGTCTCTAGATGTAGGTAATACTATTATATTTGAATTTTGCACTGCACTGTTTTGTTCCTTGCAGCAAAGATAAAGGAGGATAAAGGATAAAAAGAGCAGCTCGGAGGCAGTACAAGGGCACAGTGGATGTTAGTTCCATCGTCAAGTTTACTTGTTTTTATTCTACCGCAGTTATAGCCTCAAAATAGTTTCACACTCACATGGTTGAGCACAGGAAATAAAATACCACTCTGCCTTAGAGCCTCGTTTTGTCTTTTGAAAGAGAGCTGCCTTGTGACACAAGAAAACCTTGAGAGGAAGTGTTGTCTGATCAGTAAAGCCTACGTTAGGTTATAACCAGAAAACAAATGAAAAACATGACAACAAAAGGCAGAGAAAGGAAGGAAAATTTCACCAAAAGCTGGCACTGACTGAAAATAATCTTGTTTATCTTTTCTCTGCTCTGATCCAGATTTAAATGAATTTTTTTGCAGATTTAAGAGTATTTTGTTGATAATTTCCATATTACTTTTCCTTTCAGTGCCACCACGTACAGTGTGTCTCATATCATACAAGTTACAAATCTAAGATAGAAAAGCAGCTTCTCTGTGTAGGATTTCTGGAGATAAGACTCATAATTGTTTCACAAATTGTGCACCTAATATCTCCAATAGGAATAAGCACAATTTTGCGATGCATGAATAGATTTTATACTGGAAAGGAATTACAAACAAGACCCACAAGCACAGTCACAACTGAACAACTACTGAGATTTCTATCTGCTCACAGCCTGAAAACTATTAGATTTCCCTCACATGCGCTCACATGATTGGTAACAAATTGAATAGATGCTGCATGTTTGTCCACCCGCCACCATGGCTTTTACCATTCTAGGACAGTAGCCCGTCATGCCCGATGTTAATCCAGGCACAATCAGTACAAAGATCCATTGTGCAGTTGTAAATGTCATCTAAGTGTTCACTAGTGATCACTGTAACTTGAGTCTCTGGGCACCGCCAGGCCTCCGGAGCTGGAGCTGAAGAACACCAAAGGTCTGTCAAACGAAAACCTCCAGAACCTTCAGAGTGAGCTCACCAAGCTGGCAGCAGTACGATGTGGAGAGGTGAGGACTCACACACTCACACACACACACACACACACATACACACACAGATAAAGGAGTAGTACACACAGACTACCTTTAACCTTCTTCCCCGTCCTCCTAGGTGATGATTTACGAGCTAGCAGACCATATCCAGGGCTTCCTGAGCAAGCACAACAAACCTCCGTCGCGCTCCTTCCACGAGGAGATGCTGAAGAACCAGCAGAGACAGCAGGAGAAGCGAGCCCAGGAGGAGCAGCAGAGAATGGACCAGCGGCGCAAGCAGGAGGAGGAGATGGTGAGATGGATTAGTTTTATCTGAGGGTTTTGTCACAAAGAATCTTGAATTGCAATCTGTGCAATTTAAACTAAACTCTTACCACTAATAGGAAGCAAAAAAAATATTAGCTAATGAATAATTTATAGCTAAGTCACCAGGAATTCTACACTGTAATGCAACTGATCTAAGTACGCCTATAAATGCAAAATAATAATAATAATGCATAATTCTGCAACACAGTCTACAATAATTTCTGTTACTGGTTAAACATCTGTGTTTTGAAAGTTTGGAAAATGACAGACAGAAGCTCTAGTTGAACAGGATGTCAACTGAAGTATTTTTCTTTCTTGCAGGAAAAAGAGATCATGGCTGAAATCCAAAGAAGAGAGGAGGAGAAACGAGAGGAAAAGAGAAGGAAGGAGATAGCCAAACAGGTGCACTGTTTATTTTGATCTCCATAGAACAGCACAGTTTATTGTTAAAACGCCTGTGGAAATATCACAGCAACAAGTATGGTGACCTTCAGTGTGGTGTTCTATTCACAGGAACGACTTGAGAGTATGGAGCAGTCGGTCCCTGCCGACTCCAGCCTGCTAGGGAAGAGCCCACCCAGCCCCTGTAGAGCTCCTCCTGAATGGACTGAAGCCAGGAAAGCAGTTGGTAACCGCCGCCGGACTACCTCAAGTTGCCGCCACAGGTGTGTAGCAGACCAGCATCACAAAGGCAATAAATGCTTCTCCTGTTAAGAGAAATACTGTCATAATGATCTGAGTTGTTTTTGTCTTCCAAGGCGCGACACACTTAATGAAGACAACCACCGCTCGCAGGAGCTTCTCCACTTCCACAGCAACACTTTTGGTGAACTTGTCGTCCACAGAGGGAAAAGCTTAGGTGAGAGCTGTTTTGATGCAGTGTTAAAGTCAGGTGCAAAAAACAGTTAATCTTACTATGTAACCTGTGCATTTGTATATTTGCGTCTGTGTTTGTGATTGCGACAGGTGTAAGCGAGAGGCTCAGCCGAAGCGTTTATTACGGGTTTGAGGCGATCTCAGGAGACTTTGCTGTGATCTACGAGTGGTCGCTGCGCTGGAACAAGAAGATGGGCAAGTTCTTCACCAGCCAGGAGAAAGGAAGGATTGAGAACTGCAAAAAGCAGGCAAGTAGAGAAGGACTGTACTTTTTAGTCTACATTTATTTGATAACTTTAGTGACTAGTTACTTTGCCCATGCAGACTTTTAACTGATTTTTATCAGCGATCTGAGAAAAAACACATAGATTGCTATAATCGAAAAAATGCTGGATATCTGATCTGAAAATTGGCCAGGCTGATAGTCGGTCGATCTTCACTTTTAGTATGAAAAGAATGAAGTATGAAAATCTGACAAAATACCTCTCAAAGCCAAACCCAATATGCTTAGTTAAAACTGAATTCTTGTGCAGATCCACGGGGCAGAAAATGAGTTCAACTCCCTCCTGAGGCTCGATCACCCAAACTTGGTGCACTACACGGCGCTGAGCTCCACTGAGAAGGAGGACTGCCTCGTGGTAAACATGCTGGTGGAGTATGTGGCCGGCACCAACCTAAACCAAAGCCTAACCTCCCACAGCCCGATCTCTCTGGATAAACTGTGCCATTACACGGCCGAGCTGTTGGCAGCTCTCGACTACCTTCACTCCAACTCTGTGGTCCACAAACACCTGGGGGCCTCCAGCGTGCTGGTGGACTCGGAGGGTCACGTTCGATTGACTGATTACAGCTTATCAAAGAGATTTGCTGATATCTGCAAGGAGGACATTTTTGAGCAGGCCCATGTGCGTTTCTCAGAGGATACAGTGATGCCAACGAGAACAGGCAAGAAAGGGGATGTATGGAACTTGGGCCTGATGCTGCTGGCTCTGAGTCAGGGGAAGGAGTTGAAGGAGTATCCAGTGACAGTACCAGCCAGCCTGCCTGCTGACTTCCAGGATTTCCTCCACAAGTATGTTTGGAGGGATATATCAGCCCATTTACTGTAAATAGTGTACTGTATACTAAACATTAGTGCCGACCATTTTCCAAATCTGTAGCGTATCGTGAGGCTGCAGTGTTTCAGATTTCTGTTTGGTTTGGCTTCCCTAGCAACCATTTCCATTCATATCACTATGCTGCAATCATTTCTGCTGATTTGAATGTTGTCAGTCATGTTATCATAATGTGATAATGCAAATGTGCGTGCATGCAGATTCATTTTAAAATTCTCAGCATGTTATTTTAATGACAAGCAGACATAGTGCAATATGCAAAAACGCCACTTTGTTCCTTTATGATGTTTAATAGACCATCTGTCTAACTTTATTGGCTGTTTTAAAAGTAGTTACTCCATAGATTTCAGTGTAATAGAGATGTCATCCTACCAAAGCAAATTGTTTTACTGTTGACATTATTCAGATCTTTTCCTTGTGTTTGATTCACCGGCTTTGTGTTGTCAGCAGACCTCCAGCACAGTGTGGTTTAGCACAGTAGACTAGATTGTTCCAGCTCATGGCCTGTACAGATTACTGCACAGTCTATTATACTGTCTGTGTGTTTGTCACAGGTGTCTGTGCCTGAATGATGCTGAACGCTGGACGACCCAGCAGCTATTGGACCACGCCTTCCTCAAGCCTCCATCGCCTAAAAACCTGCCACAGTCTCAGGATGCCAGCCCAGAAGGTGAAACACACCCCTAAATTAGTGATGCCATACTATTGTGCACATAATAAAATACTATTGTGCACATAAAAAAAATAAATTAAAAAAACACTAACACAAAGGATTAATCTAATAAGACCAATAGTCCAATAGTTGGTCATGTTTTTTTTCTATCCTTTCAGATCTCGCCGTTGACTTGGCATCATCCGTCATCCCACAGAGTCACATCCTCTACGCTCCGTTCATCTCCGGGGTGCAGAGGCAGTTTTCTCGCTACTTCAATGAGTTCGAGGAACTCCAGCTTCTTGGAAAGGGAGCCTTTGGTGCAGTAATAAAGGTAAGCTTTGGCTTTAACGGGAGAGACGCTGGCTGTGATTTCTTCAGTCTACACCTTCACTTTCCTTCTCTTGCACCTCCAGGTTCAGAACAAACTAGACGGCTGCTACTACGCCGTGAAGCGCATCCAGGTCAACCCAGCCAGTAAGCAGTTCAGACGGATCAAAGGCGAGGTGACGCTGCTCTCACGCCTTAACCATGAGAACATCGTCCGCTACTACAACGCCTGGATCGAGCGACATGAGACGCCCTCGATGGGAGTCCTTACCAGCAGTGACAGCTCTGAGGCTCAGAGCGCCGCCGACAAGCGTCCTCATGGCAAAGAGTCTCGGCAGCGCCTCAACGAGCTCGGCCTCCCCGACAACTTGGAGGACAATGCGCCGCCTCCGGTCCTGTCGAGCTCCGTGGAATGGTCCACCTCCATCGAGAGATCCTCCAGTGCCAAATGTAGCGGACACCAGTCAAGTGATGAAGAGGATGATGATGATGAGGAGGAGGATGTTTTTGGTGCCTCTTTTTTGTAAGTGTTTATTTATTTATTTTTTTTAACCAACAAGACTTTTCCTAGGTCAAAACGCTTGATACATCACTTTTTTGCTTTCAGGCCGTCAGATAGCGAGAGTGACATCATCTTTGACAATGGCGATGAAAGCACAGACGAGATGTCGCAGGTTTAAATATTTACCCCTCATTTATTCACTTGTTTTGTCAGTTTTCACAAGTGCAACAAACTGACGGCTTTTCCTCACCCAGGTCGAGCAGAGCAAAAGGCCGGTGATCGACACAACAGAGAGCACAGACTCTGAACGACCTCCCCCCATAGCACATTATCTGTACATACAAGTAAGCTTCACCTCCATGCTCCTTTCTTACCACTAGAGGTCTCTCTGCCTTGCATCTGATACATGTGTTCTGCTTCTAACAGATGGAATACTGTGAAAAAAGCACTTTAAGGGACACGATAGATCACGGCTTGCACCGGGACCAGAATCGTTTATGGAGACTCTTCAGGGAAATACTGGACGGCCTTGCTTACATCCACCAGCAGGTGTGTTTACGTATTTGACCCTCCTTTAAAGATTATAAGCCTATTTGCCATAGTGTCCCAAAACAGGAAGGATTCAATTTTAGCCAGGATTCTTTCATACTTAAATAGCAATAACATAAATGGAAGCCATGTTTTCAGGTCTTTTAATCCACCCTTCTCTCTTTTAGGGCATGATACACAGGGACCTGAAGCCTGTCAACATCTTCCTTGACTCGCAGGATCATGTGAAGATCGGAGACTTTGGCCTGGCCACGGACCATCCCGCTAATGTGGTATGCATCTAATGTAAAATGTCTTACTACAGAGATGAAGATGAGAACCAATAGAGATGAGATACTGTTTATCTTTCTCAGGCTGCAGGTGTATTTGAAGTGGAGGAGAGTGGCTCAGTAGTGATGACCAAACCAGACCCAACAGGTGGAGAGAGTTTGAAAACATTCACGTTGTAAATAATGTAAATAAAAATAAAATACATTTTCTTCCCTAACACTTTGTTTTGCTTTGGCATCACTGTTCTACAGGAAACATGACCGGCATGGTTGGCACTGCCCTATACGTCAGTCCAGAGGTTCAAGGGAACACCAAAGCCACCTACAACCAAGTAAGATTTCAGTTTGTATTGGAATATAAATATGATTTAAGAGTCTCTGAGTGTCTGGTATTCATTCATCCCTTCTGTCTTTAGAAAGTTGACCTGTTTAGCCTGGGCATCATCCTGTTTGAGATGTCCTATAAGCCCATGACCACAGGAGCGGAACGCATCTCTGTGCTTGGCCAGCTACGTGTGGTAGGTCCATGTTCAAGACTGGGAGCCATCTATGTAGAGGCTTTGAAACTGTCACTTATTTCATCTCTTTTCATGCTGCAGGAGCCCATCAGCTTCCCCGAGGACTTTGTTGCATGTCAGCAAGGGACACAGGTGAGGACGCTGCAGCACAGCATTTGGTACGGACCTTTTTTCTCCATGTTTCCCAGTCCATCAACAAAACATCTCTCTGTGTTTCTTCTTTGTGTCTGTCAGAGGAAAGTGATAGAGTGGCTGTTGAAGCACGACCCGGCCCTGCGGCCCACCGCCAACGAGCTGCTGAAGAGCGAACTGCTGCCTCCACCACAGATGGAGGAGTCGGAGCTACACGAGGTGCTACAGCACACCATGGCCAATATCAACGGCAAGGCCTACCGCACCATGGTGGGCCAGCTGTTCGGCCAGAACACCTCTCCAGTCATGGATTACACCTACGACATAGACCTTCACAAGGTATGATGACATGTTTCACACAGGACCAAAGGGAAGGTCACATGTCTGACATAGATGAGTGCTTTTGTTCATTTATTCTTAGAAAAGTATAAAAGTACATCCAGTGTAAAGCCATGGTAAGAAGTAGTTCCCCCCTCTACCTGAAGATGTCACTGCAGACTCATGAATGTCTGCACCAACCCCTCCGTGCTACCTCGCTCATCTGGTCTGTATAAGTGGCCAGCAGAAGGCCTGTTAGTGCTTAATCGATGTCTCCTGATCCCTAACAGAGTCTGTTTGTTTGGTCTCCCTCCAGGGCAGCTTCAGCTTCAACAGTGCCAAATTGCAGCAATATGTGCATGAAACAATCACCAGGATCTTCAAGAAGCACGGTGAGTACACTACGCCTGTTTGCGTGTGAACGTGAGGCTTTGTTGACTCTCCTCTGCAAACCACTTGGACTCCTGACCTGCTGTAAGCCTGTTTTAGGGACCCCAACATCTGCTCCAGTGAGTGGCGGTTTAAACAATAAGTTCACTGTTGGGCAGCGCAGATTCTGTGCAGGTGCCTGTGTTATTTCTGTGCACAGTGCTGATGGTGTCCAGCTGTACTTATTTGTTTATGCTCAGTTAGTATCTGCTCACATGCATCACCTCTCTCAGGGTGAAGGTTATATTATCTTATGCAGATGTTGCAGTGATACATGATGTTTGTTTTCAGGTGCGGTGCGTCTGCAGACACCGCTGTTCCTCCCCAGAAACAGGAAGTTGTATGATGGCAGCGAGCTGGCCTGCTTCATGGACCACAGCGGAATGCTGGTTACACTGCCATATGACCTTCGCGTGAGCCCAACACATGCACATGCACATGCACACCATCACTAATTATACAACTGTTTGCATCAGCACATGCAAACAGTGCAAAGAGTGTGAGGCTGCAATCAGCAGCCGCCGTAAGATCCTGCCACCTCAGGAAACCCTGAGGACTAAATGGTTGTTTCCACACTGTGATTGATTACAGCCTGGTATGCACTGACTTCACTATCATTATACAACTGCCCCAAGTCTCAACTCTCTGTTTGCTGTAGATGGCGTTTGCAAGATTCGTCGGTCGCAACAATATAACACATCTGAAGAGGTAAAGATACATGAACTTACACTTATTTGTGTCAGTAATACTTTTTGATAATAGAAATGATAATGGTTATTGGTTGGCTAATAGCTCCTTTAAAAATAATCTTACATACTTTCCTACACACAAGGTATAAGCAATAAAGTTGATTTACATGTTACTAATTTATTAAACTTTTAAATTACACAGCCTGTCTCATACGCTATGTTTTTCTTTTTACTTAAAGGGTAACTCCCCCAATTTGACAAATTAAAGTGGGTTTGCAGGTCTTGGGGAGTACTGCTGTATATGTGAAAACAGTAGATTAAAGCCTTTCGAAGTTGCATGTAATCTGATGTCACTCAGTGGCTAAGGTGCATTGGAAGAACAATGTGCTGATTTTGTTTTTGTTTTTTTAAACTGTCCAAAATTAGTCCAGTTGGGTTAACAGGTGCAATGCTATCCGTGGACTGCTTTTCAAAAATTGCTGCCTACCCACAACGCAACTTAGCCACTGTGTGACATCACTCAAGGCAAATTATCAGATTACATGCAGTTTCCTCCAGAGCAACAAAAGGCTGTATACTACTTTTTTCACATGTAGTAGTACTCTCCAAGACCTGTAAATACTCTTTGATGTGTAAAATTGGTGGAGTTGCCCTTTAAAACACACCCCTTAACACTAACATTAACCCTAACCCTAATTAAGGTGGGGATGTTTTTGTTAGAAGGGGGATATACCCAATATTATCTAACAAAAATACAATGAAAGATAAAAATAATTGAAATCACCATGATCAGTTTTGCTCATTGTTCGAGCTTTATCACCAGCAGGCCTGCTGCCGCTGACACATGAAGACTGACATTCATGTTGAGATTAAGCACGAGTGACTCAGATTTTCTCTTTGTCTTTCTCAAGGTACAGCATTGAACGGGTGTTCCGCCCCAGGAAGCTGGATCGCGCTCACCCAAGGGAGCTTATGGAGTGTGCCTTCGACATCATCACACCCGTCACCAACAGCCTCCTCCCTGACGCAGAGACCATTTACACCATCTCTGAAATAGTCCAGGAATTCCCGGGGCTCCAGGTCATACACATGAACTGCGTGTATTTTGAATGATCCTGTGAACTGACAGTTTGTGCTGCGCTGCCTCACCCTGAGCGGTTTATTGATGCATCATTGTTCTTTATTTTCCTACGGACGCCTGATGGCAACTTGTCCTGTCTTTGTTTTTTCCCTTTTTACTTCCCACTCACATTCCAAACATACCAAAGTATGTGTAAGCCTGACAGATTTACGCTGGGTTTATTATTTACATAGTAAATCCGAAATGCGTGGCTCTCTCCACTTCCTTCCCTGCCTCCCAGTACAGTCCATTTCCTGTCCACACATCCCAGTGCTGCGTCAGTCTCCAGTCGCAGCACACCTCGTGCATGTTTCATGAACCCAGTCAACTCAGAGTCTGGCCTCTGGTTCATCCCTCATAGATCCTGTTTCTGATCCTCTCCACCACCCTGCTCTTTGTGTGAAAGCTTTTAAGAATATGTGAGTCAGACAGAATGAGAGGGCAGCCGGACACAACAGTCATTATTTACCAAGGTGCTCATTGTACAGTAGTGCTCTTGCTTTTGACTGTAATTGCAGCTAAGGGGGTTAAAGGTGTGTGCGGGTGTGTGTTTGTGACTGCAGGAAAGGAACTATAACATTTACCTGAACCACACCAGCTTGTTGAAGGCCATCCTGCTCCACAGCGGAGTCCCTGAGGACAAACTGAGCCAGGCCGCCAACATTCTGTGTGACGCCATGGTCAGTGAAGGTTGCACGTGCATCACAGATGTTCTCCACATCGCGTGTCTTGTTGCTGATATAATGTTATGAACACGTATAATAGCATTCTTCCTAAATATAGCAGCGCTAACATTTCTGTATTTGCTCCAGAGCGAAAAGCTGACCAAACGTGAGGTGGAGGCAAAGTTCTGCAACTTTTCACTGTCAACCAACAGTGTGAGTGTCCCGCCGGGTGCACGAACCTTCTGTAAAAAAATAATCAGTCGTGTTCTCTCTCGTAAACACTGAGATCCCCTCTCTGTTGCGTCCAGTTGCAGACGCTGTACAAGTACATAGAACAGAAGGGGAGTCTGCTGGACCTGGCGCCACTGCTGACATCACTCACCAAACAGAAGACCGCCGTGACCCAGCTGGCCAAGCAGGGCCTCAAGGACCTGGAGGAGCTCACAATACTGCTGCGTAAACTGGGAGTTAAACTGCAGGTGATTTCTGGTGATTTTCTGTTGAAAGATGGGGTGATGTGTATGTTTTTTTCCCCTTTTAACACAGATGTGTACTCTCTACAGGTGGTGGTGAACTTAGGCTTAGTGTACAAGGTGCAGCATCACAATGGGATCTTCTTCCAGTTTGTGGCTTTCATCAGGAAGCGCAAGCGAATTGTACCGGATATCGTGGCCGCTGGAGGACGCTACGACCACCTGGTGGGTTTTACCGACACTCATCCACATTCCACATGTGATTTTAGTCAAGTCATGGCACAAACCTGCAGCTATTATTGTAAAAATGTGGCCGTAATGTATGCAAACCATATTTTTTTCCATCTGAGATATAGCTCTTTTGTCTGCATTTCATTAATTCCATATGATGCAGTCCGAGTGGTATCTTCATGTGGTTTCTTCTCTGGTCTGCTAGATCCCGGAGTTTCGAGGGCCAGTCCCCACAGTGCCGGTGCCCTCTGCCGTGGGGGCCAGTGTGGCCCTGGACAAAGTCTGTGCTGCTATGGCCAACATGGAGGAGCCGGTGAGAGAGACAAACACACACACACACACACAGACACACACTGGGATCTGACATTCCTAATTATTGTAATGAAGGAGCAGCAGACAGAGCTACATATTTAATGATGCCTTATTACAGCAGGCGGCCGCCACACAGCCACTTTTAGGAACATGTTAATAACTATGATCAGTGTGACTCTTGACGCCGAGGAGTTATTTTTGGAGGTGCATCATTTTCTATTTTTCACATTCAGATTGTGAGACGATGTGCCCAGAAAGCTCTGTAGAACCTGAAGCCAGAGAAGAGCACTGAAATGACTCATTTCTCCCCAAATATATTATACTGCAGCTCACTACATCTTTTACCCTTTTTAACTTCTGTTTTTTCTCTGTATCAGCCATCAGTGAGCTCATGTGATGCCCTGGTGGTCCCAGTGGGACATTCTTCAATGTCCAGAGCCATCAATGTTGTCCAGAAGCTGTGGAGCTCCGGCGTGTCTGCAGACATTGCCTACGATGTCTCACAGGTAAGCGCTCTGCCTGATATCAAACCAGTTTTGATTTGAAGTTTGTCTGTTTTATCATACTAAACAAAGTTTTGTTTACATTCTGTTATCGAATATTTTTTTTTTTTTGTTATCCAAAATGTGTCGTGCATATCCTTGAGGTCTTAACAGAAGTCTTGATCATACCAACATTTTGAAATCATGGATGTCTTTATAAGAACTAGATAATGGACCCAAAGATGGCAGCCATTCAGTTCAATGAAAATTGCTTGACTGGCACTGACTTCTGGGCTTATTTCCACTGCATCGCATCATCATTTACATCACTACGTTGTGATGACGTCACAGATTTTAAAATCGAGTTTCTTGGCTCAAGGAAAATTTTACAAAAGCCTCTGGATTAAAAAAACATATAAGAAAGAGTCATAATTGAGCTCGATTGCAGTTTGAGGTTTCCTGTTTCCTGCAGTGTTACAGATCTCTTTTATAATTGTGGTCTCTGGGGGAAACACTTTGGAAGCAAGACTGAGCATCAGTGCCCTGTGCAGGTCTTGCTATACATCCATGCCTCCATGTTTTTCAACTATAAACATACACTTTGCCTGCAGTTATAAATGACACGAGAACCAGATTACCCATAAAGGCTCGTGGGCCTCTCTTTTTTAACCTGTTTTTTAAAAAAATGAATTTTGTTCTGCCAAAGGTCGCTGTTTCATTTGAGGTGTAGAAAGAAGGATGATTATTGAAAATATCACTGCAACTGCAAGTGCAGCTAAACAGCATTTTTATAAGGAATAATTCAGTAGAAATGCAAAACCTAGTCAAGCCAGAGTCATTAATGCCCTAAGCCTAAATATATCTCAGCTAAAGGAAGCTTCTCAGTAAGTCACTCCCTCATTGTTGCTTCCTGACATGCTGAAGGAAGAATTTTGCAGGAACCTGTAGAGAGGACTACAAACAGCTGCATTGTACATGTAGTAGTTTGAGTAGAAGGATTTCATTGAGTTCGTGTTCATACCCTTATAATTATGTAACTGAGCCCTCATGGTTCTTGTATGTGTAAACTAAACCACATTTCTAACGTACTAGATCCCTGAATAGACAATGGAAATTAGCCATTGTGTATGTGGGTGATCTCCCGAGCTCCACCTCCCTATTCCTCCTGTTCTGCAGTACCTTCATCCCTCCTACAGAGGGCAACGCCTGACTTCCGTTCTTGAGGAAAAAGCCCCTCATCTGTCAGCAGCAGGCTGCTTATCGTGACAGCATCAGAAATAGTAAACATCCCAGAGAATGAGCTGCTCTTTGTGGTTGTTCTTAAAAGAGGCCCACAGGCCTTATTAGGACAACACAACATGGAGTCATTTCAATAATTGTGTCATTCATCTGCAAGACCAGCTTCCAATAAAGTTTTTTGATGAGCATTATTTGGGAAACTCGTCAAGCCAGGCCGAGATCAGGCCCTTCAAAGCAAAGTTATTTATCCTCTGGTCCAAAACTCCTGATGCCATGCCTTTGTCACATTCTTCATGTTTATGTGACAAACTGATCTCAGCCCTGTGTTTGTGTGTTGGTGTAGACGCCCTCCCTGGCACATCGCTGTGCCCACATTTAAATCCTCCTCCTGTTTTTTCCTCCTTTGCTCTTTATAACCTATTGTTTTAACTTTCCACTCCTGCAGTCGACAAGTGTTTGCTTAAATAGTTTTCATTGTCTTTCGTGCTGGCACAGGACATAAGTGACTGGCCACCTTCATTTCCCCTGAGTTCTTAGAAGCAATTAGGAAAGGTTGGGTTTAGCTGAAAACAAGCAGCACTATGTCCAATTTGTCAACAGTGCCTGTGTGCGTATTTGTTGATTATGTATGCAGGCGGCGCCTCGACCGGTGGCGACATGGTGAGAACACCTTGTCCGGACCTACTCACCCATCACTCCCCCTCACTAGACTTTTGTTAACACCTTTCACATGCCGGCCTCTTAACGGGCCGAAAGTGCGGCTTTAATTCATCCTCGGGAGACGGTCCCACTCTTTTAGCTTTTATTAGCCAAATATGGCAAACCCCTTCCACATGCGGTCAGCTCAGGCAAATGGCCCAGAGCTGCCCATCGGCCTCAAGGCTTACCTTTGACTTAATTTGTTCTGTCAATGAGAAAGTTGTGAGAAAAGTGCTGATTTGATGAGGGGGCGAAATCACACAGAAGCCAGATATAACTCTCTGGCTGAAGTTGGAGAATAAATTGGGCTTACGCAAACATATACATTCATACACGCTGTCAGGGTTGAATGCATTACCTGAATACACATTGGTTCTGGTCGTGAGTCCCGGCTCAGTGCACACTCTTCTTGTTCCAAACAAAACCGACTGGCTGCTGCTATAGAAGAATTTTTGAGGCCATGATTCCTCTGTTCCTCCAGAACTGGTTTCCAACCTTAAAGCTTTAGCCGACTGGTATCCCAACAATGCCCCACAGCAACCACATTAACCTCGGTGTTAAATGGGCAGCTTTGATGCTTTTATTATGAAATTCCTGGCACACTATTAAATTTGACTCATAATTCTTTGAGTAATTAATGGAAGAAAACTCTGAAACAGAGTTTGTGTGAGGACAGCAAGCTTTAAGCAGTTTTCAGAAATAAAGCACAGAGTCCGGTAAACACCTCCGTCTAAACTGGCCGCCATCCTCAAGCCCATGTGAGAAGAAATCCAGCATGAATTAATACTCTTTGATAAGACAGTAATGTTTTTTAATGCATTGTTCAGTTGAGCTGAACCCTTAAACCACCACTCACATTATGTGTGTGTGAGTAATCCAGCCTTTTCTCATTGTGCGTGTCATTAGTCTCAGGAGACGTTGATGGAGCACTGCAGGCTAGCCGGCATCAGCTACATGGCCCTGGTCTCAGACAAGGAGGGGATCTATGTGAAGGTAAACCAGCCTTACAGTGCAGTAGGGCTGCAACTAACGATTACTTTCATTATCAATATGTACTGATTACTTTCAAAATCATTTAGTACATATATTGTAAAAGAAAAATGCAGTGAAACAGTTTACCAAACAGTTGGCAACTAGTTTTCTATCGATAAACTAATTGCTTAATCAACTAATCATTGCACCTTTTACAGTGCATCAAAGTATTGTGTAGCATGTTTTTTCCAATCCTGTCCAGAAATTAACAGTAGTTGAGACTACAGTACATTTTTAGAAAACAGCTTTTCCTTGAGTAGCATTGCAGGTCACGCAGCCGTCCAAACTGTTTTGATAAGAGAGAATTATGAGAGTGTTGTTTTCAGCCGCGCATGTTAAAGTCATTTTCTGTCTTCAGGTGAAATCCTTTGAGAAGGACAGACAGTCTGAGAAGCGGATTCCCGAGTCAGACTTGGTGGACCACATCATTCAGAAATGTCGGACCAAATTCTTTGAGGAGAGAAACATCAGGTAAAGACATTTTGGTTTTATGCGCGGCTCGGATGTCTGAATGAGGCTGTTCTTATATAATGTTTGTCCTTGTGCCCCTGCAGAGAAATCTCTGAAAGCCTGTCCCAGAACCCTAAAGGATCACTGCTCAACACCACAGGTACTGTGCTCAGTTCAGTCTGATTTCCACTTACTCCTTACAGACAGCCTCTGTATACAGACTTAACTGTACATTTGCAACCCAGAAGTTTCACTGCAGCATGAAACAGTCACACCTCTGTTTTCATACAGTTGTGCTTTGATTCCTCCAACGTTCTGCGTTCAGCAAAAGCGTTAAATCATGAAATGGAATATTTAACTGATGTGTTACCCAGAGTGACGGACAATAAGTGCAGTAGAAGAATAAGTGTTAAATCTCACATTGCTTTTGGGATGCACACAGGTAGCCAACAACATGTTTTAATTCATCTGAGTAACAGTTAAACATCTTACTGGAACGTGACATTAAGGAGATATTAGAAATGTAAAAAGCCTTCATAATTGGATAAAAAGTGATTGTTTTTATTGATAAAATGTGGAAATGTTCCTTTTTCTGTCTCCAGGCTCTTCAGAGCAGCATGGGAGCAGTGGCAACGTGACCATTAATGTGAACGTCATCAGCCCGGAAAAGGTTTCTGCCAGTGCCAGACGACGCTATGATACTCAGGTTTGTGATGCACGTGCACACACACACACACACACACACACACTTGCACAGACCCACCTGTTCTCAATGGCTTTTTTCCATTACTGAAATTAATGATGTGTTCTGCCAGATACTCTGATGTGGTCATCCAAAATTAGTCGCACCTGCTCATCAAGTGGGCAAAAACTCTTGAGAATTGACAGTGAGCGTAGCAGGAGAAGGAAACACAACAACAGTTGGTTAAAAGGGGAGGTTTTTTAAGTTTTAAGGTTTTTTTAACAGGAAGCAGTAGCATCATTGGCTGCCCCCAAAAAACAGGCAAAAGACTGCTAAAGAGCAGGAAATGGAGCTCCTCTCAAAATTTGCACAGTTAAAAAAACAGGCACGTGATTGTGATAACGAGAGCAGAGAACTGTATCTGCTTGTGTAAAAGCGTCATCGGGAGGGAGAATTTATGCTAGGTTTGCACGAATGCAGTCCCTCAAGTAGCGGGCTGTGGTCAGCACGAACTGTGACAAGTGCTTGCAGATGCTGAACACTCGCTTGCTAATCTGTTGAGACATCGGACGCAGTAATTGAATAGACGGTGGCTGATATCTCCCCTCTTTCCTCAGGTCTTATTACATTCAACTTTAGTATTTAGTTTATTTATTCTGGACATGAAGAGAGGTTGTTCCCCATACCTGGATACCGCAAAATGAGAGCTGTGATGCAGGATAAACAGTAATGCTCACAAAGTGTGCAATGTGCAAAACGATACTGAATATTTGCAGATAATTAAAATTCCACAACGTGGATCATGATAAGGACATCCCACAGGTCACAACGCTCAGAGTCATACCCATGAAATTGCTAGTTTAGAGCAAGTTCTTGTTGCCAGTCACCCACACCAACAGGAAACGTGTCCCTACTAGGCCACTGGTTTGCTTATGAAATGATTGCATGTCAAGATTTTTCCCTGCTGGTTCATTTTGTTCGTTGGAACGGTTATTATTTTTCTTCCACCCTTTTCCCTTCCTTTCTTCTCACCTTCTTTCTCTCCAACTCTCTCTTTCAGATCCAAACCAGATTACAGAATCTCGGTAGCAATTTGCAGAACAAGAGCAGTGACATTGAGGTTCTGGCAGTAAGTCATTTTGTTTGTTTACCCCAAATCCCCAGCTCCCCCCTTTTTTTCTGCTCTCCCACCTTATCTCTGGAAACCATGTGTGAAATCACAGGGTGAGCAAAAAGCACTTTTGATAGCTCAAACAGCAAACATCAGTGGGAGCTGCCCTTTTATAGTTATTTACCTCACGCTAAAATCCCCTGCTGGAGGTAACATGGCCGTGAAGCCACTCCAGCCGCTACAACACAATGAACACTAAACAGAAGGCAGCGAGCGTGTCATTTCGGGGCTGCCATATTGGATTTATTTGTGGTTGCGATGTAGATTTATGGCCAGATATTCTTAAAGTAAATCAACCCTGCTTGTCTTATTTACCATGTCGCCGTATATTCCAAATACATCTGTCATCCCTGTTGGGGTCTGGATTGCATCAGCGACCCAGGCAGCGTTATTGAAACATAACAGGCATAATCACCTTGGATCCGGTAAGCTGTTGCACCGGCCTGCATGTCCGTCAGTCACACTGGAACACACCACTTATTTTCTAATGATAATCTCAAGTGGCTATTAGCCACTTCCTGTAAAAAAAGGACACAGAGTGCTGTCAGAGAGCGTTGTGAAAGTGGAATTATAAGTAATTTACTGATATTCGACCGGAATGGATTATGTTGTGTTGAAAGAATTACACAACTTATTGGGCAGCGGGTCCAGCGCTTTGTATTTATAGCTCGATTATGAAAACAGTGTTTGGCAGCACAAGTGGACACATCCAAGCAAAACGTGCACTTTGTTCTCTGCATTTGGTGAATTGTTGCAACCTGAGATAGGGCTCCATTGTGTTTTTATGTAACCCTGCTTGTTTTGTATCCCGCAGGTGGACCTGCAGAAGGAAACTCTGATCAACTTCCTGTCTTTGGAGGTTTGTTCCACACTGGCTTCATCAAGAGCAATTGCAGAGTTAATAAAAGGCTACACCCCAATGAAGGAAGAGAGGGCAGGGGAAGTGGAAAGAATGGCCAGTAGAGGTCAATATCCTAGACAGGAAGAGGGGATCCCGTCTCCTTCCTTACAGTCTGTTGAGGAGTGGAGTGAGGGAACACCCCTGCCTACAGCTCCGCGTCTTAACTAAGAGTCTTAACTTGAACTCACACATGGCACAAACACATACTGCAGTTAACAAAACGCATGCTTCAGAGGTGTTAATATTCACATTCCTAACTCCTGACCACAGCTGCACGCAGAGGTTAAAAAAAAAAAAAAAAAGACTAAAAGAAAGAAAGCTGAAAAATGCTCCCTACACCACTGTTATATAAGCAAAAGCCTCCACTCCATAAATGAATGGGCCACCTATACAGTCGGCCCCTGTAGCACATGTGTCAAAGAAAACACATTCAGTATATAAAGCGCATGACAATACACAGTGTGCAGTGTATAGCCAGGCGTGCAGGAAAGGCCTGTTTTAAATATGGCAAATTACCCCGAGTCACACAAGGAACCAGAGAACTCAGTCAACCCAGTGTTGCTTTGTGCCTCCACTGCCCCGCTACACTTGACATGCACAAATATACTTCAAGGCTGCACATGGAAAAACCCCTTTTACTCCATAGTCCCTTCTTTTAAATTCTGAAGTCTGTTGACAAACATGAAGAAAATGACGCTGAGTTGGACAGTCTCTACAATATTTGACAGCAAAACTGATCTGTACCAGGCGTTGTTTAATGTCCAACATTTTGTCACCTAGCTTTCATTCTTTAACCTCTGCTCTGTCTCTTTCTTTCCAGTTTGACAGCGAGGACCAGTTCAACAGCAGCGTGAAGACTCTGCTGTCTCGACTCCCCAAGCAGCGCTACCTGAAGTCCATCTGCGAAGAGATCCACCATTTCAAAATGAAGAAAAAGTAAGTTGGTTGCGTTTTTGCACGTTTGTCCTGTGCTGTTGACTTTCTTGTGTTGTTACTGTCAAAGCAAAACAGATTCTTGAGGATCTAGCTATGTTTCTTGCCAAGCCGAGCCAGCTATGTCATCAATCTTTGTAGGGAAAATCCTCTGGGCACCAATGTATCAAATTACTTGGCCATCCTATCTATCCAATGAGACGTTTCACTAAAAAACAAAAATATTACCCTGCTGGGGGCGCTCAAGTCAGGAATTGCGGCAATTCATCCAATAAGTCTTAAGATATTTCCGTCATTGCCAAATTGTTCGATCAACTGACATATACAATCCATTCAACTATGCTAGAGGCATGGTTAGAAATCTGTCACCAAATGAGCTTCATGTGTTTAACCAGCTAATGCCATTATTAGATTTAGTTGGAGTTCCCTGGACACCAGTGTTAGTTGTGGTGATGCAGCAATATTTTCATCCAATGTGGATACTGTGTTTGAATTAATGAAAGCAATTGTTTTTTCAATGAATGTGGAAAAACTAATCCTTGCCACTTCAAACATAGTTTTCACATGCACAGAATTGTCTTAGTGTCCAAACTTTCCCCCCTCAACAGTAGAGAAACAGCAGGAATGTGATACTTTATGGACATTTTCCATACAAACAGTTGTAGACGTCTTGTCTCAGCAGGGGTCCTTGTGGAAGATGAACCAGAGACCCCACGGTCTCACCACTCTGCCTGCTCCCACATGTTTCCACCTACTAGTGACCTGTTATTTTTTATTAAAATGAAACCTGAAGCAAACAGTGGAATATATTAAAGACCACTTAAAAAAGACAGACTTCCTTTTACGGGCAGCTGCCACTCTAAAGCTCCGAGCAAGCCCACGCACTCCAGGTGTAACAGTGACAGTCAGTTCTTCAAAGGGAGCTGTTAGACGGATAACTACTGCCTTGAAGAACATCAAATCCTCAGCTGATCCCATTTCCTGAGGTGAAATCTGGAGAAGGATTAGCCTTGTTTGGTCTTCTGATGTCTGTCTCTTAACACCCAAGTTGATTGACACTGAGATTGCAGCACACAGGGGGGCGGGTTCGCTTCATCCATCGCTGTGGTTTCGAATGGAGTGGTTTATTCCCAATTTTCCCAGCAGAGGGTTTTTTCAAAGCCTAGGCTAAACCCTCAGTGTTTGCTTTTAGTGTTGTGACGCTTGTGAATGCCCATAGAGAGCAACCCTGTGAGGGATTCAGCGGATTTTCTCTTTCATGAATGAGATGGTAACAAAAAAAAAATCAAAGCTTCTCTTTCTGGCTTCCCGTTCGCCTCTCCAGAGCAGTTGGTTTTAATTTCCTGTCTCTGCTGTGTGTTTGATTTGCTATTTAGGGGGGGGGAAAGTCTGCTGATAAATGAGCGTCGCAGAGGCAACAATGAATATATTCAGCATGTGTTTTTATGTGTTTGTTTAGTTGTTTTCAGCGAATGTGTGGTGCGGGCAACTGAGGCCAGATGAGTGGGGTAAAGGGCACAGGCAGTCACCTGGCTGCTGCAAAACCACAGAGTAAAATTATTCCAGTCGCAGTAGTGATGTTACATTTGTGAACAATCCCATTCTTTTCAACGGCTGTTCGGTAGGAATGAAGGGAACCGAGTCTTGCCATTCTGTTCACAACACATTTCATACAGAGGGATATACTGTCTCCTTGTATAATGTTTACGATGCAGATTGGATCTGGCAATGTGAGTCATTCAGTGCTGCTAAACCTCGTCCACACATGCAAAATTGCATTTTATAGGTGGGGTATCTTAGTTTGAATCCAAATCCAACCCTGTCATTATCCTAGTGATTATTTGGCAGATATAATTCCCCCCCCCAGTAAACAGAATATAAAAGAACAATAAGCTGTTCTCTTGAGCAGCTGTCGGAGAGCTGTAACCTCCCTCAGAGAGCCATAATTCACTAAGTCACAGTCACTGAGCTGTCCCTGATCCAAAACTACTTTGGATGATACCTGTTTGTTAACAAGTTTACAGCCATGCTAGCAGCTCTGTTAGCACTTACAGTAGGCACTTAGTTTGAGCTAAATGCTAACATGCTCACAATGACAGCGCTCACACGTTAATACAAAGTACAAATTTACCATGTTTACCGTCATTGTTTGGTGTGTTAGCATGCTAAAACTTGCAAAGTGCAGCTGAAGCTAATGTCATTTCTTTAGCATGTATTTAAAGGTGCAATATGTAAGAATTTTAGTTGACAACATTTAAAAGTTAACTACATTTATCAGCAGAATGTGAAGAAATAACGGTTTTGATGTTATGACGTTCATGTATCATTACAGAGGTATGTACAAAACTTAGCATGCTAACTCGTGCTAGCGATGTAAAGAACAACAATCAGCTGCTCCAAGCTCCCAGTCTGGACCTCTAGCTGCATGGCTAACTGAGATAACTACCTAATGGCAGCAGCAGTTGGTAGCAGTATGTGGTAGCTCTTGTGATATGCTGCCCCCTATTTGTTTGGAGTATGGATTCAACAGGTGGCCAGTTCTTACATATTGCACCTTTAAACCAAAATGTTGGACAAATTGAAATTTTGACCTGAGGATGGCACTAAAAGAAAAGTTAAGATTTCTCCACTGAGTTATGGGACTGTCTTACCCTGGGTATTGTCCCGGCGGCGGGTTTGAATCCTCTGTTATTTCCACAGGATTGACTTCATAAGCCAGAGAAATCTAAGATCTTGAAAAACCTCCCGGCTGAATTTCATCGTCCTGATTTTGCAATGTCCCATTTGGAAGTCTTCCATAATGTTTTTAATATTGCTCTGAATCTCATAACTGACAGATGTTGTCCTCTCGCAGGCTGGCCGTGGTGGTCTTATACAGCTACAAGGACGACTACTACAAGATCCTTCTGTGAAAACCTGCGTGGTTCCACTGACGGTGGAGACGTCCCTCGAGGCTCAGTCAAGTCCCAGAGACTGTTTTAATCCTGGGACCTACAGAATCTGCTTGAAGACTGACAGATTCATACCTTTTCCATTTGGAAAGCGAGAGCCCAACAGACACAAATGGTTTATTTTTTACCATGCTGAATGGCGACTCAAACTCCATAACTTTCCAAAACACCTTTTGTGGACAAGTGGTTCACTGGACTTTAATGCCTTAATAGAACAACAGAAGTTGAAATATAGAGGACTTTTTACTGAAGATTGTGTGTCATGGAAACAATTTTACATTTCTAATTAGCAACAAGATCAGTAGTGGAAATAAAAAACATTTTCCCACATGGAGCTGTGGTTTTTTCCAGCTGTTTAATGAGTATAACAGCCATGAGGATCAACAGTCTGGATATTGGGTTTTCCCTTATTGTAACATATACCAATCCAGTAATTACTCAGTTGAGACACAGGTTGAGAACATTTAGGGAGTTATGAAAATATCTTAAGTTAAAATTGACTGCTTTTGATAAGTTTTACATTGCAGTGTTTGACGTATTCAAGGCCTGGGAAACTGACCCTAATGTTTGCTTTATTGATCCTTCCGGAGAAGCTTCCTCACCTTGAAGTTTATGAGAGAGCTTTGACGGACAAGTCAAAACAACAGCCCAGTCTGCATTGAGGATTATCCAGGCTTCCAGGTCTGGCCTGCATGTCTTTGTGTTTTCCAGTGTTTTATTAGCACACCGGATAGATGAGGTGTCCTCTTCACTTGTGCTTAAATCTCAGAGGACCCCCCCCCCCCCATCTGGAATAACATACAGTAATACCACTAAACACATCTGCAAGTGCTACTGAGATAAGAGAACAACCTGGGTAAGCATTTAAAGCAACTAAGAGAGGACAAATTCCCATTTGGAGCAGAACTCCAGGACCAGATGTGAATGAGCCTGCAAGTACAAACCACTAACTGATACCATCTTGGCTGACATCATGGCACTTTTGGGAATTGCTCCTCCGACCGAGTTTAAGTATCATCGATGCAGGGCTACTTTGGTTCACACATTTATTTTTCAAAATAAGTGTAAATGTTACAGTTCATCATCTAGGAAACGTATTTACAGGGTTTGCAACAGTGAAATAAATAAGGTTGTATAGAATATAGCAGATAGAAATGGTAAATAGTCCACAATGTACAGCAGCTTTGGCTACCAAAAGTTCATTTTTCCAAAAAAAAAAAAAAAAAAAAATCTCAAACTATAGTATTAATAAATAAAGCTATGTGAAAAAATAAATAAGGTACTCTTCTGTCCTACTAATTTAAACTACTTTTTTTTTTTTTTTTTTACACATAGAAGAACAAAGAACTGCGTAAGCTTTTACAGTCGCCTCTTCATTTTTTTTAAAGCACATGGTCATGATTCAAACAGACACAAATCTACCGAGTTACTAAAACACTTCAATATAAATTGGTCTCCAACCAATTTTGGCATCAGAATGGTCTTTGTATTGAGAAAATTGGCAGTGGGTCGAAACCTCCGATCCAAGACCTTTTCCTTGCTTCGTAATGCTTCTCAGATTCTGTCCTTCCCCGCGCTGATCAGATTGGTACAGAGCCTCTAGCTGCAACAGCGTGTTCACTTGAGTGGTTTAACATCTCCGCGGGCTTAATATGCCTATCAAATCCCTGATTAGGGCCTTTATCCCTCCAGGAATCCTGCAGGGCTCTCTCGAAAAAAAAACACTGGCTCCAAAGAAAAGTGCTACGTCTCTTTAACATGCTCTTAATTTGTAATGTGTACCAAACAGGCTCCCCTTACACTTTAACATCTCCACATCACATAATTCACTTTAAGAGTTGATGAGAACCATCAGTGACGCTGTACAACAAAATCTGAATATATTACTGTTTTTAGGCTCCTTGATATGGGCTATAACTCAGTTATTAAAGGAAAACAAAGAAAATGCATTAAGGCTATAGAATTAAGGCTTTAAAATGACTCATAACTATTGCTAACATTCGATGTGAACAGAAGGTTCACACACGCACACACACACAAACACAAACACACAGCTGTGAATGAAGCAGTGAGGCGAGGTATCAAAGACCAGATGAAGTGTCTGGCGCCGCTGAAACGACTCTTCCTGGATGAACGTCACTCCACCTCAACTTTGCGATTCTTTGAGATGATGAAGTTACGACTGATGGGCTGATCCTCCTGGAAAAAAAGGCGAAAACTTAAAGAGGAAATTCACATATTTCATTGCGTAGAATTGCGGTTCGTCGTCCGGAGTTTTCTGAATGGAACGGCTCAGGTCAGTCGAAGGTAGAAACAAGGCTGTTGTTTGGGAAGCGTGTCCTTCCTGAACTTGATTGGGGGGGAATGTTTGGACTGGCATTTTCAAAATGTTTCAAGCTGGCCCCACAGAGACACCCATAATAAAAACGAGAGGTGGCCAAGAACAACACTACAACGAGTACAAACACTGTAGAAATATACAAAAACTAAGATGGAAACCACACATTCTAAGGCAGGGGTTTGGATCTGGGGGTCTATATAAAGCCTGTTGACTTTGTTATGATTTGGCTGCTGAACCCAACGTGATCCAACTGGATTATCAGTTCCTTTGGCCTCCCTGCTGATGAAAATGATTACATCCATGAAGCACTGCTGATCTCAGGGGGGCTTCATCCTCTACAGCCCCTTTAAACTACAGCCCAAACCCCTGTCCTAAAGCTTTTTATGCTCCCCTTATTGCCTCAGAGTTCCAGTTTCAAAGGAGGCAATAATGGCCAATAATATTACAATGTTCACAGTCAAAGTCTGATTCTGACAGAGGAGCCTCTCTGGCTGCCTCCTTCTCTGTTTTAAAGCAGAGTCCTTTTATGTGTCCGTGCGTCCGTCCACCTCCCAGCATCTCACTCCACCCAAAGAAGAATATGGACACGTAGTAAAAGAAACAGAGGTCGCTTGTGTTGTCTCTTGTCGAGCATCCTCAGAGAGAGAAGGGTGGGAACAAGGCGGCGCCCAAGGTGCGTCACCCAATCACCTTGGATACAGCAGTGAGAGAGAGTGGGAGGCGCCGGACAGCTCCGATCCGCGGGGCTCGAGCGGTGTGTTTTAGCGCGGCGTCCAGTCGTTGCCCATGCTCAGCTTGGCCCTGGGGATGGTCATCTTGTCCGCGCAGTTGGAGCTCATCTCCGGAGAGAAGTGGATGATGCCGCAGTCGTTCTTCACGTTCTGGAACTTGTTCTCCTTGGAGGGCTCCATGTAGACCACCGAGTTCTTGTTCACATGCTTCTTCAGGATCACAGTCTGAGCAGGACAGGAAAAAGAACAAAGCCCCTTGTTCAGTGGTGGAAAGTACATTCAATGAAATACTGTTCTTGAGGACAATTTTGAGCTACTTCTTCTTAACGTGACTATTTCTATTTTTTATTTTCCAGCTTTAGTCACTGGTTACTTTTATCCCAAAATGTTTGTGAAGACAGTTCTGGAGCTGCACAGTAGAACAGCGACGCAGCATTCTCCTGAACAACTGAAGTAGATGCTGACACAGTGAAGATTTCAGCTTAAAAAAGGAAGTAAGCTGTTCAGCGAGAAGCTTTTGCCCGTCTGAGGTGGGTGCATGTGCTCAACTGCGCATCAAGCATGTAAATAACGACTATTCAAAATCAGTTTGGGATCTCAGGGTTTACGGAGACTTGGATTACGCCAGACGAGATGTTTTTACTTCAGCTGTTTCAGAGAATGCTGCAACACTGTTTTGCTGTGAAGCTCTAGAAACATGGTGGTGAGCAGATAATGACTGGATTTTCTCGTTTGGGTGAACTTATCCTTTAAAATGAAGATTTTAAACAATAAATAATATGATAAGCTTTTAAAATACAACGCTTTGTTTATGACTAAACCAACCGCTTTGGCCTCTGACATCTTTCAAAGAGCCGTGTAGTTGGGATCACATGTCAGGTAAATAGTGATTCAGTCTCAGTTGGTTTCATTTCAACAAATGTTCAAATGATCCAGTATCTCAGCAAAAAGGCAAAGTAATGTATTTAAAACTGTGTATAAAGTAGTTTAAACTAGCTCCATCTCCAGCGGCGACAACAGTAAAATGCTGATTATGCATTGATGCTTCAGTATTAATAATCTATTGATGTCATATATAATAATATCTAAGTACTTTTACTTTAACTACATTTTGCTGGTAGTGGTTACATACTTTTACCTAAGTAAAGGATGTGAATACTTCTTCCACCACTGCCCTTGTTGTCAGATTGAAGCCATAACTCAGGTCAGATGAACCCTTTCTAACTTTTTTCACCTTGCGCTTGTTTGTTCTGACAATACACTGACAAATTTGGATCTTCTGAGGCTACAATCTCATTTCATGGTCGAGTTGCAGATCCCCATGATGGACGTGACCTTGCTCCAGTTAAAAGTGCAGGGCAAAGGGGAAACGGCATTAATCTTAACGTCATGACGGCTTTAGTGCTGCGTGTAGCAGAAGCAGGAAGATCAAGGAGCATTTTTAAGCCAGTGCTTGAAAATAATGAGCCGATTAACGTGATTTACAGATCTCTTCTCACCTTCTTTGGTGCACTGTAGCAGGACATCTGCACCCACTTCTTTTTCTTGTTGATAAGTAACGCCACGATGAGGAAGATGATGATGGCCAGCAGGAGACCCGCCAGGATCCAAGCTGCTGATTGGTAGATGAGGGCCATCTCTGTTTGGCTGGGATAATTCTCACCCAGACCCGGCTCATCTGAGGGACACAGACAGCATCGATCGGATATCTTTCCCACAGAGAGCTTCCCCCCCCCCATCTTAATCTGAAAACAGTTTATTTCTTCGCCTCACAGCTTGGTATCAAACATGGAAAAATAAACGCCGGGCGTCTCAAGAGGGATCATGTTTAACCCGCGTCCATTTATCATTATCGTTTTAGTGCATCATCAGTTTATTTCCCTTTCACTCATTTATCAATGAATCACAAAACACCCTCCATCAGCATAAACATTCACACACTCTAAACATTGGCAGGGGGAGTAGGCTACACAGTCGTGCCAATAACTGGGATGAATCCACGATGGGTTGAGGATGTTTGAAAAAGGAGGCAGGGGAAGCTAAATAAAGCACTGGCATCACTGCATGCGGTTAGCCAAAACTTCCTGGTTAACCAGCTCCTTGAGTAAGACCAAATCTTCCTCTGTTATGATGGTCACCAAGACGAGCCACTGGGCGGTGGCAGCTAAATGCGCCCAACAACAATATCTGTTATATTGGAGAGCACGAACAACTTATGTGAAGGGGAATATGTGGATGATTTAATGAGCAGGTACCTGTTTCAGCGATGATGGGCGGTACAGTGACAGTGGTGATCCACGCTGCACTCCCCACTGTAACAGAGGTCGTTGTCTTGGGGGCGTTGGTGGACACCATCACCGGCACCGACGTTGTTATTTCTGTTCAGACAAGGATAAGATCCATTACTGATATCAGCGGTGTAACACAAAGCATTCCAGACATAACTGTGAGGGAATGTATCAACTCCCTGGTGTCTAAATTGATAAGGTGTGTTTATAGGAACTTCCACTGTACTGCTTTTTAAAAAAAGGCATTACGTGAAAAGCTCTGTTTTCCACCGGGCGAATAACAAAAACAAAGGCCTGGTGAAACGGCTCCATGTCAGGGTGAACAATGGGCGCCTCTGCTGAGGTTTTCCTCTATAGGAAAAGCTGACATGGAGCTTTGCCTTCCTGTGCCGCCACAGAGAGGGGGCGATGCGGGCCGATCCAGTCGGGGACAGGAAACACGTGTGAATGTGCGGATGCTCGAGGAATGTTTTTGCTCCGAGCGGTGCCCGTGTGTGTATGTCACATGGAATGGTGTTGCCAACGGTCGTGTTTGCCTAAGAAGCGCCAGAGTGGCTGTGTCTAACGAACAAACACATACGCACACAGTCAGTGTAGGAAACCCCTCGGTTACGCCCTCTTTTTGACATGTAGCGCTATAAATTATAACTTTCCCAACAACAACAAGCTGGGCCTTGTTCCAGGGGTACCACAACTTTGACATCTTGTTCTTACTTTGTGGAAGTGTTACATAAACAACAATTTAGTACGTAACATAAACCACATTCAGAATGTATTTAAACTCGGGGCTGAGTTTCAGTGCCAGAAAAATACTCAAAGTTGGGTCTAAAGGCAGCCTTCTCTTGATTGAGACTCACCGAGACAGTGTGGGCAGCACTGGCCCTTGCGTAAGACGGGCACCCTGCAGTTGGCAGCCGGACAGCGCTGGGAGAAACACTGAATGGTGCCGTTGTTGCAGGTGCAGCTGGTACAGGCGTTGGCTTTCCAGGAGTCTCCCGCCAGCAGCACATCTCCATCGTTGGTTATGCAGTACTCCTGCTGGCTGTTGTTGACTGGCAGCAGTGGGCTCTGGGTCTCGTCTGCGGTTGCACAGAGGTACAAATAAAGTTAATAATGAAAATAGTTAAAGGATAAGGTAAGAGTATGCTTAGATAGCCATGTAGCTAGCAGTCCTGTTGACTGGGAAGAGCCTTGGACCGCTGGGGCTAGCTGGTTAGCATTCCTCCACATTGCACCTTTAATAAGCCTTGGTAATGTAAGCTTGGAGCATGTAAAGTTTAGCTTGAAGAGAAAAACCTAATTCTGTCTGAGTGCTACGGCCTCTACACGACTCCTGCATTTATCCCTGCTGTATAACATCTCAATCCACAGAAGTTATGGGGCCTTTAAGGTGACGCCAAAGGGAAAGATGCTTTACTGTATGTTAAACACAAACACAAGAGACTCCATATGTCAGATGTCAGCTCTGCGGCCTTATCTCCCCGTCTCATCAGACCCCTGCAGGCCTGAGATCTGAGGCCTTCTCAGGACTTAGTTAGCATGTACACACAGCGCTGCTCTACAGTACACATACATCATAGGGCCTGTCAGTGAGATGTGCATTATTCCCACATTCCTGGTGACCAGACCCATACATATATCAAAGGCCGGCCTCTGACAATCTGCTTTTGTGAAGGGAGATGCAGCGATAAGGCGGGCCGGCATTCTCAAGGAGCAGCAGCTCTCAGGCGCAGTCATGCATTGCTGATTTGTGGGCCTCATGCTGGGGGAGTGCTTGGGATATGTTGATTCTAAGTGTATGAGAGAGGCTCGAGTGTTTGGGTGCACTTGTAAATAAAATATGCGTGTGGTTTTGCATTTGCGTAGACATTTGTTGTCGGGGTTTGTTCCCATAACCGGGGGAATAGCGCAGATTGAGCGCAAATTACATAGTTACATTCTTGCGCTTCCAGCTATGAGAGAGTTACGATGAACCTTCGGCGAGGACTGCCGGGTGAAAGCAGTGCACATGTGCTGCTGCCTGCTATGTAAACCCAACCGGTCTTGGCTGGTTTCTTTATGAGTCTGTGGGCCTGACATAAAACTGCCCGACAGAGTGCAACATGCAAGACCTTCCAAAACCACATGCTGATAGCACATCCAAAACAGCTTTATACTTTTCCTCTGATGCCCCCCCACGGGTCTTTTTCCTGCCCTTTTTCTAATTACCTGGGCACACGTGACAACAGGTGTCCTTGTTCCTGATTGGCGTCTGGCAGAGAGCCGGGGGACACACTTCAGTGTCGCACAGGACACGTCCCTTCCTGCAGGTGCAGCGCGTGCACTCGTCCAGGTTCCAGGTCTCCCCCTCCACGTAAAACTCCCCCCCGGGCGCCCTGCACACCACCATGTCCATCCCCTCTGGCTGACCACTGCCTGACTCATCTACAGTGGGGGAGGCAAAGAAAGGAAACAGTCATGTTAGCGCTCCGCTATCAAATTCACATTCTCGTCTGTGCCAAACAAACATTCATTCAGCTCATAACAACCGCTGCAACACGACAGAGTGACAACGTAAACAGGGTCATAAGTTACACGAATGAGGGTGCATGGGAGACCACTATCCATTAAAGAGAAGCCTCGGGCAGTGTAGGGCGGTGTCCAACTTGTGTTTTGACACTCGTTTAGTTGAAAACATCTTTGTGTCCAGCAGAGTAGCAGACATCTGCAAAGAGTTAGCCCGTTGTCCCCTGACTGCAAAGTGTGCGTAGCTTCTGAAAGTTGTAGACATTCTTTCACTCCTAAATATTTGAACAGCCAACTGAGTCACTCCTCCATAAATATCCCGCATGAGTCGGAGGGTTGTGGATAAAAAACGTGTGGGTGTGGATCAGTGTGCCTTCCATTTTTAGAGAGACGGACAGACAGAGACTGTGTGTTTGAGAGTTTAAGTGGCCGGCAAGTCTAAGGCCTAAAAGCTAGCTAATGATCCGAAGCTCTCGCTTGAATGAGCTGTTAGGGGGCTGTATAGTCTGCGTTGCCAGATGTGTGTGAGTGCGTGCAGGGAAGCATGTGTATTAACTGTTATTGAATGTCAAAGTGGGTCCTAAAGCATTTTTTGTCTGTGTGTAAAAAACTGTGAAGCAGTGACCTTCTGACAATACACCTTCAGTGTACTGTCAGCTGCTTCATTAAGAATTTCCAAAACGTAAAACTGCAAACTGATCTGATCTGATAATGCCTTTCAAGGTGTCCATAATCTGGAAATTTTGGCCTGCCCATCATCTGTTATCGGTAATAATCCCTCAATTGCATAGAAAAAGGGTTAAGGGTATTAACTGGACACAAAATAAAGGAATTGAATTGCAGCGACGTACCCTCACACGTGGGGCAACACTGGTCAGGCCTCACAACTGGATGAGAACAGCTGGGCACGGGGCACGAAATGAGCACGCACATCTCCCGTCCGGAGTGGCAGTAGCAGTCGCGACAGCCGTCATGCCAGCCGTCGCCTTCCTCGTATCGGTGCCCGTTGGAGGTGAGGCAGTAGCTGGGCATCGGCGCTGGGACAGTGGTGCTCGGGACATGGCCACTTTCTAGAGACAAGAACATGAGAGGCACAGACATTAGAGGGGTAGCTGGCCAAGGTAGGACTTGTGGAGGAACTGTGCAAACATTCAAGCAAGGAACCTTGTAAATTCATTGTGGAAATTTCATTAAGTGCATTTATGATTTACAGTAAAAAGGGCCAGTATTATACTCTTAGGACCAATTTCATTGGAGGCCTAAGTGAGAGCTAAGCGGTTGTGGTTTTGTTTACTGGAATTACTTTATTGCATATGTGCGTACCACAGGTCAATTCATAATCCAACCTTGAATCAAGCTTAATGAATTCCCCACAATATCATCACATCATCACATCACACCTAAAAGGCAGACATATCACATCTTATGAAGGGCCCACGTTGCCAGTAACCAAGCCCCTGCATGTGTTAAACACAGTATGGCTGTTAAAGCTTGTAGGGATCCGCTGGGATCTGGAACAAAGCCGGACACAGTGCTACGTTGCAGAGTTCAGGCAGATGTTTAGATGCCTCTTCTCTTTCATGTGAAACCTTGGCTTAAAAACAACGCACAGAGAAAAATGTACTTCCAAAAAAAGTTTCCTATCCCTAAATATTTTAACAGTCCACAGAGAGACCGATACAAGGGTTCAGAATCAGGTAAACAGCACGTTTATTTTCAGTAGGTCGCAGCTCTGTTTGCGTCCCTCTGTTTGTGGAGACGAGGAGCCAGCTGCCCCGACTGATCATCTCACCATACAGGAAAACCAGAAGTATATTCGAGGCCGAAATATTTATAATGCAGCTAAACTGGCAGAAATAAACACATCGCATAAACTGTGGTGGCGCATAAATATGGCATTTGTACACTTGCTTCAAACTTAGGAGGTTGAGGCAATCTAATTAGAGTTGCACACGCAGCCCTTGGATAAAGCTAAACACCAACAAGGACCAAAACAAGCATTCATAAAAGTCTCCACAGTGGAGCACCAGAAGGTCACAGGAAACCTAAGCTGCAGCTTAGTGGCAGAAATTCAACTCTGCTAACAGAGCGCTCCTATCTCCCTCCAACCTCTACCCTTTATACAGCTTACAGCTAAGACTCTGTGGTGGAACTGTGGTTAGGTATCAGGGGGGAAACTCTTGATATATAACTCAACATTTATATATGGGGTTAGTGGTTAAAAATCCTCCAGGGATACAAAGTGATGGAATTTCAAGCAAGTCTCCCCATTTGATATTGAGATTTCTTTATTAATTACACCCAAATTAGCGAGTATATGCAGGTTTTTGTGTCACTTTTGACCTCACAATCGCACCGCAGATCATGCACCACATCAGACAACATCCAGAAGACTTAAAACTTGTCTTAATAACATGCTGAATTACACAGGGTCTTTCTGGAGCTGATGATGGAACTAGAGAAGGAGTGAGACATCTCTATTCTTTCTCATCTCTGTTGAGTTGCACATACGCAATACCGATTAGATAGGCAGCAATGACTTGGTGGTTTGTTTTTTTTGTTTTCTTTAGATATCTTTGACTTCAGTCTTTCTTTCAAACTCAGCGACGACTGAAAGAAGTCTGCTTAAATGGGGACGGATGTCAAATTATTCACGTGTCAACGAGGCTGCCAATGGTCTTGCTCGGGCCCAGGACAAGATGATCTCCAAAGGCCCCGCCAACAGATTATTTTAAGGCCCTTTCTGGCCTTCCATGACCAATAGCCTGGGACAACTTATCTGGTGTTCTCCCCTGTCAGCAGCTCTGCGTGCCAACATCCTTAACGTGTCATAGCATTGCGTTGGAAAAGGGGTGAAATTAGGGTGTTCTTCCGGATGTCACGTTTCCATCACCGCTGATCAGAGAAGAGTCATTTGATCTGGGAATGGATAACAATAGTACCCTTTTCCACTGAAGACAAAAGCCAGATGTTAGTGGTTTTTTGTCCAGTTTACAGTTAAGACCCTGTGGTGGAACTGAAGTTATGTATCGGGGGTTACTTTTCATATATAACTCTATATCGATAGAATAAATGGCCTTAAGTGCATGGCAATCATCATGTGAAAGTTTAACACCCCTGAACTATTGTCACATAATTGCTATTGAGGTATTATTCAGTCAGACTATCTTGCGCTTTGCAGCAGGTGATGTCTAAACAGAGCTCGGTTACCTTTACACATGCAGATGGAGCAGCCCTTCCTGTTCTGTCGATAGCCGTCGCTGCAGTGCTTGTCACAGGTGAAGGGAGGACACTTGACGCAGCGACACATCTCACAGCCGTGCTTGTTCCTCCTGAGGGACGACAATCACAGACGGGATTTAAGTGCACACGTATAAAACTCAGTCACTTAAACAATGCCACTCCTGTGCTGTTCAGATAAAACCACATCATATTGAGGAGATCTCCTCAATATGATGTGGATAAAAGAGGAGTACATCGTGGTGTTGTGATTGAGAACCAGATGCTCACGTCTGGTATAATCAACATCTGGACCTGCTTTCCCCCTCTCTGCATTAGCTGCCCTTAAAGAAAGCCAAATAAAAAGGCCAACACGTGAGCTCCCTGTGGTTTGCACATCATACCAGCCCAAAGACTGTGGATGGAGCAATCTAAAGCCAATTCAGATGCTTTCAATTCGCCCTGATGCCATCCTTATTGCTCCAAAAGCCTTTGGCAGACATATAAGAGCGCCAAAGAGCAGCGGCCAGACAAGAACTAAAGTGGGCATGTTGATTGAGGAGTACAGAAAAATAGAGAAAGATATTGAGATATTGCCTTCTGAGGGTCAGGCACAAGCTGTGTGAGTGACAATTTATAAACAGGTTTTTGTTTTAAAGGCGCAGTATGTAATTTCTGTCACTAGGGGTCTCTCAATCAAAACTAAGTAAAAGATGTAAGTTGCGTGGGATCATGGGAGCTGTTATCATCCTTGCTAAACAACCACCATTGCCCATGAAAGTCTATCTACCTGACTCGCAGAAATGTTCACAGGCGAGGTAATGTTTGAAAGTTTTCTTCACACTATGTTTGGCCATGTTCGCACGCTTCCTTCCTCGCGACCGAAATGAAATGCACGGGTACCTTGCATAAATGACTCCTCTGGGTAAGAACGCTGTTACACAACTCAAGAAAATACAAAAGGTCTAGATGTTTTTTGTCATTTTAATGAAGAAATGTTAAATATTATATCTTCAAGGTGCCATTATGAAGTAAACCCAGCATAATTAAAGGGATATCCTCACCTAAAAAGAAAGCAGAGCAGTATTAAGTGCAAAAGCTGCAGAGGCTGTAAATAGGCCAGTCGGATCCATTTATCTACCTAATAAAACATGGATGAGCTGCAGGTTGATAGATTGTCAAAACGCAGATGAAACAATGACCTGTATCCACACTTCTAGACTCGCTCTCTATCCCTCTCTGTCTACATCCAGTCCTCTTTCACCCAGCAAGCCTCCCTCTCCACCTCTCTCTCTCTCTCTCTCTCTCTCTCTCTCTCAGGGTAAGTGATGATACCCATTTTATGAAGCAGTGGCCTCATTAGGTCTGGGTAATTGCTCGATTAATCTTCATCTGCCGAGCCAGCATAAATAAAATAAGCCCTCGAACCCATGGATGGGTGCTGTGTCCCATAAAGAGGACAGAGCATGTCAGCCTCAGCAAACAGAGCGCCCTATCTATGCTGAAACAGCAATAACAGCTATTGAAACAACATTGTGAGGGTTTGGCCAGAGCCTCACTGTACAAATACAGAGACAGAGAGTGCTGCGACCTTAGAGCAAGGCTTTGTTTAAAGATGGTGTGTGGAATGCCAAGCAGCGCTTTGGGCTCCAGGGGGATAGAGGGGCTCGGGGAGGCACTGGGGGCCCCCGGCCCTGGGACTGCTGGCTCGGCACAATTTCCAGTGTGCCGCAACTGTGATGGCCAGAAGAATGCCATTCATGACCTGTGAGGTCACAGTGATGATTTTGAGCTATGAAGGATTTAAAACACAACTTCAGTCGTAAGAGCGACCCTGAGAAAGTCTCTCATCTGGACCGTTAACACAAGAGAGGAGTGTTCAACACATGGGTACGCATGGTTTACAAGGTTTACATTCATCCTGCGCCATCAGTTTTGGATATGTACATTACAGTACACACAGGATGTCATCAACAGTATAAACACAGAGATCCTTTGTGCTTTTTGTTTCTTTGTGGTGGCTGCATGCTGAGATCCTGTGTGAGCGGACAGATCTGCATTGTAAGGCTGGCAAGCTCTCAGAGGATTTCTGACTTCTGAGGGTAGACCTAAACAGCTGCTTATGAAGGATAAAGCCAGGACTTCCTGCTCTTCTTTTCCCCACGGGCTCCCCCTCATCCTCTCCTCTCCTCTCCCATCCCATCCTCTCCTCTCCTCTCCTCTCCTCTTCTGCGCAGACATATCGGGCCCATCTTGAGCCGTGGCTCCACATAGCATGGTTGAGATACCAGAAGAATCCCAACTGTATACGTTTCATAAAGGCAGCTTTTGTCCTGATGTGTTTTTGATCGTTGTTTTGAGACGGAACAATGATTTATGAAATGAGAGCGGTGCCTGGGGACCGAGCGTCCTGGTAGAGAGCACTTCCAGATGTTTGATTGGGTTAAATGGGATTAGGAGGAAAGGAGTTGCAGGACCTCACAGTGAATTACTCACACACAAACACACACACACACACACACTCTGACACACAGATTTAGAGACCTGGCTCAGACTGGCCACCAAGGTGGGCTGTTTGATCTTGGATGCAAAACTACGGTACTGTTGCCATAGCCACTTCTACTTCCTGTTGATCAGGACCAAACAGGCCCTAGCTTCTGGTTATCACTTGGAAATATACGTTTTTAACTACCAATTGAAACAGATCAAAGCAATTAAAATTAATCTAATTAATCTGATTAGAATTTCTTCCCCAAAACCATTTTCTCGGGAGTAAAAGAGTATAGTTTCATGATGTATCTGCATGTGATGTCACCGACAGCCACAGATGCTTGTAAAACAGGCTGAAAACACAGATGAAAAATGAGCAAAAGTTGACTTAGCGGGGAGGGAAGAGAGAAACCCACAGGTCCACTGGGTGTACTTACACATATCCATAAGGGCAGGTCTTAGTGCAGGTCAAAGGTCGGCACTTGGGCATGGGGATGCTACACTCGCACACCTCACAGCCAAAATCATCCCTCTCGTATCCCATCGGGCATTTCAGGGAACAGTATTTTCCCAGGTCGGGGCAGGAGTCATCTGAAAGAGTTGAGGGAGAGGTCATCTGATCATGGGCACAACAATCCATCAAAGGCATGAGCATGAGTTGCTACGGGGCACGGGGGCAGGAACATTCTTGTAAAGACTGCAGCCATGGACACAAATAAGCTGACCTGAATGAGAGCATGTCTTTGCTGCTGTCCAAACCGTCAGCACGAGCAAACAGGTAAATACAACATTGTTTGTCCACACATTTGAAAGCAAAGCAAGAGGCAGCATGTCAGGAAATGTGTCACCTTCAAGCTTCTGCAAGTCAAACCTGAACCCTTTGGAGGAAAGTGAACTTACTGTTGAGACAGTGGCAGAGCAGACATCCGTTCTTGTCTTGTTGGAAGCCATACGGGCAGTCGTTTCCTGAGAGGGAGCAGTTTTCCAGCGGGGGACAGAGCATGGGGCTAACCGTCTCATAAGAAGGCTCTAGAGAACAAAAGAGACGACGGAGGATAAAAAGTTTGCATGAGACACGACAAAGAACAGATTTCTTTTATGATTTTCTTTCTGTTTTTCATACGTGTGCCAGGATCCCCTCAGGTGTAACACCTCTGTGCTTTTTGTGCCAACTGTAATAGCTACCTATTCACAGTGCTCTTATTTTGGTGTAAACAGTAATTACAGATAAATGTAGAGCAATTACACCAGGGTGGGTCGCACTGTAAGGGGGATTATACCTCTCCGTCTTATTGTGTGGAACTGTCTCCTATTAATAAGTCAAATGTATCTAAAGAGCACGTTTTAGTTCTGGTTAGTCTACAAGTGGAGATAACAGAGTGTCCCCTGGACTGAAGTCAGCCCTGCGCAGACTCTCTTGAATCAGGGCCAGCTTCATTGTGAAGTCAACAACAACACACATGCACCATGGCGATTCCCGTCAGACGTCTCTCGCCACGTTCGGTGGGAGGAGCAGCCCAACGAGCTGTAACTAATTACGCTCACAAAAAAAGGATCCACTTCAATTATGCAGCCTCCTGCTTTAAAAGCCCAGCGCAGCCTCGCACACACAGGTGGGTCTCATTTTGGCGGGCAACAGTAATAAAGGAACACAAAGAACCCTGCAGCTTGAAGAATGCTCCGTGGCCTCCCCTTTAATGAGCCCATGCTGACATGGCCTCTGTGGCAAAGCTGCGGGGACACAGGAGCCTCCTGCATGTGGTATGTGGGCTAATGTGTACCTCACATAGGTCTGAGTTGTACATTAAATATGATAAATAATAAAAGACAAGTGGTTCGAAGGCCAACGCTATACCTTCACAGAAGGGACAGCACTCTCCGGGGATCTTGACCGGGTTCTGGCAGCTCTGTTTGCAGGCCATGGCCGTGCAGTGCGGCTCTCCATCCACGCACTGGCAGAAGGTGCAGTCGTCCTCTTTCCACTGCTCCTCGTGGCCTCGCAGCTTGTTATTCACCCAGCAACTTGCCTTGGTGCTGTCCATCGACAGTAACTCAACATCTGGGAGGAAAGAAAGAGATACACGCCGAGGGTTAAATAAGAAAATCAGAGGAGAGGAGAATCTTGGATCTGATTCTGAGCATAATCACATGTACAGTTTGGTTTGGCTACCATGTGTGGAATTTAAAGCCAAAGCTTCAGTCCATCCTCTACTGTAATTGAATTAACAGGAGACAGACTGAGAGGATGCAGGATGCCCCATGAGTGAGCTAACAAGATATGGAAACTGGCTCATCACCAAGACCTGCGGAGAGAACACTGTTGAATTTAAATGACTCATTTACATTTATGAGTGAGGAGAGGCCTCTGGCTGCAACGTACAGAGGGATTTAAGTTGAAACGAGACAGATGAGTTTCGGGGTATCGCTGTGTCGTCCCGAGCGAGATTTGATCATCGGAACCACAGCAAGGGTGATGACATTCACAACTGCTGGTCCCAAAGCTTGAAGTCATCCATGTAAGTTTCAGTTTTTCCTGTGAACCCTAAGGTCACAGTTTGACACAATAAATTTCACTCCGAAGCAAAGGAGGCACTTTAAAAAATGTTTTGATGTGTAGCCATTAGTCTTAAGAAGGAACCATAAAGCCATTCCGCTCAGCTTGAGGTGATGTACGGTGCCTGGGCCCGGCTCTGAGAGCCTTTTTTCATTTACTATAAACAGTCTTAATTGTTTTTGTTCCACTGTTTATTGCTAACAGAGGCAGGTTAGAAGGTGGTCTCAGCATTTTCTCTGTGTGACACAAAGGTCCATTCATATTTCTGTGTGTTTGGTGTGGCTTACTGAATGTGTGTCAGAGGGTGTGGGGTTGTACTGTAATGTGCACAGGAGTCCTGTTTGCCCCGTCAGACCCCGGCTGAGTTTTGGCTGTAGAGGTTCTGTCCACCTGGCTGTGATTAACCTGAACCAGATCTATTTTTCTCTACCCTGTTTTCTCTCTCTCTAACTGTGACACCTCCTGTATACCATGACCCTTGTAGTAAAACATTAAAAAGGGTCATTCTGGGATTTCAACATTTCACTTTAAAGCAACGTTATGTAACTTTCTGCAGAAAGACAGTTGATTGTTGAACCTCTTGGTATTTGACAATCTGGAACTAAGACTCAACAATTGACAACCTTCGCCAGCATTACTTTAAAAGTTACATAGTGCCTTTGTGTGTGTGTGTTGCTCATCTCGCCCTTGGTCAAACAGACACACAGACCTGCAGCTCTTATCTGTCATTGGCTGTGAGCTACACACCTTTGACCAAAGGCCTGTGCCCAGAAATCTCCCCAACATGACAAAAAATGAAGAAAATACAGGCAGAGGGCAGTCTTTGCAGATAAGAAGCACCACACACTTCTAGTGAATCAGTGATGACTGAGAGGGATTACTTTCGTATGAGTCTTTACATTGTTTTTTTGTTTTTGTTTTTTAAGAAAGTCTTGCATAGTACACCTTTGAAACAGAAATATTGATTAGTGCAGCTTCAAGTGTAATCTCAACCAGGTAACCTTAAATACGTTTGTTGATCCAGATTAAGAGTATTACAGCCAATGTTCTCCGCAGTGAGCCGTACAGTAAGTTGAGAGCAGCTTTCCATAGGAAGAAGATGAAAGCATTCCATACCATCTAAACGGCTGCATATTCCAGGTGTTCTTCCAACACTGACCTGACATGATCTCCGATGCAGCCTTGCTCTTTGTCTTCTTCACTCTCTTTCATATGCCTGATCAACTGTAGCCAAGCAGGCAGAGGCCAGAACTGGCAACTGACTCCATCTCCTGGCTTTAGCAGACCGTAATGTGGTTGCCATATGGGCCACAATATCAGAGAACTCTACCTGGCTTTGGGCTCATTTGTGTTTTACCAATATATACCTATATACCAAGATCTGTGGGTAATCTTGAGTAACCGGGTCATGATTTCTGGAAAGATACATTGCTGTTGAGTTTTTTTTATTTTATATATGCAGCTTTGAGCACCACAAGCTGAGTGCCATCTAGTTCCATTACATTTGAGAGAAGGCAGACATTTATACGGCCCATATCTCCATAATTCTGCACCTCCCACTTAAACAATCTTGATGGATAAATAGCATTACAGGAAAAAGGAAAAATATGTATTTTTGATTTTGGGGTGAACTGTCCCTTTAAAAATCCAAAACACTAGTGTAAATCAGAATCTTCCTGTTTTAACAGTGTAACCATTGGCCAGATTAAGAATTAGGTTGCCATATATTAACAGAATAATGGTAAAATAATAATAATCATAAAGGTAAATGTGTGTACCTATGCAGACGGGGCAACACTCGCCCTCAGGAATGTAAAAGTTTTCACAGTCCAGCTCAGCGCACTCTGCCTTGGAGCAGAAGGAGATTCCACCCCGGCACTGACACAGCCAGCAGGGGTCCATGCGGTACACCTCTCCCTCGGAAAACTCCTTCCCATTGTGGACACACTTGGGAGAGACTACGGAGGAGAACAAGGGGAAAGAATGATCAGACAGATCAAACTGAACACCATGTGTGGATGATAATGCTTAACACACGAGCAGGGCACAGTGCAGTCAGGTGTCCGTCACATTTGGCAAAGATTAACACAAGAATTTTGTTTTCCTGACTGTATGACAGACAAAACGCAGATTTTAATCACAAATGTCAAGGTTGATCGGTGAGAGACTTTCACAACTGTATACAGTGAATTACAAATCCGTAAACATCCATTCATTTTCTGCGATTGATGGAAATGTTTATCTGAACCAAATGGTGCCGAGGTTAAAGCCTGTAGGGTGGAATGGCATTCATCAGACAATGAAGCCAAGTCCGTGGGGAGGAATTTCACAGGGATCTATCAAGTATTGAAAAGGCGTTGGGCTCTTGCACTGTGGAGTAAAAGAAAACAGTAGTGGGTCTGAGGCTTTGGCAGAATCTGGGCTCAGTGTGCCGGTGGCAGGTGGAGTGAATCAATGCTCTGGACTGCCTTTTCTAGAAGCATCCAAGCACTTAGAACCTGCTCCTTCTACTATGAGATAAATGAGCTTAGTTACAGCTCTGCTGGAAAACCTGAGTCTGGTCTTGTTTATAGAAAACGGGCCTGTCGAAACACTTATTTTCACTTTTTACCTGACTCACATTAACTGACAACAGACACTGTCAATCCTGCACCCAAGAGGACAACAATTACTGCAAAAAAAATACCTTTCTCCTCAAATTTGTCTCCCTTCTTACCTCCAAAACTTGTGTTTTGTTGGACTGTTAACAGCTGCCTGCTATTGTTAAATGACTGCACTCTACATGGTGCATTCAGTGGCTGCTTGTAAGCTACAAATGTGTCATATTTCACTCCCATCCCACTTTTTCGGCGTACTGGTCTTAAGAGAAGTGCTTTTTAGTGACTCATTTGCTTATCTATTTATTTGTGTTTACATAGTAAATATATGTAATGAATGTGAATGATGGCTTTGACGTAATGACGTCAGTGTATTGTGTAAAAATCAAGGTCTGAACTGAACCTACAACCCGAATGCATGAATTTGTGTGTTTGTAAAGTTTTTTTAAAAAGCTGAAAGACATAACAATAATAACATCCTCAGTCCACATAATGACACAAATATAATTAATCGTTTAAAATTAATGGTGGTAGTTTTATAGCCGGGGGAACAGGAAGATTACAACATGACATCTCAATGGTAGTGCTTGATTACGTCTTCAAATGTACCACAGTGGTTTGGGTGACTCATCATTCTGAGATCTCAAGTAACCACACACTAACTTTTCATCAAACACAGTCTAACATGAGGGAGGTGAGGCAATGTGGTTATGTAAGAAAGTCTCCACAATCACAGATGAGTAGCTGCACTAGTTAGGCGAGTAAATGTATTGCACAGATGCAAGCAGATGTGGGGCCAGCGGTTTGCCTATAAATGAGAGTGGAGGTTGCGGCGGCATCTGCACGCCATACCTTTGAGCACAGACTCAAAGCGTCCGCGCCGATGACCCCGTGCCTCCCGACAAGCAGCGCTGCGCTCTAATACAAAGCAGGTGGGCCAACTTAGTTGAAAGTAGAGCGGGGATTTGTTGATCTTTTATTCTCGTCCTCGCCATCTTTTTGTTCCCCGCTCCGCTCTCGGTCCCACTCAGTATTCCTGCCGTCCCGCTTTGCGTGCAGCAAAACCAAGCAGAGAAAATGCAATAAGTACTTTAGCTGGCCGAAATCAAAAGGCACGGCAACGTTTTTTAACGCTCACAGAAGCAATAGGAAGTCACATGAGGGGACGCTCACATGTGATTTCCGCTGTGTTTGTTAATGGTAATCCCTAAAACAACTTGCGGCACTGAGTCTAAATTCCAGTCATGCTTTGTGATGTTCAGTCTTCTCTAAATTGAGGTGAGGATTGGATGCAGAGATGGATGGGCCATAAAACATCGACCCCAGGCAGGTCTAAATCATTCATAATGGACTGTCATACTGGCGCTTCTTGTGGTTTAGAGGCGAATTAAGGCAAAACCACAGAGGGAAGCATGACTTTCCCCAGGGAAGAATAATGATGGGATTTATTAAAATCAATTTTACAGACTTTTGATTAGTTTAGAATATTAAATGACAATGTCGAAATATAAATTTTAATTAAGTCCCTAACATCAATTTCTGAGAACTTGTTTGTTGTGTGTTTTGAGCTCCCTGAGAACCATTAGTGTGATGATGTCAGCCCTGAACCTAGGCTGCATCCAGACGACATATGAACTATATGTTCGAGCTAACGTGTTGATAAACAACAGAGCACAGCTAAACAGGATCTAACAGGATTATCTGTAACATCAGATGACATCAGGTCAGGACGGAGCTGCCAGGTTTAGTTTGCCACCCAGTTACAGCCGTTCTCCAGCCAGCAGTGGAAAGAGTACATCTGCGATGGAGGCCAAAACACACAGGTGGGATTTATTGTCACCGCACACACTGACCCTGACTAAATATGAGCCCTCAGCCAAGTGGGCAATGGAAACAAGTTAATCAGTCCAAGCCCGACACTCTGAGACAATAGGGGGCCGTGCTAAAGTGTGTTCCATTAGAGCAAAGGTACGGTATTTGAAAGCAACCTAGACTTAACATGAATACAGTATGTGTAGCCAGTGTTTTAGGGGCCGGAGAGGTGACTAGGAGGCCCCAGTGTGTGTCCTTGTCCGTGTCCCTGTCTGTGGAGCTTTCTGACACGGCGCGCAGTCATGCAGGCCTAACGGACGGTAGGGGCAGCACAAAAGGCATCAAGCCCCAGGCCCAAAGAGCAGCAGACACTTGTTATCAAAACACTGATCCCATGGCCCCCACGGCTGCCATTCAGCCCCCGCCGGCCTGCCGGACTCGATTACCCTCCCCACTGGCAGACTGGAGCACATAAAAAGCATTCCCATCAATGAACTGTTGAACCTTTTCCCTTTGGACGTGTGACCAGACAGGAACCCTTTGACACTGCACTTCTGTTGAGCAAATTCGTAGCCTAAGCACTTTTCTGGTCACTGGGCTCGTTAAGTCCATTAATTCCGGGACACGGCACTCATTTATGCATGTGGAGGGGCCAGAATGGGAATTTGTTCTGTTGGTAAAACAGCGAATATTTGTTGGGAGCACAGAGTAAACAGACCAATACCACAGGTCCCCTCCCTGCCTTCCTGACTCTCCTGGCTGCCTCTGGGCCACGTCTATATCATACCTGCCAACATTAGGCTGCGGAAGAGACGGAGACCACCTGCATATAACCCCACACCACAGATTAATAGAATACATACGAGGATGTGGAAGTAGAACGACATAAGATAAGTCTTAAATTCAGTAAAGTTCATAAGAAAAAAACAAAATGTACAAAAAAAGTGTTTGAAAGTCAACATCTAAAATTTGCATTATAAAAGGGGAAGTTTTGGAAGCGTATTTCTTCCGAGCGCAGCGGAGGGCTTAAGCCAGCGCAGTGATGAGTGATGCACATCAGGAGGGTCCTTTTGTGCATGCAACAGGAGATTATACCGATTGGGAGCAAAGTGGGAGAAAGGGTTAGAAATGGGCAACTTCCTTGAAAATCTGGAGTGTTGACAGGTATGCTCTGCATGTGATCTCTCCTGCTTCTCTTTCCTTGTATTTCCTCTTTTTTTACCAGGTGAGAAAATGGTGCACAGGCGTACTTTAGATCCATTATATTTAATATCGCTTCAGGCAATAGATATATCTGTGGATACACCCCTGAAAAAATGCCTTTGAACCATGGTCTTAACCCTGAGAGGCATCGGCCCAGCCTGATAAAACAACCCAACAGTAATTATCCAATCAGCAGCTTTGCTTTTCATCTGTGGACATTTAGTCAGCAGGGAGGAAAGCCTTACTCTTAGGAAAATAATTGCTTCCTCGAAGGCGATGAATCTCACACCGACTGTGCCATTGCTACCCCCAGCGGGAGGCCAATCGAAACAGTTTGTAGTGCAGTGTGCAGCTCTGTGTAATCACCTTTCTGGCACTCGAAGACGTCGCAGCAGTCTCCTGGCTGACCGCTGGCCTGGCTGAGTGGCACGGCGCGCTGTCCGCTCGGGCACTGGGGCTTGTGGCAGGCACGGAGGTCGCAAGTGCACTGGGGCGGTATGGAGGGGCAGCAGCCAGCAGGGGGCGTGTAGCTCTTGGTCAGGACTGAGCCCTTGGGGCAGGAGGGCACCTGCACAGCGGGGCACGTCACCCCGGCACACCTCAGCTCTTCTGAAACAAAGACAGGGACGCACATCAATGTTAATAAAACATCAGCTGCTTTCGCTCTAACAGTGCCAACGCTGTTCTCCTGGAGTCAGGACGGGTTTTTCTGTGCATGTGTGTGAGGGCTGCCTGCTCTTAGTGTCAGCTAAGCCACTTCAGAGCGGCGCTACTCGTGTTACGGTCTAAAAGTCGAGTTCACACAGTCGCCCAACACAAACTCTGTGCAGTCATCAGATCCCCACTTCAGTCCGTGACAGCTTCACAGCATCCTGTCAGAGAAGTGTGAGCGGCACTGTAGACACGACAAGGCTCCCTGCGTATCCTGTCTACGGCCTCTGATCCCACCCAGCCTGGCTCACAACCCAAACAGACCCTCACGCTCTAAAACCAGTCATTAATACCAGCCAACCTTCAGCAGAGCTTTTCTTCCTGCCGGTCTAGAATCTCCCCTTCGCTTAGCATACCAGGTTGTGTTTGTCTATTCATTCACATAATAGCTCTGATACCCCTTGTTAGCGAGGAAAGGGGTGCAGGGGTTTCTGGAAATCTGGGATTGGGGCTCAGGGGTGTATTTTGGAGCCCGTTCAGGAAAAGAAAAGTGGAGCGCCCCTCTGTGTAGACATTGTATGAGAACAGTAGCTACCTACAAAGATTGGATTACCCAAACCAAAGACGTGTTTATTTTGGTTCTCAGTGTCACTGTAATGTATACAGTGTGGGCAGAGGAGAAGGATTGCGGAGAGCAGACTCAAGTCCCGTCCCATAATTGTCAATCACTAAGTCGTTTCCCAGATCCCCCGCTGAAAGCACAGCAAACACACACTTTGTAGCACTCTGACAGCTGAGAGGACGAGCGGAAACATTAACATGCACAGAGATGATGGATGAGAATGAGGATAATCTGGTAATTATACATGTAGTTTAAATCATCGCTGGCATTTAAAGGAGGAAACGTGACAACAAATGAGTGCCTTATAGGAAAGTTCAATTAAGTGGATTATGATTTAGTTATTGGAAATGCTTGACGATCTTTGCATACGTAGGGTTTTTGAGGGGAGGAAATGATACGGGCTGAGGTTGCGTAACTGCGCTTGGGGTTTTGGTTGTGTTTCCAGAAGCTGAGTTTTGTTGATGGTCTTCCCAGACTGGTGCTGGCTCCACGGCGCAACACGAGTCTCTCAGAGGATGTGCCTCATCCCTGACATTTGAAGACCTGTAAGTGGATCCCTCTGGGTTTTGCCAAAAGACGGGGGAAACCGAAGTGAGCGGTTCAGGGTCGAGACTTCAGATCCTCCGATAATTGTTCCTCATCTCAACAGACAGACCTGTGAATTACACTGTGTACTGTTGAAAAGGGCACTGTGTTGTTTTGGAGGAGAAATTCAGAATTAAAATTTTTACTATATTGGTGAGGTACTAATATAAACTCAGAAACATTTATCTTTTCCATAACTGAATAAACAAGATGTTCTCATAGGAAAATAAGGTTCCCAAACACTGTATAAAGCTAGAAAGGTGGCAGGGTCCGCCAACTATAAACAAGTTAAGTATAACAGTATGAAATTGCGGTGTCCATTAAGGTCAGTTTGCTTATTTAGTTTATTCAGTCATGAAAACGAAGAAGTTGTTTATTTAGTATGTTTAGGCAAAAAAATCAGTCAATGAAGATCTTTCTCTTCTGATTTAAATTTCTTCCCCATAACTACATAGTGCTCCTTTAGTCATTGGAGCTCTTTAAGATGAACTCTTTGTTCTGACCTGATGCTCTGCTGGCATCGCAGTTAAGGAGCTGTTTGATGTCTACCTGACTCAAATAAACATGGAGGAGAGGGGCTGTAAGACTGTGCCTGCTGTATTTCGGTGGGTGGAGGTAACATTTCTGACAGATGAAATTGAGGATAAGGGAAACGTTGAATTTTTCTGGCTCCAGATAAATAGAGCCGGAGTGTGAGGTATCTGTACTGTACTGTTTACTCAAGCAACCTGGGAACAGTGAGGGCCGCCACAAAGCTCTCATTGATAAACCTCGTGGCTGAATAGTGTCATAGAAAATGAGGGGAAAACCCCTGAATTAAGGGAGGCTACGAGCCTTTTAACGGTTTTTGGCCTAATTCCTGCGCTGGAGTTAAATAAACTTCAGTTGGAAACGCTGATTGGCGAATGTTTTACTTCCAATAAAGTCTAATGCAGTCTGCTGCTGCTGCTCAGTTGAAGACTGGTTTTGCATATGAAAACCTCACACTGTTTAAAGCCATAGAAAACACCCTGGGACGATCTCGCACAACGTTCTACACTGAAAAACACTTTCTGTGTATTGTATGAGTCCCGGAGAAGGCTGATTACTCTTTCAGTTGTGATAATGGCTAGGGTTAGAGTGCGCTGGGAAAAGCAGCTGGCAGACATACCATTGTCATTCAAATGAATAGAATTGTATCCATCCATGGAAACGGTCCAGCCCTTGCAGGTCCAATTAATATAATTTTCTCGCTGCCGCATTTATAAACACAATAGGCAGACAGAGAGGATGGAAAAAGTCAGCAGCAAATGGATTTTATCCTGTGCTGTTTGTGTTCTATCTCTGAGCATAAATGGCTGTAATTAGTGAGTCAGCAACCACTGAACCAATCTTCGTATCACAATGGTGGCCATACTCCAGCTTGCACAAACACAAAAAGCCTGATTTGGTATGCTTGATAAGTTCTCTGTGCAGATTAGGCAACATGTGCACTTGTGCGACTGTAAGATAGCGAAGAATGGGAAACCTTTGACCCGCAAGAGGGACACACAACCACATGCACACACACATACACACACACACCTGACGCTGGTCTGGAAGAGGTGAGGTACAGAAATTGCTTCATTACCACAGAATAGTCTCTTTTTTTAACAATGCATATTTCTGGCACCTCAGCAGCTCATTGAAGAAAGAAAAACACCTCCTATCTAAATGGGTTTTTTTCTTCTCTTCAAGCCGGCTGTACAAGGAGCGCAGTCTTTCCCCGAACCAGAGCGGCTCAGCCAGGCAGAGGAGGCTGTGTTGACAGCCTGAGTTTACTCATGGAAAAAGCGCACAATGTGAGTTCTGTTCGCTGACTGACTTTGGAAGCAAGTCAGCTGAGAACAAAGCTGTCTCAGTCCAGCTGCCCTCCGTGGGTTTCTGGTCTGTCCTCAGGTTTTATAAAGTTGCTCTGCAAAGGGACACATCAGGGCCGTCTCTCACGTAAAGCTGTGGGGGCCTGGCCCGTTGCCCACCAGCAGTTACAGCTGAGAAAGTCGGCATTGTTCGCCGTGTGTATCCGCGTGTGTGAGTATATGTGTGAGGAACGCGGCGCAGGCCTGGGAGGGGGTCCAGGCCAAAAGGCACAGACGGGGTCACCGGGAAGAAACACTCGGTGGGAACTTCACACCGTGGTGAGAAGCCCGAGGTAGTCGGGCGTAGGCATGCAGCAGGCCTGCGTCTGCTGCCTGCACGCCTCGCTCTCTCGCTCTCTCGCTCTCTCGCTCTTTGGCTAAATATTTGTATTTGAAAAACGTGATTTCAGTGTCCCAAGCAACACCGCTGCAGCTGTGAGTGAGCATGTCTGGGTGAGGTAATGAGAGTGTCCACATGTAGGTGCACATTTGCACATAGATTTTTCATGTATGTGTTTGTGTGTGTGCATAGTAAGTGTACATAGAATGTGTGCATTCCATTGAAACACACCCTTTCCTTGCCGTCAGATGGCCAATAAGATTAGGCGTGCGGGACGTCTTTCTGGCTGAAGGGCCTGTCCCTCAGACGGAGATCAACAATCGTTACATCTACCGCAAAATGCATATGAAAAGGGTGAGCGTGCTGTGCTTCAGGGTAGTGCACATTAAGCATAAAGCTGAACAGTTGTCACGTGTACTGCCACACTCAGGGGACACTCATCTGTAGTAAATATAGAAAACAATTATATGGGGGGGCTGAGGTGTAGACAGATGTTGAATAAATTGTGGAAGAGCCGGTTGAGTTATGTGTGGATTTTGGCCATATGGATCTGTTCTCTTTCTGGGAACTGATTGGCTGACGATAGAAGAAATGTGCCTGTGAACAAAAAGAGTTGGCTTAGGCTGCAGTCAGGGTGTCTTTGATTTGTTAATGGTTATGGTTGGGTCAATGACTGAGGCTTTAGGTCCAGATCTAGTGTACGGGGTCAGGGTTAGGGTTGCACATGTAGGAATGTAGGAAGACTTCATGTGAGTGTGTCTCTTGGGTTTTCCTGCTGGCCTAACCCTGGCTGGTTTGGTCAGCGGCTGACCATGAGTAGCGAGTGGGCTGAGAGCAGTCCCAACATGCCTTTAAGGGAAGTTCTTTGTTTCACAAGAGTTTTGTTTCCTCTTTGAAATCACCACCCGCACACATACAAATACTCACACGCTGGGAAACGAGCAGCTTGCAGTGTGCAACAGGGGCCGTCGCTTCCATGCACACACAAACAGACGTCTCGCGCCCCTGCCAGCCAGTGGCGGTCTGGCTCGGCCAGTAATAGCTCTGCCACAAAGGGGCTGCAGCCAAGCAGAACTAACAGGCCTTTCACAAGGGCAGAGAGAGGCAGGACGGAGGTGGCATAGGTGGGCAAGTGAATTTGTGGGCGCAAGGTCAGTTTGTGCCATTGCATCATAGTGGGCACCGTTTCATCGTCTGATGAACCGCTTGTGAACTTCCACATGATTTTACTCTATTCTCAGTCCGCTAGAACAAGTAAGTCGACAAACCAAGCGACAAACAACAATTAATAATGACTGTCTGAGCAAATATTAGTATTAAGTGATGCCAGTTGTATGAATCAGCTAAACACTCTGTCGACTTGTTCCTGTCAGTGAGCAGCAACAGGGGAATTCCTCTGAAATAGCAGTTAGGGGCCTTATCATGAATGAAATATGTAAACCATCCCAGAGTGTTACCAAACACCACCCTGTTCCCGGGGCCCTTTTCTTGACACAAATACCTCAACAAAATGTTATGATTTCCTATCTTCCTGTGTCCCCCCCCACACACACTTATCACATCCTCTTTCCCTGACATGTGGGTCTAGCACACCATGTTGCTTCCGATTGAACGTTTGCAGCCAAATTACATCAGTGGTTTTGCGCGCCAGGGAGAGGACAGGATCCCGCTGCAGCTACAAGAGGCAGCATTAGGTGATTGAGCACCAACTGTGGTGAGGCAGAAAAAGATGTTGAGTTTTAACAGATCACAGTGAGTCACGGCAGAGGGATGAGCCGCTGAGTGCGTCAGACAGAAAGTGAGAGGCCAAACCGTTACCACGTGTGAGATCTGAAGAGGAGAATCTACAGTATGTTCCGACTGATGTCTGAAAAGGGTTTCTGCGAAAGTGTTGGAACACAAGGTCGACTTTGAAAGTTGCATTATGTAAGTATTGGCCTCCTGTTGAATTCCTCCCAGCATATCATCAGAATAACCGCTAACTGCTGTTAACTGTAGCTGATGTTAACTAGTCAGTTCTGTTAGCCACTGTCCTATTAGCTCATTCTGCAGGTTGGTGTCTTTTACACCAGAGGAGGTTTTCAGGTCAGACTGGGAACAAACACAGCCATTTTGACGACAGGGAATAAAGTACAGAGGTGATTTACAGCAGTGCCGACTACGGGGATGACAAAGACATGGCGGATTCAGGCGAGGCAGTAGCGGGAGAGGAGTGAGATGGAGGTTGGGTCAGTGCCCATCTCCGGAGGCCTGAACTATACTATATACTATACTATAACGAGCCCTGGCCTGTCCTGCGCCGAAGTCTCAGTGTTAGTTGTGTAATCACACACACTCCCACGGTGCTCCGAGCTCCAGTTCGGTACCGCTAGCTGCATGGCTAACTTAGCTAACAGCAGCTACTTGAAGCAGCAATTTGCTGCTACACTACCAATATGCTGCCCCCTATTTGTCTGAGTATAAATTCAACAGGTGGCCAATTCTTACACACACGGTGCACATGTTTACGTCTGTTACGTTTCACTAGCCAGTTGGTTCATCTGTAAGGAACGTAGAGCCCAGTCTTCCTATATTTTTACAGGGGAGCATGATGTCAAGATTTGAGTTTTAAATCGAGGCTCATTTATTTCTTACATTGAGACAGTCTTTCAAGAGAGAATCACGATGCATCCAAGAAGCAATTTTTCCCCCCACCCCTTTAATGCCCCAATGCATGTAAATACAAGTGGAGCGCTCATGCCTCGGGAGCAGATTTATGGGATGCATTTGCTATCACACATTACCAGGGCAAGCTAACACAGATCTTAATAACTGCCTGTGTCAGGACAACGAGGAGTTGACGGACGCAGTCGCTCCGGAGTCCAACAGGACTGAGCGAATAAGATCCTAACCACAGAGTCCCGGTCTGGTCGCACAGGAAGCTCCTCCTGATGACAGACAAAGGAAAATCTCTGCCGAGACATCTACACAAACAAGATAATTATCACGCGCAGACACGTGTGCATCGTTCCACATGCACATGCATACTTGCAGACATAACAGACGCACACATCCTGGTCTCTTACTTAATGAGGGGCCATCAGAAGGGTGGGTGTGTGTCGCAGCGAGAACTCATAAGCTGCTGAAAAATGTTGTTTACAGTTTTCACTGGTGTGAGTTTAAACTGTCATCCGTTGGGCTCCGGCTTTGAAATGAGGGAGTTACAAAACATAGAGGAGCAGATCTTTCATTGGGACACTAGACTTCAATGATACGTCTAAACAATATAATGTTTGACGAACACGCTTCCTGTGGGATTTACTGAATAGATGGCTCGAGACTTGCTCTGCGATAACCTCCATGTCATTAAATAACCTCAAAATGTTGCTAGTGGGCTGCTCTTCATCTGAAATGTCAGCCAATTGCAAAGAAAGGGGGAACCTTGAGTCCCAAAGGAGAGCAACATGTGGATAAAAACAAAAGCAGTCACAGTCACATGCTTTGGACTTAATCTGTTCACCATAACACCGAGCCAGTTTTCCTCAGCTTTACAGCATGGTTTTTCCAGTTTTCTGCCTTTGAAAAGCTCACTCAGTAAGATGAGGTTTACCCAACACACACAGAGGATCACTCACTGGCAGTCCTGTCCAATTTTGCAAATGTCACTCAGGAGGCAGCCACCACTTAGTGCCTGTCTATCTACCAGCCACCTCACAATCCAATTGAGGAAACTAAACTCTCTGTGCCAATAACACTTTTTCACCTACAAGTGTCAATCAGGCAGGCTGCTAAGACTGGAGGTAAACACAAACTCTTGGATTCTCTCACACCATTCAAAGAATATTTTTTTTACCTCCCACACAGGGCAAGCATTCATCTTACACTCTCTATACATCTGAATCCCTCCATATTTCCATCATCAGACTCAGGAGCTACTGGAGACCTTTTCTGTTTTTGCTTCTCTGTCAGTCGGGTTTGCACCTTCTCTCTTTCACTCTTGTTTAATGTTCATTCCTTCTTTCCCTCCTCCTGTACCTTCCCCGGTCTCTGACTGTAACATGGGAAGTAGAGCTGCAGCGATTAATCGATGAGTTGTCAACTATTAAATTAATCTGCAACTGTTTTGATGATCAATTTATCATTATGCTATTTATTTTTTTCCCTTTCCTTCAGTGTTTCATGAATGTTCTTGTGCATGTGAAAGTTAAAAATGTCAAAGTCTGCACCAACAGAAGCACTTCTCCTGAAACACCTCGTCGGTAGTCCTGCCTTTAATTCTGTGACTTTGTGACTTCACCATGCCACACATTTACACGATATATGCCTAGCAGTCAGTTTGGGTATGTCAGACTGGGTATTTAGGAGAGGGTCTTAAAGAGTACAAAGCTAAAAAAGAGTGTTAGAGTATGAGAAAACTGATTAAAATGAGCATATTATGTCTCCTTAAAGAAAAAAACATCATAATTATGTAATTTCCAGCTTCTTAAATGTGCATATTTTCTGGATTCTTTACTCCTGAAACTGAATATCTTTGGGTTTTGGACAAAACAAGACATTTGAGGATGTCATCTTGGGCTTCGATAAACACTAGTCGACATCTCTCACCATGTTCTGACATTTAATAGACCAGACAACTGATTGAACAATCAAGAAAATAATCAAAAGATTAATCGACAATGAAAATATGTTTGTTGCAGCCTAAATGGGAAGTGCTGTGTAATAGTCTTTTACTTTCATAAACCATGAGATGGCATGTGACTCCATATAAATATTCAGGCAGATTGGTAAAAAAAGATTTGATATACTTGAACTTAAAAGGTCCCCTTTGCTTAAAATCAAAGGTGACCATATATGGAGTCACAAGCTTTTAATTGGTCTGCGCCAATATGCTTCCTTACACACATAATGAGCTTGGACATAAGGAATTCTGTGTTCCACTGAGAGCTAGTTTGTACAAGAGAAGGGAAAAACTTAAGCAGCTTATATTGGTGTTTATATTAAAAGGGGCAATATGTAAGAAGCTTAGTTGAAAACAATCAAAAAAAATCAACAGAATGTGAATAAATAGCAGTTTTAACATTATGATTGCTAAAATTATGTATTGTGTTGCAGAGATATCTTCTGAAGATAGCATGCTAACCAGCTAGCCCCAGCCTGTTCCGGTCCAAAGCTGCTGTGCTAGCTGACTAAACCCCAATGTGCCATTTTAACATTGTAATTACGCCTTTTTTTCTGCAAAAATCATGTCAGACACAAGAGAGTTGAAGAGTTTTGCATGCCCAACAGACGCATGGAGGTGATCTTTAAGTATGGGCTGTAACTTTGTAGTTGCAGAATCTATTTCAGACTCAGGTATAAATCCCCACATCTTAACACTAAATAATTCGAGCTGAGTAAAGCCACTTCTCGGCTGCCGTGTGGTTGTCAGTTCCAGTTGCAGGTCATTTGAAGGTTACCTGCGGCTTCCTGGCACTGGCTGCGGTTGATGTAGGCGAAGTGGTGATGGCAGCTCTGAGACTCACACACACAGCCCTCGGCGGTCAGGTTACACCCTGAGAACATGCAGGCCGGGTTGGATGGTCCCACATACTTCTCTCTGTGTCTGTCCCGGTGCTCGTGCCTGCGACCCTCTGAAATCCAGCCCCACACACACACACACACACACACACACACACACAGACCACTGTCATCAATGAGTCACAGACAATGGCACCACTCAGGGTGAGAGGGGAACCGCTAGACAAAGCTTTTAGCGTGTGTGTCATCACTATGATATGTAAGTAGCATTAGTCACCTCAGAGCCACATCTGTTATGGATTAGCTCCTCTCAATGGACAGCTTTATTCTCTCTGACTTCTGTGCTTGTGTGTCTGTGTTTAAACATGTGTGTGATGGAAGGAGAGGGCTCACCTGACTTGCTGGCCTTCATGCAGGTTTCTTGGTCGGGGTAGGTGAAAGAGCCCAAGCAGGAGTGACGGGCATCGCACACACACTGACCCCCAGCTCTGTCGCAGCCAGTCATCAGAGGACAGCGCTCGTCCTCCAGGCCTGCTTCTGGATGGTCGGGGAGCACTGCGGAGGACAGCGAGGAGAACGGGGGTCAAGAGGGAAAGAACATGGACTTCTCACTCTGGCTAGTTTGTCTATTTTGATTGGGAATAAAAAGACATTGGACAGAGTGTAATCACAGGGTGAAATGTGCCAGAAACTGAGATTTGTTTCCCAAAAGTGCTGAAGGGTTAGCCAGCTTAGAGCCTGTGTTGCAACACATTGCCCTGGCACCGTCATTCCTGAAGTGACCAGTGTATTTCTGGGCTGCTGTCCCTCCTCCCTCCTCCCTCCTCGTCGTGCCACGCTACTTTAGCCATTGAGCCCATTTGTTTGCTTTTGTTCCACAGCATGGGGCCCTCCCAGGGTCTCCATCTCTGCTGGCTGCTGGAACGCCTCTTCTGTACGCAGGCCACTTGCACCATACCCACTTATTGTTCCCAGTGAGCCTCGCCCCCTGAGAGGGCACCTCGAGGCTTAGCCCAACTTGGATGAAAACTTTACCATGGGAAGGAATGTGTCCCGTTACTGCCATGTGGGCTGAACAACCACCAAAACCCCTGGGATTAAACAGCCCCAACGTATACATCACCCGTAGTGTTCCTTTCACATGCATGCATGAATACACACACATGTATACCCCCAAATTACCCTCCTTCACAGTTGTTCAAGCGTGCTAAGAGTGGCAGCAGAGTAAACAGGATGAGACAAACTGTAACACTGAGTAACCCCTTCCCAAGCATTTAGCTCCCAGGCCTCAACCAGCAGTGTGGACGCGTGATTGGAGCTTATCATAATACTCTGGCTTTCTTCTCCAAACAGCTACACACCAGAACAATGCAGCAGAGGAAAAGGTGCAAAGGTTTAATCCAAAATAAACACAAGCAACAAACTCTCTGCATGATCACGAGCAGACAGGACCGCTATATGACGGAGTTCTCTGTCCTGATTGGATAGAGTGGGCAGGGATACCAGAAAATGTAGTTTCTCTTTTACATGAAGTAAAAGAGAAACTACATTTTCTGGTATCCCCATTTTCTGGAGCAAGGGGAGGAGAGACATAGGTTACCAACCAAGTACTCTATAACAGTGAAAATAGAGCTATTTAACACTTATTTCAATGAAAATATAATTTACAACAGCTTTAATCTATAGTAATACATCAGAATCGATCAAACAGTCCCCTTTTGTACTCACTCATAGATACAAGCAACCTAAATACGCCTGATCTTTTTCCATCAAGATCCATGCATTATTCCCCAAGAAATCTCACAATGTTAAAGAAACTGAAAAACAATTCCTGGATCCTTTCCTTTATCCAGGCCCTCAACAAAAGTTAATGGGGTCTATTCTGGGCTGAGACCCACCCTCCGCCCAAGTTTGATGGAATTCCTTTTAGTAGTTTTTATGTAATCCTGCTTACAAACCAACAAACCAACCAACAAACAAATGACACAAAAAAACCCTCCTTGGCGGAGATTTTTAAAAAAAGCCATTTCAAATTAAAATGCTTTTCATTCTCAGTTAGGGGTCAGAGGATTAATAAAGTGATGACTCAAAGTGATTGGAAAGAAACAGAATTCCACAGCTTCGCTTTTAAATGCTGTAAATCATAATAAAACACATGTACCTATTAACTGAAAGCAGATATTCCACTGTGGGGTAAAGCCAGTGTCTTACGGTAATACATTTTACTGTCAAAGTGAATCAGTGTGACTGCAGAAGAAAGCATCCCAGCAAACACTTTCCTCAAGTTAAGGTCGGTTGTGCGGATGACTCCTCTGTGATGGACGACGATCACAAGCACAGCAGTAAACACGGGCCGATGGACGAGGTGAAGGTAATACTACCTTTAACCTGAGCCAGCCTGTGCTGTTAATAGCTCTCCCAGACAGGCCAACGAGGCTGGCAAAGCACAAGCAGCCTTTTCAATAAACCACACCGAAACTTTCCCCGTGATTTCCTTTCACCTTAAAATGATCCTCGGCTCCACATTTTTTCCATCCCGAGGCTTTCCTGTGCCTGGGAGGGTATTTTCTTTTGAGGTGGTGGTGGCAGGGGTGCCTGTCTGTGTGGGGCGCTAAATCTGGCATGTAGAAAAAGAGGTGGAAGTCAAAACAATTAATGAATGGCTGGGCCGGACACTGAGGGCATTGTCTCATTAACTCATTTTTGTGCTTGACCCCAGTCGGCCCAGTTTGTTCTACGCTGGTCTGCCTCAGTCTAGCCACATTTAGCCTGACCCCGGTCTGGTCTGGCCTTGGTATCTATTATCTGGCCTGGCATGACTGTAGCCAGGGTCTATGGCTTCATCCCAGGGGGATTCCTCTCTCAGCCACTGAGACTGCTTGTCTTGGCATCCAGGGCCAGGATGGGAAAGCTGACCTCTAGAGGCCCTCTGGCTGATAGCGAGCTAAAAAGGAAGTCTTTGAAACATTAGATAATACCAGAGGAAGGGAGAAGTAGAAGGCATGTGAAGGAGTGCAGCGGACATAGCGTCCCTGTAAAACAGACATTCTGTTACGTGGTATGTTAAGTGCCTCTAGAGCTCGGGGAAGCGTGGCGTGGGAGGGCAGACGCGAGAATACAATGAGAACATCAAAACAAGTCGTTTAGCAGCAGAGGCTGAATGATTTCACCTGATCACTGATGCAAATATGACTTTTCCCAAGAGCAGGTGCCTGTGTACATCCGACAGACTCAACTTGCAACCCGGTCGGTGATTCAAGGGGGGATGACATAGTGTTTTTTAGCAAAATGCATCCCCCTTGTTAACCTGCATTCCCCGTCTTGATCCCCTCATAGCAGGGAGGACAGCGGACATGTTAATTTAGTATGTCTGACTCATTGATTATCCGACTGAGGTTTGTGCAAGTTAGAATCGACGGCTCTGCCCATGGCTCTGAAACCAACAGAACCGAAAGAGTCTGAATGAAACAAACCGGGTCCATCCCCCCTTTTGGAAATGATCGCCTAGTGCAGCCTGAATCTGCAACATTTGATCAGCTTCAGTGTCAAAAGCCTCATTCCTCTATGAGAATAATTATTTGTTTAGCTTTCTTTGTATTTCGTTGTATTGTATACATATATATTTTTTGTTATTATGCTTTCAAAAGTAGTGAGATCTTATGGCATCAAAGCCTGGATATAAACACTTCAACGGTAAGATTATTAGATGAGTTATGATGCATCACCACCTCTCATGTAATACATCACCTGTGTTCTAAGGTTGTTGTGCCTCCACACTTACTTAGATTATGGCCACCCAGAAAATCAAAACTGTGAGCAGAAAAGCAGGGGATCAGAAAGCGGAAACATTTACCCCCTACTCCTGATTGCGAGTCTAATCACTTTAAGACCCTTGCAGCTCGAGGAGGGAAATCTGGGATCAGCCTCCAGCAGCCTGCCTACCGTGGCCCCTGAAAACACACTGGGAGGTGTTGATTTACCCCCACCAAGACCCTCTGGGATATTGAGATTGTGTGCGTACGTGTGTCTGATTTAGGGGTCAGCAGCGTGCTCCGAGGCCCCTGGAGCCACAGGACCAGAGGCACGACTCAATCAGAGGAGCCATTAGGTCTCCAAAGCTGTTAATTTGCAGAGGAGATGTCCTCCAGGCGCCAGGCTAACCTGTGTGTGAGGCACAATCAGCAGCGGCGTCTCCCGGGACGGCCTGGGGGCTTGAGACCCCTGGAAAACCCTCGAGGACCACCCCACAGAGGGATGATGGGAGGGCAGGGTCAGGGGGATCCAGACACCCACTGAGAGCTGCTTACTCTCTGTCAGTCCCTTTCAATCATTCCAAAAGAGGCCGGACGCAGTGCAGGTGAAGGGGCCCGGGGGGGTCCTCAGGGGACGGCCATTGCTACTTACTTCATTCGCCGCTAGGAACCTGACACCCAGCTTATTCTTTGAAGTTCAGAAAGTTGCTCAAATTGTGCGTAAAACGAGCACATGCACGACAAAACAGCCCCAGCACTGTGGCTTCACAGGATTGCGCATGAATCTCTGCTGGGGTCTTTTGCAATCGTGCTGTCAAACCGTGACATCTCACACCGAACCCCCCGGTGTAAACAATACAGACAAGAAGCAGGCAGCTGATTTATTAAATTACAGCGCAGTCCAATTTTTAAAGCACAGTCACGCCAAGGGTAATCCACTATTTTGCCCCTCACACAGACTCAAACAGTCATTTTTGTCTTATCTCAAATCACTGCCTGTTTTTTTCCCTCCCCCTCCATTCTTTGAGTTGTGAAGCAGAGTGAAAAGAGTCCACTGAAGCTGAGGTGTAACCTAGTGCCAGATCACTGCTGCCAATCTTATTGTCATGCTCCTGAGCGGAGAGTGAATGAAGCTTTGAGGGGGAAGAAAGAGCAGCTGAACATGACTCCTCTCTGCCAGTCAAGAGCCCCTCAGATCTGGGTAGCTGCTCCAGGCGGCCAGAGACAAGGTAAACACTGACACAGTCCCTGCAGCCAGGACTTAACTGACGTCTGAATGGTCATGCCTTCAGGACACTTCAATGTGGAGGGTGGGTGGCTGAAAAGAACTGACACCTACAGCTCTTTTACTGCACTGTTAAATGACTCAACACGTTCAATCTCTCACACAACTTCTATAATTTCATTAAAAAAACAAAATCAGACTGTAAGCGCTACCCACCTTTACACACTCCAGTCTCAGGGAGCGTGGCTGCTCCTGTTGTGTTGAAAGAGGCGCACGTCAGCCCCAGGGCGCAGTAGCCGTGCGCCCAGTCCTGTCCGCCGCACGGCTCCCACTCCAGCCGGGCGCACTGGTCACAGCATCCGCACGGATCCCTGGCCAGGCTCCGGCCACCCTCGCAGCCGTGCGTCGCCTTGCCGGGACAAGTCCGCAGATCACACGGCGTGCACTCATGAGCCGAGAGCGCCCGAACCAGAAAGAGGACATTCAATAACACCACGGAGCACTTGCTGAACATGTTCCCAAAGCCTTCTGTAAGTTCCCAGAGAAATGCTCCTCTTCTTCTTCTTCTTTCTTCTTCTTCTTGTCAGATGATAAACCACATGAACTCACCGCTACTGGATGTAACTCCAAAGTTGCAAAGTCTCCTTTAAAGTTTCTCTGATGAGTCTTCTCCCAGGCGTGCTGTTTGTGACACAGCAGGAGCGAAAATACCACGAGACTCAAGTGTGCGGATGCGTGTTAAGTGGCAGCAATATCCAGAGGCGGAGGGTTCAATGTGAGCAGGTAGGCGCACGTCTCCAGAGTCTCATCTGGTTTCCAAGAAATCCCACACCGAGGCTGTGGAGGTCCGCTCCGGCAGGCTTACTATCGCTGACTACCTTGTGGGCTTTCGGTAGCTGACATCCACACACACGAGAGAGAGCGCAATCTGACTCTTAAATTGACATACAGGCATATAGAAATTAGCGGTGCACCCCTCCCCCTGACTGACACATGCGGGGACCAGTCACAGGGAGCGAAAGGAGGGAGGGTTTGAACTGATTTATCCCCGCTCGGCAACTCGGCGCTGTGTTGCGCAATGATGCAACTTTGAATGCCCTGAGTGCAAGTTGTGTTTTGTTTTGTTTTTGTTTATACTTCATATTCTTTAAACAAACCGCACAAACATTTTGTGTCGTTTAACAGCTATTTGACAGTTTAGAAACAGATACAGTGGTGAAATATTTAAAGGTGCACTGCGCAGTTTTGGGGAAGAAATTTTATCAGAAGAGAAAAAGCTTCAAGCCCAAACTAAATAAATAAACTCTCTTCGTTTGGATGACTGAATAAACAAACTGACCTCAAAGGACAACAGTTTCACACTGTTCCTCCTATATGTGGCGGACCCTGCCACCTTTCTAGCTTTCTACAGTGTTCTGAGAACAGAAAACAGGAACAGGGAAAAAAAAAATATTTCTGAGTTTGCATTATTACCTCATTAATATTGTAAATATTCAAATTCTGAGTTTGAATTTCTTCTCCAAAACTACATAGGGCCCCTTTAAATTGTGAAAATCAAAAATAGTATAGTAGTATAGTGTCGGCTAGTTTACTGTAAAAAAGAAAGAAAGAAAGAAAGAAAGAAACGCATGAATTACTCTATCACCAGTCCATGCTTTAGCTCATAATTATTATTATTATTATTATTATTATTATATATTGTGAATCTACAACATGTATACACACCAATAAAGATGCTAAGACGAATTTACCTGATTAAAGTATAAAACCCTGGCAATAAAATCAGAAAGATATAGACTCCAGCAGTGCTTCTCCATCTTTTAATGTCACCATTTCCTTAAAGGAGACATGTTGTGCTCATTTCAAGTTCATAATTTTATCTTGGATTACTACTAGAATAGGTTTACATGCTTTAGTGCTCAAAAAACACATCAGTTTTCTCATTCTGTTTTCATCTTCCAAGCCTCGAGGCATAAATTAGGCACATGTGTAACATGGTGACAAAGTGTGATGTCACAAAGTCACAGAATTAAAGGGGGGACTACCGATGAAGCGTTTCGGCAGGGTTTTCTGTGGGGGAGAGAAGCTTCTGTTAGACTTTGACCTTTTAAACTTTAAAGATCTTATACAGGCACAAGAGCCTGTATCAAACACTGATGGAAAAAAACAAAAAAGAATAATGTGTCTCATTTCACTGACACAATTAGATCAGGGAGGCCCATTTCAAAGATTTAGCCTCAGGGTCCCCCATCTGATAAGAGCGTAGCTTTTAGAGGGGTTTATTACAGAAAGTGAACCCCGATGTCATTGTGTTACTTATGGACGGGATTTAAGCAAAAATAAATGATTCCCCTTTTCCCTGCAGACCCCACTGGAACCCACTCAAGGACTTTGAGAACGTCTGGACTACGGGACAATATATAGTCTATACACTCCCTCCCTCATTAAGATCATCTTTTATGACAGTGTATACAGTATCTGTTAGACCTCTTGTCACCAGCAGCTTATCTCTTCTCAACAATGCAGCCATAAAGTCTGTCAAAGCCCCGTAATCAAACATATCAGGCCATATATAAGTCCACAGCTTTACCTTTTGTGTGCGGATGAGTGTGTGCTCACTCGTGTTTGCAGGTGTCCGATTGTGTGTGTGCAGGCGGCTTTGGAGAGGTAAAAGGTCATCTGATGTTTGTTGAAGCAGTGTGTGCTTACACCGGCAGATGGATGGTGTGTGTCTGTGTGTGGGCAGTGGGCACAGCTGGAGGGTGATTGTGCCACAGAGGCAGAGGACCCAGAGAAACAAAATATTGTTTAACAAAAAGAAAATACATATAAGAAACACATTATTTCCCACAGTGACAGATCTTAAGATCCAGTCAAGTGTGATGGTAAAAAGTCTGCTTTGTAAGAAGATGGCTGCCAGCTCTGAGGAACTAATAAGAGTCAATGGAAAGGATTGATGCTATAATAAATATCACATATCAAAAGTGTGAGGATGGATTAGGGATTTTTTTTTCATTGTCATTGGAAAAATTTCTTCTTCAAATGCCAATCAGATGTCATCCGGGACGATTTCCCCCACAATGTCAACACACAACAGCACCTCCTTCATTTGCAACATCTGCCTGGAGCCACCGGCTCCAACACAAACACAACATCCAGGAAAGCGGCCTCGCAGTACGCATAATCAGTCCTTGCAACACAACTCGGCTCTTGTCCTCCCGCTCTCCCTCCGCCCTCCCTCCGCTCCATCCCCTCCTTAAAAGCTCTTGTCAAATGGGCCGACCCGCTGACCGCTGGCCGGACACCCACTGCTGGTTGACGACAGATCAGACCAGCACCTTGGAGCGCCTCGGTTTCAGAGATTGTGGCCCAGCGGCACTGACCTATTTGCCTGGGTGATGGGCTTTCAAACGGGGCCAGCTGGCTGCTCTCTGAGCCCTCTCATCCTGCTATCAAGGACCTGGGGTTTGTTTTTGGCCAACCTAAAGGTCACCACAGCACCTCCTGGTTCTCTTTCTATCCATCCTTACTAGTTGTTAAAAGTATAAATACTGAAGGGGATTATAAATGAGGCATCTTTAAGAAGGGCAGCAATCAACGATACTACTAGAACACACCCTCATTAGACTCACTGAGCACGTGCCCTGTGTCAAATGTTGCATGAATCTGGCATTTGGAAAACTTCCCTTTTGTTACGCCTGGCGCCAAACACTGTAGTGACACCATCCATCATTTCTGAATTGTTTTAAATTTCAAATAAGTGCCGAATGAGGTGCGAACAAAGACAATTACATTTGTTGAGTGCCATGTTCGCAAAAACCAGAGCACAGTCTGCTACACCATGTGCCTGGGTGTTGCATGTGAGTCTTTGAATGGAGCAAACAGGGGGAAAAGGTGAGGCAGTAAAGGGTGTTTCACAGGGCTTGACTAACGGTAGTGTGTGTGTGCTAATGATGTTCTGAGTCACAGATCTCTGGGAAAATACAGCAGTAGTGGGACCAGCTTTTCCGTCTCCCTCACTGAAGTCCCTTGATGTCCTATTTGTGCGAATATGTGTGACAGTGGGTTTAATCATCACTGGAGGGGTAGCAGTGTTGGATCTGTTCCAGAGATTGGATGACCTCTCTGTGTCATCCACCCCTATTGCTTCTCATTTATCCACTGCACAGGCAGCCGATTTACACCCGACTGCTGCGGAGGCGTCAGACTGGTGTCGAGGAGGTGTTTCAGGGATGTAGAAGGGTGTGAATGATGGCTGGAGCAACACAACTCTGAAGGTGGCACTGGGTTGAATGTGGAGTGTGATATGGGCTGTTGAGTGCGCGTTGAGTGGACAGCGTGCGGCACACCTGATTACAAGTCCCCGGGATGTGCTCCGGGATTTTTCCCTGAGGACCAGTGTACAGTGCTGGTTATCGCCCTTGCTTAGCTTATCTGTGGCCGCATGGAGCCATACTTCACAGATCCGGGCCAAGGGGTGGTGGCCGTGTTGGTAAAGGGGTTTAATGGCAATGCATACTCACAGTTGAAAGAGTTTCAAAGCCAGTCATCTACTAAATAGCGGAAATATGGAGCATTTAGTGCGGAGGCGAAGCAACACGTAGACTAATGAATGGCTCGTTTCAAACTCAGAACAGATGAGATCATCTGTTTTTTACACAAGCGGCCAAAACGAGAAATAAAAGATTTGATACATGACAAAGAGGTGTGAACAAAGCATAAAGAAAATAAGCCAAAAAAGTTCACGCACAATGATTTTCTTCTGAAAATTTACAGCATATTGACGTAATAATCGACAGAGATGATTACTTCCCTTTTCCGTGACCGCCATCCAGAGGGACTCACAAGTGCTTTTGTTTCTCACTTTGCACTCTTCACTTGTTTGTGCAAAAAGTTCGGAAAGAGTCGGAGAAGTCCAACAGAAAGAGTAACTCATCATGCAGGCTGTCAGTGCTGATTCACAGGTCTAGGTCACAAAAACACCGAACATCATTTCTTTATTCATGCCGTCCTTGTCTCTTTCTCTTCTGCCTCCCTAACTCTGTGTTGTTTCTTTCTCTCTGTGAGGTCTGGTCCAGCTGCTGCTTTCCATGCAGGGCCTATAATAATGTGTTTTGACACCGTCAGGTCTCCTGCAGTCTTCTCGCAGCACCCCCAGAGTCATCACAGCAGCAGTGTGCCGACACAGTGATACAAAACTACAAGTCCGCCCTTCTTGTTCTGGCTTCAAGCTGTAAATGTTCTTAGGGTTCAGTGGGTTCAACCAGCCCTGAGGGTTAGGTACTCCACTTTGGCTTTGTAGTCTGAATTGGCTGCTTTCTGTGAAGTAATGGGGAGAGTACAGAAATCTGAGCAGATGGCCGGCCACCTAGAGGGAGGTGCATCCTGAATATTGTAAATCACTGCTGTGTGAGGTGTTTTCGATCGGAGGGCATGCAGATGTGATTTCATCTACCATCACGTCACAGGTTTGTCTTATCCTGTGAAAATTATCTCAACATCTGCTTGATGGATTGGCACAAACCTTTGCACAAACATTAATGGTTCCTAGATGATGTATTGTGATGACATAGAGGGCCCCTCCCACCATGAGGTTGACATTTGTGATGTATTGCGGCGAAATTAGGTATAGACATGCATGCACGACGCTCCCCTCGCTGGTCGTCACACCTAAACCATGCACATAGCTGCCAGTAGTTCCTTACTGAAGGCTGATTGGTCCGAACCGCTGTGTGTTTGGCCACGAGCCTGGCAAGATGGAATCTCAGAATCACATGATCATGCAAAGCTAATTTATAACCAAATGACTGCTAAACTAAGATGTGCACAAGACATTGTAAGCATGTTAGCATGGTAGTATTAGCATTTAAATAGCATTCAAATGTCTGCTGTGCCTAAGGACAGCCTTAGAGAACTGCTCGCATGTAGACCCTGAGTCTTGCTTTGTGAGGTCTTCAGGATAACCCACAAGATAAAGTTACAACATCCAAGCCAGCTTTTTGGTGCTAATAGAATAACCCTACACTCTACACCACGCACAGTGTCGACTTACAACATTTTCAACCAACCAACTACATCAACACTTTCTAAAAGTGTAATGACACATAAGGTTTTTGGGTTCGATTGGCATCATGAGTTGTTATGACTCAGCCCCGGACCCTTCCTACAGTCATGGCTCATATCCTCTGGCTCATATTGTGCCCAACACTGGGCCTCTCACTCTCCCTCCATCCCTTTCTGCCGTGAGATCCTGTGACCTCGGGGAGCGAACGGCCACCAGCTTGTTTGACAATTATAAGTGGCATACTTGCTCACCCCTGTCCTGCTCCAGTGGAACTTTAAGTGGACCTCTCAGAAGTTTTAATCTGCAAATCTAGGTGATGATGGTGAATTCCTCAGTGGATTGAAGCCTAAAAGAACCTTTGTGTCCCATTCCCATAACACCTGGCCAGTGTAATCTTCCCTCTCATACGTGGGCTCATTGAGACTATTGAACGAGCGAGCTTCGGAAAGTCTTGGGTTTCAATAAATGAGTAGAGGGCGAGGCTGTAACCCAGATTTTCTACCTGCTCATAAACCACTTTGAGTGGGTGTAGCTGGAGATATTTGTCATGCAGATGAACTGAAACTGTCTTGTCCATTTACAGTATGTGTGAGCATATGTGTCTCCTTCTTTTTGGCTCTCTATTGAACAGCTTAATATGGATGGTGTCAGACATGAACAAAACCTCCTCTTCACCACAATCTTATTAAAGCAGATGATGCATTTGTGTTTCACAGGCATAATATTGCATGATGTCATTGTAACACAATTTAAATGATTTTCAAAGTAAAGGGGCCAATCATCTTTTTGTCCAGAATGTATTTTAAACATGCGGCAACATCCAGGGCGGAAAAAAGAAGCCGAAACTGCCCCAAGACCTCCATATTTACAGCAGACATAGTCATTCATGACAACTGTACGTGGATTCATTTTTATATAACTCACTCGTTACGTACGTTTTTCTAGTTAGGCATAATTAAGGGAATGACCATTTTGAGTGACACTTAGCCCCTGCGCCCCTTTTCTGTGCCCACTGCTGGGGGGCAGGCTCTGCCATGACGGCGACACCAGAGCCACCACACTGAGCACTGGCTCTTTGGGAACCTATGGGTGACATCACGGAGACTGTCCCTGTTTCAATTTACAGGTCCAGCAGACAAGAAGCATAACTCACTCTCCTCCTGGGCCAGTCTAGTTTGTAGTCCTGGTTAGCTTCATAGCATAGTTAGGCAAAAATATGTGTGTAGTAGATGCTGAAGGAAATATTTGGCATACTAGCTCCTAAATGCTTGTCTGCATTTACCAGCTAGTCATCAGTGGCAGGTAGCATACACTTTGTTTATAAAAGGTTTTTTAAAAAAAAATAAGTGTTAGGTCTGCAAACAACATGACAAGATCAAATTAAGCCCAACGATAGCATAACTTTGACCACTATGAATGGGTCACTGATGTCTTCTGACCATATATATAAACCTTTTGGAGTGACTGTCTTCCTTGTTAGACATTGTGTCACTTTTCTCTTGTCAGAAGTTGTGTCTCTGTTATGCAGAGCTGCTCTCTTCTTCTCGGGACCTTAGCCCACATTTTACTGAGCGTTTAATTAAATGATTAAGAGGAAGAGAGGAACAGATTGAAAGTCCTGTGGCCTGTTTTTCTACATTTAAAAAAAAAAAGTATTTTGTTTTAATATTTTTGACAGAAAAAATATTCTGGGTTTGAGGAAACACCAGCAGCACGGCTGTGTCTCACATTTTACATATACATTTCCAGTTGTATGCTCTCAGCTATCAAATGTTTCATATGCATAATACCTCAAAACTCTCAAAACATTTTACCCCACTGAATTATAAACTCTCCTAACTTTAAAATAAAAGAGAAATGAGCAAACAAAAGTGAGTCGTCTCATTACAGTTCCACTCATCAAATATCAACTCATTGTCTTAAATAACCTGCGGTGTTCATTAAGTGACAATTAATCAAGCTAATGAGGCTTCTTAAAAATTAAGGGAGTATAATTAACTCCATCTCCTTGCAGTTCATCCTCTTAATTAAATCACTTCACATACTGCTCTCACTCTGAACGTACACATACACCTGTGACTATACATAGAAGTTTCTAGCGGTTTCTGCAGGCTGCATGGGGAGGATCCTCAGGTAAAGGTGCCAGATTTACAGGCAGACCTCCAGCTGGCAGAGGAATGTCACAACCTGTGTTTCAGCTGTAAATTCTGGCATAATTACAGTGCCACTAACTCAAACATCGAGGTGAAACAACCACCTTGCGAGGGGAAAATGATCACTGCTTAATGTTATGTCTGGGACACAGATTTACTCCCGTCTTCGTGGGGGGAAGGACAGGAGGCAGGAGCAAGAATGTGAGAAATGTGCGAGTTCTCTGACCTTTATGAAGGTGAAGCAAACGAGTTGACATCATTACCATCGCCGGCATGTGCGTGCTTGCAGTCACATGGGCCTAAGGAAAGTAGATACAGGTCAAAGGAGGGGGAGAGTGCAAGTTATGTGCTGTATAAATACTTCTGTGAATCCATAAACTTTATGTTTACCTGACACACGAAACACACTTAAGAGATGCAAATTATTTGAATTGCCACTTCCAGGTAAGGCTGAGGCCGGAAAGAATGATGAGAAGTGTTTTTTTTATTTGAAATTCTGAAGTAGAGGTGGCCTGGCTGGCTAGACTTTAAAAAATGTAGTTCCACATTTTGGTAAATATGGTTATTATATGGTTCTAAGTCTTATATCTGTCTGTTCAATATGAATGAGTAGCCAGTGAGCTTAGCTTAGCATGAACAGACTGTAAACAGGGGGAAACAGCTAGCCTCTCCCTGCGCAAAAGTAGCTTTTCCTAAGGTAGTTATCCTTTGGAAAGAGCCAGGCTAGCTGTTTCCCCCTGTTTCCAGTCTTTATGCTAAGCTATGCTAACTGGCTTTGTCCAGACATTAAAGTTTTATTGATTTTTCTTATCTAACTCTTATCAATAAAGCAAATAAGCATATTTCCCAAAATGTCTAACCTTTGTTACATGTGATTCCATATCTGTATCTCAAGGGTATTACGTTATTTCATCATAAAAGACAGTACATAGACTTCCTTGACATGACATCAACACTCTTGTTCCTCACACTCTGCTGTTATCATGAAATCATTTGGATGCTTCCAAACAAAATTCTGGCCACATCTTACAAATTGCCCCTTTAAGTGCCAGAGAGAAAAACTCATGATTTTCCCTCTATGTGGTGCTGCCCCCGTGTGATGGCATGCAGGCAGTGCATTGTAACCCGAGTTGCACCTCATCCTATAGTGCCCAGGCTCATTTTTATCAAACGTAACATACACTTGACGACAATTTCTGCTTGCCTGCCAGTCACCTCACGTGTGAGAAGAAACATCTAAAGGCAGGAAGGCTTTATTCCTCCAGGGCCAAGGTTTTTACCGACTTAGTCAGTCACTCTTCCTGTTTTTCTCACACCACCAACCACCAACAAACAATTCTAGGAAGGGGTCTGCTCTTTGTCTAGACGGTGGTCTGTCAGCTGCGTCTGATCTGATTCAGTGTGTGGCTTGACAACAGCCATGTCAACTGACCTGTCTGGCCGAGGTCACTGAGACTACTGAAACAAGAATTCTGATGCGACCTGCTCTACCATGAATTTCTCAGCATTATCCAACCTGTTGAGGAGCATATGGATTTGTGTGCTCTCTTTATGTCATTTTCTTTATAATTCATTGTACTGCTTTAGGTGAGAGGTGCAAATATGTGGTCAGACACACTAATGACAGGGTTAAAGATGTTAAAATAGGCACTGAAAAGAAAATATTCACTTTGGACTAAACGTATCTTGCAATTACATGACTTTATCAATAGAGGGCAGACTGATACAACTATCCAATAATCAGGGTTTCTTTAAGGTCACTTAATTGCAAAGAAGTAAATACGAATTTAAATTCATGGCACAGTGAGGTGATTATTGATCAGCTGAGGAAAAGAAAGAATACAGAATCATCTGACGGAGTCTCTCCTGCAGTGATCCCTCAGGGCAACACAGGTTTTCTACTGGTGTGAAGGCTCGGAGGTGTGAATGAAATCAACTGTGATGTGCCTCATTAGTTAGAAAATCAATAAAATCGCATCAGAAACCTTCCTCCTGTCATCCTTCCAGCTATTATCTATCAACTCCAACCTTCATCAGTGCAGCTAGATTCAGGAACAGAAAAAGGTTCTGCGATGCTTTTGGCTGTTTGGTGCACCTTAACCTTTGCTTCCACATTATTCGCCTCAGAACAGAAAAACAAGAAGCACTGATCCCGAATCAGGATAACATGAAACTGTAAATGTCAATGCTTAGGCCTTGAGGTGTTTCAAAAACAGTGACTAACTTCATGTAGTGTGTGGCTCGATCGATATCAGCAACAACTTGCTCTCTTTGAACCTCCGAGACTCCTTTGACTAATGTGGCATTTGACATGACAGGTCCACCATGCAGGCTGCGAATGACTGTGAGTGTGTGTGCGTGAGCGGGAAAAAGAAAAGAGAGGGAGAGCCGGTGTGGAAGTAGGTATAGGGGCAGACTCTCTGGAGCCATCTCCCACATGCCCTCTGACTACCTGTCACTGGTCAGACCAATCTCGTCTCTCTGAAGGCAGATGATGCGATAAGAGTGGCAGGGAGAGAGCAAGGAAAAGGGTGAACAGGGAGACCGGACAATAGAGGGTGAATAAAATGAGAGGCAAGAAGGTGCAAAAAGCGTGAGTAAAAAAAGAGGAGGAGGGTGAAGGAAGGAGACAAAGGAGAGAGAGATCAGCAAAAGGGAGGGATGGCAAAGAGAGAGAGAGAGGGAGAGAGAGAGCAGAAAGTCTTGCCCTGAGGCGTCGTTTCTCTGTCTGCACTCGGTGCAGGGAGGCCAACAACAGTGTCATACACAGCTGAAGACATTCACTGGCAGCCAAGAAGCACATCTGGATTTCTCATAATGAAATGCAGTAGGCTGCAAAGTTTTTCCTGTGCAAATATACAGTAGAGAGAGCAGTCGCTGTGAATTGTCAGGTTTTGTTTTGCTAGGCCATTTTGCCAGAGAGCTTTAACTCGATCACATTTATGCATGTGCACACTTGTGCATTTTTTTTGTACTGTCATTGTCATACTGTTGGTAGACGCTGACAGATGGATGAATTACCATCCAACTGCCAGCAACCGAAAGCAGTGTGTCTAATCCTGCACCACTGCCAGCCATAGGGTAGGGAATCTATCATTTCACGGTCTTATTACTGCCTCCAAAATACACCAGATACACACAAGAGCACACACACACACACACATCTCCACACAAATCCACTGCCAAGCTGTCCAATCCTCTGCATGTGCAACATATCCTCCGCTCCCCCCTCTCCTCTTTTCAACATCCTTGCACAATACGGACGAGCTGCACTCGGGTTACACGACGTTCAGGTTGGACCTCTCGATTGCTCCCCAGGGCTGTCGGGAAGAGAAGAGGTGGAGAGGAAAAAAAAAAAAAAGAAAAAAAGAGGAGATGATGGAAGGAAGGCCCACAATAACAGTCTGTTTCCTCGCATGTCAGGGCCTGCAGCCTAACCTACTGCACCTGTTGTGGAGGCTCACACTAGCTGGAGAGCTATATGTGGGAGGAGGGAAGGGGGGAGGTGTAGTAGGGTGGAGGAGAGGGTGGTGATCCAGTGTGGCACCTGTATCGTGGTCCGGAGCCAGCTGGAAAGAGGCCAGGCCTGGACGCAACTCAATGCACTTTGTCAATATCAACTCGCACTCTGTTCGCACTTGACGACCCCTGCAGCCTCCAGCTCACCCTGTATGCATGCGTGCGTGTGTGTGTGTGTGTGTGTGGTACGTGCCACTTTCCCCCACCTGCCAAGGCTCACTAGGTAATTGGGTAAGTGTGTAATAAGGTTGGTCATGGGTATCTGCGACCAGGCCGGGGTAAATGTGACCCAGGCAGCAGCGACGTTTGTGGAATAACTGAAGATCTGTTTATGATTTGGGGAGTGCTGTGGGGGGAGCCGGGCTGCGGTAGCACTCACATTCAAGTTTGGTTCAAGCTGCAGGATTTTAATATGAATCACTCACATCCCCCGGTTTATTGGTTTCTGTGTAATCACGCTTTGTTGGAGTGTTGGAGCAGTATTTCACATGTTATAGCTTGTTGTAATTGTTTTGAAGAGCTAAAAATGAGAGAGTGTGACTTTACGGGACAGTGCGCACACATCCTTCTTCATAACCCATCACAGTTGTCTGACAGGGCTGTGGAGCCCCCTTGGCCAGAAATACGATCTTTTCAAGTTTCCGTTGAGAACAGCCCGTCTTGCCAATATTCCTCAGGGGACTGCTGCTTTTATATGTGACTGGCTTGTCTGTGCCACACTACACCACACCAGAGGAGTGGTTCACTCCAGCCGTCACTTCAGACGAGAAGATGGGCCATCCCCTCTCAGCTGCATCGCATTTAGTGGTCTCGGTGACATGTTTTCAACACAGTTTTTCCTCCGGAGGAACACTCCGCATCCATCACAGAAGAGGGGGGATTTTGGTGAGACAGCTCTCTGTCCTGCCCCCTCTCCTCTGATTGCCGTATTAGTGAGGTTGTGTGACCACATCATCAAGAGCAGTAAGCGTAGCGTGGAGCTTATTATCCCTCATTGCCTCCGCCAGGAACAGGAAATGAACTAAGCGAGGCTAGAGGCTGTTCCAGGGCATGAATTCTCCAAGGGGTTCGCACTCGAGTGATTATGCGACTTTTTATACCAACTAACCAAAACACAATTACCCAATTCCCTAAACTACATATCACATTTGTATAATAGGTTGCAGTTGGTTTTGAAATGCTGAGGTAGGTTTGTGGGCTGCGTTTGAAGTGAGTTTGTTTAGGAGCTTATGGTCAAGTTTTCTGTTGTATTTCAGAGAATGTGTACCTGACAAACACCTGAGGTGATTGACAGTAAGTAGGTGAAGAGCTGGGTCGAAAATTTAGCACAAGCTGCCACAGCCCTACATATAAACATGCTGTTTCCTCAGTCTGACAGGGCTGTCACGGGGCATTACTGCTTACTACGACCTCCTCCTACTCTCTTTTTTCTCTGTTTCTTCCATTCTGTGTTCCCTCACCAGCGCCACCTCCCCTTGCCTTCAGTTCCCTCCATCCAGCATGTCGCCTCTCATTAAATGCCCTCTCCTTCAGTCCATCTATTTACTTTATGGTACATGTCTCTACCTCTCAGTGTCCCTTTCAACTCTTTTTTCTCCCCAGTTCCCTCCTCCTCCTGTTTGACCAAGTCTGTAGTCGTTGTCAGACAAGGCGGTCTCTGTCTGAGCGCTGCTCTTGTGTGAATAAGCGCATCTGTGTGCGCGTCTATGTGTGCGCTTGCAACTGTTGATATCTGCGTGCGTGACCGTGCTGTGTGTGTGTGTGTGTGTGTGTATGTGTGTGTGTGTGTGTGTGTGTTTTAAGCACGCCTGGGCTGAGCCTTAGGGGCAGTCCTCCTTTGTCCTCCCAACCATCTCCCAGAGATGGATGTGTCTCCAGGGGATTGGCCTCAGAAGAAAAGCACCTCCAGCTCGCTCATATTAAATTCTGCTGAGCAAATACAATCTAGCAGCATGTTTTTTTCCCTCTCCTCTCTCTTTTCTTTTTGAAAGGAGCTAATTTAATGTGAGTGCATGCGTGTGTGTGTGTGTGTGTGTGTGTGTTTGAGAAGCGAGAGAAAACCAGTTCGGGTAAGTCAATAGCTGAAATAAAAAGAATCTTCACACGTCGTATTTCAAAATGTTGAAAGGTTACTCCGGCTTCTCTCACACACACATTTTGGAAAAGCTGACGGAAAGCATTTATCATGCAGCGGGCGAGCGTTTGTCATGGCTCGGATATCTTTAGAGAAATGCTTCAGTTCCTTTTGTTGACACATTCGGATGTCACGCTATTCCCTCACAGCCTCTCCTGTCAGAGGCCTTGGCGTGCTGCTGGCCTCCTTGTCCTGTTTGAGGCCATTTGCTGTTATGGAGTCGTAAAAATGTGTGCTGGCCCTCATTTGCCCATCCTCACAGGAGAGAGGGGAGCCGCTGCCTCCCTCCCTCCCTCCCCTCCTCCCTCTTAATGCATCCACTTGCCTCTCCCTGATTTTTCTCCCTTCCACTCCTCCCCCAGGCTTAAGGCTCGGCACCTGTGGGCCCCTCCCCCGCCTAAACTTTTTCACTCCCCCTCCCTTTGGCAGGACGCCCGATGCACTGACACAATCACGGCTCTTTGCGTGAGAGGGACTGCCTTTACTCTCCCTGCCTCGCTGATCCGTGTGTGAGGAGTTACACACATGAAGTCCAGGGCGCACATTTAATTGAAGAAGTCGGACAAAGAGTCAAACTTTTAGCTGTACAACAGAGAAGTTCGTGAACTCAGGGGGATTCAACTCTTGCAGGAGTAGCCTCCAACCTTCAGAGATCACTCCTCCATGCCTCTTTTCACCTTGCTACTTTAGCTCCCTATTTGTCGTCATACAGACTGGATGTGCAACTCACTCTGATGTGATTTTTACTAGCAAAAGGAGATTTGAATAGCCTCACACCTGCTCCCCAGTAAATGGTACTATAAAACAGCTGGGGATGTAAAACTTTATTTCCACATCCCCATGACCAAAGCTCGCCAGCCCGTCCTTCCCCCTCATGCATCCCTGCTCCCCGAGCCTTAAATCTTTGTCACTTCTCCCCTTGATTGAAACCCCGTGCCAACGCGCAGGCTTGCAAAATCACCATCTTTCTTTCCTGGCACTCACGGCTGCATGGCACTGCCCCAAACACATGGTTTTAATAGCAGTTCCTTCACTTGTTTTGCATTTCTGTTTCAGCCCACATGTGTACATTCACACGCAGTAACCCCATATCAGGACGTTTCTTAACAGAAACATAACTTGAAGACGGTCTCGTCACGGGGACGTGATGGATTCCCACTCTGCATGCGTTCGCGCCTCGTGGCATGTGGCATTGATTGCACTGTTCTGATCCCACTGTCAGCCGAGCAGTCCCTCAAGGTTAGGCGGTAATGTATCACTCACGGCCTCGGGCTCATCTACTGTTTCCACTGCACATCTTCCCCTCGGCCAGAGGAATTGTGTATGGTTTTCATTAGCAGAAACACTGCCAAGGAGCAATCATTCTCTTAGGTTTCCTCAGTATTGACCAGTGTGCTGTATGGACTAACTGCATGTGTTTCCCTGAAGGATCTAAGGTTGCATGCAGAAGAGCAGAGTTACAGCAGATAAACCTGGATCCAGAGAAGCAATCCAAAGTTCAGAGGAGACAGTAACTGAATTATTTTGTTGGATATTTTCATTTATTTCTATTCTCTCTACACCGACTCACCAGCCTGGGATTCATTAATATGCACTTTGATAAATGGCACAAAGAAAAGATAAAAAAATTCTTTGATAGCCTTGATTTCTTAAAGATATAATGTTGCGTCAGGCAGCCTAATGTGTCGATGAGGCGAGGCTGGATAGGGAAAGTGTTTTGTTAGTTGGTGTGTTTGTGTGATCAGCGCTTCAGAAGCTGTGTGATCTTCAAACAACCAACCATGACCACGAGTAGCGGATAATCCCCATCATGTGACCATGGAGCAATTTGAGTGAAACATGAATGAATGAAGACCAGTAATTAAAGCAGCGGATCTCCTCCATCAAAAGGAGCCGGGGATGAGATGGCTGCTCTTGAGTCATGCTGGCTGCTTTAATCTAACTCTCTAATTAGGCACAAGAAGAGCAAACGAAGAAAGAAAAGAAAAAAACAAAATCCAAAAAGCTTTTGTTTTCCAAAATGACTCAAGCACGGAGATCCATCCATCCATCTTCATCTGGCTGCAATAAGTGCACATTGTAGTAGATAGTGTCTGACACGAACAACAATTACACAGTGTGTTTGGTTCTCTGGCTGAAGAAAGTTTTCACACAAAGACTCAACAGGCACTGCCAAATGCTGTCAGCTGGCTGGTTTCCAATGAGAAACTCTGTGAGCCAGAAGCGCACACACAAACACAGCGAATAGCATCCACTGCCCTCCTATAATGTATCACCTGGATGCTGGGCAGTGGCCAGCAAAAGCACCCCGCTGGGACAAGGGATTAAGGTTTTTAAAACAACCCCCTATGGCCAAAAGCCTTCTAATGGGACAGTGATTACTGACTGGTACAATAGGCCCTCGACTGTTCGTATGTATGGGATCTGGTGAGCACATGTGAATATGAGTGAATACTCATGTGTGCATGTGTGTGCTAGCCCACAACTAAAATCCCTTTTTGACTGTTCCCTTACTCCTTATTTGAGGCTCCTGCAGCCTACGCTCGAACAGTCAAACAATCAAAATGGCACCAGACAATAGACGAGAAAAAGAAGAATGCGTGGACAGAATAAAAATATATAACTCATAACAGTAATTCATAAGTTATTAATGCCATATTAGGTAGTAACAGTGATGAAATACAGATATGTAGAGGTTAATCTTAATTAATCCCAATGGGAAACTGCCTTGACATCCTTTTGATTATGTCATCTTGCTGCACCCTCTTCTTAATATTCCACAACAGTAGTTAAGGACTTTCTTTTTGGAAACTGGTTTTAAATAATTAAATTTAACAGTTTAAATTGAAACATAACGGTAACTGCAATCATGCAATTATTCTTGTGTTCTTGTGTTTAGTCTAAATGATACATTTTTGGCCACGAACGGACAGATAAACATCAAAACAAGCTAGCAAATACACAGTCCCCACATATTGCTGACTAATATTAAAGAGGAAGAGGGCACAAAGAGGCAAGAAAACACAATTGTTAATAATCAGTTCCTACAGTAGTGTGTCAATAATTACGTATTTTTAAAATAAAAACTCGGAAAAAGGGGAAACCTACAGTTTCACATTAATAACCTAGCCTGCACAGCTAATAGCGGTCAGCCGAGAGTAAACATACTAGCCGATTAGCTTGTTAGTGGTAGTGTTAGCTCAGCATTATTGCATTGGTTACCTGATAAACTGAAGTCTAAAATTCACTCTCCTTTGAGCTCTTGTTTGGTCTCCACCAACCTGCCAGAGCTAATTTTGTTATTTGATGCCGGATAGGTGACGCTAGCTTGAAGTAGGTGTAGAACGTAGCTCAGGAAAGCAGGACACATTCACAGATATAATGAGCAGTGAAAAATGAATTGCCAGTTTATATCAGCTCTACCATTTACAGCTAATAGCTGTACAGTTGGTAGTTCATCTGTGATGTGTGTTGAACCACTAAACCTCACTGAGAGGCGCTGACCTCTGTCACACGATGACAGGATGAACCTTCTCCAGGAGGCCTGGTGAAAATCTTGCTCGCTGTCATTATTCCCTGCCAGACTTTCTAATCTCTTTGCAGAGTGTGTGTGTGTGCGGCAGAGGTCTGACCACTGGTGCCAGCTGTGAACAGTAGTCCCTCATTAGCACTATTTTCATGTGACCAAGCCGCACTACTAGGAACACACTAACACACTTTCAAACGGTTGCATACAAAATCACACGTGTGCACACACACACACACTCACACAAAACCACACACACACACACACACACACACACACACACAAACACACAAACACACACCACATGACCAGATGAAGAGGAACCATTGTTCGGCATCACAGGACCTCTTAACACAGACACACACAATTCTCCTCTTGCACTGCCATTCGTGTGACCACCAGAGTCGCCCTTGTTTTAATATTCTGTGGGTTACATGCTTCCACATGCTTCCACTGCCTATAAACGCACAATCCCTCTGTGTTCATGTCTATAACTATAGCTTCTGTGTTCATGTGTGTTTCAAGCATAACAGAAATCAGTGTTGTGTCACACTAATGCACATAGAGATCTGAAGCCCACAGACCAACCCCCTTCAGCTGCCCCTTAACCCAGCTCTCAAGTTTGCCCAGTGTGACGAGGACTCATAGAGCTGTCAGACTGTGGCAGGCAGTGACAGTGGCAGGCCATTAGCCCGCTGAGCTAAAGCGGGTGAGGTCAAACCTCTGACCTCGAAGTCTGAGCTCTGATGGGGACCCAGGGATCAGGGGTCAAAAGGTCAGGGGGGTGGAGACGTTTGACCAGCTCTAACCTCTGTTCTCCTTTCTGTGGAGACCAGTCACAAGACAAACATGCTCAGCAATGATTTATGAGTTAATGGACCTTTTTTTTATACACACGATGTGACTTTTGTTTTTGGACAGCTTTATATCTGGCTTTACATTCATGACTTTTCACTTTTCTTTTCACTTAATCGATTAAGGTCTCTAACTGTGCAAAAGATAACAAATCTTTTGTGATGTGTTATAGGAGGATCTTTCACTTTGTTGCCTCTGGTGTGCACTGAGTATGCCATTGACTGACCATATAGTGTCAACATTATTACATTGTTCACTGAAGCTGTAAAGTCGGCATTGAAACAGTCACCTGGACCAGTGGTGGAAAGTAACTGAGTACATTTACTCAAGGACCAGCTGTTGTTAAAGGTGCAATATGTAAGAATTGGCCACCTGTCAAATTCATACTCCAAACAAGTAGGGGGCAGGACACCATCACAGTTGCAGCTAACTGCTGCTAACTGTAAACTTAAGATTTTTTTAAAAACAGAATGCACTGTTAAACAAATAATTTTGTCCTTGTGAAGCATGACAAAATAGAAGTCTAGTTTCAGATATCTATGAGATGTAATCAGTTCCACCAAAGAGATATTTAGCTCCAATTTTCTCAGATGGTTTGATTTAAACAATAGTTTTGAGGCCTACAAGGATACAATTATCACATTTTCACAAAATCTTACAAATATGTGAGGCAAACCTTGTTTTCTTTCTTCTTTTCTGCTTCATTAATCTTTTCATTGAGCCTTTGAGTGAGCACAACCCCCAGGAACCACCAGACTCAACTACTGAACTGCACAAAGGAGTTAAACAGTAAAATGCAACATCCACAATGGTGCATCAGTATCAACAGTCTAATAATGCCCAATTTTAACTACATTTAACTGATAATACTTCTGTACCTACTTAAGTAGCTATTAGTATTTCTAAAAGATACTTCTTTCAGCACTGACCTAGAAATGCACAAGTTCTTGTGAGCTGAGTATAAACAACATTTCCAGGTGTTGTAAATCAGCTGTTTTCAGCTTTGATCTCCAGCATGCAGACAGGTGACAGTCATTTGCGACATGTACGGCCGTGTTACAGTTAATCGCAGTGCCTCCGCGCAAAATTCCCTCCTGCTTTGCCCTCATACTCTTTAACAATCAGTTTGGTCACCATCATAGCGCTCTTCTTTCTGAAACTGCGGCAGCTGTGGTGTCTTTGTTTCAGAGCGAATGCAAACACACACAGCTGTGTGACTGGTGTGTAAAACCACAGATACTCCAGGGAAATGCACCTGTGACAGAGTGAGATTATCACTCCCCGTCATCTCAGCCTGACCTTAGAACCACATCCCTGCACCAAACACATACACCCCAAACCATACAACACCATGTCTACCCTATTGTTGCACTCATCAGTTTTTCTAGTGTCTTATGCACTCGTTAAGATATATCATGAAAAATGAAAACAAAAGTGAAGACAAAAATGTTAAACGAGTTTAACGAACAAGCAGCAGAAAATAATACCACCTACTGCAGTTGACAATCTTTGGGGACGTCATCGGTGTTCCTGTTTTCGTTGAGGTGTACGGCCGTGTGTCACAATATCGCCTCATTCCCTATGAAAACAAGCAAGTGCCACACTGTCACTTCCCCTCTTGCACCATGACCCCCGCTGGCATCCTGTGTCAGAGTGATAAGCAATCCCCTGATACCACCCGGCCCCTCACAGAACAAAAGAACCACAGGAAGAGGTCAGGCACTTGCATATAAGCCTGCCAAGAAATTATAGCGCTCCATATGTTTCAGGTTGAGGCTAACTCAAAACAAATCCCCTGACTGCAGAGTCCATCGTATACAATTAGGAGAAGTACAACTCACTTATAGATGGATTGGTGTTTTTTGGTTGAGGTAATGATGATTTACCTGCAAGCTGTCAAATACTGTCAGTGTGATCATCATTCATTTGCACTCTCACCGACCTGCTAATTACATTGTTTGTTGTGACTGTGCACGCAAGCATGGTTGCACATGATTTGCACTTTTGAGTGCATTCAAAGTCACTTCTAAGAAAGCAATTTACCCTCATTGCTATTAATCTGATATATTCTGCTTCATGGGTTGTGAAGTTACAAAGAGGCTATTTAACCAGAGTCAAAGGGGACGGGTCTAATGCTCACCAAGGTCAACCAGAGCCAGGCTGTTATTCACTTAACTCTTGAGGAGTCCAGGCTGAGGTCCAGTGGTAAAGGAAAAACTTTGCTCTCTGAATAAAACATTGTCAACAACGGCGGTGACGTGGTCGTGTCATGAAAGGTCTCTTTTTACTTCAAAACAATCAAATGATCTTCTGTGGTCACATTTATTTATTTTGCCTCGCTGGAAAAAAAAAAAAGGATGTCCCCCAGTCACAGTTGAAGAAAATAAACCAAACAAGAAAGGAGGCTTACACAGTTGGTTTTATCACCTGGCACTCCCACTCAACCTCATGAATGTAGTGAACATTAGCGGGCAGAGGGATGCGGTGGTAATACGTAGTGGAGTTTGAAAAGCAATCTACCCTTTAGCCAAACAACAGCATGTTGAACATTAATCCGACTCAGTGCGAAGACAAACACCCCCAGCTGGGTCTGCAGTGTACATGTTCGGTCCAATGCAAGACTGTTAATGTATCATAGATCACCAGGGTGAACCGAGAGCTGATTAATAAAACTCAGAGCAAACGGAGGGCAACGCAAAACAGCTGTTTGCGACTGCATGAACCCATCAGCGATAGCTTATGAATCCTGAGAAGCCAGTTTCTTTTTTTGGTTGGGCATAAAATCTGAAACTGAACCCGATCCAAAGCAAAGCAGTGCCAAGCCCTTTCCACAATAGAAAGAAGACAGATGTTGGATCCTGAGTTTGTACACTGGCAGGTCTGCTGAGTTATGGTCCAAACAGAGGCTTGGAGGAAAAAAGAGCTGCACTTGTCAGAGGGGTGGAAGGGAAAGGGAGTGTTGCATTTTTAACTACCTCAAGGTCAACATTGAGAGAACATCTGCAGCCATAGGATACACAGTTAAAAATTAAACAACTCCACCAAATTAGTATTAAGCCTTTTGAATTTGTGGAGTTACCCTTTAAATTATGTAAAAGTACTTTATGGCCACTGGGGGGCAGCGCAACAAACTTTGAGCACAACATTGGCATATTTTCCCATTATAAAGTTGACATGGCAAACAGACTAGCAAACAACATTAGCATTCATTTGGAGTTGTGTGTCTGGCTGCAACAACCAATAAACACTTGCCATGTTGCTCTGGTCTCGCTTTAGTGGCTAAATGCTCTTTGTGCAGGGAAGGCTGTGTGCATTGACTAATATAGATCTTCTTTGTTGAAAGGGCTTCCTGTTTTGACTAGAAAATATCCTAATTTGAAAAGTGAGACAAAGTGAAAACGTCACCAACTGGTTTGTGAAGTACTATTTTGAAGCCCTGAGTTTGGCATCATGGCCCATAGACATCTTGGTTTTATGGAGCCAGAAGTGATCCAATTCGTACAAGGGGGTGAAGCTGGGGAGGATGTACTGATTGGATCTAAAGCTGTTGTAGCGACTTCTATCCATTTACGCTAAATGGGACCATAATTGACATCACGAACATCATGCTGTATTAAAGAAGACTTGAAACTATAGATTGAGACCATGAAGTAATTAGGAAACTGTTTACTAAGGTGGTAAATCACGTGAGAAGTAGGGTCATTTTCTCATAACACACACACACTTTTTTTTTTTTACAGTCATACATGCGTGAGAATAAACCAAAACAATTACCTGATAGATGCTAAAACGCTTTTTAGTGCTGATGCGGGATCATCACTTGGTATGGGCCCTTTCACATAACACATAGCCATTTGATACATAGTTAACACTAAAAATGTCTTGTTGCAGCTTTAATGTGCTCAGAAAATCTGAAATAATTACACAAATGACCATCACTGACATTACAGACTGCTCTATATCCTTCTTTTTATTGTGGCTTTCCTCTCTTTGTCTTTACATCGCAGAACAATATTACTTCTGACCTGTGAAAATGTCGGTAACTTTGCCAGAGTCTGGATGAATCACAGACAAAAGAGAAGGGAAAAGATGAAAGGCTAAATTGCATTGGAGATCCCTCTTTAGAACATCAAACAGAGAGCGTTTCTCCCAGCAGTCAGCGGGGCTCCAGGGGGACGGAGTTGTAATTTCCTGGCAGAGAGGGGCTGGACATGTGGGCACTACTCGGTCGACATCAAAGACGCCAGACGTCGAGAACGCTGACTGTACACACACTCTTTCTGTCTCTGTCTGTGACATCTTTCTTCATCTCTGTCTCTTTCTGGACCAATCTCCCTTATGATGTCTCTGGCTGACATCTACAGTAGAGCTAAATTACAGGATATAGCACTGGATATACAGTCACATTTGGACATTAACGAACATTTTTCGAAAGTGAAATATATTTTGAAAGTGAAATGAGTTCTGAAGAAATGGAAATGATTTAGAAGAAAAAGTTTTCAGTTCTGGTTTCCTCTTTCAAGTCAAGACATCTTTCACTTACGCTTCACTTCCTTTTTCATTTATTCTGGTGATTTTTTGCTTTAAATGTTTCTTTTTTATTATATACACATACAGTTTTCTGAATGAGGAGTCCTCAAGGTCAGTCACTTCATCAATCAAGAGAGCTAAACATGTCGCTTGGAAAACCAGCAAACAGTGCATACTGTCTGAGCAATGTTACCAGTTACTGTTATGTGTAGCAAATAACTCACATCACTAACTAAATACTGTATTCATTTGTTTGATTGTGGCTTTAGCTACAAACAACATTATATTTTCCTTAATTTTAGTTGTGATAGTAGATTTACAGTTTAATCATATGTACCTTTTAGCAAGCCCATTGAATAGCTACCACTGTATTTGCAACAGATGTCATATTTACTGCTACATCTGGCACTATCTAATCTGTACCAAAGAGAGTAGCATCATTTGTGAGTTAACTATTGCCATTTTAACCCAGGTGTACTTTGTATGACCTAAAGATGAATGAAACTGTGTAACTATGGCTCTGTTGTTAGCTCAAAGTTTATTGAACTGTTTGTGTAACTTTGGGAAAGATGTTATCATGTGCAAACATTTACACCAGTATCATCCTAGCTTATTAGGACAGATGTTTTTGGCTCATCACCAGTGTCACAAGACCTTCAGTTTGCTTGTCATGATTTTGTATGGGCATTGTGAAAGTTGTAACTGTCACTAATCAAAGTATAAAAAATGCAACAGTCAGTTTTCACTATAGGGTTTGGGCTTAAAGGATAACTCCACCAATTTTACATATTGAAGAGTGTTTATAGGTCTTGGGGAGTACGGCTGCATACGTGAAAAAAGTAGGAAAAGCCTTTTGTGGCTCCAGAGGAAGCTGCATGTAATCTGATAAATTAACTTCAGTGATGTCACTCAGTGGCTAAGTTGCACTGTGGGTGATGTAGGCACCAGGCTTGCAAAAGCAATCCACTGGCCCTCTATAACAATGTTGGACTCATTATGGACAGTTCAACAACAAATGATCAAATCGCCTTTATTCTTTTTAATCACACGCATGCTTCCTACTCCTAAACCGACACTACCCACAATGCAAGTTAGACGCTGAGTGACATCACGGGAGGTAATTTATGAGATTACGTGCAGCTTCTTCTGGAGCGACAAAAGGCTTTTTACAACTTTTTTCACATATGCAGTAGCACTCCCCAAGATCTGTCAACACGCGTCATTGTGTAAAATTAGTGGAGTACACCTTTAAGAAAGCAAACTGCAGAACCTCTCAACAAGAGTCACTCAACATTACACTTATACTGGTGGTCACAAGGAAGAAAATACACAATTGAAACATTTCAGTGTAGAGACATTTCTCATGCACATTCAACATCGTAGCTTTTATTACATGCCAGTAATCAGAGCACAGTGAGAAATCCTCTACCAGAGAGCACTGCAAGAACTGAGGTGTGATGATCTCCACAATGAATGTGGATCAAATTACCCGTATACCTGCATAGTATTATTGCAAATCTCTTTGTCGATGAATCTGGTAACCTTTACTTGTGATTTGAAAGAGTAATTGAGTCAAATGGCTTTTCTGTTTTCTGAATAACATTAGTGTGGCCTACAATAACATTATGACAACTCAAACACAGAAAATTGTTCCCTATAGCTGATCAATGGTGACAAGACTTGATGCTACGATATGATAAGTGTGACAGCCTAATGACAGGCCTCTTACCAGCTGGAAATAAACATGTCAAAAGCTTAACTGTCCCGTAACAAGTGCTGTCCCGAAGATGAACTTCCTATATTTACTCACTGAAGAACACAATAAAGATAACTAATGTTTGCAGTAAGAGAAAGCTTTTAAAACACAGAAAAGCTACACTTAACCATTACAGATAATGTTGGATGATAAAAACATATCTGACAGCAACTAATTTAGAAGAAAAGGTGTAAAATACTAACTCCATTCACAAGCATATGAATGTGAACAGTGAAAACTTGTTATATTTTGGCTTCACCCAAGCATTAATTAAAGGGGAGAGAATGTATGTTTTTATGGGGCAGTTAGCTAAAAAAAGACTGTGAAATTAAGTCCAGTCCAGTTAAATTCACTTTACGATGACTACAGGCATTTACTAAACTCAAAGGAAAGAATCTTACATTAAAAGAAGCTGTTTGCAACAAACATAAGTTCACGATTGACGTTTATGTAAAGTCCTGGGTTACATTCAGTATGTTAACAACATTATTTATAGGACTCTACCTCATTTGCACTAAAAGTGTTATATTGAAGACATTTAAATCTGCGGTAGTTGTGAAAGACAGCTGTTAAAATATCTACATAATGTAAACAAACCTAATAATAAGCAAAATATAGTCCGATGATAGTTGATGGGTCCTGAGATTACATTTTGGCCAATGCGTTCTCCAGACAAAACATTTACCTGTATGCAACCAAAACCCACTCAAACATGATTGGCCAATATCACTCAGACTACAAATGGACTACAAATAAAAAGCAGATCGCTTCAAATCAAACCAAAATCTTGTCCTTTGCCTTTAGATTCTGCATTTATATGCAGAAAAGCATGAAGTCCAGACGTCCTGTATGTGGACAAAGCCTATATAGTTATACTCTAAAGGTAAATGCACCTTACACACTGTCACATTGTTGTAGTAGTACTGTAGGAGTGTGTGCAGGTTGTGGGAACGCCTAAGGCTACTTCCTCAAGGAACTGAAGGAATATAGCACAGAGCATTTACTGCTAGCAGCCTTATTACAGGATAATTACAGCATACAGCTCTGTCTGGAGGGCAGATCGTCCAAGG